>NC_089017.1:76218158-77418158 GCF_963932015.1 Anas acuta | reverse complement strand
GAAGCAGCACCTGCCCCCTCTGCAGGCAGCGCATCACCTCCATCCGCTACTCCATCTGGGCGGAAGACGACTTCCTGGAGGTGCAGGTGGCCCCCGATGCAGAGGCGCAAGACGACAGCCCCCAGGACGAGCAGGGGGCTGCAGAGCCCATGCCCCAGCCTGCCGTGAGAGGCCTCCCGCCCGAGGAATGGGCAGCCCTCTTCAGGGAACACCTCGAAGTCCTGGGTCCGCTGCGCTCCTGGGTGCGCCAGCAAGCCAGGGAGCTCTTCGATGCTGCCTGGTGGGACCAGGACATGCTGGAGGCCACCGTCGTCGCTTGGCTGTGCCGCTGTGGGCTGGATGAGCACGCCTTGGTGCGGGAGCTGCGGCCCTTGCTGCAGGGCCACACGGTGAGCATTGTGCAGCGGCTCATCTCCATCATGGGGGAGATATGCAGCGAGGAGTACCTCGAGGAGCTGGGCTTCCTGGAACCGCGTCCTGCCAGCCAGCTCTCCATGGACAACGGCCCTGAGGTGGACCTCGAGGGCTCCCAAGACACCTGGGAGCCAGAGCTCGAGGGCTCCCAAGACACCTGGGAGCCAGAGCTCGAGGGCTCCCAAGACACCTGGGAGCCAGAGCTCGAGGGCTCCCAAGACACCTGGGAGCCAGAGCTTGAGGGCTCCCAAGACACCTGGGAGCCAGAAGACAGCCTGGAGGCCACCCCCAGCCCTGCTGCCTCCCCCCGGGACACTCCTGTCACCAGCCTGCTCTCCTCCAGCAGCGCGGAGGATTCTGACATCGAGGAGCTGCCCAGTGCCTCCAGTGCCACCCTGCCTGCGGGTCCAGCACCCATCCCTGAGGAGCAGGAGGAGCTCTTCTCAGAGCCTGAAGAGGAGGAAGCAGAACACGCTGCAGTGCCGGGCTGCAGCCACGGGGCCTCTCCTCCTGGCCAGGGCAGGGACAGCTCACCGGGGGGGCCCCGGCGCCCCCCGAAGAGGAGGGCCGACAGCAACCCGGACTCTCCCCAGCCCTGCAAGAGGCCCCGGCGCCTTTAGCAGGGCACATCTGGTTGTCATCAAAATAAAGAGTTGTGACCCTGCCACAGACAGTGTCTTGGGCTTCTTCGTCGAATCCCAGAATCCTACAGTCATAGAAATGTCGAGTGGCTCAGGTTGGAAGGGGCCTTAAAGACCACCTAGTTCCACTCCCCCTGCCATGGCCAGGGATGCAACTCACTGGCCTCACCCAACCTGGTGATGGGCAATGTCTGCCCACTCGCTCAGGACCCGCAGATCCATCTCCTCAGGTCCCCTGGCCTTGCGCATCACCGTGTTCCTTCTTCCCCAGCCTCCCCCAGACCCTGCAGGGCGCGGAGCAGCAGCGCCGACCCTCCCAACATGGCCGCCCTGCCGCGCCTCCCTCCCTCCCTCCTTCCCTCCCTCCCTCCCGTTGGGCGCCGCGCGGCGGCCGCCATTGGCCCCGTGCTGCCGGCGGGCGGGCGGGGCGGGCGGTTCAAACGGCAACGGCCGCGCCGGGCGCTGTGGCGGAGCGGTGAGGCGGGGGCCGGGCCGGGCCTGGGGGGGGCCGGGCAGCAGCGCCCAGGCGCTGAGCAGGGGTCCCGGTGGGTCCCGGTGGGTCCCGGTGCTGCAAGCGGCCCCTCCGCGCCTCGGGCCGTGCTCTGAGGGCAGCGCAGCCACGGGTGGCGCTTTGTCGTTGCAGGTGCTGGGCAGAAGGGCAGGCGCCTGCTGGCCTCAGGATGTCTGTCAGCAGCGATGAGGAGATTCTGAAGTACTACGAGTTGCGCGAAACGATTGGGACGGGTAGGAGCGATCTCTGAACAAAGGCGCCTGCCTGCTGTCTGCCTGAGTACAGAGTGACTTCAAGCCCGTGAATTTTGGAGCACAATTCTGAAGCTAGTTGGCAGCCCGTAACTCAAATCGCCTCTTCCTCTGATGAAGGCATTGCACACAAGTCGTGCTGCGTACTCTGCTCTACAAGCGGGATTAAAAGGATGAACGCGTGTTATCATGCTGAGCGTTAAACGGCTGTGTTTTCACTTTTAGGTGGGTTTGCGAAGGTAAAGCTTGGACGACATCTTCTTACCGGTGAAAAAGTTGCAATAAAAATCATGGACAAGCTTGCTCTAGGGGTAAGTCAAAAACATGTAACATTTGATAGCATCGTCTGTTTCTTGTGCAGTTCTCAAGACCAAAGGGGTGCGGTACATAAAGATGCTGCCTACTAGCCCTGCTGCCTTTTAAAGGATGCTGTAGAGTTCAAGGAATGCTAACAAAGCACCGGAAACGTTGTGCCTTCTTGTGAAGTGGGCAGCATTCACTCGCTGTAAAATGGAGGAAGTTGAAAATTATTACAATAATTCAAACAAAATGCTGATGAAAACACTAGATATTTTATGTCTTCAGGTTTTGCTGATCAGAATTATATGGGGGGAATGGAAGAGCTGTAGATGAGTTGATGTTGAATCGTATGCTGTCAGAAACGTGCTGTGAAATTTTGACTTCTGCAACAGTTTGCAGTTTACTGTTGTAAGTAGTCACCAAATTCATACCTTATGTTCATGGTCTCTTAGGATGACTTGCCTCGTGTTAAAACAGAAATTGATGCCATGAAGAATTTAAGTCACCAACATATTTGCCGGTTGTATCACGTAATAGAGACATCCAAGAAAATATTCATGGTCCTAGAGGTAAGAAATGGTGTTTCTGCCACGCTTGAGGTTACAGTACACGATCTGTCCGCTTTAGCAGTATGCGATAATATAACAGTAAAGTTGAAATGATGCATTTCTTAAGAGGTTATCTAATTGATGAGTTTGTTCAAGATTCATTACTTTAAACATTAAGCTGAAAATACGTATTCTGTCTTCTCGTAAAAGCCACTCTTTGGTGTTCACAAAAAGTGAAATAAGTTTAATTCCTACCTTGCATTTCAATTATTTTAAAATCGCACCAGCAAGGTCTGTGAGACACCAGAACTCCCAAGTGATTGTCGTCTCCTGGGTGATTTGCACCAGCCATGACAAGAGTGTAATGTCTTGGATACAAAATTTGAGGCAAGGGTCAGACTTCTTGGCTTGTGTGGTTTGCTGCAGTGGTGACCCATGCCAAACTTTTGGGTACTGATAAAGCAAAGGGAATATGCAGAGAGTCCTATAGCTGCTGTCCAGTGCTTTCTGTGCTCTCGTTGGTACTTAGACTTCCTGGTTATGCTCTAAACATATTCTCTTTTGTGCTTTACCTTCTTATTGCAGTATTGTCCTGGAGGAGAGCTGTTTGATTACATTATTTCCAAGGACCGTCTTTCAGAAGAAGAAGCTCGTGTATTTTTTCGGCAGATTGTTTCAGCAATTGCTTATGTTCACAGTGAGGGATATGCCCACAGGGACCTCAAACCAGTAAGCCTGAATAGTAGTCACATTTCTGTAAATAACAAATGATCTGATGCCTTCTGGAAATGTATTGTTTCTGCTTGCTACTGTGTGCCTCAGCTGAGCTGGATGTGGCTGACCCTGAGAAGGGATTTTCCTCTGAAATAGAACATAGTACTGAGAGTACTGCATTCAGCTCTGAGGCCTCCAGCACAAGGACATGGAAGTATTAGAACAAGTCCAGAGGAGGCCACAGAGATGATGAAGGGCTGGAGCACCTCTCCTATGAAGTCAGGCTGAGGGAGTTGGGGTTGTTCAGCCTGGCGAAGAGAAGGCTCCAGGGAGACCTTATAACAACTTTCCAATACCTAAAGGGGGCCAAAGGAAGTCTGGGGAGGGACTCTTTGTTGCGGATGTAGGGATAGGACAAGGAGTAGTGGTTTTAAACTGAGAGTGTACATTTAGATTAGCTATAAGGAAGAAATTCTTTACTCTGAGGAGTGTGACACACTGGAAGAGGTTGCCAAGAGAAGCTGTGGATTAAGACCAGGCTGGAGGGGGCTTTGGGCAGCCTGGTCTAGCAGGAGGTGTCCCTGCCTGTGGCAGGGGGAGTGGAATAAGAGGATCTTTAAGGTCCTTTCCAATGCAAACCGTTCTGTGATTCTCTGCTCATGCTCTAAGTGGGAGCAGAGCAGAGACATGGAACTAATTTGGATTTTGGTTAGGCATTTCTGTTACACTCTTTGTTCCAGTATGCACCTGGAGAGAGCCTTGATGGTGTCAATCTGTTGTGCACACTTATGGTTTTGTGCCTCAAGAAACAGAGTCAGATAGCTTAAATGAAGGATACGTATAGAGAGGGTGCAGAATAAGATGCACGCTACTGGCCCCATCCTATAGCTTCTCTGTCTTTGCAGATTAAGCATTGTTTTAGTGGTTGGAAGATGTGAGTGTTTCTCCACAAATTGGTTAGAACTTTACATTTTTTAGAGATGCTGATATCTCTGAGAAAAGCAAACCCTTGGAGCTCAGGCAATTTCCCAGACAGCTGATGAGATCTTTGTCTCCAAAGAGCTTTTCTCCAAAAAAAAGAAAGCTCTGTTTGTGCCTTTTGCAAGGAATTGGCTTCTAGACAATGAGCTGGTGAATCCGGAGGAGGATACGGTAACTTGGCTTGGAAGCAACTGCAGCAGTTTCTGCTAGAACCTGCTGCTCAAAGCAGAGTCAGACGCAGTGTCTGAAGGCTTTATCCTGTGCCATCTCCAAGCCCTAGTACAAGAAAAGGTGGTTCCTCGGATGCTCAGCTGAAAAGCATTACTTGCTGCTTTCTCTTTCACCAGGAAAATCTGCTGATTGACGAGGAACATAATCTGAAGCTGATAGACTTTGGGCTCTGTGCAAAACCAAAGGTAAGAGTATCTGCTCGATCCAATACTATGTGCACCCAAGAAATGCATGTTTGACCACAGAATGCAATGCAGTGACTTGCCCAAACACCCTAAAGTAAAGCCATTGATGTGGTTGGGATGCAATTACTGCTTCCTTGGAAGGGACTGAACTGCGCAAGAGAACAGTTAACAGCTGTGGCTCTGAGCAGCCTGTTAAATCGTTTTCTCCATGTAGACTTGATATTTTTGTAATCTAAGGCAGAGATCATCTGGTATGTACAGCACCTTCTGTCTCATGCAAGGGCCCGTAATATCAGGTTGGCATGCACTTTTCCTTCATGCGTTTTTCACCTGTGTATGTCTTTCTTCAAAAGATTTTTGTGGAGATGGATATTGTGGATAGAACCAACAAGTTTATACAGGTGACAGATGCAGATCCTCTGTTTCTGTGTGTTTGTCCTGAATTGTTTCTTGATCCTAGAAACAGTTTTGGGGAGCCTTTTCTGTTTGCCTTTTTAACATGCAAGGTGGGTGCTGGTGAGGATCAATGTAACAAGGAGACAGTTTTAGGGATTCCAAGGGAGTTATTCACCCTCAGATTGTTTTGTTTGACTCAATAGAGCAAGTTAGAGCATCATGCTGGTAATCAGGACCAACAGAGCATCAGTTCAGTGGAATAACATCATCTTATTGTGATCTGTGTAGAAGACAGTGCATGTGAAATAATAACACGGTTTTGATAAGGAAGTGTTTTATCAGTGGGTCTTTGAAAAGTTATTGCATTAAATATTGTCATAAATAACCATCTAGCCTCATGCTCAGTAGCTCTTAGATCACTTCGTCACAGGTTTGTATCTCTTATCTGCATGTTTGCACAAGGAATTCATCTTAATAGATGAGGAGCTAAGGAAAAGAATGCATCTTGCCAAGGAACATAGATAAAGGAGCAGTTTGGGATCAGAACGTATTTGTGGTTTTAGATGTTTATGGTCTTAGACTATTTGCTTAGTAAATTCATAAGTTACAACAAAGCAAAATAAAAGGTGAACATAGATGCATTGCAGAAAAAGAGGGAGCCTCTGAGGCTTCTACTATGTCATTACTAGATGACATAAAGCGTGTTAGAGCCAAGGCTTCAGTGTGATTATTCCGATTTCTGTGTTATTCTAGGGAGGCCTTGATTACCATCTGAACACCTGCTGTGGAAGCCCAGCGTATGCAGCGCCGGAGCTGATTCAGGGCAAAGCATATATTGGATCAGAGGTATGTAGCAGAGTTGTAGTGTGTGATTTTTTTTTAATTTTTTTTTCTCCTCTGGTGCCCTGTTTGTAAAGGCAGTGAAGTTGGGGTATGCTCACTTGGTTTCCCTCCTGAATGCCCCTGGACAGCATTACTTTGGTACTTCCCACAGCTGCCTCAACTAGCCTTAGCAGTCGCAGACTCAAACAGTACTGTTGGCCACAGGTCAGGTAGCTGGCTGGTTTATCTCTGGCTAATCCTTACCTACCTCCACCAGTTGCTCCATCTTTTAGTGCCCTACAAAACAGTGACGTTCTTCTACTACAAAATCTTTGAAAGAGCAATGTCCTCTGTCAATTACTCCTCACTTGTCACAAATTTTTGTGCAATCTCAAAGTTTTAATGATTCGTCAGGCTTTTCTTTAGCTTGCAAGTTGTGCATGAAGACTTGGTCCCTTTTTGTTGCACAATGTTATAAAAAACAGAGCGCAGAAAATGTGAAGAGGTTTCTCAGCTTTGATTTCATACCTGAAACTCTGGGCCTACTTGCAATTTGCATTTGTTAATCTATCCAAAATGCTGTAATGGGAATCCCTTCAAGCTTCTTAAGTTGCTTTGCTATTAGGATGGAGTCAGTCTTTTGTTTGCTCTCACAGCTTTGCACTGCTGTTGTTGGCCTCTGATTCTTGCTGCTTTTTTTTTTTTTTTTTTAAACAAGATGAGCCTACTCTTCATGAAGTGTGTGGGGACTTTGCCAAGGGCGGACAATATGGTCTGTCATGAAGCCCTTTTGGATACATCTGCTTTGTGAACATCTATGCACTTTTATTTTTTAGGCAGATCTTTGGAGCATGGGTGTACTGCTGTATGCTCTGCTGTGTGGCTTTCTCCCTTTTGATGATGACAACGTCATGGCAGTCTACAGGAGGATAATGGTAGGTACTGGTTGTGCTAGGAGGGACATGGCTGAGTGTTGCAAGAGGTTTGCTTTTCTGGTGACAGAACCTGCTAGGCTTTGCCTAAGGCAAAAAGGACTTTGTGTTGAATTTTGTCCCTTTCTGCTGCTCTTCCTAGCATTTTGTGCATTTCTTCCATTGGCCTTCCCGGTACACTAGCCTGGTGCAACTGGTGGATGATAGCAAGTGGAGTTTCAGAAGAAGAATTTTCTTGTCAATGGGCTGGATTTTTGGGGGGGATCCTTCATCTGCCTTCTCCATATGCTGTGACAGAACCGTACATCTGCCATTGGATTTTCCAAGACTGACTGTTCTTGAATACCAGCTATTCTCCTCTCTGGGAAAGGCAGGATTCTGCCACCGCTATTGAGATTTTCTCCTCCAGAATGAGCATGCAAAGAGCTTTCTTCCATTCGATGCTTTTCCTGAAGGGGGCTGAAACCTAGGTGCAGCATTGTAGATGTCATCCAACAAGAGCTGAGCAGAGGGCTCAGCCCCCTGGTGTGTTGGTGCTGCTTCCTAATTCAGCCCACGGTAGTGTTGGGCATCTTTTCTGCCAGAAGACACCCCTGGCTTACGTTCAGTGTGCTGTCTGTCAGCACTTCTCTGTCCAGAATGAGGAGGAAATGCAAGACCCCATAAGTTGCCTCCAACAGAAAAGGCTGAATAGGTAGTAAGTAACAGCATTGAGTCGTTGGTTCTGTTTCCCTGTAAATTCCTCCCAGTACAGCTGAACAGCTGCTGTTTGGCATTCTGTAGACACCTCCACAAACCACTTTCAGGCTGCCAGCAAATTTCTGTTCACAAAGCCTCCAGTAAGCCAGCGGAGTGTGGAACAGCTGTGTTGGCTGAGGTCTTTGGCTTCCTCTACCTGCTTCTCCTTCCCTGACCAAGAGATTGGTATGACTGGAAAGTAGAGCATCCTGAAGAGGATTCAGAGACTGTGGTGGTAGGAGGGGACAGGAGATCTTTTGGAGTCTTCAAGGATGGTTTCTGCAGAGTTGAGGCCTCACTTCACGAGAAGCAGGAGCTGCATTCTTTGGAGAGGTGAAACATTGGCCAGTGGAACTTGTTGAGGTGAACAGAGATGAGCAAGTTTTAAAACTCAGTCTGAGTGCAGTGGAAGAGTGAAGTCTCACAGGTGTTAAGATGCAGGCTTGCTATTTCTGCTCTGAATTTGTTTTAATTCTGTGTGTCTGCGAGATGAAAATTGCTTGAAATGGAGACACTTAGATATGCTTGTGGAATTGAATTTCACAGGTTACAGATGCTGAAATGTACTGTAATCTCAGCTCAAGGCTGTTGGAAGGCTGCTGCTTGAATCTAAGCTCTACAACTACCTTAAAGGAGGCTCTAGCGAGATGGGGACGGGTGTCCCCAAGCACTGAGTGATAAGACAAGAGGAAATGGCCTCAAGTTGCTCTGGAGGAGGTTTGGCTTGGCTGTTAGGAAAAATTTCCTTATTGAAAGAGTTGAGAGGTATTGGAACAGGCAGCCCAGGGAAGTGGTTGAGTCACCACTCAGGAGGCATTCAAAAACCATGTAGACGAGGTGCTTGGTGACATGGTTTAATGGTGGGCTTGGCAGTGTGAGGTTAAAGGATGGACCAGCTGATCTTAGAGGTCTTTCCCAACCCACATGGTCCTGTGGTTGGAAGTAGGATCACAGTGCTTGCACGCATTGTTTCTTTCCCTGGAATGTTCCACATCTCTTCATTTGGGAATACTTAAGTCAACCAAGTATGTGCTATAGGTCCTGCAAGAAGAAAATACTTCTGGAGTGATCTTATGCTTCTGGTAGCTCTTGCGAGGTCTTTGCCTTCCAGCCCTGTCCTCAGTCAAGGAGATGCTACTTGTTTTACCTTGTCTCCTGATCTGTAGTGATACATTAAAAGCAAAATGGGTAATGGGGCTCCTTGGATCCAATGCAGATCATGTGGATTTGATGCCTTACTTTCCCAGTAAAGCTGCACTGTGAAATCATTAGAAACAGATGGGGGCAGATTTCAGATATCACTAACCATGTTTGTGAGGATGGAACAGGAGGTCTGGTGAGAGCATCTGCAGGAGTAGCGTGCTCCCGATGGATGGACCGCATGGTGCAGACCCATATTGGAGCAGTTCCTGAAGAGCTGCTGCCTGTGGGCAGCCCCCGCAGGCTCAGTTTGGGAAGTACGGCATCCCCTGCAAGGGACCCCATGGGGAGCAGGGACAGAGAGGGAGGTGTAGGGAGCAGCAGGGACAAAGCATTATGGACTGCCCTGTTCCCTTGCATTGCTCAGAGGGAGGAGGTTTTTAGTTCTCACTGCTCTAGTTTATTACCATTTGTCAATACATTACATTGATCTTCATTACGCCGAGTCTGTTTTCCTTATAACGGTATGTGGTGAGTGATCTCCCTGTCCTTATCTCAACTCTCAAACATTTTTTGCATGTGGCTGTTCTTCCTTTTTGGCTGAAGAGAGATGTCACTATCACCTAAGTAATTTAATAATCCTGTTTGACCTAACTATTCAAGGTTCATTCTACACCCTCTTTGTTTTTTTTTTTTTTTCCACAGAGAGGAAAATAGACTATTCCAAAGTGGCTCTCTCCTAGCAGTACGCTGCTGCTTAGCCAAATGCTACAGGTAAAGGTGCTGCTTCTACTCAGATAGGTCCACAAAATGCTATTTCATTAGGTCGGAATACTACATCTATGAAGTACTTAGAAAATATTTGGTGTTTGAAGATTAACTCTTATATGTCTGAATCCTTGAAGGAAAGGTTAGCCTTGTCTTCTGCAGAAAATTCTCATGCAAGAATGTAATAATAGTTCATGGATATAGAAATTAAAATGTAAATAATTAAATGAAGTCTTGAAGCACCTTGCATTTGGGTGTTCTATTGATCCAGCACAATTAAGAAGTGTTTATAAATGAGATGTTTTATTAATGAAGCTGAGCATATGAAATATGCCTTCGGGCTACATCTAGGCAGTCTAGTCACTGCAGAATGTTACTGGAACATGTACTGTAACCATCGGTGCTGTAACTGTTATTCACAGCTCAGACATTTAACCTTCCTTTTGGTGGGGTTCTGAAACATTGTTGTTGGTTTCTATTTTATCCGTTCTAAGCACCCAGAAGGTCTGAATAAAAGATAAGTTTTTTCTTCTATTCTCACAGATTTGTGGAACAACTTGATTCTTCCTGCCCACTAGGTGGACCCAAAGAAGCAGATTACAGTTAAGCATCTGTTAAGTCACCCGTGGCTCATGGAAGGTTATTCAGATGCTGTCCACTGGCAAAGTAAATATCCAGTAAGTACACTTGCCAAGAAGGTTCCTTGGCATTTCATGTAATCTTATTTGCTGTCACAACGGTACTGTTTCTTTGCCATTTCTTTTGAGGAAGCATTTCAAGGTACGTTGTCATTGTATTCTGTCGTTGATGCTTAATTAGCAAAACAGCTAGCTTCTCATCAAAATGTGCAGAACTTCTATATATGAGCAACGACTTGATTCTCCAGGCTCCTTGGTCAATACTTTTGTTTAGGGGGTAAAAAACAGTTATTATTATTTTTCATGGAAATGCTTATGGTTTATCTTAATTCTAGTTCTCACTGAGAATTGCTCGTTTGGCCAACAAGCTGACCTCTTTGAAAGCATGTTTGTCCTCTCTGTACTTCAACTCTTTTGATGTGTGTGAGTTGAGGATAGTGTGGGGGCTTGGGGGAAATTCCAGCTGTCACCAAGTGCTGATGAGCAGCTGATGCTCATTTGCAGCCAATGCCTCCTGCTGGCCACTGGGTGCTGCTGTTTGTCTAGGTAAAGAACAGCTTGTTGCACGTGCGCTGTCAGTTTTAAGCAGCTCTGGCAAAGACGTGCATGCCTGATACAGCTTTGCATATTTAAGAAGAGATAAAAGTGTAGCTTCCACTCAAGTGAAAAATCTTATCTGCAGACAGCCTTTCCTACGTGAGTTCAGATCCTCTCACCAGGGAGGGCCGAGATGCTGAAGTTGCTGAAGTTGTGTGACTTTCTCCGTTTACTCACGGCAACATCTAGCCATGATGCTAACTAAAATACAAAATCTGAAATGTTGCATAATGAGGGACTCCGCCTGCTGCATATCACAGCAGTGTCATGGTCAGATGTGTCTCGAGGAGACAACCTGAAAGCTTCGTGCTTGAATGTAGTCCATGTTCTTGCAGCAGGGACACCTTGACGAGGACTGCGTGACAGAGCTTTCCGTGTTTCACAACCAGAGCAGGGAGAGTATATTGGAATTAATGTCAGAGGTAAGAACTACATGTTGTTAATTTGTTGTAATTAAGCATGCTAATACAGTAAGTAACCTGAGCGTGTTGGCAGCCTCATGGTGCCTTATTCTCAGGCGTGAGTTTTGCTGTGCTTTTCCAACCTAGGGAATCCCCACAGAATTTCAGATCTGTCAGTACAGCTCTGAAGCTCAATTTTGCCTTTTCTTTTTCCTCTTGTCATTGTGTTTCCTAACCTTTATTGATATTTTCTACCATGCTCATATCCTTATGAATTTCTGAAAGGCAAAATAGACTCAACCTAAAGATGTCTGGATGAACAACCGATTTCTTGCACTGGCTGAACTCCGTGCTTTGAAATGTTCTGATACCGGAGAGAAAACTTCCAGTGCATCGCTCAGCCAGGCTATAAAATAAGCATGGGGGAATTGCTTTTCACAAACTTTGGAAGAAGTGAATCAGTTCCTGTCCCATTGGAATATAAATGACAAAAGCTGAGCTGACTACCTGTAGAGGAATTGTACCAAGGTGTTAGTGGTGATATTCTAACCTGGTAGAAGAGACTTACAACATGAGGTGGGCTCCGGCCTTAATGTGAATCTGAAAATTGTGCTTTGAAATTTATTTTTTTTTATTCTACTGTATAGAATGAAGACTTGGGATAAAATCTTTCACATAACTGTAGCAGAAACAGACTTTTAAAATATATGTTCTATTTAAAATGGATAAATTTTGGAGTAAATATTGTTGGTTGTTTTTTTGTTTGTTTGTTTTGTGTTTGTTTGTTTGTTTGTTTTTTCAGTTACAGGAAATACAGGAAATAACCTGAATAATCTACTTACAGGAGGAAACAGCTTGTCCAATTAAGTTTTGGCATTTACACCGTCCTTTACTAGGGGACTTCTATTGCCTTATAACTTATTCAGGCTACTGGTATTATGCTGCAAACCTGGCAAGCATTTTTCTTGCAGTCCTCATAGCAGTTGTGTTGCTGAAAATCACACCAAATGTTGATTAAAAACATTTTTCTTGTTGTACTCCCAATCAACTTGCTAGCAGGCAGCCTAGGAAGAGGAAAGAACTTCTCCAGTATGGCCAGTTACAAATATTAAGGACATGGTGGCTTACAGTAGACTACAGAAAGTTGAATGCAGCTACTAAACCATTGACTGCCACAGCACCCAGTCTGTCCGACATACCTAGTCTGCTTAATACAGCAGGATTGAAATGATGGCTGTCGTTGGTGTTAGAGATATCTTTTGGTCACATTACCACGGCAGGAACAAGACAAATTTGCTTTTACTTTGGAAGTAATACAGCCTTTTTTGCTCATTTACCCCAGAGGGTTAAGCACAGACTTGCACCAACACATGCTGAACTGGCTAAGACATTAGAAGAAGTAAGGTTACCTGCTGGAATCACATCAATTCAATATGTAGATATCGAGTGGGGACAGTGATGAGCAGCAAGTACAAGAAGGAATGGGCTTCCTCATAGACAGACATATGCCAGCAGTGCTCATATCTGTTAGCCACTCTGACAACTGTTTGCAATTGCTGGCAGTTGTACTGATTATTGTGCTAAGAAGCTACCCAGGAATGGCCAGGGGTATATTCTGAACATAGAGTCCCTACTAATATCAAGAAAATTCTCAATTTCACCTTTCCAACCAAATGGCACAAGCATAACACTAGTACTACAGAAAGTACAAATGAGAATTTTGAGTACAATGAGACCTGGACAGGCTGGTGAGCTGGGCAGGAAGAAACCAAATGAGGTTGTTAGAAATGGCTCAGTCTTCAAAATAGGATTAAATAAAAAAATAGGATTTATTAAAAGAATAGAGGTAAGCAAACAGCGCTGGGTGCACCGGGAGTCTCCGCTCCACCAGGACGCATACCAGTTACATCAAGTAGCTGATTTTTATGCTCCTAGACTAATACATATTCATTACTACTTCTAAAAAATAGGTTATTATCATTAGTATTAATTAATTAATTAATTACCTTATTAATTATAATAACCTATTAAAATAGGTTCTTAATAATTATAATTGGGTCCTGTGGGTCCTGAGCGAGTGGGCAGACATTGCCCATCACCAGGTTGGGTGAGGCCAGTGAGTTGCATCCCTGGCCATGGCAGGGGGAGTGGAACTAGGTGGTCTTTAAGGCCCCTTCCAACCTGAGCCACTCGACATTTCTATGACTGTAGGATTCTGGGATTCGACCAAGAAGCCCAAGACACTGTCTGTGGCAGGGTCACAACTCTTTATTTTGATGACAACCAGATGTGCCCTGCTAAAGGCGCCGGGGCCTCTTGCAGGGCTGGGGAGAGTCCGGGTTGCTGTCGGCCCTCCTCTTCGGGGGGCGCCGGGGCCCCCCAGGTGAGCTGTCCCTGCCCTGGCCAGGAGAAGAGGGCCCGTGGCTGCAGCCCGGCACTGCAGCGTGTTCTGCTTCCTCCTCTTCAGGCTCTGAGAAGAGCTCCTCCTGCTCCTCAGGGATGGGTGCTGGACCCGCAGGCAGGGTGGCACTGGAGGCGCTGGGCAGCTCCTCGATGTCAGAATCCTCCGCGCTGCTGGAGGAGAGCAGGCTGGTGACAGGAGTGTCCCGGGGGGAGGCAGCAGGGCTGGGGGTGGCCTCCAGGCTGTCTTCTGGCTCCCAGGTGTCTTGGGAGCCCTCAAGCTCTGGCTCCCAGGTGTCTTGGGAGCCCTCGAGCTCTGGCTCCCAGGTGTCTTGGGAGTCTTCGAGCTCTGGCTCCCAGGTGTCTTCGGAGCCCTCGAGATCTGGCTCCCAGGTGTCTTGGGAGCCCTCGAGGTCCACCTCAGGGCCGTTGTCCATGGAGAGCTGGCTGGCAGGACGCGGTTCCAGGAAGCCCAGCTCCTCGAGGTACTCCTCGCTGCATATCTCCCCCATGATGGAGATGAGCCGCTGCACAATGCTCACCGTGTGGCCCTGCAGCAAGGGCCGCAGCTCCCGCACCAAGGCGTGCTCATCCAGCCCACAGCGGCACAGCCAAGCGACGACGGTGGCCTCCAGCATGTCCTGGTCCCACCAGGCAGCATCGAAGAGCTCCCTGGCTTGCTGGCGCACCCAGGAGCGCAGCGGACCCAGGACTTCGAGGTGTTCCCTGAAGAGGGCTGCCCATTCCTCGGGCGGGAGGCCTCTCACGGCAGGCTGGGGCATGGGCTCTGCAGCCCCCTGCTCGTCCTGGGGGCTGTCGTCTTGCGCCTCTGCATCGGGGGCCACCTGCACCTCCAGGAAGTCGTCTTCCGCCCAGATGGAGTAGCGGATGGAGGTGATGCGCTGCCTGCAGAGGGGGCAGGTGCTGCTTCTCTGGACCCAGCGCATGACGCACCCGAAGCAGAACTGGTGCAGGCAGGGGAGGATGTAGCTGGGCTCCTTGCACACCCCCTGGCACACAGGGCAGGTGATGTCCTGGGCCTCAGCGCCCATGGTGTCGGCTCGCTGCAGCGGGCTGGGGAGAGCTGCAGATGGGGAGCTGCTTCCCCTGGCTGGCACCACTGCCACAGCTGCTGTGCGCTGCAAGAAGGAGAGAGGCCAGGGTCAGTGGCTGAGCCAGGGCAGGCAGCGGCAGTGCCCCGGCCCCTCAGCAGGACAAAACCCCAAGCCCAGCCCCGGGGCACGTGTCGCCTCACAGCTCACCTGCACTGCTGCGAGCACTCCTTCCACAGCCCCGGCTGCCTGAGCCAGGCAGGGCCGGGGAAACGCAGGCACTGGCTGCGGGGACGGGCACCGAGAGCAGCTGCCAACGGCCCCACAGCACAGCTCCAACAAATCTCCCAAGAGATCCTTGCTCGGCACTCCAAGCCTCGCACAAACGCTCAGCGGGAGTCCAGGCACGAGCCAGGCTGGGCCAGGCTCTGACGGCGCCCCAAGATAAGCAGCGAGGGCCGTGAGGTCACAGCCCATTGCTGGGTGACCTCACAGCCCACCGCTGGGTGACCTCAGAGCCCAGCGCTCTGGGTGACCCCCAAAAACCAAAGCATGTGTCTGAAAGCACTTGCCAGACATTTGGTGAACCCCAGCAGCTTGGCTGCCATGACCACTTCCCTGGGAGGCCTGTTTCAGTGGCCAAGCCCCGTGGTGGTGTACAATCTTTTCCTCACCTGCAGCCAGAGCCTCCAGTGGCCCATCTCCTTGCCATTCCCTCGAGTTTTGGCAGTGGCCCCAGAGAGCAGAGCTCAGCGCCGGCCCCTCTGCTGCCCTCGTGAGGAAGCTGCCGGCCGCCATGAGGCCTCCCCTCAGTCTCATGCAGGCTGAACAAACACGCGCACCTCATGTGCTCCTCATCCGTCTTACTCTCCACATCCTCCACCACTTCCAAGCCCTCCTTTGGACACTCTCCCATAACCTGATGTCCTTCTGTTAGTGTGCTGCCCAAAAGTGCACCCAGGACTTGAGGTGATGCTGCAAGAGCGCAGAGCAGAGCACAGCAATCCCTGCCCCTGAGCGGCTGGCGATGCCGTGCTGGAGGCACCCCAGGATGCTGTTGCCCCTCCTGGCTGCCAGGGCCCGTGCTTGAATCACATTCAACTTGCCATCGACCAAAACCCCCAGATCCCTCTCTGCAGGGCTGTGCTGTCCATACAGCCAGGGTTGCCCCTTGCCAGGCGGGGAATCCCTCACTCGCTCTTGCTAAACCTCATATTGCTGGGGATTGCCCAGCTCTCTGCTTTGTCAAGATCTCTCTGCAAAGCCTTCCTCCCCTCGATGGAGTCAGCCACTCCTTCCTGTTTAGCATCATGCATAAATGGACTCCAGATGCCCTCAAGTCCTACATGCGAGTCAGTCGGGACAACACTGAAGAGAACAGGCCCTAAAATGGAGGCCTGCACAAGCCCCTATGACTGGCCGCCACCCTGATGCGACCCCATTTACAATAACCCTTGGAGCGCGACCCGTCAGCCCCTTGTTCACCCATCGCATTATGCATTGCTCTAGCTGTGTGCTGCCCAATTTGTCCAGAAGGAGACAGTGAGAAGCTGTCTTGAAGCTGTGCTGAAATCCAAACAGGTGCCATCAGCTGGCTTCCCCTGGGCAACCAGATGGTTGGCCACTTCATCAAAGGAAATCAATGGGGGTGGGCGGTGATGGGGAGGGGACATCGATAGGGCAGCTGACCTAAACCAACCAAAGGGACATTCCATAGCACCTGATGCCACACTCAGCAATAAACAGGGGGTTGCCGTGGGCAAGGGGGCTGTTCCTCCTGAACAACCACTGCATGTTTTGATGCCCTGCTTCCCAGGACATGGCTGAACATTGCTCGTTGATGGGAAGTAGAGAATATTTCTTTTTCCTTCTCTCTGCGCTTCCCCGCGGCCTTATTGTTTCTTTTGTTTCTTTTTCTCCCCATTCCCCTGCCCTTTAAGTAAACCATTCTCATCTCCAGCCTCTTTGTGCTGTATTTTCTCCCCCAATTTAATAGCCACTCTTCTGTGTTCACAATGTTATAAATGGCTCAGGATTCAAATTAGGATTAAATAAAAAAATAGGATTTATTAAAAGAATATAAAGGAATAGAGTTAAGCAAACAGCGCTGGGTGCACCAGGAGTCTCCGCTCCACCAGGACGCACACCAGTTACATCAAGCAGCTGATTTTTATGCTCCTAGACTAATCCATATTCATTACTACTTCTAACAAAATAGATTATTATAATTAGCTTCCGGGATCCAGTTCCTCCTACTGGAGCATGCGCATCAGTCTCCTCTGGGGGTCTCTAGGGGTCTTTCATGCTGAAGGCTCGTAGTCTTCCTCTCCCCCTTTGTACTCACTTGGCACCATTCCAAGTTTATGGAACACTTTCTGCAGGTCTTGTCTCCCAACCATCCTTCAGCTTCTTTTTTCTTCCTCTTAATCTCTTGGCCCCCCCTGGCCAGATACCAAGGATCTCATAACAGTCACCAGCAGTCACCAGTTATTATCAGTTGTTCTGAAACTCCCAAACAGGTTGACGACTCACGAGCAATTAAAACATTCCTTTCCCAGGTATTCACAGTCATCTACATAACATCTATAGCAGTGTTAAATCAATCTCGAAGAAGACAGGAAAAAAAAGCTGTAACTGTTAGAAATAGAAGTCCGGAATAACAAAAGCAAACAGGTTCATAAATTTAAGGAGTGCTTTCTGAAGACGTGATAAATTGACTAGAATGAGGGGGAGACTGGGACACACTGCATCTGTGGTTCAAGAACTAAATTGCCAGTGCAGGGCCCAGAGGCAGACAGGATTCAAACAGCATTGTTCTTTATGGACACGAATTGTTAACACATTCCTCACATAATTAATAAGGTAATTAATTAATTAATTAATTAATACTAATGATAATAACCTATTTTTTAGAAGTAGCAATGAATATGTATTAGTCTAGATGCATAAAAATCAGCTACTTGATGTAACTGGTGTGCGTCCTGGTGGAGCGGAGACTCCCGGTGCACCCAGCGCTGTTTGCTTACCTCTATTCTTTTAATAAATCCTATTTTTTTATTTAATCCTATTTTGAAGACTGAGCCATTTCTAACAACCTCATTTGGTTTCTTCCTGCCCAGCTCTCCAGCCTGTCCAGGTCTCATTGTACTCAAAATTCTCATTTGTACTTTCTGTAGTACTAGTGTTATGCTTGTGCCATTTGGTTGGAAAGGTGAAATTGAGAATTTTCTTGATACTAGTAGGGACTCTGTGTTCAGAATATACCCCTGGCCATTCATGGGTAGCTTCTTAGCACAATAATCAGTACAACTGCCAGCAATTGCAAACAGTTGTCAGAGTGGCTAACAGATATGAGCACTGCTGGCATATGTCTGTCTATGAGGAAGCCCATTCCTTCTTGTACTTGCTGCTCATCACTGTCCCCACTCAATATCTACATACTGAATTAATGTGATTCCAGCAGGTAACCTTACTTCTTCTAATGTCTTAGCCAATTCAGCATGTGTTGGTACAAGTCTGTGTTAAACCTCTGGGGTAAATGAGCAAAAAAGGCTGTATTACTTCCAAAGTAAAAGCAAATTTGTCTTGTTCCTGCCGTGGTAATGTGACCAAAAGATGTCTCTAACACCAACGACAGCCATCATTTAAATCCTGCTGTCTTAAGCAGATTAGGTATGTCAGACAGACTGGGTGCTGTGGCAGTCAATGGTTTAGCAGCTGCATTCAACTTTCTGTAGTCTACTGTAAGCCACCATGTCCTTAATATTTGTAACTGGCCACAGTCCTTTTTGGCGCCCAACGTGGGGCTCAAGGGTTGAGATAACAATAGCATTGATTGAAGTATTTACAACTAACATCTTGATAGTCATAATGCTCGGTTTTCTGGCAATACTTTTCTGTGTGGATATGTTGTATGTAGCCTACTCTCTGTTTTCTTTTTTCCTTTACATCCGATCGGAGAAAGTGTTGAAGTCTGTGCTTGTTTTTTTTATCGTGTCGTGCTGTAACATACTGGCCTTCCGTTTTGTTTGGTATTCAGGCCCGGCATGGTTATCCTTCTGGTCTCCTGGAGATTATCTTATTGAAAATATTAAGAATTACAGCGCCTTCTTTTTTGCCCCTAGCAGTCAATCAGTGGATAATATCGGGTGTGGTGCCTTCTACTTTTCTCCCTGTGGGCTAATTCCAGCATCCTTTCAGTATATTGGATACCCTAGGTCAGATATTATCCTCCTATTACTAGGTCTTGTGTTTGTCTTCTTCCCCAAGGTAAAGCAATTTATTATTATATTAATATGTAATAATATTATATATTATAATATTATTATATTATATTATTATATTATAATAATTATTAGCAATATTATATATATTACTATTATTTCTATAATAATATAATTATTAGTATATTATACTAATACATATATATACATATATAAGTATAATACTATATATACTATATATATATATATAGTTTATATATATATATATACTAATATACTATACAGTATATTATACAAATATAATTATATACTATATAATATTTTTATTATTTATATTACTATTATTACTACTAATAATAGTAGTAATATTATATTATATTATATTACAATATAACTAATATATTATATGTTATAATATTATTATATAATATTATTATATTATATAATATTATCCAAGGACCTGTCTCCAGACAAAGTTGTGGGTGGCAAGGTGTGTGGGGGGATTTGGGCAGGTACCTATCACGGTTTTCTCCTCCAATGGTTCTAAATTTCACCCCTGAACAAGTACAAAATCCAAGAAAACTGGTACAATGTTTGAAAGACGTATGCCCTGACCCTGGCAATACTAGAGAACTCCACCAGCTTGCTGCACTCTGCTGGGGTCTGGCTTACGCCTATCAGATGTCAATTAACATTGCCCAGCACCCTCAAGAGGATAGGGAGGTTCTTGAATTTGATGATGAGACAGCACACACTGTGACCACCCCAGAGGACCGACCATCTATGGTATCAGTCGCCCCTGTAGTAAAGACGAAAGAGTGGAAACGGAGATCAGGTCGTTTAGTACGGGAAGAAGCTCCTCCTACAGATGAGGGAGAAGAAGAAAAGGCAAGCAGCTCTAAAGCAGCGTTATCACAGCAACATCACAAAGAGACTGAAATCACAGATGAATCAGAAACTACTCGGTCTCTGTCCTTGAGTGAGCTGCGAGAACTACGAAAAGACTTCAGTCACCATCCAGGTGAGCACATCCTCACCTGGCTGCTTCGGTACTGGGATAGTGGGGCCAATACCCAACAGCTAGAAGGCAATGAAGCCAAGCAGCTGGGATCCCTTTCCAGAGAACGGCCCATTGATAGAGTAATTGGAAGAGAGGCACAAGTTATCAGCCTCTGGAGGCGAATCCTAACAGCTGTGAAAGAAAGGTATCCCCATCAAGAGGCTATTGTCTACCAAGTAAACAAATGGACCACTATGGATCAGGGCCTCCCGCAGCTGCGGGAATTAGCTGTGCTGGAGATGCTTTATGGTGATTTAAACAACGCCCAGGTACCTAAAGACCCCGATGAAGTTCAATGCACAACATCCATGCGGCGGAAGTTTGTACGGGCGGCACCCCTAACACATGCCAGCACACTGGCAGTAATGGGTTGGGAGGAGGGGATGGGGCCAACTGTGGACACCGTGTCCAATCAACTTCATAAACAGGAAGAAAATCTCTCTGCCCCAGTACGGGGCTGCATTTCAGCTGTGGAGAGACTGTCCCAACGGCTAGATGAACACATAGCTTCGTCCTCACCTAAACGAAAAAATCTTTCGGCCATCAAGCGCCAGCAGTCCCCGGCTCAAACAAGGGAGAATCCGGGACGCACAGCGCGAGGCACCTTGTGGTTTTATTTACGTGACCATGGGGAAGATATGAGGAAGTGGGATGGTGAAGCGACCTCGGCCCTAGCTGCTCGGGTACGTGAGCTATGGAAAGATAGAGCAGCAACAAAGAGGGCCCCTAAGAGGATTGCTGCTCCAGTTTCTGTTGAACAGTCCCCCAGAGGCAGTAGAAGGAATAGTATTACTCCTGACCCTGACGAAGAGACTTCTGCTTCACATTTGGAAGAAGTAATTGATAGATACTCCGACCAAGACTAGTGGGTTCCTGCCTCTGGCCAGGTAGAGGAGAGGGACAACCGGATTTACTGGGCTGTGTGGATTCGATGGCCTGGCACACCGGAACCGCAAAAATAGAAAGCTTTAGTGGACACAGGCGCACAGTGTACCCTAATGCCGTCAGGCCACCAAGGGGCAGAAGCCATCTCTATCTCTGGAGTGAAGGGGGGATCCCAAGAGCTAACCATATTGGAAGCTGAAGTGAGTCTAACTGGGAAGGAGTGGCAAAAGCACCCCATCGTGACTGGCCCAGAGGCTCCGTGCATCCTCGGCATAGACTACCTCAGGAAAGGGTACTTCAAGGATCCAAAAGGGTACCGGTGGGCTTTTGGCATAGCTGCCTTGAGCACAGAGAAGATTAAGCAGCTGTCTACCCTGCCTGGTCTCTCACAAGACCCTTCTGCTGTAGGACTGCTGAGGATTGAAGAACAGCAAGTGCCAATTGCCACTACAACTGTGCACCGGCGGCAATATCGCACCAACCGAGACTCCCTGATTCCTATCCATGAGTTAGTTCACCATCTGGAGAGCCAAGGAGTGATCAGCAAGACTCATTCACCTTTTAACAGTCCTATATGGCCAGTGCGAAAGTCCAATGGCGACTGGAGGCTAACAGTGGACTATCGGGGCCTGAATGAAGTCACACCACCACTAAGTGCAGCAGTGCCAGACATGCTAGAACTCCAGTACGAACTAGAGTCAAAGGCAGCCAAGTGGTATGCTACAATCGATATTGCTAATGCATTTTTCTCTATCCCTCTAGCAGCAGCATGCAGGCCACAATTTGCTTTCACTTGGAGGGGCATTCAGTATACTTGGAATCGACTGCCCCAGGGGTGGAAACACAGCCCTACCATTTGCCATGGGCTGATCCAGACGACACTGGAACAGGGGAACGCTCCTGAACACCTGCAATACATCGATGATATCATTGGATGGGGTAACACAGCAGAAGAAGTTTTTGAGAAAGGGAAGAAAATAATTCCAATTCTCTTGAAAGCTGGCTTTGCCATTAAACAGAATAAGGTCAAAGGACCTGCACAGGAAATCCAGTTCTTGGGGTTAAAATGGCAGGATGGACGTCGCCACATTCCGACGGATGTGATCAACAAAATAACAGTTATGTCTCCGCCAAGTAGCAAAAAAGAAACACAAGCTTTCCTAGGTCTTGTGGGATTTTGGAGAATGCATGTGCCCGGCTATAGTCAGCTTGTGAGTCCTCTATATCGAGTGACTCGGAAGAGGAACTCGTTCGAGTGGGGCCCTGAGCAACAAGAGGCCTTTGAACAACTCAAACAAGAAATAGCTCGTGCAGTAGCCCTTGGGCCTGTCCGTACTGGACCAGCTGTGCAAAACATACTGTACACTGCAGCTGGGGAGCATGGGCTCACCTGGAGCCTCTGGCAGAAGACCCCAGGAGAAACTCGAGGCCGACCTCTGGGCTTCTGGAGCCGGGGCTATCGAGGATCAGAAGCCAATTACACCCCAACTGAAAAGGAAATATTAACAGCATATGAGGGGATTCGAGCCGCTTCAGAAGTTGTTGGTACAGAAGCACAACTTCTCTTGGCCCCACGGCTACCTGTGTTCCATTGGATGTTCAAAGAGAAAATCCCCACTACACATCATGCAACTGATGCTGCGTGGAGTAAATGGGTAGCGTTAATTACACAGCGGGCTCGAATGGGAAAACCCAACCGCCCGGGAATCCTGGAAGAGATCATGGACTGGCCAGAGGGCAGGGATTTCGGAGCACCAACAGAAGAAGTAACTCGTGCTGAAGAGGCACCACCATACAATGAGTTGCCAGAAGACACAAAGAAGTGTGTGTTGTTTACTGACGGATCCTGCCGTGTGGTAGGGAGCCATCGGAGGTGGAAAGCTGCTGTGTGGAGTCCCACACGACAAGTTGTGGAGGCCATGGAAGGGGAAGGTGGGTCGAGTCAGTATGCAGAAGTGAAAGCTATACAACTGTCCCTAGAAATTGCTGAAAGAGAAAAGTGGCCGGTACTGTATCTCTACACTGACTCATGGATGGTGGCAAATGCTCTGTGGGGGTGGCTGCAACGATGGAAACAGAACAACTGGCAGCGCAGAGGTAAAGCTATCTGGGCTGCTACCCTGTGGCAAGATATTGCTGCCCGGGTAGGAAACCTGGCTGTAAAGGTACGTCATGTAGATGCCCACATGCCTAAGAATCGTGCTACCGAAGAACATCAGAACAATGAAGAAGTGGCTCGAGCTTCAAAAATTGAAGTGGCTCAGGTGGACCTGGACTGGGGACGTAAGGGTGAGCTGTTTGTAGCTCGATGGGCCCGTGAAACATCAGGACATCTGGGGAGGGATGCCACTTACAGATGGGCTCGTGATCGAGGGCTGGACCTGACCATTGAGGCCATCACACAGGTTACCCATGAGTGTGAGACCTGTGCTGCAATCAAACGAGCCATGAGGGTAAAGTCTCCCTGGAATAGGGGGAGATGGCTTGGATTTCGGTATGGTGAGGCCTGGCAGATTGACTACATCGCACCACTTCCACAAACCCGCCAAGGCAAACGTTACATACTCACCATGGTAGAAGCAACTACTGGGTGGCTGGAAACATATCCAGTAAAGCATGCCACGGCCCGAAACACTATCTTGGGCCTGGAAAGACAAGTGCTGTGGCGACATGGTACACCAGAAAGAATTGAGTCCGACAATGGGAGTCACTTCCGAAATAATTTGATCACTTCCTGGGCCAAGAGACATGGCACTGAATGGGTGTACCACATCCCTTATCACCCACAAGCCTCTGGGAAGGTTGAGAGGTACAATGGACTGTTAAAAACTATGCTGCGAGCATTGGGTGCTGGGACATGGAAACATTGGGCTATAAATCTACCAGAGGCCACTTGGCTAGTTAACAACAGGGGGTCTGAAAGCCGTCCTGGTCCTGCTAAAACAAAACCCCTACACACTGTGGGAGAAGCTAAAGTCCCTGGAGTGCATGTGGGGAAGTGGATGGGGAAGGCAGTGTGGGTTGCCCCTGCCATGGGAAAAGGCAAACCCACTCGTGGGATTGTCTTTGCCCAAGGACCAGGGTATACCTGGTGGGTAATGCAGAAAGATGGGGATATCAAGTGTGTGCCACAAGGAGATTTAACACTGGGAGAAAATTAATCTGTTATCCAAGTTATGTGTTGTAGGAGGACACTGCAGAACCAAGGACAGGTCAACTTGGCAAGGAACCGGGCAAGTGCAACAGTGATGTGAGCTAAGCTGGTGCTGGTGTCAAGAAAACCAACTTCGCCTGCCCTGAGTGACCACTTTGACAGATGAAGCTGAAACCATCAACAGTTTTTATGAGCATTTTGGGAAAAGACCTATAGAATAAAGAGAAGTACAGACATAAAAATGCTTCAATGGACAGAAACCAATGGTGATGAGAACATCTATATACTAAACTGTACCTGATTGTGACACAAATGTTATGGAATAAGGGGTGGAAGTTGTCTTGGGTCTGTCTGAGCTGGAGTCACCTTTTCCCTGCAGCAGCCCGCACAGTGCTGTGCTCTGCACTCGTAGCTGGAACAGCACTGATAGCACTCCAGTGTTGTGTCTATTGCTGCGTAGTGCTGGCACAGCAGCAGGACTCCTTCCAAGCCCCCAAGAGCCAGCAGGCTGGGGGTGGGCAAGTGATGGGGAGGGGACATTGCCGGGGCAGTTGACCTAACCCAACCAAAGGGATATTCCATAACACCTGATGTCACACTCAGCAATAAAAGGGGGGGCTCTCGTGGGGGAGGGGGCTGTTCCTCCTGAACAAGCACTACGCGTTTGAGGCCCTGCTTCCCAGGACGTGGCCGAACACCGCTCGCTGATGGGAAGTAGAGAATAATTTTTCTCTCTCTCTGTGCTTCCGCGTGGACTGATTGTTTCTTTTGTATCTGTTTTTCCTTCCCATTCCCTTTCCCTTTAATTAAGCCTTTCTCATCTCAAACCTCGAGTTCTCTGTGTTGTATTTTCTCCCCCTTCCTTCTGAGGAGAGGGGGAGGGAGAGAGCGGTTGTCGTGGAGCTTGGCTGCCCACCTCAGTAAAACCACCACGTCTTCAAAAACCCATTTGTGAGATCTTTAGAAATGGATTGTAGGCAATTTCACAGTGCTCAGGGGTTGGGGCCCTTGCTCAGTGAGGAGGGGCTGAGGCAAAGATGTTTGGTCAGACTGCAGAGGAACCTCAGGGCAGCCTTCTCATAACTACAAGGAGGGCAGCAAGACAAAGCCAAGCTATCTCAGCAGGGCATGGTGCGATGACCACAAACAGCAGGCATGGGGGTACAAATCACCAAAGGGAGATGGCAATTATTTGGGTGTTATATAAGGGTGTTCTGGTGTCCCACTGACCTTGCTGATGCTGTTTTAAAATAATTAAAAAAGCGAGGTAGGAATTAAAATTATTTCACTTATTGCGAACACAGAAGAGTGGCTATTAAATTGGGGGAGAAAATAGAGCACAAAGAGGCTGGAGATGAGAATGGTTTACTTAAAGGGCAGGGGAATGGGGAGAAAAAGAAACAAAAGAAACAGTAAAGCCGCGGGGAAGTGCAGAGAGAAGGAAAAAGAAATATTCTCTACTTCCCATCAACGAGCGATGTTCAGCCATGTCCTGGGAAGCAGGGCATCAAAACATGCAGTGGTTGTTCAGGAGGAACAGCCCCCTTCCCCACGGCAACCCCCTGTTTATTGCTGAGTGTGGCATCAGGTGCTATGGAATGTCCCTTTGGTTGGTTTAGGTCAGCTGCCCTATCGATGTCCCCTCCCCATCACCGCCCACCCCCATTGATTTCCTTTGATGAAGTGGCCAACCATCTGGTTGCCCAGGGGAAGCCAGCTGATGGCACCTGTTTGGATTTCAGCACAGCTTCAAGACAGCTTCTCACTGTCTCCTTCTGGACAAATTGGGCAGCACACAGCTAGGGCAATGCATAATGCGATGGGTGAACAAGGGGCTGACGGGTCGCGCTCCAAGGGTTATTGTAAATGGGGTCGCATCAGGGTGGCGGCCAGTCATAGGGGCTTCCGCAGGCCTCCATTTTAGGGCCTGTTCTCTTCGGTGTTGTCCCGACTGACTCGCATGTAGGACTTGAGGGCATATGGAGTCCATTTATGCATGATGCTAAACAGGAAGGAGTGGCTGACTCCATCGAGGGGAGGAAGGCTTTGCAGAGAGATCTTGACAAAGCAGAGAGCTGGGCAATCCCCAGCAATATGAGGTTTAGCAAGAGCGAGTGAGGGATTCCCCGCCTGGCAAGGGGCAACCCTGGCTGTATGGACAGCACAGCCCTGCAGAGAGGGATCTGGGGGTTTTGGTCGATGGCAAGTTGAATGTGATTCAAGCACGGGCCCTGGCAGCCAGGAGGGGCAACAGCATCCTGGGGTGCCTCCAGCACGGCATCGCCAGCCGCTCAGGGGCAGGGATTGCTGTGCTCTGCTCTGCGCTCTTGCAGCATCACCTCAAGTCCTGGGTGCACTTTTGGGCAGCACACTAACAGAAGGACATCAGGTTATGGGAGAGTGTCCAAAGGAGGGCTTGGAAGTGGTGGAGGATCTGGAGAGTAAGACGGATGAGGAGCACATGAGGTGCGCGTGTTTGTTCAGCCTGCATGAGACTGAGGGGAGGCCTCATGGCGGCCGGCAGCTTCCTCACGAGGGCAGCAGAGGGGCCGGCGCTGAGCTCTGCTCTCTGGGGCCACTGACAAAACTCGAGGGAATGGCAAGGAGATGGGCCACTGGAGGCTCTGGCTGCAGCTGAGGAAAAGATTGTACACCACCACGGGGCTTGGCCACTGAAACAGGCCTCCCAGGGAAGTGGTCATGGCAGCCAAGCTGCTGGGCTTCACCAAATGTCTGGCAAGTGCTTTCAGACACATGCTTTGGTTTTTGGGGGTCACCCAGAGCGCTGGGCTCTGAGGTCACCCAGCGGTGGGCTGTGAGGTCACCCAGCAATGGGCTGTGACCTCACAGCCCTCGCTGCTTATCTTGGGGTGCCGTCAGAGCCTGGCCCAGCCTGGCTCGTGCCTGGACTCCCGCTGAGCGTTTGTGCGAGGCTTGGAGTGCCGAGCAAGGATCTCTCGGGAGATTTGTTGGAGCTGTGCTGTGGGGCCGTTGGCAGCTGCTCTCGGTGCCCGTCCCCGCAGCCAGTGCCTGCGTTTCCCCGGCCCTGCCTGGCTCAGGCAGCCGGGGCTGTGGAAGGAGTGCTCGCAGCAGTGCAGGTGAGCTGTGAGGCGACACGTGCCCCGGGGCTGGGCTTGGGGTTTTGTCCTGCTGAGGGGCCGGGGCACTGCCGCTGCCTGCCCTGGCTCAGCCACTGACCCTGGCCTCTCTCCTTCTTGCAGCGCACAGCAGCTGTGGCAGCGGTGCCAGCCAGGGGAAGCAGCTCCCCATCTGCAGCTCTCCCCAGCCCGCTGCAGCGAGCCGACACCATGGGCGGTGAGGCCCAGGACATCACCTGCCCTGTGTGCCAGGGGGTGTGCAAGGAGCCCAGCTACATCCTCCCCTGCCTGCACCAGTTCTGCTTCGGGTGCGTCATGCGCTGGGTGCAGAGAAGCAGCACCTGCCCCCTCTGCAGGCAGCGCATCACCTCCATCCGCTACTCCATCTGGGCGGAAGACGACTTCCTGGAGGTGCAGGTGGCCCCCGATGCAGAGGCGCAAGACGACAGCCCCCAGGACGAGCAGGGGGCTGCAGAGCCCATGCCCCAGCCTGCCGTGAGAGGCCTCCCGCCCGAGGAATGGGCAGCCCTCTTCAGGGAACACCTCGAAGTCCTGGGTCCGCTGCGCTCCTGGGTGCGCCAGCAAGCCAGGGAGCTCTTCGATGCTGCCTGGTGGGACCAGGACATGCTGGAGGCCACCGTCGTCGCTTGGCTGTGCCGCTGTGGGCTGGATGAGCACGCCTTGGTGCGGGAGCTGCGGCCCTTGCTGCAGGGCCACACGGTGAGCATTGTGCAGCGGCTCATCTCCATCATGGGGGAGATATGCAGCGAGGAGTACCTCGAGGAGCTGGGCTTCCTGGAACCGCGTCCTGCCAGCCAGCTCTCCATGGACAACGGCCCTGAGGTGGACCTCGAGGGCTCCCAAGACACCTGGGAGCCAGAGCTCGAGGGCTCCCAAGACACCTGGGAGCCAGAGCTCGAGGGCTCCCAAGACACCTGGGAGCCAGAGCTCGAGGGCTCCCAAGACACCTGGGAGCCAGAGCTTGAGGGCTCCCAAGACACCTGGGAGCCAGAAGACAGCCTGGAGGCCACCCCCAGCCCTGCTGCCTCCCCCCGGGACACTCCTGTCACCAGCCTGCTCTCCTCCAGCAGCGCGGAGGATTCTGACATCGAGGAGCTGCCCAGTGCCTCCAGTGCCACCCTGCCTGCGGGTCCAGCACCCATCCCTGAGGAGCAGGAGGAGCTCTTCTCAGAGCCTGAAGAGGAGGAAGCAGAACACGCTGCAGTGCCGGGCTGCAGCCACGGGGCCTCTCCTCCTGGCCAGGGCAGGGACAGCTCACCGGGGGGGCCCCGGCGCCCCCCGAAGAGGAGGGCCGACAGCAACCCGGACTCTCCCCAGCCCTGCAAGAGGCCCCGGCGCCTTTAGCAGGGCACATCTGGTTGTCATCAAAATAAAGAGTTGTGACCCTGCCACAGACAGTGTCTTGGGCTTCTTGGTCGAATCCCAGAATCCTACAGTCATAGAAATGTCGAGTGGCTCAGGTTGGAAGGGGCCTTAAAGACCACCTAGTTCCACTCCCCCTGCCATGGCCAGGGATGCAACTCACTGGCCTCACCCAACCTGGTGATGGGCAATGTCTGCCCACTCGCTCAGGACCCGCAGATCCATCTCCTCAGGTCCCCTGGACTTGCGCATCACCATGTTCCTTCTTCCCCAGCCTCCCCCAGACCCTGCAGGGCGCGGAGCAGCAGCGCCGACCCTCCCAACATGGCCGCCCTGCCGCGCCTCCCTCCTTCCCTCCCTCCCTCCCGTTGGGCGCCGCGCGGCGGCCGCCATTGGCCCCGTGCTGCCGGCGGGCGGGCGGGGCGGGCGGTTCAAACGGCAACGGCCGCGCCGGGCGCTGTGGCGGAGCGGTGAGGCTGGGGCCGGGCAGGGCCCGGCGGGGGTGGGGGGGGGGCCGGGCAGCAGCGCCCAGGCGCTGAGCAGGGGTCCCGGTGGGTCCCGGTGGGTCCCGGTGCGTCCCGGTGCTGCAAGCGGCCCCTCCGCGCCTCGGGCCGTGCTCTGAGGGCAGCGCAGCCACGGGTGGCGCTTTGTCGTTGCAGGTGCTGGGCAGAAGGGCAGGCGCCTGCTGGCCTCAGGATGTCTGTCAGCAGCGATGAGGAGATTCTGAAGTACTACGAGTTGCGCGAAACGATTGGGACGGGTAGGAGCGATCTCTGAACAAAGGCGCCTGCCTGCTGTCTGCCTGAGTACAGAGTGACTTCAAGCCCGTGAAGTTTGGAGCACAATTCTGAAGCTAGTTGGCAGCCCTTAACTCAAATCGCCTCTTCCTCTGATGAAGGCATTGCACACAAGTCGTGCTGCGTACTCTGCTCTACAAGCGGGATTAAAAGGATGAACGCATGTTATCATGCTGAGTGTTAAACGTCTGTGTTTTCCCTTTTAGGTGGGTTTGCGAAGGTAAAGCTTGGACGACATCTTCTTACCGGTGAAAAAGTTGCAATAAAAATCATGGACAAGCTTGCTCTAGGGGTAAGTCAAAAACATGTAACATTTGATAGCATCATCTGTTTCTTGTGCAGTTCTCAAGAGCAAAGGGGTGCGGTACATAAAGATGCTGCCTACTAGCCCTGCTGCCTTTTAAAGGATGCTGCAGAGTTCAAGGAATGTTTACAAAGCACCGGAAACGTTGTGCCTTCTTGTGAAGTGGGCAGCATTCACTCGCTGTAAAATGGAGGAAGTTGAAAATTATTACAATAATTCAAACAAAATGCTGATGAAAACACAGATATTTTATGTCTTCAGGTTTTGCTGATCAGAATTATATGGGGGGAATGGAAGAGCTGTAGATGAGTTGATGTTGAATCGTATGCTGTCAGAAACGTGCTGTGAAATTTTGACTTCTGCAATAGTTTGCGGTTTATTGTTGTGTCAAAGTAGTCACCAAATTCATACCTTATGTTCATGGTCTCTTAGGATGACTTGCCTCGTGTTAAAACAGAAATTGATGCCATGAAAAATTTAAGTCACCAACATATTTGCCGGTTGTATCACGTAATAGAGACATCCAAGAAAATATTCATGGTCCTAGAGGTAAGAAATGGTGTTTCTGCCACGCTTGAGGTTACAGTACACGATCTGTCCGCTTTAGCAGTAGGCAATAATATAACAGTAAAGTTGAAATGATGCATTTCTTAAGAGGTTATCTAATTGATGAGTTTGTTCAAGATTCATTACTTTAAACATTAAGCTGAAAATACGTATTCTATATTCTATATATCTTCTCGTAAAAGCCACTCTTTGGTGTTCACAAAAAGTGAAATAAGTTTAATTCCTACCTTGCATTTCAATTATTTTAAAATAGCACCAGCAAGGTCTGTAAGACACCAGAACTCCCAAGTCATTGTCATCTCCTGGGTGATTTGCACCACCCATGACAAGAGTGTAATGTCTTGGACAAAATTTGAGGCAAGGGTCAGACTTCTTGGCTTGTGTGGTTTGCTGCAGTGGTGACCCATGCCAAAGTTTTGGGTACTGATAAAGCAAAGGGAATACGCAGAGAGTCCTATAGCTGCTGTCCAGTGCTTTCGGTGCTCTCGTTGGTACTTAGACTTCCTGGTTATGCTCTAAACATATTCTCTTTTGCGCTTTACCTTCTTATTGCAGTATTGTCCTGGAGGAGAGCTGTTTGATTACATTATTTCCAAGGACCGTCTTTCAGAAGAAGAAGCTCGTGTATTTTTTCGGCAGATTGTTTCAGCAATTGCTTATGTTCACAGTAAGGGATATGCCCACAGGGACCTCAAACCAGTAAGCCTGAATAGTAGTCACATTTCTGTAAAGAACAAATGATCTGATGCCTTCTGGAAATGTATTGTTTCTGCTTGCTACTGTGTGCCTCAGCTGAGCTGGATGTGGCTGACCCTGAGAAGGGATTTTCCTCTGAAATAGAACATAGTACTGAGAGTACTGCATTCAGCTCTGAGGCCTCCAGCACAAGGACATGGAAGTATTAGAACAAGTCCAGAGGAGGCCACAGAGATGATGAAGGGCTGGAGCACCTCTCCTATGAAGTCAGGCTGAGGGAGTTGGGGTTGTTCAGCCTGGCGAAGAGAAGGCTCCAGGGAGACCTTATAACAACTTTCCAATACCTAAAGGGGGCCAAAGGAAGTCTGGGGAGGGACTCTTCGTTGCGGATGTAGGGATAGGACAAGGAGTAGTGGTTTTAAACTGAGAGTGTAGATTTAGATTATCTATAAGGAAGAAATTCTTTACTCTGAGGAGTGTGACACACTGGAAGAGGTTGCCAAGAGAAGCTGTGGATTAAGACCAGGCGGAATGGGGCTCTGGGCAGCCTGGTCTAGCAGGAGGTGTCCCTGCCTGTGGCAGGGGGAGTGGAATAAGAGGATCTTTAAGGTCCCTTCCAATGCAAACCGTTCTGTGATTCTCTGCTCATGCTCTAAAAGGGAGCAGAGCAGAGACATGGAACTAATTTGGATGTTGGTTAGGTGTTTCTGTTACACTCTTTGTTCCAGTATGCACCTGGAGAGAGCCTTGATGGTGTCAATCTGTTGTGCACACTTATGGTTTTGTACCTCAAGGAACAGAGTCAGATAGCTTAAATGAAGGATACGTATAGAGAGGGTGCAGAATAAGATGCACGCTACTGGCCCCATCCTATAGCTTCTCTGTCTTTGCAGATTAAGCATTGTTTTAGTGGTTGGAAGATTTGAGTGTTTCTCCACAAATTGGTTAGAACTTTACATTTTTTTAGAGATGCTGATATCTCTGAGAAAAACAAACCCTTGGAGCTCAGGCAATTTCCCAGACAGCTGATGAGATCTTTGTCTCCAAAGAGCTTTTCTCCAAAAAAAAGAAAGCTCTGTTTGTGCCTTTTGCAAGGAATTGGCTTCTAGACAATGAGCTGGTGAATCCGGAGGAGGATACGGTAACTTGGCTTGGAAGCGACTGCAGCAGTTTCTGCTTGAACCTGCTGCTCAAAGCAGAGTCAGACGCAGTGTCTGAAGGCTTTATCCTGTGCCATCTCCAAGCCCTAGTACAAGAAAAGGGGGTTCCTCGGATGCTCAGCTGAAAAGCATTACTTGCTGCTTTCTCTTTCACCAGGAAAATCTGCTGATTGACGAGGAACATAATCTGAAGCTGATAGACTTTGGGCTCTGTGCAAAGCCAAAGGTAAGAGTATCTGCTCGATCCAATACTATGTGCACCCAAGAAATGCATGTTTGACCACAGAATGCAATGCAGTGACTTGCCCAAACACCCTAAAGTAAAGCCATTGATGTGGTTGGGATGCAATTACTGCTTCCTTGGAAGGGACTGAACTGCGCAAGAGAACAGTTAACAGCTGTGGCTCTGAGCAGCCTGTTAAATCGTTTTCTCCATGTAGACTTGATATTTTTGTAATCTAAGGCAGAGATCATCTGGTATGTACAGCACCTTCTGTCTCATACAAGGGCCCGTAATATCAGGTTGGCATGCACTTTTCCTTCATGCGTTTTTCACCTGTGTATGTCTTTCTTCAAAAGATTTTTGTGGAGATGGATATTGTGGATAGAACCAACAAGTTTATACAGGTGACAGATGCAGATCCTCTGTTTCTGTGTGTTTGTCCTGAATTGTTTCTTGATCCTAGAAAGAGTTTTGAGGAGCCTTTTCTGTTTGCCTTTTTAACATGCAAGGTGGGTGCTGGTGAGGATCAATGTAACAAGGAGACAGTTTTAGGGATTTCAAGGGAGTTATTCACCCTCAGATTGTTTTGTTTGACTCAATAGAGCAAGTTAGAGCATCATGCTGGTAATCAGGACCAACAGAGCATCAGTTCAGTGGAATAACATCATCTTATTGTGATCTGTGTAGAAGACAGTGCATGTGAAATAATAACACGGTTTTGATAAGGAAGTGTTTTATCAGTGGGTCTTTGAAAAGTTATTGCATTAAATATTGTCATAAATAACCATCTAGCCTCATGCTCAGTAGCTCTTAGATCACTTCGTCACAGGTTTGTATCTCTTATCTGCATGTTTGCACAAGGAATTCATCTTAATAGATGAGGAGCTAAGGAAAAGAATGCATCTTGCCAAGGAACATAGATAAAGGAGCAGTTTGGGATCAGAACATGTTTGTGGTTTTAGATGTTTATGGTCTTAGACTATTTGCTTAGTAAATTCATAAGTTACAACAAAGCAAAATAAAAGGTGAACATAGATGCATTGCAGAAAAAGAGGGAGCCTCTGAGGCTTCTACTATGTCATTACTAGATGACATAAAGCGTGTTAGAGCCAAGGCTTCAGTGTGATTATTCCAATTTCTGTGTTATTCTAGGGAGGCCTTGATTACCACCTGAACACCTGCTGTGGAAGCCCAGCGTATGCAGCGCCGGAGCTGATTCAGGGCAAAGCATATATTGGATCAGAGGTATGTAGCAGAGTTGTAGTGTGTGATTTTTTTTTAAATTTTTTTTTCTCCTCTCATGCCCTGTTTGTAAAGGCAGTGAAGTTGGGGTATGCTCACTTGGTTTCCCTCCTGAATGCCCGTGGACAGCATTGCTTTGGTACTTCCCACAGCTGCCTCAACTAGCCTTAGCAGTCGCAGACTCAAACAGTACTGTTGGCCACAGGTCAGGTAGCTGGCTGGTTTATCTCTGGTTAATCCTTACCTACGTCTACCAGTTGCTCCATCTTTTAGTGCCCTACAAAACAGTAACGTTCTTCTACTACAAAATCTTTGAAAGAGCACTGTCCTCTGTCAATTACTCCTCACTTGTCACAAATTTTTGTGCAATCTCAAAGTTTTAATGATTCGTCAGGCTTTTCTTTAGCTTGCAAGTTGTGCATGAAGACTTGGTCCCTTTTTGTTGCACAATGTTATAAAAAACAGAGCGCAGAAAATGTGAAGAGGTTTCTCAGCTTTGATTTCATACCTGAAACTCTGGGCCTACTTGCAATTTGCATTTGTTAATCTATCCAAAATGCTGTAATGGGAATCCCTTCAAGCTTCTTAAGTTGCTTTGCTATTAGGGTGGAGTCAGTCTTTTGTTTGCTCTCACAGCTTTGCACTGCTGTTGTTGGCCTCTGATTCTTTTTATTTTTTTTTTTTTAAACAAGATGAGCCTACTCTTCATGAAGTGTGTGGGGACTTTGCCAAGGGCGGACAATATGGTCTGTCATGAAGCCCTTTTGGATACATCTGCTTTGTGAACATCTACGCACTTTTATTTTTTAGGCAGATCTTTGGAGCATGGGTGTACTGCTGTATGCTCTGCTGTGTGGCTTTCTCCCTTTTGATGATGACAACGTCATGGCAGTCTACAGGAGGATAATGGTAGGTATTGGTTGTGCTAGGAGGGACATGGCTGAGTGTTGCAAGAGGTTTGCTTTTCTGGTGACAGAACCTGCTAGGCTTTGCCTAAGGCAAAAAGGACTTTGTGCTGAATTTTGTCCCTTTCTGCTGCTCTTCCTAGCATTTTGTGCATTTCTTCCATTGGCCTTCCTGGTACACTAGCCTGGTGCAACTGGTGGATGATAGCAAGTGGAGTTTCAGAAGAAGAATTTTCTTGTCAATGGGCTGGATTTTTGGGGGGGGATCCTTCATCTGCCTTCTCCATATGCTGTGACAGAACCGTACATCTGCCATTGGATTTTCCAAGACTGACTGTTCTTGAATACCAGCTATTCTCCTCTCTGGGAAAGGCAGGATTCTGCTACCGCTATTGAGATTTCCTCCTCCAGAATGAGCATGCAAAGAGCTTTCTTCCATTCGATGCTTTTCCTGAAGGGGGCTGAAACCTAGGTGCAGCATTGTAGATGTCATCCAACAAGAGCTGAGCAGAGGGCTCAGCCCCCTGGTGTGTTGGTGCTGCTTCCTAATTCAGCCCACGGTAGTGTTGGGCATCTTTTCTGCCAGAAGACACCCCTGGCTTACATTCAGTGTGCTGTCTGTCAGCACTTCTCTGTCCAGAATGAGGAGGAAATGCAAGACCCGATAAGTTGCCTCCAAGAGAAAAGGCTGAATAGGTAGTAAGTAACAGCATTGAGTCGTTGGTTCTGTTTCCCTGTAAATTCCTCCCAGTACAGCTGAACAGCTGCTGTTTGGCATCCTGTAGACACCTCCACAAACCACTTGCAGGCTGCCAGCAAATTTCTGTTCACAAAGCCTCCAGTAAGCCAGCGGAGCGTGGAACAGCTGTGTTGGCTGAGGTCTTTGGCTTCCTCTACCTGCTTCTCCTTCCCTGACCAAGAGATTGGTATGACTGGAAAGTAGAGCATCCTGAAGAGGATTCAAGGACTGTGGTGGTAGGAGGGGGGACAGGAGATCTTTTGGAGTCTTCAAGGATGGTTTCTGCAGAGTTGAGGCCTCACTTCACGAGAACCAGGAGCTGCATTCTTTGGAGAGGTGAAACATTGGCCAGTGGAACTTGTTGAGGTGAACAGAGATGAGCAAGTTTTAAAACTCAGTCTGAGTGCAGTGGAAGAGGGAAGTCTCACAGGTGTTAAGATGCAGGCTTGCTATTTCTGCTCTGAATTTGTTTTAATTCTGTGTGGCTGCGAGATGAAAATTGCTTGAAATGGAGACACTTAGATATGCTTGTGGAATTGAATTTCACAGGTTACAGATGCTGAAATGTACTGTAATCTCAGCTCAAGGCTGTTGGAAGGCTGCTGCTTGAATCTAAGCTCTACAATTACCTTAAAGGAGGCTCTAGCGAGATGGGGACGGGTGTCCCCAAGCACCGAGTGATAAGACAAGAGGAAATGGCCTCACGTTGCTCTGGAGGAGGTTTGGCTTGACTGTTAGGAAAAATTTCCTTATTGAAAGAGTTGAGAGGTATTGGAACAGGCAGCCCAGGGAAGTGGTTGAGTCACCACTCAGGAGGCATTCAAAAACCATGTAGATGAGGTGCTTGGTGACATGGTTTAATGGTGGGCTTGGCAGTGTGAGGTTAAAGGATGGACCAGCTGATCTTAGACGTCTTTCCCAACCCACATGGTCCTGTGGTTGGAAGTAGGATCACAGTGCTTGCACACCTTGTTTCTTTCCCTGGAATGTTCCACATCTCTTCATTTGGGAATACTTAAGTCAACCAAGTTTGTTCTATAGCTCCTGCAAGAAGAAAATACTTGTGGAGTGATCTTATGCTTCTGGTAGCTCTTGCGAGGTATTTGCCTTCCAGCACTGTCCTCAGTCAAGGAGATGCTACTTGTTTTACCTTGTCTCCTGATCTGTAGTGATGTTTTAAAAGCAAAATGGGTAATGGGGCTCCTTGGACCCACATGCAGATCATGTGGATTTGATGCCTTACTTTCCCAGTAAAGCTGCACTGTGAAATCTGAAATCTGCCCCCCATCTGTTTCTAATGATATCACTAACCATGTTTGTGAGGATGGAACAGGAGGTCTGGTGAGAGCATCTGCAGGAGTAGCGTGCTCCCGATGGATGGACCGCATGGTGCAGACCCATATTGGAGCAGTTCCTGAAGAGCTGCTGCCTGTGGGCAGCCCCCGCAGGCTCCGTTTGGGAAGTACGGCATCCCCTGCAAGGGACCCCATGGGGAGCAGGGACAGAGAGGGAGGTGTAGGGAGCAGCAGGGACAAAGCATTATGGACTGCCCTGTTCCCTTGCATTGCTCAGAGGGAGGAGGTTTTTAGTTCTCACTGCTCTAGTTTATTACCATTTGTCAATACATTACATTGATCTTCATTACGCCGAGTCTGTTTTCCTTATAACGGTATGTGGTGAGTGATCTCCCTGTCCTTATCTCAACTCTCAAACATTTTTTGCATGTGGCTGTTCTTCCTTTTTGGCTGAAGAGAGATGTCACTATCACCTAAGTAATTTAATAATCCTGTTTGACCTAACTATTCAAGGTTCATTCTACACCCTCTTTATTTTTTTTTTCCACAGAGAGGAAAATATACTATTCCAAAGTGGCTCTCTCCTAGCAGTACGCTGCTGCTTAGCCAAATGCTACAGGTAAAGGTGCTGCTTCTACTCAGATAGGTCTACAAAATGCTATTTCATTAGGTCGGAATACTACATCTATGAAGTACTTAGAAAATATTTGGTGTTTGAAGATTAACTCTTATATGTCTGAATCCTTGAAGGAAAGGTTAGCCTTGTCTTCTGCAGAAAATTCTCATGCAAGAATGTAATAATAGTTCATGGAGATAGAAATTAAAATGTAAATAATTAAATGAAGTCTTGAAGCACCTTGCATTTGGGTGTTCTATTGATACAGCACAATTAAGAAGTGTTTATAAATGAGACGTTTTATTAATGAAGCTGAGCATATGAAATATGCCTTCGGGCTACATCTAGGCAGTCTAGTCACTGCAGAATGTTACTGGAACATGTACTGTAACCATAGGTGCTGTAACTGTTATTCACAGCTCAGACATTTAACCTTCCTTTTGCTGGGGTTCTGAAACATTGTTGGTTTCTATTCTATCCGTTCTATGCACCCAGAAGGTCTGAATAAAAGATAAGTTTTTTCTTCTATTCTCACAGATTTGTGTAACAACTTGATTCTTCCTGCCCACTAGGTGGACCCAAAGAAGCGGATTACAGTTAAGCATCTGTTAAGTCACCCGTGGCTCATGGAAGGTTATTCAGATGCTGTCCACTGGCAAAGTAAATATCCAGTAAGTACACTTGCCAAGAAGGTTCCTTGGCATTTCGTGTAATCTTATTTGCTGTCACAACGGTACTGGTTCTTTGCCATTTCTTTTGAGGAGGCATTTCAAGGTACGTTGTCATTGTATTCTGTCGTTGATGCTTAATTAGCAAAACAGCTAGCTTCTCACCAAAATGTGCAGAACTTCTGTATGTGAGCAACCAGTTGATTCTCCAGGCTCCTTGGTCAATACTTTTGTTTAGGGGGTAAAAAACAAGTATTATTATTTTTCTTGGACATGCTTATGGTTTATCTTAATTCTAGTTCTCACTGAGAATTGCTCGTTTGGCCAACAAGCTGACCTCTTTGACAGCATGTTTGTCCACTCTGTACTTCAACTCTTTTGATGTGTGTGAGTTGAGGATAGTGTGGGGGCTTGGGGGAAATTCCAGCTGTCACCAAGTGCTGATGAGCAGCTGATGCTCATTTGCAGCCAATGCCTCCTGCTGGCCACTGGGTGCTGCTGTTTGTCTAGGTAAAGAACAGCTTGTTGCACGTGCGCTGTCAGTTTTAAGCAGCTCTGGCAAAGACGTGCATGCCTGATGCAGCTTTGCATATTTAAGAAGAGATAAAAGTGTAGCTTCCACTCAAGTGAAAAATCTTATCTGCAGACAGCCTTTCCTATGTGAGTTCAGAACCTCTCACCAGGGAGGGCCGAGACGCTGAAGTTGTGTGACTTTCTCCGTTTACTCACGGCAACATCTAGCCATGATGCTAACTAAAATACAAAATCTGAAATGTTGGATAATGAGGGACTCTGCCTGCTGCATATCACAGCAGTGTCATGGTCAGATGTGTCTCGATGAGGCAACCTGAAAGCTTCATGCTTGAATGTAGTCCGTGTTCTTGCAGCAGGGACACCTTGATGAGGACTGCGTGACAGAGCTTTCCGTGTTTCACAACCAGAGCAGGGAGAGTATATTGGAATTAATATCAGAGGTAAGAACTACATGTTGTTAATTTGTTGTAATTAAGCATGCTAATACAGTAAGTAACCTGAGCGTATTGGCAGCCTCATGGTGCCTTATTCTCAGGCGTGAGTTTTGCTGTGCTTTTCCAACCTAGGGAATCCCCACAGAATTTCAGATCTGTCAGTACAGCTCTGAAGCTCAATTTTGCCTTTTCTTTTTCCTCCTTTCATTGTGTTTCCTAACCTTTATTGATATTTTCTACCATGCTCATATCCTTATGAATTTCTGAAAGGCAAAGTAGACTCAAGCTAAAGATGTCTGGATGAACAACCGATTTCTTGCACTGGCTGAACTCCGTGCTTTGAAATGTTCTGATACCGGAGAGAAAACTTGCAGTGCATCGCTCAGCCAGGCTATAAAATAAGCGTGGGGGAATTGCTTTTCACAAACTTTGGAAGAAGTGAATCAGTTCCTGTCCCATTGGAATATAAATGACAAAAGCTGAGCTGACTACCTGTAGAGGAATTGTACCAAGGTGTTAGTGGTGATATTCTAACCTGGTAGAAGAGGCTTACAACATGAGGTGGACTCCGGCCTTAATGTGAATCTGAAAATTGTCCTTTGAAATTTATTTATTTTTTTATTCTACTGTATAGAACGAAGACTTGGGATAAAATCTTTCACATAACTGTAGCAGAAACAGACTTTTAAAATATGTGTTCTATTTAAAGTGGATAAATTTTGGAGTAAATATTGTTGGTTGTTTTTTTGTTTGTTTGTTTGTTTGTTTTTTCAGTTACAGGAAATACAGGAAATAATCTGAATAATCTACTTACAGGGGGAAACAGCTTGTCCAATTAAGTTTTGGCATTTACACCGTCCTTTACTAGAGGACTTCTATTGCCTTATAACTTATTCAGGCTAATTGTATTATGCTGCAGACCTGGCAAGCACTTTTCTTGCAGTCCTCATAGCAGTTGTGTTGCTGAAAATCACACCAAATGTTGATTAAAAAAATTTTTCTTGTTGTACTCCCAATCAACTTGCTAGCAGGCAGCCTAGGAAGAGGAAAGAACTTCTCCAGTATGGCCAGTTACAAATATTAAGGACATGGTGGCTTACAGTAGACTACAGAAAGTTGAATGCAGCTACTAAACCATTGACTGCCACAGCACCCAGTCTGTCTGACATACCTAATCTGCTTAAGACAGCAGGATTTAAATGATGGCTGTCGTTGGTGTTAGAGATATCTTTTGGTCACATTACCACGGCAGGAACAAGACAAATTTGCTTTTACTTTGGAAATAATACAGCCTTTTTTGCTCATTTACCCCAGAGGGTTAAGCACAGACTTGCACCAACACATGCTGAATTGGCTAAGACATTAGAAGAAGTAAGGTTACCTGCTGGAATCACATTAATTCAGTATGTAGATATTGAGTGGGGACAGTGATGAGCAGCAAGTACAAGAAGGAATGGGCTTCCTCATAGACAGACATATGCCAGCAGTGCTCATATCTGTTAGCCACTCTGACAACTGTTTGCAATTGCTGGCAGTTGTACTGATTATTGTGCTAAGAAGCTACCCATGAATGGCCAGGGGTATATTCTGAACATAGAGTCCCTACTAGTATCAAGAAAATTCTCAATTTCACCTTTCCAACCAAATGGCACAAGCATAACACTAGTACTACAGAAAGTACAAATGAGAATTTTGAGTACAATGAGACCTGGACAGGCTGGAGAGCTGGGCAGGAAGAAACCAAATGAGGTTGTTAGAAATGGCTCAGTCTTCAAAATAGGATTAAATAAAAAAATAGGATTTATTAAAAGAATAGAGGTAAGCAAACAGCGCTGGGTGCACTGGGAGTCTCCGCTCCACCAGGACGCACACCAGTTACATCAAGTAGCTGATTTTTATGCTCCAAGACTAATACATATTCATTGCTACTTCTAAAAAATAGATTATTATAATTAGTACTAATTAATTAATTAATTACCTTATTAATTATAATAACCTATTAAAATAGGTTATTAATAATTATAATTGGGTCCTGTGGGTCCTGAGCGAGTGGGCAGACATTGCCCATCACCAGGTTGGGTGAGGCCAGTGAGTTGCATCCCTGGCCATGGCAGGGGGAGTGGAACTAGGTGGTCTTTAAGGCCCCTTCCAACCTGAGCCACTCGACATTTCTATGACTGTAGGATTCTGGGATTCGACGAAGAAGCCCAAGACACTGTCTGTGGCAGGGTCACAACTCTTTATTTTGATGACAACCAGATGTGCCCTGCTAAAGGCACCGGGGCCTCTTGCAGGGCTGGGGAGAGTCCGGGTTGCTGTCGGCCCTCCTCTTCGGGGGGCGCCGGGGCCCCCCCGGTGAGCTGTCCCTGCCCTGGCCAGGAGGAGAGGCCCCGTGGCTGCAGCCCGGCACTGCAGCGTGTTCTGCTTCCTCCTCTTCAGGCTCTGAGAAGAGCTCCTCCTGCTCCTCAGGGATGGGTGCTGGACCCGCAGGCAGGGTGGCACTGGAGGTGCTGGGCAGCTCCTCGATGTCAGAATCCTCCGCGCTGCTGTAGGAGAGCAGGCTGGTGACAGGAGTGTCCCGGGGGGAGGCGGCAGGGCTGGGGGTGGCCTCCAGGCTGTCTTCTGGCTCCCAGGTGTCTTGGGAGCCCTCGAGCTCTGGCTCCCAGGTGTCTTGGGAGTCTTCGAGCTCTGGCTCCCAGGTGTCTTGGGAGCCCTCGAGCTCTGGCTCCCAGGTGTCTTCGGAGCCCTCGAGCTCTGGCTCCCAGGTGTCTTCGGAGCCCTCGAGGTCCACCTCAGGGCCGTTGTCCATGGAGAGCTGGCTGGCAGGACGCGGTTCCAGGAAGCCCAGCTCCTCGAGGTACTCCTCGCTGCAGATCTCCCCCATGATGGAGATGAGCCGCTGCACAATGCTCACCGTGTGGCCCTGCAGCAAGGGCCGCAGCTCCCGCACCAAGGCGTGCTCATCCAGCCCACAGCGGCACAGCCAAGCGACGACGGTGGCCTCCAGCATGTCCTGGTCCCACCAGGCAGCATCGAAGAGCTCCCTGGCTTGCTGGCGCACCCAGGAGCGCAGCGGACCCAGGACTTCGAGGTGTTCCCTGAAGAGGGCTGCCCATTCCTCGGGCGGGAGGCCTCTCACGGCAGGCTGGGGCATGGGCTCTGCAGCCCCCTGCTCGTCCTGGGGGCTGTCGTCTTGCGCCTCTGCATCGGGGGCCACCTGCACCTCCAGGAAGTCGTCTTCCGCCCAGATGGAGTAGCGGATGGAGGTGATGCGCTGCCTGCAGAGGGGGCAGGTGCTGCTTCTCTGCACCCAGCGCATGACGCACCCGAAGCAGAACTGGTGCAGGCAGGGGAGGATGTAGCTGGGCTCCTTGCACACCCCCTGGCACACAGGGCAGGTGATGTCCTGGGCCTCAGCGCCCATGGTGTCGGCTCGCTGCAGCGGGCTGGGGAGAGCTGCAGATGGGGAGCTGCTTCCCCTGGCTGGCACCGCTGCCACAGCTGCTGTGCGCTGCAAGAAGGAGAGAGGCCAGGGTCAGTGGCTGAGCCAGGGCAGGCAGCGGCAGTGCCCCGGCCCCTCAGCAGGACAAAACCCCAAGCCCAGCCCCGGGGCACGTGTCGCCTCACAGCTCACCTGCACTGCTGCGAGCACTCCTTCCACAGCCCCGGCTGCCTGAGCCAGGCAGGGCCGGGGAAACGCAGGCACTGGCTGCGGGGACGGGCACCGAGAGCAGCTGCCAACGGCCCCACAGCACAGCTCCAACAAATCTCCCAAGAGATCCTTGCTCGGCACTCCAAGCCTCGCACAAACGCTCAGCGGGAGTCCAGGCACGAGCCAGGCTGGGCCAGGCTCTGACGGCGCCCCAAGATAAGCAGCGAGGGCCGTGAGGTCACAGCCCATTGCTGGGTGACCTCACAGCCCACCGCTGGCTGACCTCAGAGCCCAGCGCTCTGGGTGACCCCCAAAAACCAAAGCATGTGTCTGAAAGCACTTGCCAGACATTTGGTGAACCCCAGCAGCTTGGCTGCCATGACCACTTCCCTGGGAGGCCTGTTTCAGTGGCCAAGCCCCGTGGTGGTGTACAATCTTTTCCTCACCTGCAGCCAGAGCCTCCAGTGGCCCATCTCCTTGCCATTCCCTCGAGTTTTGGCAGTGGCCCCAGAGAGCAGAGCTCAGCGCCGGCCCCTCTGCTGCCCTCGTGAGGAAGCTGCCGGCCGCCATGAGGCCTCCCCTCAGTCTCATGCAGGCTGAACAAACACGCGCACCTCATGTGCTCCTCATCCGTCTTACTCTCCACATCCTCCACCACTTCCAAGCCCTCCTTTGGACACTCTCCCATAACCTGATGTCCTTCTGTTAGTGTGCTGCCCAAAAGTGCACCCAGGACTTGAGGTGATGCTGCAAGAGCGCAGAGCAGAGCACAGCAATCCCTGCCCCTGAGCGGCTGGCGATGCCGTGCTGGAGGCACCCCAGGATGCTGTTGCCCCTCCTGGCTGCCAGGGCCCGTGCTTGAATCACATTCAACTTGCCATCGACCAAAACCCCCAGATCCCTGTCTGCAGGGCTGTGCTGTCCATACAGCCAGGGTTGCCCCTTGCCAGGCGGGGAATCCCTCACTCGCTCTTGCTAAACCTCATATTGCTGGGGATTGACCAGCTCTCTGCTTTGTCAAGATCTCTCTGCAAAGCCTTCCTCCCCTCGATGGAGTCAGCCACTCCTTCCTGTTTAGCATCATGCATAAATGGACTCCAGATGCCCTCAAGTCCTACATGCGAGTCAGTCGGGACAACACTGAAGAGAACAGGCCCTAAAATGGAGGCCTGCGGAAGCCCCTATGACTGGCCGCCACCCTGATGCGACCCCATTTACAATAACCCTTGGAGCCCGACCCGTCAGCCCCTTGTTCACCCATCGCATTATGCATTGCTCTAGCTGTGTGCTGCCCAATTTGTCCAGAAGGAGACAGTGAGAAGCTGTCTTGAAGCTGTGCTGAAATCCAAACAGGTGCCATCAGCTGGCTTCCCCTGGGCAACCAGATGGTTGGCCACTTCATCAAAGGAAATCAATGGGGGTGGGCGGTGATGGGGAGGGGACATCGATAGGGCAGCTGACCTAAACCAACCAAAGGGACATTCCATAGCACCTGATGCCACACTCAGCAATAAACAGGGGGTTGCCGTGGGGAAGGGGGCTGTTCCTCCTGAACAACCACTGCCTGTTTTGATGCCCTGCTTCCCAGGACATGGCTGAACATTGCTCGTTGATGGGAAGTAGAGAATATTTCTTTTTCCTTCTCTCTGCGCTTCCCCGTGGCTTTACTGTTTCTTTTGTTTCTTTTTCTCCCCATTCCCCTGCCCTTTAAGTAAACCATTCTCATCTCCAGCTTCTTTGTGCTATATTTTCTCCCCCAATTTAATAGCCACTCTTCTGTGTTCGCAATAAGTGAAATAATTTTAACTCCTACCTCACTTTTTTAATTATTTTCAAACAGCATCAGCAAGGTCTGTGGGACACCAGAACACCCTTATATAACACCCAAATAACTGCCATCTCCCTTTGGTGATTTGTACCCCCATGCCTGCTGTTTGTCATCATCGCACCATGCCCTGCTGAGATAGCTTGGCTTTGTCTTGCTGCCCTCCTTGTAGTTATGAGAAGGCTGCCCTGAGGTTCCTCTGCAGTCTGACCAAACATCTTTGCCTCAGCCCCTCCTCACTGAGCAAGGGCCCCAACCCCTGAGCATTGTGAAATTGCCTACAATCCATTTCTAAAGATCTCACTAATGGGTTTTTGAAGACATGATTGAAATTCTTCCTCCGTGGAAAGGAACCCGTGATGGAGCAAAACTCAAATTTTCATACAAGCATATTGGACGTGCTTATGGTTTTTCTCATTTCTACGTCTCAGAGAATTGCTTGTTCGGCTAACGATTTGGCCTCTTTGAAAGCCTTTGTCCTGACCGTCTCTCCATTGTTTGCCAATGCCTCCTGCTGGCCACTGGCTGCTGCTGTTTGTCTAGGTAAAGAACAGCTTGTTGCACGTGCGCTGTCAGTTTTAAGCAGCTCTGGCAAAGACGTGCATGCCTGATGGAGCTTTGCATATTTAAGAAGAGATAAAAGTGTAGCTTCCACTCAAGTGAAAAATCTTATCTGCAGACAGCCTTTCCCATGTGAGTTCAGATCCTCTCACCAGGGAGGGCCGAGACGCTGAAGTTGCTGAAGTTGTGTGACTTTCTCCGTTTACTCACGGCAACATCTAGCCATGATGCTAACTAAAATACAAAATTTGAAATGTTGGATAATGAGGGACTCCGCCTGCTGCATAGCACAGCAGTGTCATGGTCAGATGTGTCTCGATGAGACAACCTGAAAGCTTCATGCTTGAATGTAGTCCGTGTTCTTGCAGCAGGGACACCTTGATGAGGACTGCGTGACAGAGCTTTCCGTGTTTCACAACCAGAGCAGGGAGAGTATATTGGAATTAATATCAGAGGTAAGAACTACATGTTGTTAATTTGTTGTAATTAAGCATGCTAATAGAGTAAGTAACCTGAGCGTATTGGCAGCCTCATGGTGCCTTATTCTCAGGCGTGAGTTTTGCTGTGCTTTTCCAACCTACGGAATCCCCACAGAATTTCAGATCTGTCAGTACAGCTCTGAAGCTCAATTTTGCCTTTTCTTTTTTTCTCCTTTCATTGTGTTTCCCAAACTTTATTCACAGAATCACAAAATCACAGAATTTCTAGGTTGGAAGAGACCTCAAGATCATCGAGTCCAACCTCTAACCTAACGCTAACAGTCCCCACTAAACCATATCCCTAAGCTCTACATCTAAACGTCTTTTGAAGACTTCCAGGGATGGTGACTCCACCACCTCCCTGGGCAGCCCGTTCCAATGCCTCACAACCCTTTCAGTAAAGAAGCTCTTCCTAACATCTAACCTAAAACTTCCCTGGCGCAACTTTAGCCCATTCCCCCTCGTTCTGTCACCAGGCACGTGGGAGAACAGGCCAACCCCCACCTCTCTACAGCCTCCTTTAAGGTATCTGTAGAGAGCGATAAGGTCGCCCCTGAGCCTCCTTTTCTCCAGGCTGAACAAGCCCAGCTCCTTCAGCCGCTCCTCGTAGGACTTGTTCTCCAGGCCCCTCACCAGCTTCGTCGCCCTTCTCTGGACCCGCTCAAGCACCTCCATGTCCTTCTTGTAGCGAGGGGCCCAAAACTGAGCACAGTACTCGAGGTGCGGCCTCACCAGAGCCGAGTACAGGGGGACGATCACCTCCCTAGCCCTGCTGGTCATGCTGTTTCTGATACAAGCCAGGATGCCGTTGGCCTTCTTGGCCACCTGAGCACACTGCTGGCTCATATTCAGCCGACTGTCCACCATCACTCCCAGGTCCTTCTCTGCCAGGCAGCTCTCCAACCACTCGTCTCCCAGCCTGTAGCTCTGCTTGGGGTTATTGCGCCCCAGGTGCAGGACCCGGCACTTGGCCTTGTTGAACTTCATGCAGTTGACCTCAGCCCATCGGTGCAGCCTATCCAGATCCTCCTGCAGAGCCTTCCTACCCTTGAGCAGATCGACACACGCACCTAACTTGGTGTCATCTGCAAACTTACTGAGGGTGCACTCAATGTCCTCGTCCAGATCATTGATGAAGATGTTAAAGAGGACCGGCCCCAGCACCGAGCCCTGGGGAACGCCACTAGTGACTGGCCTCTGACTGGACTTGACTCCATTTACCACGACTCTTTGGGCCCGGCTATCCAGCCAGTTTCTAACCCAAGGAAGCGTGCGCCAGTCCAAGCCAAGAGCAGCCAGTTTCTTGAGGAAAATGCTGTGGGAGACGGTGTCAAAAGCCTTGCTGAAGTCAAGGTAGACCACATCCACAGCCTTTCCCTCGTCCACCCAGCGCGTCACTTTGTCATAGAAGGAGATCAGGTTCATCAAGCAGGATCTGCCTTCCATAAACCCATGCTGACTGGGCCTGATCGCCTGCTTGCCCTGCAAGTGCCGCATGATGACTCTCAAGAGGATCTGCTCCATGAGCTTCCCTGGTACTGAGGTCAAACTGACAGGCCTGTAGTTCCTCGGCTCAGCCCTCCGGCCCTTCTTGTAGATGGGCGTCACATTCGCTAGCCGCCAGTCAGCTGGGACCTCCCCCGATAGCCAGGACTGCTGATAAATGATGGATAGGGGCTTGGCCAGCTCCTCTGCCAGTTCTCTCAGTACTCTTGGGTAGATCCCATCCGGCCCCATCGACTTGTGCACATCCAAGTGCCGTAGCAGGTCACCAACCAGTTCTTCGTGGATGGTGAGGGCCACATCCTGCTCCCCATCCCCTTCCACCAGCTCAGGGTACTGGGTATCCAGAGAACAACCGGTATTGCCGCTAAAGACTGAGGCGAAGAAGGCATTGAGCACCTCCGCCTTTTCCTCATCTCTTGTAACTACGTTTCCCCCCGCATCCAGTAAAGGATGGAGATTCTCCCTAGTCCTCCTTTTTGTGTTGATGTATTTATAAAAGCGTTTTTTGTTATCTTTAACGGCAGTAGCCAGATTGAGCTCCAGATGAGCTTTGGCCTTCCTAATTTTGTCCCTGCACAGCCTCGTTACATCCTTATAGTCCTCCCTAGTGGCCTGTCCACTTTTCCAAAGATTATAAACCCTCTTTTTTCTCCTAAGCTCAAGCCACAGTTCTCTGTTGAGCCAGGCTGGTCTTCTTCCCCGCTGGCTCATCTTTGGGCAATTGGGAACAGACCGCTCCTGCGCCATTAGGATTTGCCTCTTGAAGAGCGCCCAGCCTTCCTGGACCCCTCTGCCCTTCAGAACCGCCTCCCAAGGGATTCCACCAACTAGTGTCCTGAGCAGCCTAAAGTCAGCCCTCCGAAAGTCCAATACAGAGGTTTTACTGGTCCCCTTCCTGGCCTCGCCAAGAATGGAGAACTCCACCATTTCGTGGTCACTCTGCCCAAGACTGTTCCCGACAATCACATCCTCCACCAGTCCTTCTCTGTTTGTGAAGAGAAGGTCTAGCGGGGCACCACCCCTGGTAGGCTCACTAACCAGCTGTGTCAGGAAGCGATCTTCCACTTCCTCCAGAAACCTCCTAGACTGCTTTCTCTGGGCTGTGTTGTGCTTCCAGGATATGTCAGGGAAGTTGAAGTCCCCCACGAGTACAAGCGCTGAAGATTTCGCAACTTCTGTCAGCTGCCTGTAGAACTCCTCATCCGTCTCCTCATCCTGGTTCGGCGGTCTATAGCAGACCCCGACCAGGACACTAGCCTTGTTGTCCCTGCCGATCCTAACCCAAAGGGACTCGATCTTGTCATTCCTAGCCTCGAGTTCTACAACATCGAAAGACTCTCTAATATAGAGAGCCACACCGCCACCCCTTCTGTGCTGCCTGTCCCTTCTGAAGAGCCTATAGCCAGGCATTGCAGCACTCCAGTCATGAGACTGGTCCCACCACGTTTCCGTGATGGCAACCAAAAAATCAGATATTAAACTGATAAGAACAGATACTACACATGATCTTAGCCAAAAGGCCGAGAAGCGATTGATATTATTGATATTTTCTACCATGCTAATATCCTTATGAATTTCTGAAAGGCAAAATAGACTCAACCTAAAGATGTCTGGATGAACAACCGATTTCTTGCACTGGCTGAACTCCGTGCTTTGAAATGTTCTGATACCGGAGAGAAAACTTCCAGTGCATCGCTCAGCCAGGCTATAAAATAAGCGTGGGGGAATTGCTTTTCACAAACTTTGGAAGAAGTGAATCAGTTCCTGTCCCATTGGAATATAAATGACAAAAGCTGAGCTGACTACCTGTAGAGGAATTCTACCAAGGTGTTAGTGGTGATATTCTAACCTGGTAGAAGAGACTTACAACATGAGGTGGACTCCGGCCTTAATGTGAATCTGAAAATTGTCCTTTGAAATTTATTTATTTTTTTATTCTACTGTATAGAACGAAGACTTGGGATAAAATCTTTCACATAACTGTAGCAGAAACAGACTTTTAAAATATGTGTTCTATTTAAAGTGGATAAATTTTGGAATAAATATTGTTGGTTGTTTTTTTGTTTGTTTGTTTGTTTGTTTGTTTGTTTTTTCAGTTACAGGAAATACAGGAAATAATCTGAATAATCTACTTACAGGAGGAAACAGCTTGTCCAATTAAGTTTTGGCATTTACACCGTCCTTTACTAGGGGACTTCTATTGCCTTATAACTTATTCAGGCTAATTGTATTATGCTGCAGACCTGGCAAGCACTTTTCTTGCAGTCCTCATAGCAGTTGTGTTGCTGAAAATCACACCAAATGTTGATTAAAAAAATTTTTCTTGTTGTACTCCCAATCAACTTGCTAGCAGGCAGCCTAGGAAGAGGAAAGAACTTCTCCAGTATGGCCACTTACGAATATTAAGGACATGGTGGCTTACAGTAGACTACAGAAAGTTGAATGCAGCTACTAAACCATTGACTGCCACAGCACCCAGTCTGTCTGACATACCTAATCTGCTTAAGACAGCAGGATTTAAATGATGGCTGTCGTTGGTGTTAGAGATATCTTTTGGTCACATTACCACGGCAGGAACAAGACAAATTTGCTTTTACTTTGGAAATAATACAGCCTTTTTTGCTCATTTACCCCAGAGGGTTAAGCACAGACTTGCACCAACACATGCTGAATTGGCTAAGACATTAGAAGAAGAAAGGCTACCTGCTGGAATCACATCAATTCAATATGTAGATATCGAGTGGGGACAGTGATGAGCAGCAAGTACAAGAAGGAATGGGCTTCCCCATAGACAGACATATGCCAGCAGTGCTCATATCTGTTAGCCACTCTGACAACTGTTTGCAATTGCTGGCAGTTGTACTGATTATTGTGCTAAGAAGCTACCCAGGAATGGCCAGGGGTATATTCTGAACATAGAGTCCCTACTAGTATCAAGAAAATTCTCAATTTCACCTTTCCAACCAAATGGCACAAGCATAACACTAGTCCTACAGAAAGTACAAATGAGAATTTTGAGTACAATGAGACCTGGACAGGCTGGAGAGCTGGGCAGGAAGAAACCAAATGAGGTTGTGAGAAATGGCTCAGTCTTCAAAATAGGATTAAATAAAAAAATAGGATTTATTAAAAGAATAGAGGTAAGCAAACAGCGCTGGGTGCACCGGGAGTCTCCGCTCCACCAGGACGCACACCAGTTACATCAAGTAGCTGATTTTTATGCTCCTAGACTAATACATATTCATTACTACTTCTAAAAAAATAGGTTATTATAATTAGTATTATTAAATAATTAATTAATTAATAATTATAATAACCTATTAAAAGTAGGTTATTAATAATTATAATTGGGTCCTGTGGGTCCTGAGCAAGTGGGCAGACATTGCCCATCACCAGGTTGGGTGAGGCCAGTGAGTTGCATCCCTGGCCATGGCAGGGGGAGTGGAACTAGGTGGTCTTTAAGGCCCCTTCCAACCTGAGCCACTCGACATTTCTATGACTGTAGGATTCTGGGATTCGACGAAGAAGCCCAAGACACTGTCTGTGGCAGGGTCACAACTCTTTATTTTGATGACAACCAGATGTGCCCTGCTAAAGGCGCCGGGGCCTCTTGCAGGGCTGGGGAGAGTCCGGGTTGCTGTCGGCCCTCCTCTTCGGGGGGCGCCGGGGCCCCCCCGGTGAGCTGTCCCTGCCCTGGCCAGGAGGAGTGGGCCCGTGGCTGCAGCCCGGCACTGCAGCGTGTTCTGCTTCCTCCTCTTCAGGCTCTGAGAAGAGCTCCTCCTGCTCTTCAGGGATGGGTGCTGGACCCGCAGGCAGGGTGGCACTGGAGGTGCTGGGCAGCTCCTCGATGTCTGAACCCTCCGCGCTGCTGGAGGAGAGCAGGCTGGTGACAGGAGTGTCCCGGGGGGAGGCAGCAGGGCTGGGGGTGGCCTCCAGGCTGTCTTCTGGCTCCCAGGTGTCTTCGGAGCCCTCGAGCTCTGGCTCCCAGGTGTCTTGGGAGTCTTCGAGCTCTGGCTCCCAGGTGTCTTCGGAGCCCTCGAGCTCTGGCTCCCAGGTGTCTTGGGAGCCCTCGAGGTCCACCTCAGGGCCGTTGTCCATGGAGAGCTGGCTGGCAGGACGCGGTTCCAGGAAGCCCAGCTCCTCGAGGTACTCCTCGCTGCAGATCTCCCCCATGATGGAGATGAGCCGCTGCACAATGCTCACCGTGTGGCCCTGCAGCAAGGGCCGCAGCTCCCGCACCAAGGCGTGCTCATCCAGCCCACAGCGGCACAGCCAAGCGACGACGGTGGCCTCCAGCATGTCCTGGTCCCACCAGGCAGCATCGAAGAGCTCCCTGGCTTGCTGGCGCACCCAGGAGCGCAGCGGACCCAGGACTTCGAGGTGTTCCCTGAAGAGGGCTGCCCATTCCTCGGGCGGGAGGCCTCTCACGGCAGGCTGGGGCATGGGCTCTGCAGCCCCCTGCTCGTCCTGGGGGCTGTCGTCTTGCGCCTCTGCATCGGGGGCCACCTGCACCTCCAGGAAGTCGTCTTCCGCCCAGATGGAGTAGCGGATGGAGGTGATGCGCTGCCTGCAGAGGGGGCAGGTGCTGCTTCTCTGGACCCAGCGCATGACGCACCCGAAGCAGAACTGGTGCAGGCAGGGGAGGATGTAGCTGGGCTCCTTGCACACCCCCTGGCACACAGGGCAGGTGATGTCCTGGGCCTCACCGCCCATGGTGTCGGCTCGCTGCAGCGGGCTGGGGAGAGCTGCAGATGGGGAGCTGCTTCCCCTGGCTGGCACCGCTGCCACAGCTGCTGTGCGCTGCAAGAAGGAGAGAGGCCAGGGTCAGTGGCTGAGCCAGGGCAGGCAGCGGCAGTGCCCCGGCCCCTCAGCAGGACAAAACCCCAAGCCCAGCCCCGGGGCACGTGTCGCCTCACAGCTCACCTGCACTGCTGCGAGCACTCCTTCCACAGCCCCGGCTGCCTGAGCCAGGCAGGGCCGGGGAAACGCAGGCACTGGCTGCGGGGACGGGCACCGAGAGCAGCTGCCAACGGCCCCACAGCACAGCTCCAACAAATCTCCCAAGAGATCCTTGCTCGGCACTCCAAGCCTCGCACAAACGCTCAGCGGGAGTCCAGGCACGAGCCAGGCTGGGCCAGGCTCTGACGGCGCCCCAAGATAAGCAGCGAGGGCCGTGAGGTCACAGCCCATTGCTGGGTGACCTCAGAGCCCACCGCTGGGTGACCTCAGAGCCCAGCGCTCTGGGTGACCCCCAAAAACCAAAGCATGTGTCTGAAAGCACTTGCCAGACATTTGGTGAAGCCCGGCAGCTTGGCTGCCATGACCACTTCCCTGGGAGGCCTGTTTCAGTGGCCAAGCCCCGTGGTGGTGTCCAATCTTTTCCTCACCTGCAGCCAGAGCCTCCAGTGGCCCATCTCCTTGCCATTCCCTCGAGTTTTGGCAGTGGCCCCAGAGAGCAGAGCTCAGCGCCGGCCCCTCTGCTGCCCTCGTGAGGAAGCTGCCGGCCGCCAGGAGGCCTCCCCTCAGTCTCATGCAGGCTGAACAAACACGCGCACCTCATGTGCTCCTCATCCGTCTTACTCTCCACATCCTCCACCACTTCCAAGCCCTCCTTTGGACACTCTCCCATAACCTGATGTCCTTCTGTTAGTGTGCTGCCCAAAAGTGCACCCAGGACTTGAGGTGATGCTGCAAGAGCGCAGAGCAGAGCACAGCAATCCCTGCCCCTGAGCGGCTGGCGATGCCGTGCTGGAGGCACCCCAGGATGCTGTTGCCCCTCCTGGCTGCCAGGGCCCGTGCTTGAATCATGTTCAACTTGCCATCGACCAAAACCCCCAGATCCCTCTCTGCAGGGCTGTGCTCCAGCCTCTCGTCCCCCCGCCTGTCCATACAGCCAGGGTTGCCCCAAAAAAAAACAACCAAAAAAAAAACAACCAAAGGTACATTCCATCGCACCTGATGCGCTGGGTGCACCAGGAGTCTCCGCTCCACCAGGACGCACACCAGTTACATCAAGTAGCTGATTTTTATGCTCCTAGACTAATACATATTCATTGCTACTTCTAATAAAATATGTTATTATAGTTAGTATTAATTAATTAAAATTATTAATTAATTATGTTATTAATTATAATAACCTATTAAAAATAGGTTATTAATAATTACAATTTTGGGGTCCAGTCCCTCCTACTGGAGCATGCACATCAGTCTCCGGTGGTCCCTCTGGGGGTCTCTAGGGGTCTTTCATGCTGAAGACTTGTAGTCTTCCTCTCCAAGTTTTTTTCTTGTCCTTCCCCTTTGTACTCCTTGGCACCATGTCAAGTTTATACAGCATCCCCTGCAGGTCTTGTCTCCTAGCCGTCCTTCAGCTTCTTTTTTTATTTCTTAATCTCTTGGCCACCTGGCCAGATATCAGAGGCCTGCATAGTATCCCATAACAGTCACTAATTGTTATCAGTTGTTCTGAAACCCCCAGACATGAAAGACTTCATACAAACATAAATAGCTTTCTTATTGACACTTCACGAGTAATTAAAACGTTCCTCACCAGCCATTCATGGGGACAGTCACACCTATAGCAGCATTAAGTTAATCTCGAAGAAGACAAAAAATAGGCTGTAACTGTTAGAAATAAAAGTCTGGAATAACAAAGACAAACAGGTTCATAAATTTGAGGAGTATTTTCTGAAGACATGATAAATTGACTAGAATGAGGGGGAGACTGAGACACACTGCATCTGTAGTTCAAGAATTAAATTGCCAGTGCAGGACCCAGAGGCAGACAGGACTGTTCTTTATTGACACGAATTGTTAAAACATTCCTAACAAGGTTTAACAAGAGCAAGTGTAGAGTCCTGCACCTGGGAAGGAACAACCATATGTATCAGTACAGGCTGGGGAATGACCTGCTGGAGAGGAGCTCTGAGGAGAAGGACCTGGGGGTCCTAGTGGACAACAGGTTGGCCGTGAGCCAGCACTGTGCCCTCATGGCCAAGAGGGCCAATGCGATTCTGGGGTGCATTACAAGGAGAGTGGCCAGCAGGTCAGAGGAGGTGATCCTCCCCCTCTACTGTGTCAGGCCTCACCTGGAGTACTGTGCCCAGTTCTGGGCTCCCCGGTACAAAAAAGACAGGGAGCTCCTGGAAAGAGTCCAGCGGAGGGCCACAAAGATGATACGGGGCCTGGAGCATCTTCCCTGTGAGGAAAGGCTGAGAGACCTGGGTCTGGTCAGCCTGGAGAAAAGAAGACTGAGAGGGGATATTACCAATATTTACAAATATCGTAAGTGTGGGAAACAGTGGGATTTGTCCAACCTCTTTTCAGTGGTTAGCAGGGACAGGACAAGGGCCATAAGAAAGAGCACAGGCAGTTCCGCACCAACACGTGAAAGAACTTCTTCATGGTGCGGGTGGGACAGGCTGCCCAGGGAGGTTGTGGAGTCTCCTTTTCTGGAGATATTCAAGGCCCATCTGGATGCCTCCCTGGGCAGCCTGCTCTAAGGAACCTGCTTTGGCAGAGGGGTTGGACCCAATGATCTCTTGAGGTCCCTTCCAACCCCTTCAATTCTGTGATTCTGTGAGAAGAATAAGATCAGGCTACCAGGCTAGCAAGTCTGTATCTGAGATCTCAAATTGTACCTTCATCCTGATGTTGGTGATGCTTCTGGGGAGAGGTTACCAGCACCAACACTGAGGACCTTCTTTTCCATTTGCAGTTCTTATTGCAGAGATATCTGACCCTGTTGTCCTTTACTAGAGATCTGCTCTTTCTGCAGGGTGAGAAACTGTTTTGGTAGTTGTTCTGCTCTGGTCATCTGCCTTGGTCATCCTAGAGTTTCCAGCATTCCTTGGGTGGTTTTGTCCTTCAGCAGTGGTACACACAGACCCAGGAACTTATTTCTGTGCCACAGGAGTGGTTAGAAACACTTGGAATGGACCAGACCACCGTGATGACAGAGCGTATTTTCATTTGAACTCCTTTGCAAGGACTCCTTTAAGGCTGGCAGGAATCTCATGGAGTTGTGGCAAGTCCTGTACCTGTGGAATAACAACCCCAGGCACCTGGACATGCTATGGGCACCCTGCGGGAGAGCAGCCTGGCAGAAAATGACCTGAGGTTCCTGGTAGACACCACGTTGAACATAAGCCAGCAATGTGCCCATGCAGCAAGGAAGGCTGATGGCTGGTGAAGCCCTGTGTGAAGCTGGGTCCTTTTCTGGGCTTCCATGTACTAGACAGATGTGAGCGTAGCGGAGAGAGTCCAACCAAGATGATCTCTGCTATTTATCTGAAGAAAGGCTGAGAGTGCCCAGGCTGTTCAGCCTGGAGAAGAGGAAGATCAGGGAGATCTCATCAATGCCTGTAAACACCTGAAGGGAGTGTGAAGAGAAGACAAGAGCCAGGCTCTTCTCAGTGGTGTCACAAGAGGCAATGGGCACAAACTGGAGCATGGGAGGCTCCCCCTGATCACAAGGCAGCACTTCTGTGCTGCGTGGGAGACAGAACACAGGCACAGGCTGCCCAGAGAGGTGGCGGAGATCTCTTTGGAGATCTCCCAAAGCAGCTGAAGCAGGTGGCCTCCTGAGGTGCTTCCAGCCGCAGCCTGGCCAGAGGCGCGGCCGTACCGTGCTCTGGGCTTCCTCTGGGAAACCCTGCTGAGACAGGGACTCAGTCCTGACAACGGGTGCTCAGCGAGCAGCTGCTGTGCTGCCCCACGCCTTCCTTAGGGCAGTGCTCACACCCTAAGCCCCTGCTTTGGGGCCGGGCCTCTCCGCCCCCCCCGCGGCTTTCGCTCCGCCCGCATCCCGCTCGGCTTCGCTTCTTTCTCTTTCACTTTCGCTCCCGACTGGGTCCTGCTCCCTCTCGGTGTCCCCGTCCTCCCTCAGGCTCTCTCGGTGCCCCCGTCTCCTGCCTCGGTCCCGGCAGCGCGGAGCGGGGGCTGGGGTCCCGGGGCTGCTATGAGGCGGCGGGCGCAGGGCGGCCTCGTTGCCTCCTCCCTGCGCTAGGTGCAAAATGGCAGCGCCTCACCCAGCCGCCTTGTTGCGGGGCCTGCCTGCCCCCATGGTGTCCGTGGTGCTGGGCTTGGCCGTGGTGGCCTCTTCCATCGGCGGTGGCCTTGGCGGGGACAGCGGCGCACCGTTTCCCTGGGACAAGGTGAGGCTACCAGAGCACGTCGTCCCGCTGCACTACCACCTCCTCATCCACCCGAACCTCACCACGCAGACCTTCACGGGGACAGCTGCCATAGACCTGACCGTCACCCGTCAAACCAGCGCCGTAATCCTGCATAGCAAGCGTCTGCACGTGGCCTGGGCGGCCGTCGGGGCGCAGGAGGCGAGGGTGCTGGAGCAGCAGGCACTGGAGCAGGTGGCACTGCTCGCCGCCGAGCCGCTGCGGGCCGGCCACAACTACACCGTCACCATCCAGTACACTGCCAACCTCTCTGACTCCTTCCATGGCTTCTACAAAAGCACCTACAGGACCCAGGAAGGAGAACTCCGGTAATCCTCTTCTTTTTCATTAATAGATATGTCATGGTAGATATTACATGTTTTAGAATTTGTTGTCGGCTGCTTTGTAATTTCTCTTTGAAACTATCTGTTGCTGAGGTTCCTTTCACACACAAAACCACACCAGACTGTATATATAATGGGATATCGCAGAGATTGCCGTTCTTTCAGGTAGCCATGGGGTTCTTGGCTGTAGCCTTAGCAGGCCTTAATCCACCAACACATCCACCCGTCCTGCAGTGATGTGAGAGGAAGAGTCTGGGGACTCGCTGGGCTCTGGCAAGTTGTCTCTTATTCCAGAACCCCTTATCAGGGAGGTTGGTCCAGAAGCTTTATGTATCCACTTCTGTTCCCCACCACAGATTGAGAAATGGTAATTTCTTAGCATACAAAAGTTTTTGAAAGTACTTAAATTATTTCATAAATGTGAAATTACTTGATTTTCACACAAGGTGGTGAACACTGTGCATATGAAGATATGTGGACTAAAGGTTTCTCTTTTTTCCTTAGAGTGCTCGCAGCAACGCAATTTGAGCCAACATTTGCAAGAACAGCCTTCCCGTGTTTCGATGAACCAGCTTTCAAAGCCAGATTTTCAGTTAAGATTAGGAGGGAACCGAAGCACCTTGCGCTGTCCAATATGCCCCTTGTAGGTGCATATATTTAATGTTGTGCTGTTGCTTGATGACTTTTAAAAAAGAAAGTAAAAGGAGAACAGAATATCTAGGAAGTTGCTGTTCATGGGCATATTGACCTAAAGATTATGTCAGTTCTTTTCTGAGAGTAAATGATTGCTGGTAGTGTTGATACGCAGTTATAAAGGAATGCAACAGATGTTGCATCCTATGGGTTCCTGTTCTCTGCAGTGGTTTGAGAACAATGTAATCTCACTAACCTTTCTTTTACTCATAAAACGCTTTCAGTGTTTGTCATAGATTTTAAGAATTAATATTAAAATGTATCTCAATACAGACACAATATAATTCATGTGTATTAACTTCATTATCCTATTATTCAGGACCTTATATATATATATATATATATATATATATATATATATATATGTATATATATATATATATGTATATATATATATATATATAAAACAACAAAAAAAAAAAAGGTTAATTTGGCCTTCAAAAAATGTCTGTGAAAGTGGAGTATGTGTAATACCTACAAATATGGTTTGCAGTTACAAATATGTAGGCATATGTAGGGTGGGTCACATGTCATACATTTGGTCTTACTCTGTGCATAAGAGATTCTTCACAAATTCTTCTGCATTATTGATTTGTGATTTGCCAGGAAACTAACCCTTATAAATGAGGGAACAACGCCTCCCCATACACCAAGTACATTTCAAAAAAATGAAGTCTTTTGGAAGTTGGTTAAAAACAAACTAACAAACAAACAAAACAGTTCTTGCATTGAAAAGTGGATAAAATAATGAATGAATGGTGGGTGCCAGCATTAGTATTCCAATGTGGCTAAATATACTCCAAGTCTAAATTAGTTACCTAAGGCAAATCAAAAGGGAAAACTCTAACAGGTGACTCATTTTGTCTTGAAATAGATATCTGAGAGAGCTGAGTCATTGTTTGGAGTAGTTTGTTTCTCTCATGTGTAACAAGTGATGTTTAGATTTAGACAACTTCTGATCAACTCAAGTGTGATCTTAATTAGATCGATGTGCTGGCAGACACTGAGGAAAATTAAAGCTTTTGAATGAGTACCTTTATCTAGTTTTAGCAATGTTGAAGTAACACTTATGAGTGAAACTACCTGTATGTTTCTGTTTTCTTTGTGTGGGGACGGGCTGGCATAGGGTTGACTTCTTTCACTGAAAAGAAACACATTGATTTTTGGTGCCAAAGTCCTTATAGGTACTACCGGATGATGAGCTGTGCTTGTCTTTTTTTAGATGAAGACTGTGAATATAAATTCATGGCTTGTTGAAGACCATTTTGATACCAGTGTCAAGATGAGTACCTACCTCGTGGCCTTTATTGTTTCAGATTTCAAGTCCATCAGCAAAATATCCAGTCATGGAGTTAATGTAACTATTCTGATTTTCTAAGAGCTTATTTTATAACAAAATCTATATGGAAACATATACTGTACTTTCAAGCTAAATTGTTGGATTTATACATTGTGAAGTTTTACATGAACGAGAGGACAGAAAAAAGTTGGCTTTGTAATTGGATTATTAGTTTGCATTAAGACTTTTACTAATTCCAAAAGTTTTTGGTAATATGCTTTCTTTTTATATACTTACATGCATTGGTAATGTTGTTTCATGTAAGACTTTGATTAAAAGGAAATTAAATATAGTTTTATTGGAGAATCAGGAATAAAATAGAACAGTGGTAGTTAAACAGCTCTGGCTTGGTAGGGGATGGAAGGTATAGATGTCCTTTTACAGGCATAGTGGTTCTGGAGGATAAAGTAAAATTCTCATTTCTAATTTTGAACATATATGTATCTGGATTTTTTAAAAGTAACATTTGTATGAAAGCTGTTAGGTATGTGCTCTACTGTCACTTTTCATGACCACTCACGTACCTATGTTAAAGAACAAATTCTGTAAACTTTTGATGCTGGCATTTAAATACTGCCTGCTTGTTTACTGTAGATTTCTGTATACACGGTACCAGAGAAGATCGACCAAGCTGATTATGCACTGGATGCGGCAGTAAAACTTTTAGACTTTTATGAGGATTACTTCAGCATTTCATATCCCTTACCTAAACAAGGTAAGTGTTACATAATTTAATGTATTCAAGAATAGCATTAAGAATAGAGAGTAAAATTGCATAAAATCAATAAGTTAGGTAAGACTGGGACAATTTTGGCTCACATGTTTTTAAACTGTCTGCTTCGTGTAACTTAAGAGTATGTTGAAAAGCTTCACTGAGGACGGCAAATCCTTCTATATAGAACTTTTTAAAGGTATGTTTTTGCTGTTACATTTAGGAGAACCCTTAAAGAATGTGTGATGTGGGAGCTGTTGTGAAGTGGGATGAGCAGGTGACTGGGTTCTTTATTGGGTAAAACAATCCTAGCAGTTTATTGATGCTTCCCTCCCCCCCTCCTTCTTCCTCCCCCCTCCACCAGATTTAGCAGCTATTCCTGATTTCCAGTCTGGTGCTATGGAAAACTGGGGATTGACCACATATCGGGAATCCGCATTGTTGTATGACCCTGATAAATCCTCAGCATCTTCTAGACTTTGGATTACTATGATAATAGCCCACGAACTGGCTCATCAGGTGAGATTTAGGAGCAACAATAAAGGATCAGAAGGGACCCACAGAGTGGTCACAGCTGTGTGGATGGAGAGATATTTGAGAATATAGACTGAAAATAGCTGTTTCGGTTTGAGGGTGTTCATACGTGAATCATGAGACTGTTCCCAATAAAGTCTCGTTGGGCTTCATAGGCATGAAGGGCTGTAACCAAAATCTGTATAGTTCAGTAGCTGTAGTGCTCTGGGGACTTTGCACCATTGCTAACCCTTGAAATTAATTGCAAGGCATGAGTATAGGTAAAAAAGTTAAGAATTGTTACAGGTTTATGTGTGGCTCTCCTATCAAACCTGATTTATTTATAAAGTTTCATGGAATTGTAGTGGAAACCCATGCTGTAGAGTATTACCATTAAAATAAGAAATGAAATAGAAAGAGGCCAGAGTAAGCTGCATTACTACATAAATGTGCCTTAAATGTTAGTGACATGCTATAAATTCAATTTCATATCAGTCAGTAGCAGCTTTTGTGAAAAACTGTATATTTAAATTAAAATTGTTGTTGCTGTTGTTTCAGTGGTTTGGCAACCTAGTTACCATGGAGTGGTGGAATGACCTGTGGTTAAATGAAGGGTTTGCAAAATTCATGGAGTTTGTGTCAGTCAACATTACCCATCCAGAACTGAAAGTTGTAAGCAGCATTTACTGTATTTTTATTTTATGTTTGCATTCTAAGTCCACTAATTTGTAAGGGTGAAGACCAAGCATGTTTGTGCTGTGAAAGTTTTTGATTTCTCTTTGAAAGAACTGTCTGATCTTAACTCGAAGGGTAAGAATATTGATTTTATTGTATCTAATTATTTCAAAAACTGGTGATGGAAGTTAATGATTGCAATCAAAGTATATTCTCTTTTCAAAAGCTATTTAGACTTCCAAAAGTATAAAGGCATTGCTAGTTAGTCAAGGGAGGTGATTGTCCTGCTCTACTCTGCGCTGGTGTGGCCTCACCTCGAGTACTGTGTGCAGTTCTGGGCACCACAGTATAAAAAGGACATGAAACTGTTGGAGAGTGTCCAGAGGAGGGCTACGAAGATGGTGAAGGGCCTAGAGGGGAAGACGTATGAGGAGAGGCTGAGGGCACTGGGCCTGTTCAGCTGGAGAAGAGGAGGCTGAGGGGGGACCTCATTGCGGTCTACAGCTTCCTCATGAGGGGGAGTGGAGAGGCAGGCACTGACCTATTCTCTGTAATCACCAGTGATAGGACCTGCAGAAATGGTGTCAAGCTGTGGCAGGAGAGGTTCAGGCTGGACATCAGGAAGAGGTTCTTCACCGAGAGAGTAGTCACACACTTGAACAGGCTCCCCAGGGAAGTAGTCACAGCACCAAGCCTGTTGGAGTTGAAGAAGTGATTGGACTGTGCTCTTAGTCATGTGGTCTGAATTTTTGGGTAGACCTGTGCGGTGCCAGGAGTTGGACTTGATGATCCTTACGGGTCCCTTCCAACTCGGGGTATTCTATGATTCTATGAAATTATATTCTTTTTTCCATCATGTATAGTCAGACTTAAATCCTAATGAAGATCCCCAAATCCTTCCGCTAGCTTTAGCACAGGTTCAATATATGAAACTTTACAAGTATGCCTAGTTCAAAGTAGTGAAACGAACAGTGCACTGGGAAGATCTATGCAGAAACTTGCCATAAAACTGCAGTGGAATAATAATGAAGGAATTCATCTTTTTTTTTTTTTCCCCCTTCGGTTTGTTTTGTGGTTACTAACCATTCATTTTGTCATCAAACTGTTGGAATGTGTGCATGTCTTTTTGGAGTTATTTTTAAGTTTCACTAGCTGGAGTATTAAAGTTGGTTTAGAAGGGTAGAGGCAGTTTGCCTCTCTATATTCTTTCCCCTTCCCCTTCCCCTTCCCCTTCCCCTTCCCCTTCCCCTTCCCCTTCCCCTTCCCCTTCCCCTTCCCCTTCCCCTTCCCCTTCCCCTTCCCCTTCCCCTTCCCCTTCCCCTTCCCCTTCCCCTTCCCCTTCCCTTCCCTATAAAGCTCTGTAATGAAACCAAAGACATGTTTGGCTTTCCTTATGGGATTTCAACATCATGTAGAATGGACTGAAATATGAACTAATAGGAATTCAGTAGTCACTAAGCAAAATTTGGTAGTAATAATCATTTTTGTCTCCTATTAGGAAGATTATTTCTTATCAAACTGTTTTGATGCCATGGAAGTGGATGCATTAAATTCATCACATCCTGTGTCTACTCCTGTGGAAGATCCTGCTCAAATTTTAGAAATGTTTGATGATGTTTCTTATGTGAAGGTAAAATCTGTAACTGATTTCATTCTCAGTTGTACTGATTGTACTATACATCTGCATTGTACTGATTTCAGTCAGTCCTTTATACAAAACGTCCCTGAACCATGGTGTTAATATACTTTTTAATGTTGTTTTTATCTTTATATTCTATCTAAATCCTAGTCCAAAACTCCTGAATGTAGTTCAAATTGTGGTTTCCTGTTCCATCTATAAAAAGAGGAGGTTTTTGCCTCTTCTTATCTATTGTGTATCAATTTAAACATTAAAACATTATTTTAGGTGCTTAAACCAACCAGCATTTTTCATTGGAGCCTGCTCTATATAGTAATTGAAAAAATAATAGCATATTTTACTCAATCCAAAATATATTTAAGGAAATAATGAAAGCCAAATTACTGTTTAAATATATATAAAACCCAATTATTTCTCATCAGACAGACATACAAAATTGAACTGCTGTTTAGGCTAGCCTGCTGAAAATTTTCTGAAAGAAGCATCTTGCTATCTAGGGAGTGGTTTTGTAAACATTTTGTCACACTTTTTTTCAGGGATCCTGTATATTAAATATGTTGAAGGACTACCTGACTGATGATGTTTTTAAAGCTGGACTTGTGCAGTACCTGCAGAAGTACAGCTATCAGAACACAAAAAATGAAGATTTGTGGAACAGTATGACAAATGCAAGTATTTCTTATTCTCTCTTTTTTTTTTTTTTTACTTTTTTTTTCCCCCCCATATTTAATAGCTTTTTGTGAATAGTGTGTTTTTGTAGTATATTAATGAGGACTGTGACCAATACTTATGGTAATGATATCAAAAACAGATGACCAAAACTTTCTTTTACAGATTTGTCTCACAGTAGGTACTGATAAAAGTGAACAACAAGGTGATGGCTTTTGCAGAAGGAACCAACAGTCATCTTCAAATGCAGTAAGCATCTAGTTTTTTACTCATCAGTATTTGAGAGTTTGGTATTTATCTGAGTCCTCTCATGTTACTATACTGTGCTGTGGGATCAGTATGTGTACAGACAGAAATCCTACCTCTGTGCCTAGGGCTGACCGGAAAACAGCACTATTTAAAGAGATGTCATTAACTATGTAAAAGTGTCCCGAAAAAGAACAGCCAGAGTTGTCATTGATATCCCATGTTCCAATCTAAACTTAACTACGCTGAGCTTACAAATTTACAGCAGTTTTTATGAAGTTCTTAGCTACTAAATTCATTGTCTATGCACTCCATCTTCCTCCTCTTCTTACATATCTTCTTTTTCCCTCACCAACAAACAGCACTGGACTAAAGGAGAGACTCTTGATGTGAAGGCAATGATGAACACTTGGACACTGCAAAAAGGTTTTCCCCTGGTAACTGTCACAGTGAGAGGAAAGAATGTCCACCTGCAGCAGGAGCACTACATGACGGGAACAGATTCCCATTCATCCACCGGGTAAAGAAAATGGGAAAATCTCAGCACACAAACCATAATACTCACATATGGCAAACACAGATATACAATAATAGCTTTTGCTGTTGTTTCTTAAGGAATGCTCCTTGAACTGATTGGATGTGAGTCTTTCCCTGTGCAGCTCAAGACAGTACTACTACTGCAGTAGTTACAGGTGGCTACACCTGGCGTGCCTGACCGAGTTACCGGTAGCTGCACAGCTACGGTGGCTGGGCACCTAGGCGAGCTGTGTGAACTCGCACTGGGACACGCCAGTGGAAATAGGCTGGAAAGTCCATATTGTTGTAGCTTTGCTGTTAATGACCTCCCAGGCAAATTAAATTAGGGCTAGTTAGGTGCATGTGGTTCTGCACCAAAATAGAGACGTGAGTGAAGGTCATTGCTGTCATCCTGCAGGTAAAAGATACTCATCAGCTGTTATACTGGGCCAGGTTGGAGAAGCTTTTGCAGAGTTCTTTCATTAAATTTCTGTTTTGCATTAGGTACTTGTGGCACATTCCACTAACCTACATTACGAGTAAGGCTGACACTGTGCAAAGATTTTTGATGACAACTAAAACAGGTAATTTATTTGATTAATTATAGGTGATGAATGTATTCAAAGTTTTTCTGTAAGCTTTTTAGCTTTCCAGGTGTTTTTTTGCTGAATTGACAACTGCAGCTACTAGTACAAGATAAATGATTTTTTGTCATCTCAATTGCATTGCTATAATAATCTCTTAGTATATTCAGGATTCATGTTATAGTTTTATTTAAATCTCTGAAATGAGACTATTATTGGGTATAATATTAGAGTGATTTTGAACCACTAATAAAAAGGAATTATATTTTTGTTTGTAGATGTCATTATCCTTCCGGAAGAGGTTGAATGGATCAAATTCAATGTGTACATGAATGGTTATTACATTGTGCACTATGAAGATGATGGATGGGATCATCTGATCAACCTTTTGAAAGAGAACCATACAGCGATTAGCAACAATGACAGAGCAAGTCTCATTAACAACATATTCCAGCTTGTAAGGTAAGGCATTCTGTGCAAGTCAAAAACAATACAAACTGCATTCATGAGTTTATACCACTAAAGTTGATTACATATACATTTTTCATTATATCATTCAAATAGGAGCATGGTCTTCTCTTGCTTACAGCAATGTAAACCCGGGATTTCTCATTTGCAGTGGCCTTATCCAAGTATATTTAATGAAACAGACAAGAAGACATAATAAGCCTCATGGTCTGTGAAGTGTTTGAAACAGGATGTAACTCACTGTTTGGGTCTTGTTTTTAAAAGTGAAATTTGGAGTGAAGTTCTCAGTGAAATTCTGCATTTGCTGTGTTAGCTTAGTGTCACATGGTTTTTAATTGTAACTTCTGAGTTCAACTTTCACAGGGAAGTGGCAAATACATGTGTACTATTAATGATAATGACCTGTTTACTGTGGTAATGAGGTCTTTCACACGAGATTATTAGAATTACAAGAAATACTAAGAAACTGAGTCCACATCCTATTTGCAAGTTAAGGTTTTCTTTAAGATAAGGTAATTCTTCTTAATGTGTTGTCACTAATTCTCAGTAGCGTGTATTTAACTAGTAACACTTTTACACCATGAAGACATTGAGAGTAAACATGGCACACCTTTGGTTAAGTGAAAAATATGGGTTAACAGATGGAGCTTATAGCATTACTGTATTTTTTTTGTAAGGTATTTTTTCTGCTGCTAACATTGGGCTAATGAAAGCATACAAAATGGAGCATATATCTGTTTTTGATAAAACTTTATTTTTCTTTGAAAGTTTTCTTCATATAATTTTCTGCTAAAATTTTAGCTTCTGAGGAAGCTCAGTCGATGCAGACACTTAGTGTCTGGATTACAACTGTTATTCTAAGTACCCGAAATGGTCATCAGCACATCTTCACGCAACCTATTAAATCTCTCAGTCAAGATTTTGCAAATGAGCTAATGCTAGGAGAGCGTTTATGTGGAAATACTGATGTTCTCTAGTACTGTCAAATCTTTGTCCTGTCCTGCATCACAGGTAGCTGTGCTTTCTCTCTCAAGTTCAAGAAAGGGGAGCATGGAAGCAATATTATGACTTCCCTGGTCCAGCTGGTGAGCAAAAAGGCAACTGAGTAGGTGGTAGGGCATACAACCTCTTACTCTGTAATTCAGCAGAGGTTTTTAGACTGTTTTTCAGTAGGCATTCCAGGATGAGATGTTGCGAAAAGACCTGCTATATTCAGTGTTGAATATATATATGACATATATCTCAGTTGAACTGTATCTTGTTGAACTGAAAAAAAAAAAAACAACCAAAAAACAAAACAAAACAAAACAAAACAAAAAAAAAAAAACAAAACAAAAAAAAAAACAAACAAAAAAAAAAAAAAACAAGATGTCCCTTGCACTTGCCTCTGATAAAGGTTACAGGCAAAGGTGGCAAAATTACAGACAGGTAGGGTTGCTCAGTGAGCTCAGTTCAGCGTACAACACAGAGATGTGGCACTCAATACATGCCTAATTTCTGATGTGGACAATACAGCAAAGCCAACCTTTAAGCAGGGACCAGAGGAAGAAGACCAGTGAAGCTTTGACTAGTAGCTTTGACTGAAGAGCTTCCTTTTAATGTGAGGAGCAGGGAGAAACATACTCACTTAGAAACCTGAAAGTCAGAGATGGAAGATGGCAGAAAACACCAGAGGATGATCAGAAGCTAAATTCTTAGCACGACATTTCACAGATGAAAAACAGAACAGATTTGAAAGGGGAGTAAAAATAGGTCATGCTCAATGCAGACATGCTAGTGGAAAGATGCTGGTGTAAAGTGATGGAGTAGGGTAGTGTTTTTGCTCCTGGGAAGACACTGTTTCTATTTGTCAATTAGAAACAAGGCTTTTACAGTAATAAAAATGTGATATGATTATAGCTATGATTAGTCTTAGTTCTGTGGATGTTATTACAAAAAAATGGGTCTTAGAGGTGTTTTGCAAACAAAACTGGAACAGGTGTGTATACTCAGAGAAGCAAAGAGAACCAAAGAACTGAATGCATTAATTGCTGATCTTACAGCATTCCAGAAAAAAAGGTGGTAAGGAGAGCTGGAAGATGATCACATGAATCTGAGGTGGCAGCTCAAAAAGAGATGCCAGCAGGGCTAGTCAGCTTTTTTATCTGGACAGCAGAAGAAAGGTTTTTATAGTTCAAAGTTTGAAGAGAAAAGGGGAGCCTGAAGAAAGATTGCATATTGTGTTCAAGAAGCTTAGAGAAGAAAGGAAGAAGGGACAATTAGAGATGCAAATTGCATTAAACTTGGTTCCTTTTAAGATGGGTGACTTGTATTTTGAAGAAAAGAAAGGTGAATAAGGACAAAATAAGAATGCATATGGGGAGATAGCATGGGCAAAAAGAAGCTGAAAAAACGTTTCACAGAAAGATTAAAAATTTACCAGGATGAAGTGAAATAAGTCCTCTTGCATTTTCTCTATTTTTTCTTGTAATAAATAATTGAGGTATATCCTGGCAGACACAGAAGGCTTGAGCTGTTAGTTAAAGTGAAGAACTAGCTGGGATTATAGCTGTGAGGTTTTACTACAAGAGATTAAGTACCTGCACATCAAGCTAGAAAGGTGTTACAAGGGAAATATGTTCAGTGATTGGATTTCTTCTGTATGTGCTAAATAGAGAAAAGTGAGCAGACAGCAAGAGAGAGACAGTGCTTTGATGACCATGGGACAGGGGAGAAAGTGTGTCTTACTGGTAACATTCCCTTACAGTCCATTTCTTAGTTCAAAGACTAGATATTATGTTATTTGCTCAGCTGCATTTGACTTCTAAAAACAAAGTTAAAAAATTGTGTCTTGGATTTTGCTTTTGTTTTGTAAGCTTAATTGCAACTTCTTTTATCCCTTTCCTTCTTCTCTTTAGAATAAAAAAAATTCCAATTTCTAAAGCTTTAGATTTGACTTTATACCTGAAACGGGAAACAGAAATCATGCCTGTACTCCAAGGTATGAATGAGTTGGTTCCTATATACAAGCTGATGGAGAAGCGGGATATGGATGATACAGAAAAACAGTTAAAGGTAACATTTTAAGTATCTCGAGTTTCGTAACTCTGCCTGCACCTTGTAAAAAGCGCTTTATATATAATTTTTATTGTCTTATTTTAGGAATATATAGTCAATTTATTTAAAGACCTAATTGACAAGCAGCTTTGGAGTGATGATGGCTCAGTGTCTGAAAGAATGCTTCGGCAGTCCCTGCTGCTCTTCGCATGTGTGCGCAGATACCAGCCATGTGTGGACAAAGCAGAGGAGTATTTTCTGAAATGGCAGAAATCCAATGGAACCTTGAGGTCTGTTTTGGAAATAACTGTTTTTTCTTATAGTGTCTTTTCTGATACTTTAATTATAGGAAAGTTAATTTAGAGAAAGAGATGAAATGGAATCCTCTTAGCAATCTGAAGTTTAGTCTTTTTAGTTCCGTATCCCATACTTTAACTCATCACTTCCTTCACGTGCTGGTGAACATTATATACCCAAACTAGCACGTATGTCATGTAGTACTCCCCAGCTTGTCTTCTCAGATACGTGAAAAAATTCTTAGAAAAATTCTTTTTAGAAAAGTGAAAATTACATATAAATACATTCCTTTCTGTATCTGTCTGGAGACTGCTCTATAAAAATAGGTAGCTGCTGTTCATGACATCTGTGTAATTTGTGATTCTCACCATGACATAAGAACTCTCTCTAAAACACCCTCCAAAACATCTCTGAGAGACTGTTCTGGGCAGGCCATAGAAGACTATGTTGGTATCCATCGTCTATCTTAAATACAAGATAGATAGGAAAGAAATATACAAAATAAGTGAGGAAAAAAAAATAAAGGAATGAGTGAAATATTTCTGGAAATCATTTCCAGGGCAGGAACACTGTTGTGATACAGCCTGGTATATTTAACTGTTTCCCAGCAATAAGGATCACTAATACCCACGAAGGACTAGTATTTCTTAAGAAACTGTCTGTTATATGAGTTGATGTATGATGGTGTCGAGGTTATATTTCTGCAAACATTCCTAAATATGACATGGAGAGTAACTTGGTGTTCAATTTGTTGTAGTTTGCCAGCTGATGTGAAGACAGCAGTGTATGCTGTTGGAGCACAAACATCTGAAGGTTGGGATTTCCTCCTTAGTAAATACAGACAGCACTCATTCAGCATAGATAAAAGTAGAATTGAATTAGCTCTCAGCTTCACCAGAAACAAGGATAAACTTCAGTGGTGAGTAGTGTGTTACACAAGAAGAGAATTGTGTTTTGGGGTGAATAACCACATACTGACACAGGAACTAGTATCATTCGGTCTTGTTACATAGCTGCTGAATTTCAGGATTTATAAAATGCATTACAGATTTTATACACGAAGAGCAAGTGGCTGCAGCATTTCATTTAAGGGTTTTAGTGCCAGGAGTTAATGTGCTCAGCATTGCAGCAGCAAATTAGGATGAAATATAAACCTACTCAGATACCTTGTCTTTGCTTGACAGATATTTCGTTGTTTACCTTTTTAGTTATTTTTGGTTATAGGTGTATATACTCTTTCTTACAAAAAAGTGTTTTCCCACTTCTGAGAAAATTGAGTGCTACTGAAGTTTTCAGATATTCAAACCTTCAAAGCTTGCATTCTGTAAACCTGCTTTCTGCCTTCTGGTGGGGGTTATGGAACTACTCTCTCTATGGAACTCACTCTCATTTAGCTTGTAGCTATGTAGCTGTTTCATAATGTTATTTTTTGTATTTGCTGCTCTTTGGACATGTTACTCAGGAGTTTACAAGGCCTGAATATTCCACTGACAGTGTAGAACAAATTTGTTTCCTACAAGGGATTAGGGAGGTTCCTATTACGTTGGAAACTTTTGAATAGAACCAAAATGTAGACTGTTCTTATAATTTATATTCAGCATGCAGGTCTATTAAATAGTTGTAATTATGAAAGTAATAGTAATGGGAAGGATGGATATACATTGTAAAAAATTGGAAGTAACCCAACAGTGTTGGGACCGTTAGAAATGCAAACTTTATAAAACAGTAGAAAATACTAAGCAAGTAATCATTTGTCATTTTTATCTTTATCTACTGGTCTATACAACTTCCATATGTATTATTAATTCTTAGGTTACTGGATCAAGGTCTCCGTGGCGACATCATAAAAACTCAGGATCTTCCACACATTATTATGTACGTTGCCAGAAACCCATCTGGCTATCAACTTGCATGGACGTTTTTAAAGGAAAACTGGGAGAAATTAGTAGAAAAGTAAGGAGCATGCATTGTTTCACTGCTGCCTGTACCCAATTATACTTTTAAATGCTATTTTCTACCAAACTGTACGTTTTCTGAGTGTAGGTTATTCTTTTTGACAGATTTGAACTTGGTTCGAATTCCATAGCAACCATTGTCACTGGAGTGACGAATAAGTACTCAACTAGGCTACAGCTTGCACAGGTAAGCCATTCAGATTAGCTGTTCTGGTTTTAAAAAGTAGTTGTAGTTTAACTGAAACAAAACTCTGGTTTAAATTTTAACATCTTAAAAGCATGACTAGTTATGAAGTATAAGAATAATATCCTGCGTTTTCCTTGAGCTTAACTCCTTGAGGCAGAGCATTAAGCCAGTGGAAAGGAGAAAGATGGAATTTTTTTAAGCAGTGGACTTGGACGCAGAGTATTCATGTATGTATGTGTATGTAATGTTCGTGGCTCTCTTCTGGAGTGTACTGAGGAAAAATAAGAGCAAAAGCAGGTCTTCTCACCAAGCGGTCTGAAAGGCAGTGATAAGTATAGTGTGCTCTATGTCTGCTACACCAGGGAGAATTCTCCATGCTTCTGGATGTCAACATACGATAATCATTTTGTCCACCTATTCCACTTCTGTCAGTGTCAAACAAACAAACAAAACCAAGACTCAGATTCAAAGTCCTAAAACAGGATCCCTGACCATTTTTTTGGAAGCTGAAATCCAGATTTCCTGGTTTGGGTCAAAACACAGGCAGAAATTATATGACCACATTAAGTACAAAATGAAATATAGGGAGCAGTTCATTCTTTTGTCCTTCATTCTCACCACTTGTTTTAAATCCAAATGGACTCTGACAGTATGCCAATAGAATGCTATAGCAGTGCCACAGGCTGCAGGGACATTTCTGTGCCCTACCTAGAATATCTGTGCATCTCTCTGGGGGATCTGCAGGACTTATGACATAAGAGTCTCTGCAAACACACTGGCAGACAAACAGCAAGTATAAGGAGAGAGACAATCCAGCAATTCTTTTCCATGTATCCTACTTGTACCTTTTGTGTACTTGTACAACTATTTGCATCTTGCATCCCGTGTATATCAGCAGGGACAGTTTCAGTTCACAGCCTGAGACGTTACTTGAAGTGCCAGTGAAGGTGTGTTACCAACTGAGCAGCCAAGAGGCAGAGTAGGGGAAGCATTTTCTTCTCTGGGGAAGTCTATACGCAGACAGACACTGCTGTCCAAGTGGTTGTTGAATGAGCAAGAACCAGAGAGATTCCCCTGCACAACAGTTTGTCACTTCCTGCAGCTGCTTCTTTGTAATCTGATGTTAAATGTAATCTTCATCAGTTTGTGAGATTGAGTCAGTATCTTTTTGAAGGTTTTGAAATTTTTAAGATAATTTCTCATGTCAGGTGGTGATGTCAGGTCATTTATTGTGCTTCTCTTTAAGAGACACTGCTGCCTCTTCATCAGCTGTCCTTCGCATTTTTTTATTCAACAGGTGAAAGAATTCTTCAGTTCTCTGGAGGAAAAAAGTGCACAGCTTCGTTGCATCCAACAAGCTATTGAAACCATTGAGGACAATATACAATGGATGGATACAAATTTGAATGATATCAAAACATGGCTGCAAAAGAATCACCTATGAATTAGGATAACTTATTTTTGTCAAAAACAATTGTAAGGCACTGAAAATTCATAGGAGTAGCAGCAGAACAATTTTAAGTTAGTTTCTCTAGAAGCACGCTAAGTCTGCACTATTCTTGCTGCTGACTGAAAATATTCTTGTATTTTTAGTAATTTTTATATGTATTTTTATTCTTGTATTTTTTCTTGTAATTTTACATTTTGTGTGCAGAAAAAGTCTGAATCTTATTTTAGACGATTAATCAGTTAATTTTAGCTGAAAATTTTGCTTTTAATTATTCCTTTTACACCTGATTTGAAGCGCAACAGCTACTATAGTTACTCAATGATGTTTAAGAGGAAAGATAGTTATTTGTAATGAGCTTTATTTCTTATCTCTAATGATTGTAAGCTAATTACTGCGAGAACCGATGAATGTTATATGCTAAGAAGATGTTATTATGTGCTTATGTTACTTAAGAAATGAGCTGAAGTTTTGGAGTCTATTTTTTGGTTTTTGTTTTTTTTTTTTTATTTTAAAGATCCACTAGTGAATGAATTTCTTCTCTGCTTACCTGTGAAAATTCCTCAATTCCAGTACTAGTATTAAAAAAAAAACAAATCCAACTATTACTGTAGTTGCCTAAAACACTTGATTTCTTTGCCTTGACAAACATAGCCTTGATGTGATTTATTAGTTTTTATTTTCTCTGCTGTTTCCTTACTGGCTGAAGCAGCCAGCAACTGTAACAAAGACTGAGACTTAAGGAAAAAAAAAAAATGCATGAGGTGGAATAATCATAACCTTTCAATTGTGCCTTGTTCCCTTTTCTCTCTGCTGGAAATAATACCTACATTCTGAGAGCTCAGAAAGGCTTTTGAATTCTACTATTGAAGGACAAGAGTTCTGTCACAGCATTGTAGGAAAAAAAGTTTCCCTCTGCTTTCTCTAGCCATTTACATATAAGGAATCTTGTACCTCATAGCACATGAAGGAAATGCATTCTGAAAAGGCTGTGTACCCTGTTTACCAAAATTTAGGAATTTTTCAGATTGACTTTCAAGTTTTGCATTCTAATGAACAGCTGATGTTTAGTTCTTGTCTTACAATGCCAGTGAAACTTTGCAAAGCTACTATAGTACTGCACTGTTGTATGATGTAGTAGACAGGTACACAGCTTGACTAAAATGTAATTTCTTTTGTGGTGGGATGTCTGGATAACCATCTAGTCTTCAGTTACTGCAAAACAAGTAGGAGGTGTTGAGACCGACTATTTCAGATATTGATGACTGCTACTTGCTTTAAAAAGGTTTCAGAGCAAACTGAGAAGGCAAATTAATAAAAAGCAATATTTATATGTTTCTACATAGAGTGCTTCATTTCTGTGTGTATGTTCTTTTCTTTTGCTATTGTAAGCAGTAACTAACATTACTGGTTTCTGCTTTAACTGCTTCATTTGAGCTACAGGGATTTACTTTTGTTTCTCAACTGTGGGAGAAGAAATATATTTCTGAGACTTCCCCATAACACAGCCTCCCTCCTCCCCCCCCTTTTTTTTTTAAATCAATTAATCAGTCTGGAGTTTCAAGCATATATTTGGATACACTGCACCCCTCTCTATGGGACAAAGACAGTTATTCACAGACAGGTATGGTGACATGGTATTTCTCCCACAGTACATCAGTAGATTTCATTGTGTCACTTCATACAGATCAATCATTAACAAACATCTTAGACATGTAGATGTTTGCATCAAGAAGAAAGCTTGCAAACAAAGCTAGAATCACATAATACTCAAATTATTATGTACACCAACAAGAGAATCTTAACTTACAGGGATGCCTGCAGAGTTCAAAAACTTAATTGAAAGAAAATATACTTTCTGTCACTTGAGAATGACTGTTAACCACTTGTATGTATTACATCTCAATTTTTAACTGGATTTTTTTCAGCAAAATAGTCACTTCATCTTGTTTCTTAAAATACTCGTGCATACCCATTTAGCTCTTCCAGGCCTGAAGCCCCATTTGGCCCTATTTAGCTTCTAAATAGCATTAGAAATCAGAGGGAAGGGTGAGGAAAACTGCAGGTAGATCTTGATCAGATTGTTGGGGGGATTCATAAAGCACCTCTGACAAGTATTTTGCCAATGTTTTTTAAACACAGTAGATTCAGTTTTAACAGGCCAATTTCTGAGCTTTCTTTCGCCTTCCTGTATCTGTTCACATTAACAGCTGTAGTAAACAAAAAAGTTACAAACATCAGAGTGCATTCTTAAAAACTTTATTAGTGTGACACAGGTTCTCAGTACAGATTGTTAAGTAGAGTCAAAATTGTTTATCCTCCAACATAAATCTCAAGGCCACCTGTCTGCCACACTACATTCTAGAATCAGCTATTGGAATCATTACAAATATTGGCCCTAGTATGATCTTCCTCTGTAAACTAATGGTGAAGCAGTATGTGTGTAGGATGTGTAAAAGATGTTTTAATTATTATGAAGACAGAGGAAAACAAATGGAAGAACTTGGCACACCTAGGTCCCAAAAGCTCTACCTGTAACAGACATACTAGAGGCCCGCTCTTGCCTGTTATCTTGAAGACCAGGTGAATACAATGCTCCTTACTGCATTAATTTTTTGTTTTATTTCTGCAGTCCCTTCTGGAGTATGAGGAACAGAAGTAAGGACTAGAAATAATGAAAAAAAAGCAAACACAAAAACATCCGTCTTCCAACCTGAATTTCTCTTAATATCTGCTAAGGCTTATGTACTTTATTTTTCTGTTCTGTGATGATAATGGTGTCAGTGGTACACAGCAAATTTTTATCTTTTCAGTCCAGGAGACTTCTGAAATTATACAAGAGCAGTACAGATGCAGTTGGAAATAAAAAAAAAATCCTTATCGGTGTCGTTTTGCAGTTGTTTTAACAGCAGCTAAGGCATCATCAAAAATACCTGCTTTATTATTAGAATGCACTAGATGAAGCAGTTAATCCCCAGGTTTTTTTTGTCCTTTGGATAACCACAGCTTACCTCTGGTTTCTTACCAAGAACTTAGGAAAGACTGTATACAGCCATGCTGAGGTGGGTTGATGATAACTAAAGCTCATTATATTCCAGAATGCTTAATATATTCACTGCAATGCTAAAAATGCTAGCACATGAGACTTCTTGGGAGATTTAGAGGCACTATGTGGAGATTATGTGCAAAAGTCTGCATTTTTTTTGGCTTTGCTATTAGGTTCTGAAATATATTTCTTACAAATATAAAGCATCCTTTCCCACTGAGATGTGAAGAAAATTACAAAAAAAAAAAGTATATCAATACAGTAAAGTGAAAAGCTAGGAAAAAAAATCTTAATCTACTGCTGGAAAAACAGAAAACATGAAAGAAGTCCAGAAAATACCACTGTACAAAAAACATCTAGAATAGCTACATGCTTTTTGCATCAGCTTTGTTCTTCAGCAATAATTATCCCCAATAAAAAGAAGTCTTTTCACATCAAGTGTCAAGATCCTGAGGGGGAGGAAAAAAAGAAATGAAAGAGTTAAGAATATTAACTTGGGAAAAAATGCAAATTAAATCTGCGAAGGATAATGAGAAACAAATATCTAGTGACAGAAATAAATCCAGGAAGAAGAAATATCAAAAGAGAGGAGATAATTTTTCCAAAAGTGATACTGCAGTAAGATTGGCAGTTCACTGCTGATACGAAGCAATGATGCATCTTGGTCTTCCCTAAACCTTCCGACTGGATTTAGCTCCATCTAATTACCGATGCTCTCTTATGAACCAAATCTGCCTCTCAAGACAGGGGGCAGCAGCTCCTCTGCACGTGACTCAGAAGGCTGGAATTAGAGCCCTCCTGGCTAGTATTCAGATGAATGGAGACATACTTTAGGTGCGCCTTTAGCTTTCTCCTGCACACCCCATTAAACTCTCTTGCCTAAAGGACTTGTATCAGGCATCAGTGTGGTTATGATACTTTCACGAACTAAAGGTGATGAGGAAAGACTAATTATTTGCATGATAGGTGTGATCAAGCTGAACAAAAAGAAGTACACAGTGGCAGTGGAACATGTGCACTGAACGAGGCTGTATTTGTGCCAGGAAAATCAAGAACAGAACACTGAGACCTGCTATACCTGTCAGCATAGCTGTGAGCTTTTTTTTTTTTTAATGTGTTCTGGATGCTGTTCCAAAATTAGCCTGGTGGAGACATAACCTCACTGTCCTAAAGACAAAAACAACCAGTTGAAATGAGCTTGGTCTATATAAATTCTATGTAAAAGGTCTTAGTAGGGAAGCAGTATGCAATGCTTTGTAATTCTTAAAATTACCTCTATTTAGATAAATTTAGCTACAGAAGGTAATTTTGTACAAATGGTAGGGACAAAGGATGAAAAAAATAGTTACGCCTTTTCTGCATAGGATTATGTATTGAAGTTCAAAGTTATTCCAAGTGTTTTCTGTAAGAGTTTCTCTACACACATCTTGGTTTTAGTTAAGACTGTTATAGAATTTAGCTTTAGTAACACTAGCGAGAGTTATCTTTATGGTAGCTCAGAGAACAGATAAGAAATCTCACCCAGTAACGTTAACGTTTAGCTTGTTTTCTGCTTCTCAGATTTGCTGCTGGAGGACCGTCCCTTTGCCTACATAAGAGCAAGAGAAGTAAGAGATAGTAAGAAACTAAACTAAGCTAAAATTGAAATAAAGCAGTGACAGATATCATCAGAAATTATAGTTCAGATGTAAATACAATCTGCATTTGAAATTCAGATTTTTCAAAAAGAATATTTGTATATTCTATGGTATATATCCATTTTTCTTCTGTCCCTTTATTTCAGATAACAAGATCCATGGCTGACATCTTCATTCCTTATTTCTCAACTTCTTTTTAAATGAATTTAAGTAATCCAGTCACTATAAAGAACCTTAAAAAAACAACACATCCTTCTGAAGAGGAGTTAAAGTCCTTCCAATTTTAAACTGAAAACTTTTATGTTACTACACAAAAGTAAGTAATAGCCACTCCACAGTAAACAAAAATCCCATCACTTAAAGTTTATAAAACAAAATTTCCAGGATAGATGTTACTATCTGATTCAGACATCTATGCGCACATATTCTATGAAAGAACAACTTGATGTAAGAAGTTTGATCATTACCTAAATCCCTTCCCTTTTTTTTTAAATTATAGAAACAACTGCTTTCCTTTTTCCACAGATTCATTCTGCATAATTACAAATATATGTAAGCTTTAATTTCATTCATTTTTTAAAATAAATTATAAAAATTTGAGTAAAGGACATGTAGTTGAAAGAATACATTCTAATAACTTTCAGAATTCTGTTATTTGAAATTGACACGATACTCCAGTATTAGCATTTTTTGTTTATGCTCATTGGGGAGCACCTCTTATGCTGAGTGCAGAACATTGGGTTTTAGAAATCAAAAAGATGAAGAAATGGAAAGAGGTGAGAAACCACTGCAGAATAAAGAGGTAAATGAGAGAAGTGATAGGGATCCAGAGGCAGTTACAGTGAAGTCCGAGTTTTAGATAGCAAATATGGGAATAAGCATACTGTGGAACATACACTGACCCCACTGTACAAGAATGTATTCAGTTCAAAATAATGATGGTTTTAGTCCCCATTTATCCAAAACCTCCCTTGAAATAGGCAGGTGCTTCTCTCTTATATGTGCACACTAACATAAATGTCCCAAATTGGACATAGTGCTCATAATTCTCCCCAGAGTGCTATTATGTCATATAAATCTAAATTTCATCTGTTTGTCTTTCTCAACTACAGTGTCTGTTAACATTGACTGTTCATATTTTAATATATTTCTACCGTTTTAGGATCCTTGGGTTTTCTTTCTTCCTTTGGTGCTGGTTTAGTGGTGATGGTTTCCTTTCCACTTTTGTCCTACACTCCAAAGAAAAAAAAAATTACAATTACAAACAGATCAGATAATTGATGACTCCTACTTGGACATTTGTCATAACACATTATTTTTAGTGTATGGATACAAGATGCATACATACAACTACTGTCTTAATCCACATAAAGCTGGAATTCAGATCCGTGTTGAATGCTGTCCCACAGGTGCCGTGTCACAGCACTCAGGATTACCTGCTCCGTAACCTGTCCTGATACCAAGGTCAGGCCTGTAACTCCCTGGAAAGTCCTTCCAGCCCTTCCTATCACCTGGAGGCATGTCTGCCAGCCTCCAGTCAACTAGGGCCTCCCTGGCTAGCCAGAGTTGCTGGTAAATTATTGAAAGTGACTTGGTGTGCACTTCAACCATCTCGTTCAGTACCTTTGGGTGAATTGTCCAGAACATGTAGGAGGCACCTTGCAGTTTCCCATGGGATTACAGGGGCTCCATCTCACTCCCCATCACAACCTTCCCACTCCCAGGGTTGGTACCCTGAGAATCATTGGCTTTACTAATACAGACTGAGGCAAAAAAAGGCATTAATTATATTATCATTTTCTTCATCTTTCGTCACTATGTTTCCCCTCACATCCAACAAAGGATGGAGATTCTACTCAGTCTTCCTTTTTCTGGTAATGTATTTATAAAAGCATTTTGGATGTCTTTTACTGCACTAGCCAACCTGAATTCTAGGTGAGCTTTAACTCTTCTGTATGTCCCTGCACAATTTAGCATCAGCTCTATAACTCTCTGAAGTTGCCTGCCACTTCTTTCAGAGTCCACAAACTTTTTTCTTCCTGAGCTTGTTAGGAAGCTCTGTTCAGCCAGGCTGGTCTTCTCCCCTGCTGGCTCAGCTGTTGGCACACTGGGATGGCCAGTTCCCATGTATTTTGCTTTGTTCTCAAAAAAGGTCCATCCTTCCTGGACTCCACTGCCTTTCAGAACTACCTTCCCATGGGGAATCTGGGAGTTAGTCCTCAATAAGCTGTCTCAGGATGCAGTGTCAAGGTAAACTCTTCAGAATTTGTCCCCCTCTTGAGGAGAAGGTTAACAGAACACGTTGCGGGAGAGTTGATATGGACAAATCAATTTCTTATACAGTCTTCAAATACTCCCAGGCAGCAACACTTCAACACTTGTAGTAAGTCCTTTAATTACATTCCTTGTAATACGTGGGCACCCTGGGAAAGGCTGGAATCCCCGCCAACCAGAAGATAAAAGACATACATTTTTCTATGGGGACTGGATGACTATGCAAACTTTTGCCACTCTGCAACGATCAGGAGAGAGATTTAGAAACAGCTACCTTCTCCCAGGAGTTAAATCTGATTTGAACTTTTCCTTTCAAGGCTTCTTCCTCCCCTTAATCCCACCCTGGGGAAACAAACTCAAGCATAGAAGCACAGATGAATGTAAGCAACATTTTAAGTATGAACAAACTTAAAATACACTCTTAGTAAGTACATGTAGGTACACTAGCAACTAGTGTAAGCTTAGGGTGCTGGTGCAGAATTTCCCTTGGGAATTGGTTATGCTTCCACAGCTCTATCTGTCCAAGAGATTTAATTTTTCACTACTAATAGACTGGCTTGCTCAAAGATGTATTAAATTCAAGCTTCATTTATCTTGTGATTTATTTTATTTTTTCCTTTTCCTTGCTGGAAGCAGGCAAGTCACTACTGCAGGAAAAAGGCAGGGACAGAGAGGCAGAGGTTAGCAGCAGATTAGAGACAACTGCAGCTGGTTTAACCATCTGGGTACAAAATTTCACCATTCAAAAAATTGTTCACCATTGCCTCTGTCAGGAGGCGAGGGACCAGTGCCTATGATAGAACATGCATGTCACATACAATGTAAGAGAACAAATGGCTAAAAAGAGTTGGTTACTGATTCTTAACTACAGTTTGAGCACTTGTGGAAAACAAGGAGTCCAGGACTTCAGCTCCAACATCCTGCCAATTGCCCCAGTAACTCCCCTACCAAGGAATCTTGTAAGATAATTGTAGATTCCTCCCCTGTGACAGCAGGCACAGTGGATGTCTCACAGCCATTCAAGTCATCTTCCTCTGTCCAAGCTCAAGGTAGCAAATGCCAGGTTAAGGATGATGGAGAGCAAGCAGAAAATAAGCCTCAGTCTTGCTTCTTATCAATCAAATCTGTCTCCTTCTTCATACTCTTTACCAGCACAACCATCCTTTCTCACTCATCTCTACCAACTATAGCACCATCCTCATGTTGGTGGACCTCCAAATTCATGCCACTACCACTGCTACCTCACTTCATATAGGCTCACATTTGCAGCACTTCTCTGGGAAAAGTCTGACAGGTATTTAAAATGATTCTATGACAAATACTACGTTTATCATTACAAAACCTCTTCAGTCCATTCCTTCTTCTTTCTTCTTGGTGATACAATTTTCCCTAACATACCTAAAACTCTTTTCTAATCCTAGTATTTCTCTGAAAACCATCTTGAACTGTTCTCTCATTTCCAGCCTACAACCATTTATAGATAGTGCATGCCATATTAAACACAGATTTCTCTACATATTTTTTTTGACACTTGAATTTATACAAAACAGAATTCTTTGCTTAAATCACTTCTCCAAGCATGTCTTACTTCTCTAAAAGACACCAAGTACCCCAAGCCTGCCTCCTTCCTTTAGTACTCAGGAAGACACATCAAACTTCCTTATAATAGTAAGACGATCATTAAATTTTGACAGCACATTCCAAAGAGGATAACTCCAAACCTGAGCTACGGCAAATAAAACTTTTACTAAGTAGTGGAAAACTATTTATTTTGCAAGTTATTAGCAGTAAATGTCCTACCTTTGAGTGCTGTGGTGTGGCAGGAGCATTTGCAGAAGTATCAAAGTCACCTGATAGAGCATCGATAGCTGCAGACTCATCTGTAGGCTTCTGCAATAACGTTAATTCTGAAGTCATACAATATGCACTACTTTCTGACAGCCAAATTAATGTTTCGGGCATTTAAGACTGGCTTAACTATCCTTTTATTTAAATATCTATATATCTTAACTCTAAACATATGTCAGAACAGAGACATCTGTATTTGATCTTTCCAAACTACACAAAGTCTTTGAATATTGGACATTAGCATTAATAGCACAGTTGCCCATTTATTACGAATAGTTACTTTTAAGAAAAGTTTTACTGTGTACACCTATTTTAAATAGGTAAAAAAAATTACTATTACCCATTTGAGTAGGTAAAAAAGCTTTATTATTACCTACTGCATTCAATAGCATTTATGGAGTTTGCAATAATGCAAACTTCAAGCCTTCAATTGACACTGCTTCAAAAAAAAAAAATCAGAGCACAAAACAAACTAAGAACAAAAAGAGAACAAATTTTACCTTTTCTTTTTTGTGTTTCAAAGCATCCTTTGGAGTTGGCTTTACAGGTTTACCCTTGGAAATAATAAAAAATTTATTCTCATTTTGATCTGGTCAGATTAGTTTAATGATATATCACGTGTTTTTACACATATTAAATAGGGAACTTTCAGATCACCATGAAAGTTGAACCATTCCGTACTGATTTCTTTATTACTTAAGCTGTGTGTTCAATCCAGTTCACAATGTATTTTCATGCTCTGTTACTTGACTATGTCTGCAATTTTGTCTGTCTTTGTAGTCTACTGGAAAAATAGTTTTTTGATCTAGAAATGACCGAATGCCTGTTAGAGTGGTCAGTGAATGTCAGTTCCACAGGGCTTCAGGTATACATGTATACCATGAAGGTTATACTTGTATATATTCTTTGTCCTTAAACATGAAGCTGCTCGGAAGGAATAGGCATTTTTACCTATGGTTTGTAAGTAGCTCCTGTTTGTGGGAGAATATAAACCAAGCTTCTTAAAAGGTGACACCTTTTTTTTGGTTGCCTAGTTTTCTGGAATACCTAAGAAAATGAGACAGGATAACTGAAACCTGTACTGCCATACCTCCATGATGTTGACTGCTATTAGGTGGTTAAAATGACTTATTTGTTATTTGTTCAGTGTCCAATTCTAAAAAGTTAAAAAAAAAAAACACGTACACACCTTAGGTTGTTTTTGTTTACTTGTTTGGTTTTTGTTTGTTTGTTTGTTTTTAATCAAATGCACGCACAGATATATACAGCTTCTCTAAGAAGAGAGTATTTATGTATTGGACCTTAATAAATATAGCGCACACACTCCCTTACCCAGTTTCACTGTTCTCCCTGTAATTTCACAGGGAGACTGGCACGTATGCACAAATTTCTAGTGTTGCAGTGAGGTAATTAAATAAAAATTAATGGAGTTTTTCCTTACCTGGTCACCTGACTCCAGAAGTTCTCGGTAGTCAGGTGGGATAGTATCATCTCTTTCTCCAAGTTTGTCTCTGTGTTCAGATTTAGACTTTTCCTGAAAGCATTTAATTTTAAACAACTTTAATATTTAGCTCTTTTGTTGCTACTTTGAGGTTTTAATATGCAACTGCATACTTAATGCATAGTTAGTTGTATATTGTGCATCATTTAACAGTTTGACCAATATGGTATTTGCCCAATTAGCTTGACAAATATTAGAAACATTAGAAAACAGTACGTTGGAGTTTTCATTATAAAAAATTATGAGGACAGTTGCCTTTTTCGAATTTAAAATTTCAGAACTACTGGAAAGAGACCAATATGTTCATTTCACCAAGAAGCGTGTTTCATGCCTGAAAGTTTAAGATTACCAGCTCTCAAGAGGTGCAGACATTTAGCAAGTTAAACATGCATATATGCAGCAGCATCCCAACATAAAGAAAAGAGTTATGCCAAATTACAGCATTGAACGTAATAGTTTAGTTGGAAGGGACCTTCAAAGATCAAGTCCAACTGCCTGACCACTTCAGGGCTAGCCAAAAGTTAAGGCATATATATGAGTTCATTGCCTAAACACTTCTTGAACACTGACAGGCATGGGGCAGCAACGACCTCTCTAGGAAGCCTGTTTCAGTGTCTGACCACCCTCACAATAAAGAAATTTTTCTTGATGTCTGGTCTGAACCCCCTGCTGGCGCAGCTTGTAATATATTCTTATATTCTTATAATACCTGAGCCATGCCTCTGTGTACCTTTATAGCATAACCCAGAGCACTTGCCCACACAACACCTGGCCTATGCTTCTTATCAGGCTTAGGAGCCAGAGTCATTTTTGAATACAACATAACTACAAGACACGACACCACAAGCTCCAAAAAAACACATCAAGGTTGGAAGCAGTTCCACTAAGGTTATTTTTCCATCTATAATTCTTCAAGCCCTGTTAAGTATACCATGCCAAGTACAACAGTTGGTTTAGACGCAAATAGCTTTTAAGCACAGGGATGAAGAATTTTTTTTTTGTATTTGTAAATGAAAATATTAAGGAACTCCTCTTTTTTTTTTTTTTTTTTTTTTTGAAGAAGTACAATCTGGTATGAACATTTTCTATGCCTTAAAAAAAAAAACAAACAAAAAAACCACCACCACATGAAAGCTGAGCTTTTACACCTCTGTTACCACTGAAGCACAGGAGTTGCAGAAGTCTCAAATATCAGGCACTCACCACCTTCCTATGACAAGGGACAACACTAACCAGACTGTAACCTCCATTAGGCAGCCAATCACCACCACACTGGGGCCTCAACTTAGATTAGAAACCTAATTTCCTGCTAAATTTATTCATTGGCAGCATATGGTGATTTTACCCCAGTAACAATCCTTTAAGTATTTCAGTTTACTGTGACTGTCATTATTATGCAGAGATGCATGGGATTTCCTTATTAGCAGAAAGGCTTTTACACAATTAAATGAAAAAAGACAGAAGGGAGACCAAATGAAGTCAAATCAATCAGAAACAAACAAGCAGAAAAACAAAACTGATTAAACGAACATGTCCATTGATGAACTTGATGCCTGTTGGGTTATAAAAGACAATCAAGTTTGACAAAAAGAAAGCCACAAAATTAATTTTAGAAACAAATGTCAGAGGAAAAACTTGAAAAATAAATAACGACAGTAAAAGGCACTGAAGTCAAATTACTGCAAATTTCCTGTAATATTTCAGCAATTAACTCCAAAGTTTGGAGTTAATTACACTGAACTGTACACTGAAGTGTACAATTCAACATTTTTTCACAAAAATCAAAAAAAAAAAAAACACGAATGGTTAATTTGCCTAAATGACAACATCAGTGTGTTTTTTTTTTCCCTAGTAACCTTCCTCCTGCATCTGAAAATCATAAGCCATATACCCATATGAGTATATAAGAAGCATTTCAATATTCTATATTCTTAAAAAATCTTTAAGAAATAAGGTAAATTTCTCAACTGTTTTCAGCCAGCAAAATTTCAGAATGTTTTTTGTTACCTTTACTTTATCCACAACTGGTTTGTTCTCATCAGGGTCAGGTTCTCTCTGTCCCAAGGAATCAGACAGGAGATCCAAGGCTTCATCCATCTCTTTTCCTGCCTAATAAAATATAAATATGTTTGTGAAAGCAAATCTGCTGTAAAAAGATTTTTTCAAACTAATATAAATACTAACTAACGAACCAACAACTTCAGTGAACAATGGTTAGCTCTTCCTTTCTAATTGCAATGTAGTAATAACAAAAGATACCTGAATATTTAGACCTACGAGCACACAATTTGAAGTAGGGGTTACAGAACTGATTTGAATGGCTTTGTTTTGTTACAAAACTGACCTAATGAGAACAGTTAAAATACTGTTTTGTGTTTTTTTTTGTTTGTTTTGGTTTTGTAGCTGTTACTCATTTTGCAAACATCATTATCACTGCAGATTAGTTGTAAATCTGCAAGTGTAAATCTGAATTAAAACTTATTAACATTTTATCGTCACAATATATATGGTCTTTTGCTAATTCATAGGACTTTTGTTCAAACACTGCCCAGAAAAAAAAATCTTTAATGTCGCAGGTAGGAAGAGCTTTAAATTTAATTTTCAGAACAGTAGAGGGAGCTCTCATTGCACGAATCAAGATGGAAAAAGGTAGAGACGTGCAACATTACTGCTCAATGGAACTACATAAAAACGGTATTCAGAGGAGGCCATAGAACTGCTTGTGGTTTCAGTGACCTTGAATTCCTTTATTTTCAGGCCTAAAAGATGACTTTGCCACTATGATGATGACCACACTATTAATATTTGCAATGTTGTTATTATCTAACTAGAAAAAGAACGATGTGGCTCACTTAAAAGCCCAAGACTAAAAATGGAACCACTTGCACATAGCTAACTATCTGCATCTACCCATAGAAATGAAATGCACAAATCCGCTAATGTCCTCTGTAATTCTGGAGGAATCAGCACAGGATTGGGCACCTCCTTTTCCAAGTGCAGGCAAGGAGTTTTCAAAAGCAGCCTGAAATACAACATTAAGCGATATTAAGACGAAATTGACAGAACAGTCTTCACATTCCGTTGAAGATGAAGAATCAATAAAACCTCAAACTTTTTCTCCAGAGGAAACATCTTCCTTCCCCTCAATAACCAGTATTTACAATAAATCATTTAACTTTGCAACAGTCTATATTTGTGCAACTGTCCTCATCACACTCTCTCTTCAGACTTTCCTTTCTTTGAAATAAGTATCTAGAGAAAATGCTGCTTACTGATGTTGAAGGTAGAGAAGCTGTTGAGTGCACTGAGGGAACTGTAGCAGCAGAGATAACATCTGAGGAATCACCAGGCTTTTTACCCTCCTTGGTTTTCTGAAACAAGACACAGCATTGTTACTAATAGAGAGAAATTAAGAGAAAAATAATCAAAATCCATGCATTTGAAATGCAGTGCCTCCAGTTTATTTCAAGGACTTTATTTTACTTTGAAGCTCAACTTATTTCAGATTGAAACCCCTTCCTGAGAAGCACAGTGCAGGCGTTTTGCATCTCAGTTTGTTCGTGTTCAGTCTTGCATCTCAACTACCGAGTCAAACCCACAGCTTGACACAGCTGGCACAGCTAAGTCAAAGGCAAGTTGTGTAGAACTTCAGAGGAACTAAGATTTCACCAAGACCATCTACATCTCTAAGTAACATTTTTAAAAGTTCAAGCACTACATAGTACATAGCACTACATAGTAGCTAATTTACCTAGGTGTGTTTTTGTTGTTTTGTTTTTTAAATTGTTATTATTACAGTCCTGCTCTCTGTTCTATTATTTTATTGCAACAAAATTAAAATATTTATTCAAGAATGTTTATGTAAAATTTAAGGGAACTCAAAAACCTCAGGGTTACTGAAATTACATGAAAATAGAACATATTCAGAAAACAAATATACTCGCCTTTTTTACACTTGGTGTAGGTAGTGGTGCAGATTGTGCTGGAGAACAGGAAAAACCTTGCGTCAAACCCTCTAACAAATCATTTTCACTCATCGGCTATCATTGAAAAGAGAAAAAAAATGTCATCAGGTAACAGTATATCTCCATTTTAAAATTAATTAATTAGTGCAGCATTCCAAATACATATATATTCACTTTTTTTTTTTTTACCTGGAACTCTTTTTCAGGTTTCAGTGGCAGTGGTTTTCCATCTTTACCCTACAAAAGAAAAATGCTCTTGCATTAATCCAAGTAGTCCTTAAATGACAATGCAATGTAAGTACTCTGAGAGAACCGACTTAATGACAGATAGCACTATATACAAGGAATAAGAAATGATCTAACCAGTAACCTCTAGCATTTTCTACTGTTATCCGAAGTGTCATTTAAAAAAAAAAAAAAAAAAACACAAAAAAACTCCTGTAACTTAAAAACATAATGACTGCTTAAAAGTGATGTGTGTTGGATACTGAGCCTCCCTGTTTTGTGCTTCAATTGCCATGGAAGTAACAGAATTAAGTAAAAACCCCACCTTCCAGATTTATAGCAATATTGCTGGACGCAGAGTCCAGGAAGGCCATGTCTTCTCACACTGGCATTTGTGGCAGGTGTTGTGCAAGTCCTGGCTATAACTAAGTAACCCATTTATGTCAAGTGAGTTATATGGCGATGTCTGTAAAAATACCAACTTGAAGCTTGTTGGTTTGCCTTTTTTTTTTTTTTTTTGAACAGCAGCTGTAACTAATCACAATTTATTAAATTCTACAGCACAAAAAAATAATGAAAGACTCAGGGAACTAATCTCAGACAAAATTACTCATATGTAGGTACTTGCATTTGAACCATTTCTGTGCCTATGTAGGCATTTAATGAAATATGTCAGATATTCAGGAACTACAAAACACCATTTTTATATATTATAAAAATGCCTGAAGTAAACATAAACATTTCAAAATGAAAGAGTTCCAGTATCAACCATGTACACTGAAGAAAGAAAGGTGTCTAAAGACTAAAATAGCATAGTAAGTGAATTACCTTTACATCTGTTAACCTGTACTCTGGAGGAATTGTTTCTTCATCTTCCCCCAGTTTTTTGTGTTCTTCCTGCTTGTTTTTCTCCTTTTAAGGCAAAATAAAATAGTATGAATAAAAACTTAATAACCACATCTCAACAGAAACGCATAAGCAAGCTTTCAGTGTCTTCATTCTACTGATTCCAATTAATCTAATTCAATTCCACCGCCAAATGAAAAAAAATCATGGAAATTCAGAGAGCCTTCTTGAAAAAGGCTTCATTTGTCTTCCTGTTTCTTCCTGCATCTGGTGGGAGGAATTACATCCAGCTATTACAACAAAGACCAACAGAGTTAAGACAAGCACGGGCCAATGGCACAGGCAATAGCAGTGTACTTCTGAGTCATAATTCCTGATTTTATTTCAAATGCATTCAACAGCTACCTGAATTGGCATTCAAAGGAAGCCTACATAAAGAATGCAGTAGCCAGATTGATAAAGGACTCCTCCCCATACAAGTTACATTGGAATATGAGCAGGAAAAAAAAGGTAGTGAAGCTAACTTTGACAACTTCTTATTGACACAGTTCCAGCATATTATAAAATCCTTTCTCTGCGGCTACACTCAATAACTTGAGTAAAAGATGAAAAAATAAAATAATAGATTGTGGCTATAAACAGCATTCCCTTAGACGGAGTATGCATATTCCAGTGATGTACTTTAGGCTCCATGGTAAAATAACAAGACCAGTGACAAAAAAAAACAAGTTGTATATGCTCTCCTTAATTTAAAGAACTTATCATAAACATGTTTCCTGTTGAAAATGGACTAAATTACACACTACCTCCGATGCACATGTTAACTCTGTATTGTTTCAGCAGTAGGACGCTAAGCAAATTTGGTTTCCAGAAGCTGAGGGAAGATAATGTAGTAGAGTACTGTTATAGACACAAAGATTAAGAAAATGTACTCACTATTCAAATCCTACTAGTATTTCCTAAATAGAATGCAACTGGTTTCACAAGTAAATTTTGTTTTAAAAAGTGACAATGTTATCTCCAACTTCTTTAGCCTGTGGAAATACAGTAACACTGAAGATAAGTACATCAACCGGGTATTTTTGAGACATGATTATTTCCTACCTTAACTTTGTCCACAGCAGGTTTCTTTTCTTCTGGATCAGGTTTCTTCTTTTCTAGGCTACTGGACAAGGCTTCCAGTGCTTCATCTGTCACGTTACCAACCTACAAGAGTATCAATATAGTAAATATAATTCTTAGCCTGGAATTCACCAGCAAATGAAGAAACTTGTTTATACATTACAACTGACAGCCACGCATTACTAGAGATAAAATCTGATAAGTAAAATAAAAATCTATAACGTTTCCCTTCCCAGTTGTGTCCACATACATGGGACCTGCTGAGTTCAAGGTGTTTATTACTCAGTCGCTGGATTTAGTACAAGAACATGAATTGTCTTTGAACTATTGGATTTTTATGCCTTTATTCAATTTATTGTATTAGAGATTGTATTAGATCATTTTATTTGTACCCATGATTAACTTTATTAAAATAAAGACTAATAGCAGTGTGCTGGGTTTTAAGATGTACTTTGTTAATTGGCTTCTCCAAACATCCCTGTTGATAAATATAAATCCTGATCTTTAAATACCATCATTATTTTGTTTCAGGGTTTTCAGAGTCTATGACAAGTTGTTGAAACATACTAATACTGTTAGAGAAGGCATTAAGAGTTTCTCTGATTCCCATGCCTACTTTGCAGTCCAAATCTATGAAGAAATTGTTTTGTCTTCTGGCTTTGAAACTGCAAGAAAAATCTTAATTTCCATCCTGCTTTGCTGGTCTGTAAGTCCTCTGGCTAGCTTCCACACTTGCCTCCCCTCAGAAATGCTGTACTATATTCAAGTCATCACACTTCCCCATATTCTTCTGAGAGCTAAAATTTGGTTACCATACCATCAGTTACCAAATCAGCTAGATAAGGATGCGGATTCTAAAGAAGTTGGCAGAGGACAGGCAAAAAAAAAAAAAGTTTAGAAAAGTTATTCTGATGTCAGTTTTCTGTTTTCTAATGGCAAGTTTGGGACAATAAGAATTATTATCAGTGCTTCGACTTGATATGTAAAGCTTTGAAGGACAGAATGCTGGTAAGCTTGTTAAATTGTGCTTTATGCCCAGCTTTCTCAGTATCTGCTTTGTCTGCATTTGTCTTAAAGATGCTTTAAGCAGTTTTTCTGGCTTTCCTTTTAATAATTAAAAATTGCATGTTTTAGGTTAGAATTGTGTTCTGTAAATGTCTGGCTGAAAAGTCTTGTAATTCATAAATGTCACATCATTTTTTCCCTGAGGAAGAACATTAGAAACAACTCCATTAAGCAGGGAACGTCCTCTGAGTTATCTTTCTTGTGTTCTGTTTAATGTTTCCACTTTTTCTACCATTTTTATATCTCAGATACATATGTGCTGTATACTTACTATGTCTTTTGAGACTGCTGTGGTGTGGCTTAATAGCTGCTCAGTAGCGGCTAATTCTGGTTTTCATTCCAGATTCCGATTTCAATTGCCTTAATTTATTCAAGTATTAAACATATTGAAACTTAGGTAAAAAGTTACACTATGCATCAGTGTAAAGTCATCACTTCTCAGGAAGAGTAGTCAGGCATTGGAATGGGATGATGGGTTGCCCAGGGAAGTGGCAGAGTCACCATCCCTGGGAGGTGTTTAAGGAAAGGCTGGACCTGGTGCTTAGGAACATGGTTCAGTGGATGATATTTGTAAATAGGAGGATGGTTGGACCAGATTATCTTGGAGGTCTTTTCCAACCTTAATGATTCTATGATTCTGTGTAAAGGAACACAAATCAGTGTCTGCTCTGTAAATAGAGTTCTCCTTTGCAGAGATCCACAGGCAGTTGAAATGTTCCAAAGGGTCTTTTTTTTTTTTTTTTTTTTCTGTCCTGCTTTTAATCCCCTTGTCAGGGATCTGCTCAGTAGAGTACCATGGGACAAATCTTGGAGGACAGAGGGGCCCGCCCAAGAAAGCCGTTAGATATTCAAGGATATTCACCTCCTCCAAGATCAGGAGTGATGCATCCCAACATAGGGGAAGTCAGGCAACAATGCCAGGATGCCTCCATAGATGAACAAGGAGCTCCTGGACAAACTCAAGCAGAAAAAGGAGACCTACAGAGGGTGGAAGAAAGGACAGGTAGCCTGGGAGGGACATAGACACTGTCCAAATAGCTGGGAATCAGGTTAGGAGAGCAAAAGCACTGACAGAATTAAATTTGGGAAGTGACATCAAGGGCAAGAAAGGCTTCTATAGGTACAGTAGTGATGAAAAGAAAAAAGGGGAAAAAGTGAGCCCTCTGCTGAAGGGAACAGAGGACCTGGTTACCCATGATATGGAGAAAGCTGAGGTACTCAAAGACTTTTTTCCCCTCAGTCTTCACTGGCAAGAGCTCCAGTCACACAGCCAAGTAACAGAAGGCAGGGACTGAGGGAACAAAGAACTGCCCACTGTAGGAAAAGATCAGGACTGAAGGGGAAACATAACCCCAATTTTTTAAAAAAAGGAAAGAGGAAGAGCTGGGGAGCTACAGGGCAGTCAGACATCTCTGAGCCAAGCAAGATCATGGAGCAAATCCTCCTGGAAACTCTGCTAAGGCACATGGACAACAAGGAGGTGAGGGATGATAGTCAACATGGCTTCACTAAAGGCAGATCATGCCTGACAAACCTGGTGGCTTTCTACGATGGGGTTACGTAATTGGTGGATAGGGGAAAACCAAGTGACATCATCTACCTGGACTTGTGCAAAGCATTTGACACTGTCCTGCACAATGTCCTCGTCTCTCAGCTGGAGAGACATGGATTTGGTAGATGGACCACTCAGTGGGTAAAGAATTGGCTGGATGGTGGCACTCAAGTTGTTGTCAATGGTTCAATGTACAGCTGGAGACCGGTGACAAGTGGTGTTCCTGAGGGCTCAGTATTGGGACTAGCACTACTTAACAACTTTGTTGGAGACTCTCATAAAGTTTACAGACTTTGTGTGTGTGTGTGGCACTGCCAACATGCTGGAGGGAAGGGATACCATCCAGGAGAACCTTGACAAGCCTGGGAGGTGGGCTTGTGTGAATCTCACAGGGTTCAACAAGATCAACTGCAAGGTCCTGCATCTGGGCTGGGGCAATCCCAAGCACAACTACAGGCTGGGCAGAAGATGGATCGAGAGCAGCCCTGAGGAGAAGGACCTGAGGGTGTTTGGTGATGAGAAGCTCACCATGAGCCAGAAAAGTGTGCTTGCAGCCCAGAAAGCCACCCGTATCCTGGGCTGCACCAACAGCAGCATGGCCAGCAGGGTGATGGTGGGGATTGTCCCCCTCTGCTCTGCTCTCGTGAGACCCCACCTGGAGCTCTGGGCCCCAGCACAAGGAGGACACAGAAGTATTAGAATGAGTCCAGAGGAGGCCATGAGGATGATCAAGGGCTGGGGCATCTCTCCTACAAAGACAGGCTGAGATAGTTGGGGTTGGTCAGCCTGGAGAAAAGAAGAATCCAGGGAGACCTTATAGATAGCCTTCTGGTACCTAAAAGGGGGCTATAGAAAAGGCAGGAAAGAGGGATTCCTTATCATGGAGTGACAAACTGAAAGAGGGTAGGTTTAGATTAGGTATAAGGAATAAATTCTTGACTCTGAGGGTGGTGAGGCACTGGCCCAGGCTGCCCAGAGAAGCTGTGGATGCCCTATCACTGGCAGTGCCAGGCTGGATGGGGTTTTGGGCAACCTGGTTTGGTGGGAAGTTTCCCTTCCCATGGCAGGGGGTTGGAACTGCGTGCTCTGTCAGCTCCCTTCCAACCCAAACCATTCTGTTATTCTATGATTCTATTGTATTTTTTGCAAGCACCCATCCTTCATAACTCAACTCTACTGAGGAAGAGTACGTGTATATCATCCTGAAATAACTATCTTGACAATATGCTATACCGTTGCATAAACAAAGCACTGAGTTTTCCTTTAGCTCCCGCTGAGACTAACTACTCACTGATGACACAGATGCTGGAGCTGAAGACTGCACAGTGCAGGCTGTGGCACGAGGGACTACCTCATCCTTTGTAGTCTTTGCAGACTCAGGAGCTGATGATTTCTGAAAGATAACAGTTGCACTGCATTTTACTGAATATGCTCAGAAACCCCAAATATACCTGTTTTTTATTTGTTTGTTTTAAGTACAGTACAAAATAATGAAAAAAAATCTGAATTTAAAGGTAGTTATCATTCTATTAAGAACTAAATTACAAGCAGAGTTGATATAACGCACTGAAAGCAACAGGAAAGGAAACATTTTTTCTTGAATGAACAGTAGCATCATCCAGTTGTAAATAAACTGACAGTCAGGATTTTATGTGAACTAGAGAGACATACTTTGGATGTGCTGCTGGACTTCGGTGGTTTGGATTGTTCTGCAGGCTGTGCAGGGGAGGCAAAGTCTTTTGAAAATTCATCAACAAGGTCAGATTCACTCAAAGGCTGCAAAAAAGGACATACGTGTTACGGGTGACTCACTGTCTATTTTTAATGCATTTTTCCAAGAATTATACTTCAACTTTTTGGAAAGCAAACAAACTTTTGTAGCCTGCACTAAAATAACCTTTCACAGTCACATCCAACAACATGAATTTCACAGTGCACGGAACTAAATGTATATACCTTTTTTTTTTCCAAAATGAGTCAGTTGCTTTGTTATTAAAAGCCAATATAGAATAAAAAGCCAACAGAGAATATAATGTAGAGAACGTTACATTCATTACATATAATGTAGAGTTACATATAATGTAGAGAACGTTACATTAGTTACAGAGAACAATAGTGCAAGATAGATACTCCTGGCATTCACTTACACATCAAATACTCAATGATACTTGTGTCTCAGACTGACAGGGGTAGAAGAGCAAAGGAATACTTATTCTTCTGCTAACTCCTTCATTCTTTTGCCATAAGACCTCATGATTCTGAGCTTACCTCCTGTTTTGCTTTGGCTCTGAATCTCAGTCAAACTATCAACCAACCTTCTTTAATTCCTACCATCCTCTTTTGTAACTTCTTTCTGGACATCTTTTGTCTTATGCTCCCTGTGAAACAAGAGGACTTGTCTCCTTACATTACTATCTGGTTCCCTCAATGCATAGCTGCTCTTTTTTTTTCCTTATGATATGTTTGGCAGGTGGCCCTCTGAGCAGCTCTCAAACATCACCCACTCAGACTGCTGAATGTCTATAATGCGACAGACACAAATTTATAGAGACAGTCTTTGTGTCACCACCTTTGCATTCCTCCATACTTCAAGCTTGAATAACACATTTCTGTTACAAATGCACTGTTACATTCTTACTCAGATTGGTCCTGACCTTCACACTCATTTTTGCTAACTGTACTTTTCCAATTCTAGCCCTGATATTTTGGCAGCACTCCTTAATTCACAATATTTCATTTCATTTCTATTCAGTTCCTTTCCTTTTCCTATTTTTTTTTGCTTTCTTCCTGTGTGTTTTCAAGTAACCTTTAAGCTTTCTTTTTAATCTGTTCAATCTATTTTGCACTTTCTAGGCCACAACGGAGATAATTTTTATGAAATCCAAGCTGCTCCCTGTGATTAGGAAAATGACTGCAAATTTTATTCTTTTTTTCCAATTGTATTACTTTACATCTGATGATTACTTGTCAAGAAAACAGAAAAGCCTGCCTCAACTCTCTCTGTGTCCTTCAGCAGCTTCAGTGTACTTCTACAGGATACCCTAAACAAACCCTTTGATACAGCTTTTCTTTGTGTTAGCAGTCATTTCGATAATTCTAATGCCTTAGCAATCTCTAAATCCATTTCTTACTATGATCTCTTCATTAACAGTCCATGAATTTCAGTAAAAATAGCTTCCACTTCACCCTTCAGATTAGCATGTTTTGTGCAATGAAGTAAACACGCAGATTAAGAGACTTACATAATGGCACAGAGAAGTGATGACAGAGGGGGGAGAAAACAGGGTATCTATTCACACTCCTAAAGTATTGTCAGTTTTCTAACCTTAGGTTTTTCTTCAGGCTTTGGCAATATTGGTTTTCCATCTTTATCCTAAAAGTGAAGAAAGTATGTATTACTGACATTTTTCCATTGTTATAAGGTGTCATACTCCATAATCAGGAACAAAATAATAATATAAATGAGAGACACCAGATGGCATCAGTGACATAGTAACAGGCATTCATCTAAACAAATGGAATTGCTACATCACCAGGTGAGCAGATTTAAAAACAAACCAAAAGAAAAAAATAATGCTAAAAGAGTACAAATGGGCCAAGAAACTGAAAAAAGTTGTTAATTCTTATCAGTATCACCATGCAGCAGAAATTAACTCCATAGCAAAACAGCAGAATTTAATCCAGTAGAAAAGCACGCTCTGAATACAAGAGAAAATCTTTCATGCTTGTACTAATAGTGGGTTAAATCTTAATGTCTATAGTTGGGCAGTTGTGAAACCTCTAATTGAGGGGTAAAACTACTCCATTCACACAGCTCCACCAGGCACAGTTTATATGCCTTGGCTTTACCATCTTGGTGATTCTTGTATCTAGTTTCATACCCTTCTTTTGTGAGGATGGTAAAGCCATCTTGGTTGAATACTACTACTGCTTGTTTTCCCCGTGTTTTTTTCCCTGTCTGTGACCAAGGAAAGTGTCAGAGGTAGCTGCACTATTTACAAAGCAATGGAGTTTAGAAAAACATACCAACTCCGGTGTTAGCCTGTATTCTGGAGGTATTGTATCATCACGTTCTCCTGCCTTTTTTTCTTTTTTCTCTTTAGCTTTTGCCTGAAAAAAATAAAAAAAAGAACAAAAAAAAGAACAAAAATATTATTTAGTGAAATGAAAAATCACAATTCACTCAACATCACTATCAAGATTGCTCAGCCTAATGTTTAAAGAAGTATTAGCAAGATAAAACTATTCCATATATGAAGACATTCAAATTCCTTAATTTACTCCTATCAAACTTCTGTGGTAAAATAATTATGGCTTAAGAATTAATGCCATAAATAAAGGTCGTTTGTTTTGTTTTGTTTTTAAATCCATAAAGCTCTGCTCAGAACTGTCACTTCATGGCCAGTACTTTTAGACTTCTCAGGATGTTCAAAGTTCTTAGGTTTCCCTGGATTATATCACTCTGACTATACAAGATGTAATTCTGTATTTTCCCATCATTAAGCAGTGCATTCAATAAGATATCTGAAGGCCCAAACTGACCAAATCTGCAACACAACACGAACTTTTGTGTCAAATTTCAACTATACCTTTTTTTTTTTTTTAAAGCAACAACTGATTCTCTACTATTTCCTTGTCATTTGCCTGCTTTGAGTTGTAAGTGAACACAGGAGAATGTAAGCGAGATTAGTAGGGTTACAAGCAGAGTCTGAAAAACTAAATTAAAAGGCAATTTAATGTGCAAACATAATGCTACTGTTGAAATCTTATTGTGGAAGAAAAACAAAAGACTGAGAAGACACAGCAAAAGGCAAGGCCCAAGTTACAAAGGCAACAATATTTAGTTTCAAAAGTAGAACATCCGTCATAAAAAAAAAATGTGCGGGGAAAAAAAAAAGATTAATGTAAATTGTACCCCGTGTGAAAGGTGCCTATATAGCCAAAAAATGAAATACTCTAATACTGCAGACTGTCTTATTATATTCTATTCTACCTGTATCCACTTGGGATTTTGTAATTTCTTATTTTCCTTATCATACTGGACTCAGACATTCCTTAGGCTTTTGATATGGAAGTTGCTTTGCCATTATTTTACACATTTGTACAGTACCCAACAAAAAGGAACTATGATTCCATGGGAGATTCTGAAAGCTGTTGGACCAAAAAAAAAAAAAAAAAAAAAAAAAAAAAAAAAAAGAGAGAGAGAGAAGAAAAAAGAAAGATTATACCTCTGACACTTCTACTATAGTGGTAATATCTTCAGGTTCAGGTTCAGGTTCAGGTCCACCAATAGTATCCATAAGTGCTTCCATTGCATCCTCTTTCATTTCCTGCATTAAGAAAATAGAATGAGAATCGTGTTGTTATTTCTTTAAATTGACACAGACCTTAATATACATATATTTTTCATGGTGTGTATGAAAGAAACAGCAAGCACAACACTGGTCTTCTCTACTTGGTGGCATATGGTGTATTTTGTGATAAGCTCAGCACAGTCAAATCAAAACATTTTCCCTTGGGGATGGGGCAGTATAACTCTAGAAAGAGTGGTAAAATGAGTGGTTTGTAAAATACAAGAAAATGAAACCATGTTCAGGTTTTAAACAACTTCACAAAAACACATTTTACTCCTCTGCTGTCTCCAGATGAAAGAACAGTTACTCTGCAGAGGAATGGAGAAGGAGAATTATCTGACCCATCAAGATTTGATCTTCAAAATGCTGTACAGTTTGAGCAATCACATTTCCTATTATTCCCGTACATTCTGGGCTAGTTGAGATTTTGAACTGAAAATGAAGACGATAATCATTTTTCTAAGATCAGACACACATACATATGACATGTTTGCAAACTGAAATTTTAATTAGAAGGTAACTGGTCAAAAGATAGACCTCTATACCTCTTTTGATTTTGTTTTCTTCTCAGGAGGAACTGAAGTCTTGACTGAGCTTGCTGCTTGTGCTTGTATGGTTTCACCATCCTTACTCTGTTTCTTTTACATAAGAACAAAATGAGACAAATTTAACTACAGGCATATTTGCAAAAACAAAAGGAAGGGAAAACTGTCAACAGTCTTTTAAAGTCAAGTAAGGTGTTAAAATAGTAACAGAAATACTTCATTGCAATAAAAGCTTTCATGGCCAAAAAAAAAAAAAAAGGAATCAATACCTCTGTCAGACTTGTCTTCTTTTCCTCAGCAGAAGGAATACTACAAGTAAAGTCAGATGACAGGGCATCTGCAAGCTCATCATCTGTCATTGGTTTCTGAAGAAGAAATTGCAAGCTAGGTTATGATTATTGAAGTTCAAATATTAAAGTTGTCAAACTCAGTTTAAAAATCTGAATATGTTCCATGGTTAATCAGATAATATTTTCCCTCAGCTGTTCACTCATTTTTCAGACACGCTCTTATTTTTATATGTTGAACATACAGGCAAATTAAACTGGCTAACAGAATAATCTTGCTAAGTGCAGAAATTGAAGTACTTTTTGCTAAAAAGATTACTAGGAGATTCCTGTATGCACAGCTACTATTTCCTGCCTATGTTATTATTATGCCCACTATCTCCTCCCTTTGTTATTATTATGCCGAATAGCTCTATAAGCATTTATTTATTTGACTTGTTTCTGTTTCTGTCAGTATCATTAGAGTTCCTACCTCTTTATTTAAAAAAAAGAAAAACAAAAAACCACACATCACCATCTTATGCCCGGTTCTATTAGTTTTATCAATATCTGTGTTATCTGGCAGCTCACAACCCTCTCCTACTTCATGGAATTTTTGGAAGACGTGCAACACTTTGATTTTCCAAGGAATCCAATGATAACTGGGTTATTTTCTCCCTGCAATAAAAAATAAAAATAAAAAAAGTCTTACTTCAGATTGGTCATCTGCTTTTGGTGGGCCTCCATCTTTTCCATCTCCTTTGCTCTAAAAGGATAATTACTTTCGTAATTAATGGGAAACAAAAACATATGAAAAGAAAGAAAGCAAGGACAAAGAATTATTTTATTTTATTAATTCACTAACCTTCAGCAGTTCAACATACTTTGGAGGGAGACTACCTTCTCGTTTTCCCATTTCTTCTAAGTATCGTGAAGAAATATCTTCCTTTGAAAAGAATGCACACATCAATGTTTTTGTACTCCTGTTTATAGAAAATAATTTCTAACGTAGAGCTATGTCTGAGTACGGTATAAAGCAAGTAACCCTAATCCCCCTTTTGTTACTTCCCCATTCTAACTCAGAAAAGTATGCATTCTTGCCTAAATTCTCAATGTTTTACTCTTTTGCAAGTACATATGAAAGCTCCTAGGTTCTTTAATGCTCTCCTACACCTCCATTACTGCCTTCTGTAAATCTGCTAGAGACCATGCTTGGAAGTAAATTCAAAAAGCAACTTTGCTGACACTTAACCATTTCCTACTGTGATATATACATAATCACACCATTTCTGTATTACTGAAAACCACTAAAACGCAACTGTTCAAGCTTTATTTTACTTCTTAGCAGATCAAAGAGACAATTACTGGGTCAATGTAATAGCGAACAACTACAGACGTATCTGAGAGATGAATCTTCTAAAAAATAAAAAAGGAAAATACCGTAACTTCTGGACCAGTGTAAACTGGGCTAGTAGGCTCATCTTCTTCAGGTCCACCTAGTGTATCTATTAGACTGTCTAGTGCTGACTCATCCATACCAGTCTGAAAAATAAGCAGAGTGTTATAAAAAGTATCATTCTGTGGAAAGAAAAACAAAACCTGAATCATCTGGTGAATCTACCAAAAATTCCTGGAAACTAGACAAAAAGATTTGAGCAGGTTCAGCAATTGCAAAATTTTTCAGCAAGAACTGTTCTTAAACTCATTTCCCAGTGCCAGTAACAAGATCATTCGTATTTATGTGGCAGCTGATGCAGAAATATAACTCAAGATGGAATTAGTTTTATACTACCTGTATTAAAAATGATTCTGAAGAAATGCTATCTGATAAAAAGGAAATAACATGCCACTAGTTGGTTGCCAATTTTTTCAGGTAGTCCTTTTACTACCATCTGTCCATAAATACTTCAGCAGTTACCTTTTTTTTTTTTCCCTGAAACACGAACGTTTCTTTTCTGAAACATTCTCTGAGGTCAATACAGGTGAAGCATTTATCTGGAATTGTATTTACCAACCTCAGTGCTTGGCTTATCAGCTGCAGTAACTGCACTTGCAACAGCACCTGCGCCAACAGCACGTGCATCAGCTGCACCACCTCTGGTGGATGTCTTTTCAGATTTCGGCTGGAGAAATAAGAGAAAATGTAAGAAATCACTTTTTTTGTGATAATATATGTGAACTTTCATTAAAAATTCTGGAGACAACACAAAGTAAAACAGAGTTGTTCTACTCAGTCATGAAGATCTGTGGTTCCTCTTCATCTACACTTTGAATAAAAAACATAAGCTAGTTCTACCTACTGGCTGAGGGCAAGCTACGTAACTGCAGTCTGCATGACAATACTGAACCTAGCCTACAATGTGAAATTCAGAGACTGCACCTAGAGGTGATCCCTCCCAAACTTTTTCCCCAAACTTTGTCTTCCTACCCTCCTCCCAACCTTGCAGTCGTGTGGTATGGGCTGTCCTACTGCAAACAGATAACCTGCTGACCTGTGCGTAGCAAAAGCTACTGCTACAAACATGTCTGAAACTGCACGGGTAAAGCATTTCCATGCTGGCAGTGCTAAAATAAACAAAGCATTCGTGTGACTGACCAGTCCCTTCTGCTCACCTTCAGTAGTGAAAGGGTGGGGAAAAAAATCATGAGGAACCAATCACCCCCATGGAGCCGCAAGGAATCTGCGAAAAGCTAGCATGAATGATATAGGAGCCCTAAGTATGTTAACATACAGGAAAAGGTCTAAAACAGGGCCACAGCTGTAATAATCTTCGCGTTGCTTGCTTGAATAAAAGCCACAGTGTATTAGGCAATGTGAAGCCAGGTGCATGTCAGGCTCACCAAACAACTAGCACAAACTACCAACACTATCTAGCTTTGCAGCCAATCCTTATCAATTACCACTACCACGTGTTAGCTGGATTCAGTATATTCAGGGTGTTAATTTGTGTGTAGAATTTAAAGTTTCAGAAATTCCAGGTTTTAGGCCAGCACAAGAAGAGGTTTGTTATGTGCACTTTCAAACACAAGACAGGTTCTCAGTTCTTCTACATTTTGACTTTTGGGGGTTCAGTCTTGCCTGACAATATTCAGCATAAGATGTGCATCTTGATGTGCATTTCTAACCTTTACAGTAACATAAATAATAAAAATTGGATTGCTACTTTTACTATACCTGTGCTGGCTCTCTGGAGGCTGTTTGTGGAGGCTGCTCAGCTTGACTTGTAGCTACCTTTCCTGTATTAGTTGGTTTAGAAGCAGAAGGTGTAATTTGTCCTTTTGCCTGTAGAGAAATACCTTTTAATATTAGATAGGGAAATAATTTGGGGCCATTGTTTTTTTTTGTTTGTTTGTTTTTGTTTTCTTTTTTTTTTTTTTTTTTTCTTTTTTATGTTAAAGATGAAAAATATCACAAGAAGCCCTCAAGAGAAAGAAAAGAGAGAGAAAAAATGTACAACTTACACCACTGGATTCTTTTTGTCTCTCTTCAGATGGCTGGTTATTTTGAGAGTTTGTTGGCTGTCATAAAACAGGAAGTTAAGATTATTTATTGTTACCATGATTCAATGCTAGAGAACATGATCTACACTTGTGCAATCAATATACCAAAAAATAAACATTTTTATGGACTGGAAATCAGTAGATAGGAAAAAAACTATTCCTCTTATTGACCAAAATTCAGAAATTTGGGCTGTATAAATGAGGATGCATTTCTTGCCCAGAATATACACTCTGAAGTGACAATCCTTTGAACGCTTACCTTCCTAGAGTTTATTTTAACAGGAAAAAAATAAGACTCAAGACACACAACACCCACATTTAGAAAATTACCATCTTTTAGGAAGTTCTTATTTTTAACCAGCTACACACAGACACATGCACATCCAGCTTTAGAGGGGGCAGACAATTTATCTTTCAAACTGCATTCACAGGGAATGCATAGTTCACATTTAACTAGAGGAAAAAGTCACAGGTCCAGCCATATCTAGGTACTGTATGAGGAGAAAAACATGCTTACTCCATTCTCTATCAGCCATTTATCCTTTAAAAGATGTTATTTAAAATTATGTTTTCAGCTAGTCAAAACTGAAAAGCAAATTAACTTTTCTTACCTATTCTTGCTAAACTATGTCTCCTTGGCCAATTACCCTTCCCCCCTTTTTTTTTTCCAAATTAAGACTGCAGTAACTTTGACCTTTTGGGTTGGGGCTTTTGTTTTTTGGGGGAAGGGATTTTTTTTGTTATTATTTTTTATTTATTTTTTTTACACTTGGGATGTTTTTATTTTGTTGTAAGTCAGGTTTTCCTCCTTTTTTTGGAAAGTGGGCATGGTAAATATGGAGAGTGAACGGAGAAGAAAAAGAAAGGAAGTTAAATCGTCCCTACAATGTCAAAGTCAGTTTAAACTACTGCTTATTTCTTTTCATATAAAGTTGCATAAAAGCAAATGATGGGAAAAGTCCAGAGTTCAGGACTGAAGTCTATGCAAATTCAACACTGTGTCCCAAGACCACTGTCTGGAAAAACAAAAACACTAGCCTTCTCTGTGTCTTCCTGCCACCCTTCACCTAAATAAGTACAATATATATTTAAAGATAGTTACCCCAAAAGTTAAGTTTTTCTGAAACAATAATGCATACTGTTTCCCCAAAGACTGTATTTCCATACCTGTTGGCTCATAGCTTTTTTGCGCATGGATATGTTACTACTCATGCAGCAGCCTTATGCAGCACAGCAGAAGCAAAGACTTTAACCTATTACTTCAAAGTTGGTCAAAGAACAAAGTGCAAAAGATCACCAAAGCTGTAAGTTAAGTACGTACCTTGGATGACTGTGCATTTTTTCCAGGTTCTTCTTTGGTTGTTGGTGTGGACTGAAATATAAACAACATACATTCAGACAGAGATTAATGCACTTAAATAAGCTGACCGTTAGAAATAACCAAAAAAATACCAGACAGGTTCGCACTCATTACCACACGTGCTATATAACTAGTACATAGTGCTTCGATGTTGCAATTTAACAAAAACCTGGCATAGACCCCATTCCAGCAAACTATGAGCAGTCAATGCAAACAGATACAAAACAAACACTTCTTATATGGAGCGCTGAAAAAAGAGGGAAAGATGCCATTAAATGAACCTAATAAACAGATTGATTTATGCTTTCCACTGCCATGACAGAAAATTGTTTCTTGCCATTTACCCCAAGTCAAAGTACAGTAAGCACTAAATTAGTAGTAATAGAAACATATAAGAACAAACATTGAAAACTTAAATTATAGTTATATATGAAATAAAAATAAGAAAAAAGGAAGTATAACATCCCTGTCAGTGACATGGGCAGCGGGACCAAGTGCACCCTCAGCAAGTCTGCAAACAACACCAAGGTGTGTGGCACTGACCACATGCTGGAGGGAAGGGATGCCAGCCAGAGGCCTGAGAGGTGGGCCTGTGAGAACCTCATGGGGTTCAACAAGGCCAAGTGCAAGGTCCTGCATCTGAATTAGAGCAATCCCAAGCACAACTACAGGCTGGGCAGAGAATGGATTGAGAGCAGCCCTGAGGAGAAGGACCTGGGCTCTTGGTTGATGAGGAGCTCACCACGAGCCAGCAATGTGTGCTGCAGCCCAGAAAGCCACCCGTACCCTGAGCTGCACCAACAGCAGCATGGGCAGCAGGGTGAGGGAGGGGATTGTCCCCCTCTGCTCTGCTCTCATGAGACCCCACCTGGAGCCCTGTGCTCAGCTCTGGGGCCCCTCCACAAGAACACAGAAGTGTTAGAACAAGTCCAAAGGAGGCCACAAGGATGAACAGAGGGCTGGAGCATCTCTCCTGTGGAGACAGGCTGAATGAGCTGGGGAAGATCTTCATCCTGGAGAAGAGAAGGCTCTGGGGAGAACTTAGAGGCCTTCCAGTGCCTAAAGGGGGCTGCAGGAAAGCTGGGGAGGGACTCTATGTCAGCGTGTGTAGGGACAGAACACGGAGTAATAGTTTTAAACTGAAAGAGTGTAGATTTAGATTAAATATTAGGAACAACTTCTCTACTCTGAGAGGGGTGAGGCACCAGCATAGGCTGCCCAGAGGAGCTGTGGCTGCCCCATCCCTGGCAGTGCCCAAGGCCAGGCTGGATGGGGCTGTGGGCAGCCTGGTCTAGGGGAAAGTGTCCCTGCTCACGGCAGAAGGGGTTGGAATTAGGTGATCTTTAAGGTCCCTTCAGACCCAAACCATTTGCTCCACAGCTTACCAGGGACACCTGCACTCTGGGTCATGGCATGGTGTCCACATTCAGCCATGGAACTTTTGAACGCTGGAAATGCGTGGCCACAGATGGAAAACCTCCCTATCCCCTCTATCTGACTAATACTCTGAGCACATTTGAAGTTATTAAGAGAAAAACAATAGATTTTTTTTTTTTTCCCAGAAGCCTATTGAAAGTCAGTGAGCAACCAAACAACATTTGATTAGACTTCAATGACTTCAATTTACATTTGTTCATAGTTCTGTAATTTTTTCCTGTTTCAGCTGCCAACTTGCCATTTCAATACATCCAGCTTCAAGCTACTGAATACATGAAAGAATTTGCCTAACCTGTTTATCATTTTTTATCATATATATTCACACCCACACACTAAACCACAGACACTTGGTTGTAAAATTGTGAACACGTACAGGCATAAGCGGGCAGAGGTCTGGAGGCTACAGACCACAGAAGAGAACACACTGCCACAGGATGTTTGATACCAGAAAGAGCAAGTCACGAAAAGCAAAATACTGACAGAGAAGAGGGACAAAGTTGGGAAAAAATAAGAAGAAATTTTAAAAAACAACAATAACAATCACTTAACCTCCCTGATTTTCCCCTTGGATTTTTTCTTGATGTCTACCCTTTTTAAAACACAGTACTTATCAGGTTTGGCCACACTCTATGTGCTCTCACTCATATGTCCTTGTTATATGACTACCATATGGTTAACTCAAAGACACAGACACCCAGTTGATTACAATCCTATATTGAAAAGGTAATCCTAGCTTTTCTCAGCTTTTAGCTCAAGAAGGTTGGATGCATTTATGTTAAAGCTAAAGCTAGGAGTCAGACATGAGATGTCCTTGTAGAATGAGACTACATATTCAGAGGCTACTCTCAATGCTTTAGTCATCCTTTGCCAGTCATCCTTTAAAGACCATCAATCATGAGCAGTCAATTTGAAGCCACAGCATCAGTCTACAGTGTACACAAAAATCCTACAGAGAAAAGATGTCTTACTTCCTCTTCTGTTGCCTGTTTCCACCTGTACTGTCTCAGTACCTGAGACACCTCATTCCATACTGGCTTGGGAAACTGAAAAATAGCCTCAAACAACAACAACAACAATTTTTCTTAAGCTAATTCAGTTCTGCTACTTAGTTTACATTGCAGTTGCACAAGTGTGTGTACCAGGAAAAGGCAGAAAGTTGAACAGGAAATATTTTTCTCTGTGGCAGTACCAGCACCTTACTTCCTCTTCTCCTCCAGCAAAAGCCACAAGGTACCTTCTGTCCACCCCATTCTTCAGACCTTTCCACCTAACCCCTTGGGTTTTGCCTACAAAACAATCCCACATTCCTTGCTCAGCTGTAGTAACTCACAGCTTTCTCAGAATGGCAAAAAAAATCAGAGCTAATTCAAGACAAAATATTTATATACAAAACTGGAAGCTCAGAGGTCAGAGAGAGGTCCAGGGCATCTTTAAGAATTGTGGCACACTAGAGAGACTCTAAGAAAGAGAAGTGAGACCTGATTGCAGCAGGCAATTAGGAAAGAATTGTTAGTTTGACAGTTCACAGTAAGAAATGTTGCAAGGTCTTGTAGCTTTCACTACGTCTGTGCAGAAAAGCCTACTGTCAGAATGCAGATAGCTTGCAAAATCCAGCAGAACAAAAGACATTGATAACACAACAGGCATTAAAAGAAAACATTTGCTGCCTCACACATGTGAGTGCAGGACAGTGTTTCAAAAAGGGGTTTGTGTTTGCCAGTCTCACAGCCCTGAAATGTATGCCTCTGCTACTGTAGTTCTGTTTCGTCTTGCAAACAATAGTTCTAAAGAACTGACCAAAGATTTACTACATTCTTCTGTGAGTTATTTGAAATCCTAAGTAGGTAAAAGACTGTAACTACATTTAGACAGTTTTCTGGGTTCAACAGTACATTGAACGGCATCAGCTGCAAACAATACAAGTGAGTTTGCTTGCAAACACAACAACTAGTAATGATGATCTTCATCCAGCTCGCTGCTACAAGCCTAAGTCACATATGTCTGTGCAGGAAAAGGGCTTTAAAAGGCTGAGGGTGATCTAATGGCTAAATTCAAATATAGAGAAGACGGGGCTAGACCATCCTAAGAGGTAGACACTATGATGACAGCAAAACAACTTCCAATTTGATAAAAGGAAAAAGTATTATCATTAAAATGTCACAGAACATCAATACCGGCTACCCAGAGATGCTGTGCAATCTGCACTATTGTAGGTATTTAGGGTTTAACTGGCAAGGCCTTGAACAGTCTCACTTAACTTCAGAGCTGTCCCTGCTTTGACAGGGGAGGCTAAACCAGATGACATCCAGATGCCCCTTTTAACCTCACTACTCTAAGTGTTTCTTAACTTGTATTTACAAAAGGTGCAGACAATCCTAAGTTTTACTATTGCACAGTTTGCTGCTGGCCCAGGTTGGTATTCAATATTTTTGATGGTTTCAGTATTGTGATTATGGGAAATGGAAGAAGAGAATCAATCGTTTGCTGAAATATTCATAAATTTTGTTAGGCAGAGGCATAAGAGGCTGTCTTCTAAAAACTAAAGGATGACTCTTCTAACCAGCAAAGCATAGCTTCTACACTGAAGAAGTGGTCATCATAATTTAAGACAGAAAACAAGTGTAAAGAACAAAGGCAAGGATGCTGCCAGGCAGCCATAGACATGTGATTTAGGAGAAAATGCAGCTGTGCAAACACTAAAGGCTGAAACTAGACCTCAATTCTTTGGAGATGTAACTATGATTAGGTGAATAACCCTGTAATAACACCAGGGGGAGCAATATGCATGTCACAAAGCATGACTAAAAAGCTGCTATTGTTTTCCTAAAATCCTCAGTACTTTCTACAGCCGTTTTTAGTTAGCTTTTGATGAAGAAACTAAGCTGTAGATGAGAAATACACAAAGTAAAGTTCATCGGTATCAAAGTATAGAAAAAGAAGTTTCATTGTTTTTATATATTTGTGCTTAGCTGCAAGCATGAGTTTACCTTTACTTCAGATGGCTTCATAGTGAGTGTTTTTGATGCATCAGCAGAGGGGGACTGCTTCTGAGGAAAAAACAACAAAAAAAAAAACAAACGAATTTAACTTTGGTATACATACATATATAAAGCAAACATAAACAGCCTGAATCCTTTAGATAAACAACCAAGAATAAAGAATAAAATCATACTGAAGTTCACATTTTGTATCTTATGTCTTAGTTGTATTTCTACTATATGATCATGTGAGATCTTGACTGTAGATCTTCTCAGAACATTTTTTTTCCCCCCTCTGACATGTACCAAAAGCAAATTTGATGCCAAGGATCAAAACAAACTCTAATCCTGTTCTTGTTCTGCATTATGCATACCCACTGTGCAGGATTCTTTCACATTTCAAATTTCTTTATAAAGAACTATAAAAGTTTTAGTATAAAACTACAATCTAAGTTAAACTATAAAACTATTTCTTTATAAAGATATACCTTTGGATTTATTACTTTGTCACACAAAATATTTAATATTAAATTGGAAGCTGAAACACGTTGCGACGAGAAGGAGTAGTTACTTTCCATGTAACACACACCAAGAAGTGTTTGTGCATGTCATGCAAGCCTTTCAGAAGGGCTGCCAACAGTCCAGCTTCCTAGTTTCAGGGATGTTAACCTGAGAACAGCAGACGTTTTACTTCTGCTGTGACTGTATCAAACTTCATAATCCAGAAATAAATATTTTAATTCTCATCAATACTTTATACAGATGTAACACTACCTCCCTATCTTGCTTATTGTTGCTCTGCTTAAAGCTGTATTTGCAAGCTCAACTGTAGCAACAGATTCACAGTTTGCATTTAAATGAACAGCCCAAATTACATTTCCTTCTAGGCTTTTTTTTTTTTGGTTAGATGCTTGCCTCCCTATTTGCTGTATTAAAGCATATATAGTCTGAAAGAACTTAGATGCTGCAAATTATTCCATACCTGGTGTGACCTTGTATTTCCACACAGAAATTTTTCTAATTTCCCAAGGTGTGACAACTATACTGTGCTCTCCCTTCCAAGGCACTTAGGATCTTGCATAACTTGCTAAGAGGTATAACAACTCTAAATATATACTAGAGAGAATCTGCAGTTGCCACCCTACAGAAATGTAAGCAAATAATAATTTATTTTTTATATATGTATATCACATGGATTGATCACATAATAGGTAAGAACTTTTGTATGGGTGGAGACATACATGAGAATGTATAAAGCCGCCTACATCAGGACAGAGAACAAATGTTTGTAAACAACTTTATCACTATCTATTATCAAGTAATCTGTAGGCAACATCATATTTCTTATTTTGCCCTATAACAGATTTTTCTTTCTTTTCTTACTTCTTCATGAAACACAAATTCCTTCTTCATGACTGAAAAATGTGTATGTTGTATACCTTCATATTAGTCATCCTGGTCCCTATTCATTTTGTAAAGATACATTTCTGTTTCCCACACAGTATGACTTATTTATTAGATATCTGAAACTTCTCCCTTCCTCCCCTCCAGAAACTCCCACACAGAGCCTTTTCCTTGCAATACACTGAAAAACTTCCCCAAGCTGGGGGACAGAAAGGAGTTTATATACATGGCTGCTGATCATGGTGTAGGCCAAGCTGTCCTCCCCTGTAAACACGTGGGGTTGGCATGGGGAAATAAAATCACTTCCTGGGGAGGCTGAGGGGAGCACAGGGCCTTTCCTGCGACATACCAGCTCTGCCTGCAGGACAACACCATACTGCCAGGTCCTACGGCTACCCAGGGTACGGCACGCCTCGTTTCATCTACACAGCGCTTTTCACCTGTGTTCCTCCATACTCATGCCTTTTAAATCTTCCCTCTCCACCCACAGGCCCTCTGCCAGCAGAGCCACTAGAAGGAGAAAAGGGTCTTTTGTCCTTCCAAGCCCTTCGGTGCTCGCTGTGAGCGCACTGAGCCTTGCAGCGAGAGCGAGCTGCCACGGCCTAAATGCTTGTTTCATAACCACTGCGCAGCCTTTAAAAGAGCAGCCTGACTCCCACAAGTCCTTTCTGGGTGATGACTCCTCACGGTGGCATGTGCTGGTTTTCCTCTGCTGAGGGCTGCCTGCCTCAGCCCACAACAGGCAACCGGGAAGTGCTGCAAGAGCTGCGGGCTGACGGTGGGGCTGCGGAGCGGGTGAAGCTGTCTGCCAAAGCAGCACATGAAGGCAGGCCAGGCCAGGCCGGGAGGTAAATATTAACGTGCTGCCTAGCAACTGGCACAAAAACTGCCTGATGCACAGCTCCCGGACACCTCAGCACGGCACGCCCTGCTCATGCGAAAGGATGGCGAGCGCCTGCCACCACTGGTGCCAGAAGAGCCCTGTCCAAAACAAACAGGAAAGGTTGAACAGCCCAATAGAAAGGCACGAGCCAGAAGAGCTGGAGCTGCCCTCAGGGCTGGGGGGCAACAGCAGGAAAGGCGCACACACGCCCTGTCAGAAAAAGCATTTTTTCTTGCGCTGTTGCAGACACAGAGCCTGCAGCAGATGGAAAATGAGCATCAGCCATCAGCACTGACAATGGATTTTCCTGTGGCTGCACCCGTGTGGGTCCTGCCCCAGTACCTGGGGTGAGGGGGGCTGCCAGGTGCTCCCTGCTTGGGGGATGGCTGCTGCATGGCTCCCAAAGCACCCAGAGTGGGTTGGGGGAGGACGTGAAGTCCACAGCAAATGCAGGGATGTCACCAGCAGGGAGTGGATGGAGATGGTTCCCCCTGCAGCCAGCCGGCCGCCAAAGAGCCCAGCAGCCACTATCACTGGAGCTCCAAAACCAACCCGCCAAATTAACAGGACAGACTTTATGCTGCTGTTGAAAGAGAACAGTGTCGAAAGTGAGAAAGCAGGTGGTAAACCCAGAAGAAAAAAGCCTGTCAAAAACTTATCTCGTGTCACTGTCCATGTTCCAGAGACACGGAAGTACAAAGTGAAGGCAAGGAGAGGAATGGTGACAAACATCAGAAGAAAATAACTATTCAGGGAATTGCATGCAGATGTCTTTTGGAAAAACAAAACAGCAGGTGAAAAAACCCATGACAGGTCTCAGGTACTACAAGCTAGAAATCATTGAAACTACACCACACACAATGGAGCAACAGCTACTGTCAGCTGAAGCTATTAATTTCGGAAAAACACACAGAAGACTCCTCAGACTGCAAACAGCTGTTGCTTAGCCCTTAAAAGGAACCATCAAGTCACAACTTACGAGCCAGCTAATTCAGAAACGGAAGAGATGCTGAAAATATTTACCAAACAACCAATACACAAACACCTAGACAAAATGAGAAAAAGAATCAAAAAAGAACGCATGCAAAACCTATCTAACACTACATACATTCAAACATGGAAAAAAGCGTAATGAATAAGAAAATCTCCATTGGACATGCTGACTACTACTTTTCACAGTACCCTGGATGTTATTTTCTTGGTTGAAACAGGGAGGTAAGTGTGCAGGGCTAGCTAACAAACGTGCACTCAGCCAGGGAGAAGGCGGGGAGGGGAGGAAGGAGGCCCCAGCGCAGCTCCTGGAGTATCTCTGATAGGCTGCTCTCAGGTTGAAGATCAGATGCAACAACAAAAAAGAAAAGGAATTGAACAACAAAGGATATGCAGGCAGCACTAATAAGAAAAACTTTCAATTTTACAGTGCCACAATTTGAGAGACTACTGCCTGAAGAAACTAAGGAGAATCAAGACAAAATCTGTAACCATTATATTACAAACACAAATGTAAAATACAGGAATAAGGTTCCATCTTTTCAGCTTAAACCTCTCTGAGACAAGTAATAGGATCAGCTTGATTGACACACTCCAGCACAAATGAAACAAATAGATTTGAGGACAAGTTTTGGAGGAAAAACTGAAAAACTGAGTGTGAGGGCTGTGCATGTCACAGGAATAGGATGATGGGGATGATGGAATCTGACATTTTGTCCTCTGGTAAGAGCCAAGTAAATGGGAAAGCAAGAACCTGACTTATTGTTAGAGAAAAGAATGTCTCAAGTTAAAGATCAAAGACTTTTCTTCCGCAAACAGTCACTGCACAGCAATGGGTACCAAGACAGACCTGTCATTTCCAGCCCTGAACCCTTTGGACCAGCTTATGTCCATGTTTGCTTGGTCATCCAGCTGTGCTTGGCCTAGGATAGAAGGCTGAATAGCTACTTGAGTACCCTCTTGGACTTACACGCCTCTCATACATATGAATTGGGATTATTTCTTGGGCTTAGAGGTAACAAAATTTTCATTATTTCGATGTTATTAACTTACAGGATATATCATGGGGGGAAAAACCAGCCTACGCAACAGAACAGTAATACATAAATATGTTTCAACTGAATGTGTAAATGTAAACTGGCTTTGGTTACTTTAATTAAAGCTGTGCAATACACGCAAAAATTTGGTCTGATTAAGATTTTTTGTTTATGTGAACAGTTCTGTTTCCAACTCACAGCATGTGTGAGACATGCAACAAATGCTGTTTGAAGAACTGCAAAAAAGTAATGAGTTATTTCACTGAAATGTAAAATGCCATTTGAGTAGTTACAGGTTAACTCTTTCCACCCTGAGATGTACCAGAAGCCTTTTAGCAGACAGGAGGTAGGCCATGAGTGGCATTTATAGGCCATTAGTGCATTTAACAATGCATTTCATAACAATGCAAGCAAGACAACATACAATCTTCCACATACTTTCATGCCAAAGAATCAGTATTACAGTCTGTGGCATGAACACAATTCCATTCATTTTCCATATACCAAGGGGAGCTGCAAGATGTGATCTGAGCTAAAATCTGCATATTTCTGTGTGCGTATTTCTGTCTCATATGTGTGAGTTATTAAAACTACACTGTAGCTAATACAGGCAATGATTTAACATTGGAGAAAAATGTAGCACTGAGATGGCCTCTTTCTAGATACTGTTAAGAATGTAATTGATACAATAGCTGATTTAAAAGTTACAAACTTGAATGCTTCTGTGGCATTTCCCATCCCAAGTAATTCTGAAAATATCCAATTATTTTGTAATTACCGTTCTTACAGAGAAACAGTTTCACTACTAAGTTACTATGAAAAACAACATCTGTTCAATAGAAGGAAAAAAAAAAAAAAAAAACACACCTGAGACCGGTATTTCCTTCTCAGATCTCAGGCTCTCAGTTAATATTGCGGAAGTTTAATATTAAAAACTTAATAATAATATGGAATAGCAGGATATAGGCTTCCAGTTAGTACCTGCATATTACCAAGTCTACAGTATGTTTACACAAAACACGCCTACTATATATGATATATATACAAACTATGCTGTCCCGTTGTGATGAGTTTCTTCATTGAAGTAATCAGCATACTTTCCTTTCTAAACAATTTGCATTGGAACTTCTAAGGACTTACATTATTATGTGTAACTAACAGCATGGCTCTTTCACTTACAAAGCCTATTATCACTGCTGAAATGTCTAACATGCAGTTTTAGTAAACAATGTCTACTCTCCATGACATTTCAAAAGGGAATAAAAAAAAAAGTCCAGTCCTTAAAGACAGTTGTTTGTACTTTTTTTTCTTTTTCCTGTTGCCATATTTTAATGTAATGTAAAGTTATTTACTAATGTTGGTAGACAATACTAAATTCATTAAAGCCCTGACTCAGCAAAGCCCCTCCACCTTTGCTTTACGGTATCAAGTGCAAAGCAAGCAAAACAGGATTCAAGCTTGCAAGCATTATGATTCATTTGAATAGGCAGTTTGAAGAACTCAAACAGGAAAGCATGAATTCCACAATATGCATTGTTTTAAATACTCATCTTAGGAAATAACCACCATTTCTAGGGATGCGTCCTGTGCTTTTAACATTCATAAAGTCAGTACATGTGAATACAATCTAAAAGTCTGTAAAAACTATTACCAGTAAACACCTTCGTTTACAAAACCTGACAAAGAGAACAGGAAAAATATTTTTAAAGATGAAGGCCCCATTAAAAGAAAAAAAAAAAAAAAGTCAGGAAAAGCCCACACTGCTAAAGACCACTGAAATAGATTTGCTCTTTTCAAATGTGCACTCACAGTTCAGAGCAAACATGAAGAATAAACTGAAGTACAGCTAAAATACATTTATCTGCAGAATCATGAAGAAACCTCAGCAGGTACAACTGCTGGGCATTGAGCTGAAACAGCACTACAGCTTGCTGGAGGTGAAGGGAGCACAAGCACACTGCCAGGGGAAGACCTCATGTGCAAGGAGGTGACAGGTGAAGCCATTGGCAAAGACACATCTGGTCTTCTCTGGTCTTCTCTGGGTGCATGTTTGCAGCAAATATGAATAGAGCAAAAGCAACCATAGAAATGTTAAAAGAGCATAGAGAAAATGAATAAATCCATTTTCTCATGAAACAAAGACATGAAAAATGTTTAAAGACACTTGTCTGAACGAAGAAATGGAAGAACTGAATAGCTCATGGTTGTTATGTTTGTTTGTTTGTTTTTTCTTTTCCCAGAGCCTCAAGTGGTGCTAAATTTATTGAGGAACACAGGGCATTTGGTCAGTCAAGTTTCATAACACAGACTGACACCTCTTGTTTTCTTGCATACTGGAACAATATTTAGGCCATTTTAGCACAGAAAAGAAACTTGGCAATGCTTAACCACTATATTTTGATGCATCAGCTAAAGCTGATTAACCATACTACTCTAACCTAGGGTAACAGGTTCCATGTAAGCAGTGTTTTTTGAGATAATCTACTCACATTTGAGTTTGGTCACACAAAATAAAGTGTTATCAAGGACAATCTCTGAATGAAGTCAGAAATGTATTTACACCAAAGTGAAGTACAAGGCTTTGTATCACCTAGACACTGATCAGTCAAACCATCTTTGAGTTAGGTGACTGTTATGAGATTTCAGCAACCTATGTCAAACCCAAAGCTTCATACTGGTATGATTTTTTATTATTTTAATGTCACTCTTAAGACTCCAAAACAGCTAATGCTTCAACAAAAAACAACCCAAAGAAGTGAATGCCAACCAACTTTAGAACATTCTTGTGCCATTTGACTCTTCTTAAGCTTCCTACACCTCATTTTATACTTACTCATATGCAGGAAGTTAATATATAGAAAAATTCAGAACTACCCCACAGGTAAGAGGAAATGACCACTTATTTGTTAATATCTCCTACTATGTCTAATATTTTCCACATTTTGTTGTTGTTGTTGTTTACCTGTTTTGGAAGTAGAAGAAAATAGTTTGCTAATCAGTCATAGAACATGCAAGGTACCTAAACATGAAGAATCTTAACATGCACACAGTTTGATCCGTGGGCAAAAGATTCCTGATCTGGAAAGAAAGCCAGTATGTACCTAGTGTTCTGAATGCAGAACACAGCTTTAATATCACAGCCTGTGATATTAAATATTAATGTTTAAAAAAACCTTTAAATGGAGTTAAAAGCACAGACTGCAACACAGTTCATCTTTTGAATCTAGATCATACCCCCCCATCGCCAGGCTTTGTTTCATTGGAAAGGTTCTCCCAGTCAAAGCATGAGGCAAGTAAAAAGCATTCTGCTTTCATGCTTACTGTTCACTGCTGAAGATGTTCATTTTGTTGCAATTTTGATAGTGAACTTGGTAGTTTCACTCGATCCCAGAATGGGTTACCTGACATGAAAGTGCCATCGGCTATGCATGTAGAAATAATCAAAAAGCCGCTTTTTTGAATTCCACATGAAACTCCCCATTGGACATATAGAAGCGTCATGAAAAGAGATTTGACATCAAAAATTTGTTTTTATACTCCCCATTTCAATTTCTTAAAATGTGCTCCTCGGTTATCTGCCTTTGGATAACTCCTGTTTCCATCACAGTAACTTCTACAAGTTGGCACATACAGGAATTTTATTTCCATTCAGTCATATTCAAGTATGAGAAGCAGTGTGTCAATACTGTCAGCACTCTTCTCAGGTTCCCACTCTGCACAAGGGGGTACTTCGTTACAGTAAAGTACATATTCATCACGGTAGCAGAGCTCTCCTTTTTCATAGGTTGCTCAAAATCCCTCTTCTCAGCTCTATGCTTTAATATACAGTGTTGTCCTGCAAAGAGTTAATAGTTAGCTGTAAACATTGTGGCAGTTTCTGTAAATGGTTTTAAACAGCAGAATGTTCCACAGCTATCTGCAGCAGCAAATGGAAGGCTGATAAGAAAACACTAGGAAAACAAGCTATGTGGTGCCAGCCACATGCCACACAGAGCTGCTGAGTTCAGCTAGGATTTGTGTCACTTGGTGTGCAGTATGACCCAGGGATTGTATGCAAAGCGTTGCCTCAGGAGGGCAGGAATAGAAACTGAATTACAAACTGAGACAGCAGTCTTTAAAGTGTTGGGGTTAAAAAGTTAATATTTTTATCTAAAAGAGGACTTCATCATACAACTACAGATCTCCAAGATTACGAGTGTGACTAGTTTTATTACAATAATCAGACTAGACAATACTCATAATGGCCAGCTAGTGGTCACAAGAACTAGTGAGAGCTACTGAATTAGAGATTTATTTTTTTTCACCCTCAGGATGCAGAACAAAAATATTACTAACAAAGCTATATGAAGTGATACATGCATTGCCACAAGGGTATTTGCTGCCCACATGATTGGAAAAATAAGACAGTAGAACAAACAAAAATCACCTGAACAAGAAACTATAGATTTTTTGCTCTCAAAATATCATATAAAAGTAACACTGCCTAACCTTCATGTAGACATTGTTCCAAAAAAAAAAAAAAAAAAAAAAAGTAAAAACTCAACATTGATTCACTATTCCTACTTAAAAGTAGCCATACTGAGGTATTTCTTGTTCCAGAATGGGCTCTGAATTCAAGCACATAAAAAACTGCTTCATAATGGTCCTGTGCATGCTCTGTAGGAATAAGAACATTACTGCTCAATTGAAAAATCTAAAATTTCAATCTCCGTGTCATCCTGTCATATGTCACACAGGTTACGTTCCTGGGGATTAAAAATTTTAGCACTTCTAAGAAGCAATGCATAAAGATTATTTCTTCCAGGGTCAGTAAGGCTTCTGAGCCTTGAAGAGCTCCTGAGGAATTAGTTCACAAGGCTACAAACTTCCCTGCCTTCCTATTAGATTTTTCCTTTTGCAGAAGACAATATGGACAAAGTTACAACCTTTTTCAAGTCCAGGTTCTTCTCACTCAAGAAAACAAGAACAGAAATGAAGATGACACACTGAGGATTGGCTTACTGACAAAAGTGGTTCCTTTACTTTCTGGAGATGGGGGTTTCCATCTGTGTTTCTCCTCCACACCCATTTCCAGTCCTTCAAGATCCACCACCTAAATGCAACACAGCTTTGCTCCCAGATTTCAAACTGGGAGTGTCCACCTGGGGAGCAAAGTTACAGCAATAGCTCTGCAAGACAACACTAGCAGAACGAATCATCTGTGAGACAAACCCTTCTGGAAGTCTAAGATCAGGACAAGGCTTTTCTGGCTAGTTCTCTGTGTCTGTCATACTTAACCACTCCCTTAAAAACAGAAACAATACAGGCAGCATTTTATTTAACAGGCTGACAGTAACAACTACTCTGGAAAAGAAAACATCTTATAAAAAAAGCTATGTTTTATCTTAATTAAATAAAAACGCAAGAATGACAAAACTACTCATGAAAAAAAGATAATTTAAAGACTGGAGGGTCTCTGCAATGTTTGAGAACTTTGTGTCATTTACATTGTTTTCGCTTTCTCCAAAGGCAAAAATGAGAAGGAGGGATGATACTAATACTCAGGTTTCACATTAGAAACTAGATCCTGTTTTCTGTATTTGTTTTCAGACCAAACATAAAACATTCATGACTATGGATCAGAAGATTCATTTTACAGTAGGTCTGATCAAGCACTGGCATAACAGAAGCAACACCTACCTAATTTCTACTAGTACAGAAACAACAGTAACATACAATTTAGTAAAAGGCATTTTTGTTTCCCCATATGGTTTTATATATCTGAAATTTTAGCATGATTTAGGTATAACGATCACTTGTTGTCAAGGTGGTGTTGACACCTAAACATACTTTGCCCAAGAAATAGCTCTTACAGGTCACCACACCCTGACTATGCAACGTTCTGTATGTGCTGTGGGCATAGCTCTACATTTATGTGCCAAAAAAATTATATGGGGTTCTGAGGTGAGGACAGCATAGGCTGAAAGCAATGCAAAATAACAACAACAAAAAACTAAAACCAACAACAACAACACAGCCCCAACATAGTAAATACAGGACAACTCAAATAGTACTTAAAGAGTCAGCTCTCTCTCATCTCGCTCCTGTTCCAGATTCTGCTATGTCATGTAAACCACTTCTTGTATCACTCACAACACACGCATTCTTAAAGAGTTAGCATCTAAAAAGACTGCTGGCAACACGTAAAATTATTTTAAAAAGTCAGTTCTCTACAGACAGACAGCTCTTCAAGCCTGCAGATGAAAGGATCACGTCAGAAGCCCTGTAAGTCAGCAGCAAATCTAATTCGAGCCCACAAAATTCACGGAAGAGAGAGACGGAAAAAAGGGGAAGTGCAAGGAGAATGCGACTTAACCCAGAGCAGGGGGGTAACATGAAGTAAAAGCCAGTAAGAACAGCTAGCTTACTTGGTACGGGTGGGCCTTCTGCTCCCAGCACGAGCGTCCCAGTGAGGCTGTTCTCTCACCAGTGCCCGGCAGGCTGTGGTTTCAGTTTTCACAGCACCAGCCAAGCCCTCGCAGAGGCCGTGTGCTGGCTGGCAGGGCCGCGCCTGCTGCCGTCGGCGTGCAGGGCGGGCAAGGCAGGCACTGCCTTGCTACCCAGCAAGCGATCAGATAGCAAGGCAGACACGCCGCTGCAGCACCGGTGCCCGTGGCACAGGGAGGGCCACCCCAGCCCTGCTCTGGCTGCAGAGGAACTCCTGGAGGTGGCAGGAGCCATCTCCCCAGCAGGCATGGCCAGGCCAGAGGCCTGAGGCCTGTGTGAAGGGTGCAGCTCTCGGTGGGGTCACCGTCAGCTCCCTGAGAGAAGCCTTCATCCTGCGCCTGCTGAGACGTGGCACGGGTGCTGAGGGAAGAAACCCACCCACCCCCCTAAATGAGACCGAAACTTACTGTGGGTTTGGGGGCCAGCACCTCCCTGCACTGCGCCTGGCTACACGGGGAGCCAGGGTAAATAACTAGTATCACTCAGATGAAATCAGATGGCTGCACCAGCTAAAAGCCACTGGAACTGGACTGATTAAGACCACTATTTTGACCAAAAAAATCCAGAACATTTACATTAATTCAGAAGTTAAAAGGCAGTACTTGTAGCTTTTTGAAATACCAAAAGTGACCTGCTCTTAAACTATTTTTTTTGGTATAGAATCAAATTCTCAACACGCATGATCTGGAAGTCTTATTTGCATGTATTTAAAGAAAAATACTTCACACTACTAATATCATTTTTTCATAATAGCTTCGATGCCTTTTACCTCAATGGAACAAAAAACAAAACCCATCTCAAGAAGGGAAGTAGAGGAAGAACATCCAAGGATATGACACAGGCTGATGAGGAAAATACACTGTTTTGCTCAGTTAAGTATAGACATTTTTGCTTTTGCTCATATTATTAATTTTATATCCTTGCAGAGCATTACAAGTTGTAGTTTTTGTAGGTGTAACTGTCCAGATCAGAGGCTTCTTTTATGGTCCTACTTTTCAAAAGTGACAATTACCTTTGCTGACCAAAGCTTCATGCCATAGCTTTACATGAAGCCAGCTCTTCCACACAGTTTGTATTCACACGTTTTCCATTTTTTAATGTTGTGGTCCATTTTCAGCATGCCTCTGCTACTGAGAAAACCAGCGCTGTCATCCACACTGACACAGTTCTCATGCTTTTCAAATACAAGGTAACCATTGGTAACAACCATGAGAGCAACTTGTAGAAGACACCCCAGTGTTGCAAAGCACTCATAATTTGAGTATCTCTGCAATCAGCTGCTCTAAGGGCAATATGAAACTAAAGATTGTAGATCTTTTTTGGAATAACCCCAAAATTTAGAGATGACCATCTGACCCTTTTTCACCATTTTACTGGCAACACAGTCAGGAATAACTTTGCACATTTCTTTGGACCTGCCGTATCAGTACTGCAACTTCAAATGTCCACTACTCCGAAATGTCTTTCTTCACAACAATGGGTTTGTGCAAAGTTCCCAGAAATAGGAATTTAGTGACAATTAAATAAGGTACATAGCAAATAATAATAATAATAAAAATAATCTCAGCAAATACAACAGCAGTAGGAATCACCTTTCACTATAGTCTTGATATTCAGACTTCTGAGAGAATTTCCAGTCTACTGCAGCAATAGCACAGCCTTTGTTCAATGATGTTTAGATACTATTCTTTTTCTTGCTCTCCTGTATGTTGCACAAAAAATAAGATTGAATCCCTTACAAAACAGTGTTAATTTGGATGACAACTGGAAGTAAGTCAGCTTAAATTTCTTACATTGTTAAGATCAAGAGGCTTCCTCTGAATATATTCAAGATCAGCCAAGTCTGAAATAAAAATAATACATGATGCATGTCCAATGTTGTTGAATTCTGCCAGCATTGCTTTAATAAACTGTCCATGGAACTAACATGGACAATGATGCACACTTCACTAAGCTACTGATGCCAGCAACAAAAAGAAAAGTTTCACTGAGTTCACTAAGAGCAATACCAAAAATTTCTTACACAAAAAAAAAAGCTGTAAAGCCTACTTGATATCAGTATAGTTATCTCACAAGAACACAAAGATCCAAGAAGGATAGCTTGATCGAGCTGTACTCAAATATTAGGGTCTTCTGGCTATGACTGAATGCTAAGCTAGAATTTGGCATTCCTGATGGTGATGGAATTTTTAAAAGCAAATGTGAAAGACCATAAAAGAAAATACACCAGTGCTGGTAAGGCACCTTTGGAACTGGAAGGATGTTAGTTGAGTTTTTCCTCTTTGCTATCGCCTGTTAATAATTTTGCAGTGACCTCCTGGTTTGCACACCTTTGCAGCAAAGGAATATATGGAAGAAGCTGCTCACCAGCAACCAGCAAGTATTAACAGCCTTAACTGAGTCTTTATTTTTCCCCTCAAATTATCTGACAGGGTTCTGCAGAAAGCATATGCTTACTGAAGATACCTTGGTACAATACAGCAGCCAAACAGAACTTTACATCAAAACCAGAAGAAAGGCTTGCTATAGTTTGTTCCTAAGCAAAGAGTGAAGAGCTTCAAAATGTCATAGAGAACAGCAAGTCCACACAGATACAAGAGAAAGGAGTAGAGAGGCAGCACTTCTTCGTTCCGCCACATGAAGGCACAGGCAACCAACCACAACCTGAGTAAGAAGACACTGAGCATATGCCGTTGAGTAAATACTGGCTGCAATTACAGCAGCTTAAGAGCAGAACGATAAAGAACGCAGGGATAAATGCATAGCACTAAGAATGGCAGGTTAGATACACAGAAAATGAATCCAGATAGATGAACACTTACGCTTAGGAGTGGTTTGCATTACAAGGTGCAGACACAGGAAAATTAAACTATCCGGGTATTAGCCAGGCATTAAACAAGTACAAGCTCCTGTGTCTTTAAACTTGGAAACATAAAACCCAAGCAGAACAAAAGCCAGCAGTAACTACTACTTACTAACAGGCAAGGAATCAGGCCATAATATAGAAACAAAAAACAAACAAACAAAAAAAAAACAATCTGTTCTGTTTACAGTAAATAATTCCACCATAGGGTAAGAGTAGATTGAAAGGCTGAACAGCTGCAGCAGCTCTCACTCACTCTCCCCATCTCCCTCATCCCCTCCCTAATTCATCTTGGACAACGTACAGTACTGAAAAGTATTACTGACCAACAAAACAATTAGGATAATTAAGAAATCCCAAGAGATTTCACACTTAGGACGCATTTAAGCTACAGCTGGGGGGGAGGTAGGAAGGGAAAAGAAGCAGCAGCAATCACAAAGTTGTCAGAAAATATGCTGGAGTGCTCTTGATTTCATTAAAGGAGTTGATCTAGTTTTGTAGCAAAATAGAAAAGGTTGCCTTGCCTTCGAAATGAATATTTCCTTTTCTGTAAAATCCATGTAAAAAATCCCTACACAATGTTTCTTTTGAATAGGTATTTTTAAAGACAAAGCGTGGAAAAGAATACATCTAGCCAAATGATATTTAACAAAAAAAATACATAAAGAAGTCACATAAACTACATGAACAGAACAATAAATTGGTCATGTTCTATATTAAATAATACTGTAGGATGTCAGAAAGCTATAAAAATTAAAAGATACAGTTAAAATAAAGTGTAGTCTAACTGAAGAAAGGTAGCCATGGCCCACTGTGAAGTTAAAAGCTTAAATTTAAAATAGCCATTGATTGTCAATCACGATAGCATGAGATAAATATTTTACCAGTACATAATCTTCACAAATGAATACTTTGGAACATCTCAAAAACCAGAGGAGCATACAGTACTGAAGAAAATACATAGCCTAAGATGTCATAAGCTAATAACATAAAGCAATATCTGGCAATTGCTTTTAGCCACTTATTTTCAGTATACTGTTTTCCAGTTGTTTCTCTCAATAGGATCACAGGAATTGTACCATACACAGTTGCTGTAGAAGATATGCTTACAACAGAAATAAAACAAAAAGAGAAACAAATACATAAATGCTAGTTAGCAAATCAGACGTGAGCTTTCATGAAATTATGCAGCAGCAACTGTTATTCAGAAAGATTACGTTTTGCAGAATCCTGCAATGGTTTGGGTTGGAAGGGATCTTCCAAGTCCAACCCCCAAGTCCCACCCCCCCACCATGGGCAAGGACACCTCCCTGCCCTTGAGCACTTCCAGGGATGGGGCAGCCTATGGCGGTGCCTCACCATCATCAGAGGGAAGATTTTCCTCCTCATATCTAATTTAAACCCATCCTCTTTTAGTTTAAAGCCATTACCCCTTGTCCTATCCCCACACTCCCTGACAAATAGTCCCTCCCCAGCTTTGCTGTACCCCCGTTGGGTACTGGCAGGCTGGTATATACGATCTCCTCATAGATTCCTCTTCTCCAGGCTAAACAACCCAGAAACAGTCCCTCTCTGTAGAGCTATCACATGAACTACTACACTGAAAAAGGCACTGGCAAGCTAAGATGAACAGAAAGAAAATCAGCAAACATGCCTGGCTACCTTAAGTGATGGACAAAAGTGCTGAAAGAATATAAATGCTGCTGTCCCTTTCTTATGTTGCTGCTTATTGAATAGAGGGAAATAATTATTTAGGTAGCATAGCAGTGTTTTTTGTATTATTTTTTTTTAAAAAGTATTGATTAAGAAAATGGAAAATGCTGTTCAAATACTTGCTGCAGAAATACTTGCTGCTGCTGATATAAATCAAAAGATGGGACAGCTGCAGGTATGGAATATGCACCTAACTGTGACAACATCAACTACAGCCATCAGTTCACGTGTGACCACCATCAAAAAATGTTTTCTCAACTCCCTGTTTGAACATTTTGCAAGACCTCATCATGTTTAAGAAAGCCTGCTTCTCTTCATGGAGTACCAACTGCACTCCAATATGTCACTCATCTTTATAATGTTCCTTACATTAAATTCCTGAACAACTGAACTGCTCCACGGGCTCTGAAAGCAAAGAAAATTATCAGTTTTTTGATTTTTTCTATTCCTGCTGAATAAACAGAATCCAAACACATGAACAGTACTTAGGAGTGGGAAAAAAGAATCCTAGCCCCATGGTCAAATGAAGTTTGCCACTGATATCAACAGGACTGGATTTTTTAAGTAACAACAAAACTAGCTAAGCATACTTGAAAGGGAAAGCACTTTCCAAGTCTATTTTCTCAAACATCTAATACCTGCCTTTTGCTGACTTGCATTCCTCTTTTATTTTCATTCACTACAATTTCTAGCAAGACACAAAAATCATCTCTTAGTGATGCTAAATGCTGGCAAACACAAACCGTTTTCCATCCCAGTGCAGGGGATGAACTAACATCATACTCTCTTCATTTTTCAAATAGACCATTTAGTCACTATGCATTACCTTGACAGTAGAAGGTGCTCCGCTTGTCTGTGTTTTGGGGGGCTGAGTGACATTAGCACTAGTTGAACTCTTCTGCAAAATAAATGAAAGGAACATAATAAACAACAGAAATGTTGATGAAGAAAAAGGAAAGCCAAGTAAAACTGTAGACTCAAAAATAGTATTAAAAATTAAATACTAAAAAAATGTCCATCACTACATTTTAAAAAGGTAAGTCATCCAAACAGTAAGTTATGTATCTTTAATTCATATAGACTTATTTCAGATGGCTTTGACCAGCACAGAATAGGCTGAGTATTCTAGTACTGTTTCATAGAATAAACCTAAGTCTGTGCTATTTCCTGTGGCAGAGCAACTCATTTTAACAAAGAGTTAAACCAACAGTAGCCATATATACAAGCCAGGGCAACTTATGAGTAAGACTTTAATGACAAGTTTCAATTAAAATAAGATGAGTATGCTACCACTGTACAGAAATAACTTGAACAGCAACACTGAAGGTTGATATTATACCTCAGGCAGGGAAGTAGAGATACGTGAGAGCAAAACAATGGCTTTCCTAGCTAATTAATAAACTTGCAACAGAAACAAAATAGGACATCCCCTTTGAACCTCCATTTTTGCATTAATGCAGGACTGTTATTTAGCAAGGAGCCCTAAGTACTGCTGGAACAACTCAGCAACTGCCTACGTCATACATAGAAAAGACTGGAAGAATCGGTCATTAGTAATTAACACAGCAAAAAACATAAGGTCTTTGGAGGCAGCAGATGGGTAAGACTTTGCCATTTTCTCTGACAAGTGGAAACTCAAGATCACACTGATTATTCTCTACAGGAGAGAAGTCTGCAGAACGATGGCTCAGAGATCCTACTGGCAAACTTGCATTCAAATTCAGAAACACACTTTCCAAATGATCCTACAATAGCTACTGCAACAGACTGTAGTCTCAGAGTCTTTTGTACTAAGGTCATTTCCATGTCACGTTCTCCTTGCAATTTAGCTCCAAAAAACCAGGAAAGCATCTCACATAAATAAAGCTGCACATTCCTCTGTCAACCTCCAGTCAGAGGCTGGGGCAGAGGGCTGTATTTTGTGGCCATTTACATAGACTAACATCACAAAAATCTGGATCAATTCTACAGACCCTGACGTGCAGGAGGATATTTACCTTAAAGATCCCATGCATAGTACTGGTCATGCTGAAAACAACACTCAAGTAGGACTTCATAGTGTGTCACAAAAAAAAACAAGAGCAACAGTGACTTCCCCCCTTAAAAGGGTGCAAGGACGTGGCTGCCTCGCCCAGCAGCTCTGGCCAGGACCTTGCCTGCCCAGCTGCAGGCGCCCAGTACAGACCAGTGGGTGGTCCCGCCCTTCACTCCAGTAGATGACTCCACAGACCAGGCATACCTACAGATGCTCTCAAAAACGTCTTCTGAAGAAGAGCAGACACCTAAAGAGCAACCAGGATTCTGGGTATGTCTTCAGAACCACAGTTCTCTATTCGCTCCTGAAACTCACCTGAAATTGCAGTCCTTGCCTTGGGACTTCATGGTTTGTGGTGTTCAGAACAGGAAAATAAGATATATTTTCTGCTGTTGAATAAGAAAGGCTACCTGGCGATAAGCTACATGGAATATATACCACACCACCAGATTTCTATCCTCTGCTGAATACTGAACATGAAAGGTTGAGTAATACTTGTTAGTTCCCAAGGTCATCTTTCAAAACCAACCTCTTTCCTATCTACCCCTTAAGACATTTCTAAAAGGAGACAAAAATGGCAACATCAAACTAGTAGGTTTATCCTTCTAGGCTTATTAAAATAATGACTGTACGTGGGAAGGATACCGGGAAGCACAACGCTCCCTCCAGGCACACCAGCTCCTATGCCCTTTATCGCCAAATCCATCAACGCTTTTCCCATCCTCTCCCCCTCCTTGAGGCAGGAGGGTATTTTTTTTTTTTCCTGTGGCAGTCTCAGACCCAGTCAGCTACGGAATCACCTTGCAGGTGTACTCAGGCCTCATTTCCAACACGGCAACAACACACCTAGCAAATTATCAAAGCACACCTTCTTTCCAAAACAAATTAGAAGAATCAGCAGCCTGTACAGGGCTGTGTATGAAGGAATGAAGCCATGGCATACAGATACTTACAGATACGTATTCTTCATTATTTGCAGCAGATTCAAAAAAAAAACCGTAACACTGATTCTGTTCTGAAACAATCTTAATCGCCCCATGTTTAATAAAGCAGAGATTAAATACATATCCCTTTGATATGCAAATTTTCCCATACTAGTGTAGTTTTCTTTTATGACAAAATCATCACAGGAGGAAAGAATATGCAATCTCTGTCCAGGAAATGCTTTTAACGACCCTGAGCCTACAATTCAGCCTACAACTTTCAATCTTTGATTCACAACTTACATGAGCAAAAACCACTATATTTCTTCCTAGGGTGAGAGGAGTCTCGCATCATAACAGCTCTAAAGTAATACCAAAACTTAACTGGAATAATCTGATTTTTTTAACCACTTCTTGCATATTAACCACAGGGAAAAAAAAAAAAAAAAAAAAAAAAAGAGAAGAGAAGAAAAGAAAAAAAGAGCAGAAAAGAAAAACAGGCAAACAAATCAGTTCTTTATTCCCCCAGATCACTCCACTTCTCTGCATAGGATTGATCAGAAATACCTTATTCCCCTCGGGCCACCAGACAGCCCTGAGGTTCAGCACTGGGCAGAGTGCCAGCCTTCTGAGGGCACCTAAAGGCAGGCACTCCCCTCACCAAAAGGAGGTGGTGGCACCTAGCTTCCCTCTGGGATCCACTGAAGAGCCACACCTCCCCATGGAGAGATCACCTTCTCCCATTAACCATTACTCAAGGAACAGAGAGATCTCATCTACAGTGGCTTCCAAAATATGAACACATCTGTAACAGTACATAAATGTAACTTTAAAAAAAAATGTATTTTGTCCTAAGTGAAGAAAAATGAAATTAAACAAGTGGCGTATGTTTTGTCTACGCTGTTGAAAGCATTGCTTGAGATGGCAGGATGTGTTAGGAAGGGATCATCTCACACCCTCTCTGTTAAAATATTCCCACACTCTAAGCTGGGGCCTCAAATTCCTAAAACATATGACTTTTTTCCTTTTAATACTTCATTTTTACATTGAGACAGCAGTGCTGCACAGACTAGATATTTAGACTGATAGAGAAGCTCTCCGTGGTATTTCACTCTACAACAGCAAGACAACAGCTCTTTCCAGGTTTTGTGCAGTTAAACACAAAAGCACATAACACAAGCACGAGCACATTCAAAACAGAGCATTTCAACCACAATCTCACACAATGGTAGTGGTTGGTTTACATCAAAGTTGTAAGTTATGTAGTGAAGTACACTTCAGCCTAAATATTTTTAAAATAACAGAACTTAATTTTTCCAAAGTTAGCTAATCTGAATCACGGGCAGCTGAATTTAAACTTACTGCCTTTATTCTTTCTACAAGTATTGCTGTACTTAATGCCCACACTTCAAAGTTATCTATCATGCCTTATGTCCAAGTATATTTAAAAGAAAAGCTCCATACAGTATCTAACACAAATTGTCTCACCATGAACCCTGCAAATGTAACCAAACTGCACATCACTTTGGAATGCTTTGTAGCAGTTTAGGACAGGATTAGGACTTGTGCTGGAATCAGATTAGCCCAGCTTCCCATAAAAAGAGTTTCCCTCTTTTGCTAACCCTTCACCCCCACTAGCAGCCCTGGCAATACTGAACATAGTGTTCAGCAGCATGACAGCGTGTTACAGGGAGTTGCATGGTCACAAGACCTGCCTTGCTGAGTTTGGCCAAAGCTTCACACAACCCATTTCCCTCTCTCTAGCAGTAGCCAACAGTGCGTACAAAAGAAAACAAAAACAGTGATGTAAAAATAGGTCAGACATATGCAGATAGACCTTATAAATGCATTCTCAGAGAACAACAGAATCAATGTATGTCCCAGTGATTTTAACTGCAGTGTATTTTATAAACTTTCCTGGGCTTCTCTGCAGTGAATTTGTCCAGTCTTCCCTTGAACTGTATCTTCTAGCATCCAAAAACTGCTACAGCACTAATACCCTGACTGCATACAAGATCCAAAGTGATGTGAAACTGGTGGAAAAGCACATGCAAAGTGAAGATGATATCAAGAGGTAAAGGAAAACTACACCAGTCGCCTTTCACATGCTAAAACGTCACATCCAAAACTGCAAACGGCTTGAAACATCAAGAGGAGAGGAGAAGAAAGGAAAGTTGCTATAACTTTGCAATGGCATGATGCAAATTATAATGACAATTTCTTTTACGCCAATTTCTACCACTGCAAGCAATGAAAACATTTCATTAAAGCTGATTTAGATTCTCAAGTGGCTGACTCTCTCAGAATGCAAATTTCACAAATTAAAGGTTCCAAAAAGCAAGATATAAAGAGTTCAGGAATATGCCCGGTGACTTGAATCGTTGTCCGTGAACAGTGCCCAATACAACCACTACACATGAATACACTGACTTTGGACTACGTTGATAAAGAGATACCTATATCTCCTTTCCCTTACTTATTCTAACACACCTGAACTTTCCAGTTCTGTCCCTTCAGCAAGTCTTTTGTGTATTTGTACAAGACACTGTATACAGCTACGCGTTCTATACTTCATTGTTAGACTGACAAATTATGCGTATTTCAACCTAAACCTGACCAGTTCCACAGTAAGCAGATTCCCTTCATCTTGACCTGAAGCTTGAGTAGCACTACTTAAACAAGGCAACTGAACGTCAGTAAGAAGGTGTCTTTCCTTTGATAACGTACACAGAATAAAGAGACAGACAAGATCAATCCTTCCAAGTGGAACATGGCCCTGTAGAGCAGGAAATCATAGTCTTATCCTTACCAAATAGTTCCATCATATTTCTCTACCTGCTAGACAAAATAGCACTGAATATTAGTGCAAACAACATACTTCCAAGTAACCATCATTGGCTGCCATGAAGGAGTTTCAAGTAAAATGGGCATGTTGCTCTAAGGCCACATCTTAGTTTTTATTTTCAGAAATGAAACAGGCTACATTTAACATGGACCCTTGGGAAGGACCATGCTTAGCTACTTCCCACTTGGTTACTTGGTTTCTCTTCTCTCCTACCGAACAGTAGGATAGTCTTAAGTAAGGCAATTCTAACCCTGTGTCTTAACACCACCTCTCTGTGCAAGAACACGTTTTACCGAAGTAGGTTTCTATGCACAGTAAATCTGCTGAGCTTTTCTCAGTCTACTTTTAAGCCACCAAGAAGGAAGGGCTTCAGTAGGCTTCAGAAGAAAGGCTATTCTACACCTTGACAGTACTCATTATGAATTCTCCTTGATGTTATGGCTAACTAGCGTCTCCTATTCAAACCAGCGTCAGACCTTTGAAGACTTCATTTTCAAAGCCTTACGCATTATCTCTTACTTCTTGAGGTCTGCATACTTTAAAAATGTGAAAAACAAGGTCATTTTTTTATTAATTTCAGCTAAGCAATGACTAGATGGGCTTTTAAAAGTTTCCCTTTAATATGAAGAATACGAGCTTTTCAAATATCATATCAGTTCCTTACCATTTTTATCCTGTGCATCATTTACACAAGCTCTTCTAGGAGCAAGACGAACAAACTCATTATTCTAATTATGGACATCCACAGCTATCTACAGACACATTACAAGTCTCTGCTTCAAAAACTGAAGACTACAGGAATATTCTCCATCTTTTAAACAAAAGCATTGCATTGCAAACTCTTGGAAAAATAGCACAAAGGTTCTGAATTGCTACTTCAACTGCATTACCAGCATGACTCACTGTAGCACACTCTCTCTGCATGGCTAACAGCTTTGGAGGCTGCAAGAAGGGTGACCTTGTTCCTAACACTGTCTGCAACCCACACGGGTTCTGCTTTTTAACACTGGTTGATCAGACTATAAAATCGCCTGCTGTAAACTCAACCTTACAGCCTGTCATAGACTCTTGACCACTAAATATTCATTCCTGAAGAAGCACCATCTCCAAAAACAAGTATTTTTGGAAAATACAGCACTGAGCACGTATTTGCATCAACGTCAAAATCTCTTGATTTTGCACATAACATCAAGGGGATGTGCAAAATTTGTGTATGCATCTTCCCTTTGAAGATAATCCAGTATACGGACAAGGCTGGAAGAGCCACAGTGCACCCTACTTCATCCCTGCTTCTGGACAATGAAAAAGCCAAAACCATCAGATACATACCAAAGTGTACCTACACTGCAAAACAGACAAATCCAGAGATAATTTCCACTGATATTAGCATGAAGTATTTATGAAAGGAGAAGAACAGCAAAGAAGTATTTCTATTAGGCTGCTTATCAGGACAAGAAAAAACTACACATTCATGGAGTTAATTACGTGTGACTACGGTCACCAGTTATTTATCTGAAAACTACCACTTCACTATAAATCTGTACCAGAAGAATTGCATTACCAAACTTTTCTTGTCAATATATTTGAACAGTTGAATTTACCTCTGTTTCTGCCTTTTTCTCTCCTGATTTGGAAGAAGCTTCACTTGCCTTTTTGTCACCTTGCTGTAAATAGAGAAAACAGATGTGTAAAAATTAAGATCTTAAATTATATTTTCTATGCAGAGAAAGTCCCAAATATCTTAGTGCACGTATGATCACTTTCACCCACCATGATATGACAGAATGGAACACAGTTTCCCTTTCCCTTCTTGCTAATGGACAGGATTTCTAAATGACATGCTGTATAACTTCAAGTAAAATCAGTTGAAAAGAAATGACCTTCATGGCAGAACAATTAACAAGACTGCTCCTGTGGAACGTTCAGGAAGATACCACCATTCATGGAATCACTCATTCTTGATTAGCACAGCGCTCTCTGACACTTGCTTCAGTAATGCTGTCGAGTCCCACTGGCTTCAGTAGACCAACACTGCACGTCCCATCATCACCATCCACTCCAACACCCGAACTTTCCTGAGAACCACTCAAATACTCATGATGCCCAGACCTCCTTACATGGGAGAAATCTGTTACTTCAACTTCTAGGATTCATATGTTGGTATATAAAAACTCTGCTACAGTTCAGGCACAGGTGCACGTTAGTTCCTTCTGAATCCTACTGTATCTTACATTCCATCCAAGACATTAAACTTCTTGTTTTCATCTAACTTGACATGTGATCCCATTTGTTCCCAACATGTGGCAATAGACAAAATATTTTATTCAGCAAGCACATTGTATTCAGAACAAGCTTTACTGTGTGCATCTCTGAAAATGATGAGTATGGCTCCTCAAAAAAATTCTTTGCTTAATCTCAGAATAAAATCAATGTAAAAAGCAAGATCTTTTCCCTTGAATGTAAGAAGCAAGATAATAAAGCTATTATCTAGTATCTCTGTTAGTATAGCTTCCCGCAGCAACTCAGACATCTGAGAATGACAATTCACAGCTGTTTGGTTTTGTTATGTAAAATAACAAAGTAAATAGTAAGTAAACAGTGAAAAGTAACAAAGTCAAGCCACTGAAGTAATGAGTTCCTACACCATTTTCTTCACATGGCTATAGAGAGAAAGTAATGATCGTGTATCACTGCACTATCTTCAACTGGAATCTATTCAAGCACATCAGCAAAAAGGTTTGGGAAACACTAGAGCTGAACAAACAAATAAAACTAAGGAAAAAAGCACCATGTCTCTTAACTGTTTCTATTTTGATAGCACAAAACAAAAATTTCATGAATTGTTTTAGACAACCCCTAATAATTCAAGATTTTAAAATAAGTTTGGGCTTCGCTTGACAAGTTTTTAAAATTGGATGTACTACTCTCACACTCCAATTTTGCCTTGTCAGTGGAAAAACAAACCACTTAGGCTGTCTTTTCGGGTTACAGGTGAATTGATTCACAGCCCTATAATAGTGCTTTCAGTACAGGCACAATTAACCTAGTTATCTGCGCTTTTTATTGCTACAGCAAAAGCATGCGACACACACGCAACGTGCACACCCATGAAACCCCCAGCCTGACCCTCCCCTGTCCCAGCTCCATGCTGTCCCCTCGGGTCCTGTCGCTGTCCCCAGAGAGCAGAGCTCAGCGCCTGCTCCCCTCCTGAAGGAGCTGCAGGCCACCATGAGGCCTCCCCTCAGCCTGCTCTGCTTGGAGCTGAGCAAACCCAGGGACCTCAGCTGCTCCTCATCTTCCCCTCCAGACCCTTCGCCACAGCACATTAGAAGCTGAGTCTACCTGCAGCCCTTACCAACATAGACAACATCCAGCTTGCACACGATTGCGAAAGCATATTGCATGGAATGCTAAACTTCGCTGGCATCTCAGGGGGATCGTAACTATTTTCATGGAGGTTGGCCAAGAAAGCAAGCACGCCTTCCTGTACATTGCATGTATTTTGTTGTTTCCATTGGTTTGTTTCCTCAGATTTGGGCACAGCTATAAAAACAGTAACACCGACTCAAGTCGAGAATAATTTTCTTTTTTTTTTTTTTAAATCTATTTTAAACTTTTCAAGTCACAGAAAGCAGGAACCTTATCTAATTCCTACCGAGTACAGCAGACTCTGGGCAGTGACAAATTCCTCCCTAACTCCATTTCCTCATCTTCACACCAAGGAAACCTGTGCCAGATGGGAACACAGCATCAATAAGGCACCAGTCCCTGCACTGCTACAGTGTGTCCCAGCAGCTGGCTAGAGCTCAGAGCATCCCCTCTCAGCTGTCAGAGCTGTTTTCCCACCCCCTGACCAGGCTGTCATGTACAGTGGTAGAGGACAGGACAAGGGGACCGGCAGGATTCCCTCAGCCACCCCTCACACAGATCAGCTCCACATCCATGAGGGACACCAGAAGGCTATGTCTAACAACATCTACAATACTGAGGTTTTGACTTATAATCTGAATACTGTTTAGTTTAACACTTGGAACAAAGCACATATGGACATAAGCCAACCAAAGTAATTTTTATGCAGTCACTTGGAGTCATGCACTGTGTACATATGAAGGGCTGATGCTCTCCGCCCTCTGATAATCAAACAATGTATGGAATTATTACTTCACTTTCACCTGCCATCCTGAGGAGGTAGCCTAGTTACACACAATTATCTCATATACTTTCTAGGAAGATCACACCGGTTCCTTAAAGAGCTCATGCTTAAGATATGAGAAGGGACCCTATTTTAAAAATTCCCTTCAACAGCTCCTGTCTGTCTGTACTTCCAAGCTTTAGATCTTCTAGCCTATACAAATAAATTAATAAATAAAACAATTTGCTTAGCGAGCTAAGTTGTTCTGGGAAGGTATGCATGACTTGCTCCTTTACATCCCCACATAGGTGAGAGAGATTGCTTTTTCTTTGAGCTTTTTGTCCTTTTTTCCCTGCCCATCTTTTGTTACAATGCCAAAGAATTGTATGTACATGGCAAAAAAAAATCCATAACCAATCTGGTAGGCAGCAGCAGCTCCTGCTCCACAGTAAGAAAATAGCTAAGATATAACCACAGTAAGAAAACAGCTAAGATATAACCTAAGTTAGATTTTAAATTTAACCAGATGACTTCATAACACTTCCTTATAGTTGTTGGAAAATTAAATTGGTCCAAAATATTTTGCAACTTTACTGCCTGAGGACAACATTCATAATCACAACATCTTTAAAAAAAATCTATGCCAAAATAAATGAAGAAGTAACATAAGCAACAAAGTTTACCCTGAGATCTTCACCACGCTCTACAGTGCACAAAAACATCAGAACACTATTGTTTCATAGACACACCTTCATCTTCCAACTCAAAGGGCAGTCATAAGCTATAAAGTAACTGACCTAAGCACCAAGCAAAAAACTGAAGGCGTAACTGCATTCTCAGCCTGCACTTGCAAAAATCAGAACTCAGCTAAAGGTCTTGCTTCAAGACATTCCTTCCAAACCCCACGAGTCCCTTCGGTTCAAAGATGTTGCACAGCATCTCAGAGGTCTGCAGTGACGACGCATGCAATAACTGGGTAAGAAGGGAAGTCTACTTGCAACATTCTCAGCTGAAGTCAACTAATTTTGCCTTGTGGGTATTAAAGAAGACAATCGCTTTATGCTGATAGGAATCCGACCCTCGGTTTCAATTAAAATTGGGAAATAGACATATCTCTGACACTGTTAAGAAAACTGCCAGTTGGAAAGGGGCGTATCAGGGAGCTACATTCAAGCATTGAGAAATGAACGGAATGGACAGGTGAAAGATATATGCTCCTTACAGTCATCACATTCTGCTTTATACACACCAACCAGAAAAAAAAAAAAAAAGGTAAAACAGGCGCTGAATTTCGTATGTGTCTTTTTGTCTCTTTCATTTCTGCTCCACTTCCTCATCTTTTAGACCATCTTTCAGATGTTAGACTTGCAGGCAGAAACTGCCCTGTGTGACAGGTGTACAGCGGACACGGGTGAACAGCAGTCTCACGCAGAGGACAGCCAGCGACATTCTGGTGCCAGTAGCTATGAGTGCTGACTTCCCACACAGCACGTGGGGGAGCGGCTTCCCTACCTGAACAAGCCTGGGAAGCAAGGTTGGTAGCAAGGTTGTCCTCGTATCTTTCTGTACCCTGGATTCAACAGCTTTAATGTCCCTTAGTGCAGCCACTCCCAAACTTTCCTATTTCTGACCCTCCGTTAGCGTCACCACACTGTCCCGATCTGACTTAATGCGATGAGTGACACTTGAAAACATTACTGACCACGTAACCGAGTATAAAGTACAATCAGAAACTAAATTGATTCCTTTTACCTCTTTAAATGTTCAGGAAATAAACTAAACTGGTGTTTTCTGTTTCTAAACTGGTGTTTTCTGTAGAAGTTAGCTTACACGACACATACTTTCTTTAAAACTTTAGCAGAGCGCTGTTTTTTTTGTTCACCACTCCACTGAACGACCGACTGCTTCCTCATCGGAGCAATAAGCTGGAAGACTTTTTAAAGCAACTACAGGACCCATAACGCTAACAAACAGTGACCCGAGCTGAGCTCTGCCACACGGAGCCATCAGAGAGCTGCGGCTCAATTATTCCTGGCACACCTCCGTCGGGTACCTGCAGTTCAGGAGCACATTTCCAAAAAAAAATAAATAAAAATAATGAAAAAAAACGCACTCCCCTCGCCGCCCCCTGCTCCTCCCAGCCCAGCCCGGCGGCCCCGATCCCGCTGCCCCGCATTTACCATGGCGTACCACCACCGAGCGAAAGCCATGGCGCTGCCGCTGCTCTGCTCCTCGCCTCGCCTCGCCCGGGCTCCGCGCCCCGCCCGCCGCCCCCAGCCCGGAGCTCGGAGCCCGGAGCCCGGAGCCGCCCGCGCCCCGCCCGCCGCCGGGCCCCGGGGCAGGGCGGCGGCCGCGGGGCTGGGGAGCGGCCGCGGGCAGCAGGCGGGGAGCCCCGGGGGGGGCAGCGGGCGAGTCGGGGTCTGGCCCCTGCGGCTGCCCCCTTACCCCGCCGCCCCCTCCCCACTCACCGCCGCGGCGCCCTTAGGCCCCGGCTGCGACATGTCGGCGCTCGGCGAAGCCCGGCCCGCCTCTTCCTCCCCCTTTGGGCGGTGGCGGCGGGGGGCTCCGGCCGCCCCGGGGCGGGACGGGGCGGTGTGGACAGGCCCCGGGGGTGGTTTTTGGGGAGGGAGCGCTGAGAGCCCTCCTGGGCGCCGTTAACGCCCGCCCCGGGGGCTTGAGTCACCGACACTCGAGGCTCGGAGCCCCTCTCCCCCCGGCCACCAGCCTGACAGGAATAATCTCAGAGTGCCCAGAAACACGGTGCCCAAATCCGTCAGGGATTGCTCATGGTCACGCAAAGCTGCTGGAAGGTTGGCCATGACCAAGCGGCGCTGATGAAAGGGTGATAAATCCTCTGTGCGTGTGATACTGCGCCCGGAAGACTGGGATCGTGTCCAAGTGACAGTGATAAAAAGTGATAAGGAACAGCGTGATCCTGCGCCTGGAGGAAAACATTTCTTGAAATGTTATGGCAAGAATGGTGTAAATAATACGATAAAGTCAACCTCCAGCAAGCGGGGGTTCAAAACACAATAGCTGCCTGTGAGCTGGTGTGCCTAGCTGTGTGTGGGGCCATGCGTGCTCACACACGGGTCGTGTACGTGAACCAGCATGTCTGGCCTGCCTGGGCTTCCCAGGTCTCGTCTGTGCACAGCTGGGGTAGAGGAAACGGGAAGATAAGGTATTCTTTGCCAGGTTTCCCAGATGTAAGCTGGTTGGGTAGAACAGCAATGGGCCTGGACGAACTGCTCCAAAGAAGCATTATCAGCAGTTCCTAGACACATACGTGTGTGAGGAGGCCGTGTGTGCCAACAGCAGGAAGCCAATGGGTTTGGGGGGACTTCTCACCCCCTCAGCAGCTGTGCCCTGACACCTGAAGGAGGCAGCAGGACAAAGTCACCCAGCGGGGAGCAGCCCCAGTCAGTGCTCAGGCCCTGCACAGTCAGAGAGGAGGAGGCACGTGGATGCAGGCGGGTCTCTCAAGGCCTTTGCAGAATGGCTTCAACCTCCAGAATGTAGGTTTGAACCTCCAGGATGGTTCAAAGACATCGCCTGCCTAAAGCAATCCCTGCTGTTCCTTTTTGTTTACCTCTGTACTCAGTGCAGACTCACAGCTGGCCTTTGAAGTGATGGGCTATAGCACGTACGCATTTTGCTTTCCACTCTGCAGGTCACCTGCCTAAAATTTTAAGCACATAGCACTTGATTGAACTCTGTCTTGCATCTGACCATAGACATGTAAAGCAATTACACAGGGGTGTGGGAAAGCAATTTGCAGGTGGCTTTGCGCTGTTTCCCGCGTCCCTAAATTAGAGGTGATGAGGAAACAAGCGGTAGAAACAAAAAACTTGAGCAAGGTTGAGATAAAGTAACTTGGCTACAGTGTTAAGGGTGAGCTTTGGGCAATGGGCAATTGCTGGCTGGCTCAAGGCATGTGTCTGAGAGTCTCAAGGCATGTATCTGAGGGTCATACAGCCGACTGTATGACAGATTCAGGTGCACATGGTGCTACTGGGAAAGTATATGTAGTAGTGAAAAAGGGCAATAAAAGTCTCCTGTTCAGGAGCCATCAGGAGTCCGTGTCTTTCATCCCTTCACAGGAGCGCCTCACAGGGTTCCACATCTAGACAAGGTGCTCCAGAAGAGACGAGGGCAAGAGACATATTCGCTGCATTATTTTTGCACGAGCCTTTTGTGTGCTGCTTTACCTGTGGTCACTGCAACAGGTCTGACAGAGAGTACTGCATTCCACAGCTGCAGGCAGAGGTCCCTCCCTGCTGACACAGTGCTCTGGGAAGCATTTTGTCTGCTTCACCCCTTCTCTTGCTACGTGCCTTGTGGCAGCAGGCAAAGCTGTCAGTGACTGAAGTTGTGGAGTGTTATGGTAACGAGGCAGTAATGGTAAAAAACTTGGTGACATTGTCTGGCATCGTACTAGGTGCTGAAGGTTCTGCTGATCCTAAGCACCAGTCAAAAAGTTTACTTGTTTGGGTACAGTCTGGGTATTTGGGTGGAGGTGTTGCTAGTAATGATCCAAATCACTCTGATACTCGTTACCTTTAGTCATGAAAAAATGAGGCTTTCAGTATTGTACCAGTGTGCAATTTGAAAGTTATGTTTGTTCGTTTGTTTTCCTGTTGCATTTTCTAATTATTCCTTCACAGCATCGCCACTTGCCATGTGCAAGTGAGAAAACTCATGGATGCCTGCCAAGATTTTACATGGCACTGGTAGTTCTGCACAGGACTGATCAGAAACAGATAAAAGAGATGATGGGTAGCCCAGGAATAGGGTTTGTTCAATGTATCTTAGCCAGAGCAAGAGCAGGCAGCCCCGTCAGGAGCACAAGTTCTTTACTGTGACAATATGTAATGAAAACGTGTTTAAAAACCATTAGTTTTATGTCTTTAGCAGTCATTGGGATATGCATTGCACGGACACATTTACATTAAATTCAAGGTATTGGCAGACTAAAACTGGAAATCAGAATCACAGATTCATGTTTCCCTACAATACTCAAAGAAAGGGCTGCAGTTAATGGCAAATGCCTATGAATAGAAAGGTTCTCAAACTTCTGAGGATCCAATGATTTTTTTTGGCCAATTATATGTATAATATTAATGTAACTTGTATAATATAATGTAACTTGCATAATTGCTGCAAGTTTACTAGTCATTCAACAAATTTACAAGTGAAATACATAATCTCTCATATAATTGGATATTAATTTGTGACAGTTTAAAAAAGGTACAGAAATCAGTATAAAAAACAGACAAGTTATTCACTTACCCACTTTCCTCCTCTTCTTCTGGTTGACCAAGCAACTCTTCTCACAAGTTCTCTTTCTGTTCTCTTCTTCCAAAAAACATAACATCTCTTTCTTATGGCCATTGCAGGATTTTCTTTATTTATTTTTTTTCTTTCTTTTTTTTTTTTTTTCTTTTTCCACTGGATACATGTAGTCCCACCCTGTCCTCACACACTAACAGTAACAAGGATGGACAACGTACATTTCATTTCTTCTTCTACTGCTTTTGTTCACAAAATGTTTGGTATATGGAAATTGGATTTTTCAGTTACAGACATCTTATCTGTTGATACAGGCAAATAGTTTGCACTGTAAAGCAATCCTTGCATCGTAAAGCAATATTTCAAACATTTATTGCTGAAAAATATGCATTTATTTTTTGTATATATCGATGCTCATATTTTTCTACACATTCACAAATGTTCTCTTTTGTCATATAAATTCTATTGCCTTCTGTTCATTTAGTTTGGCTTGAAGATTTCCTGCTGGACTCCATCCCTCTGCTGAATAGAAAATTGCTTTGCACAGGCAGAAATCTTAAATCTTACACCAACCAAAATAACTATTAATTCCATAGCTTCCCTTGATTTATTATTATTATTATTATTATTATTATTATTATTATTATTATTATTATTATTATTATTATTATTATTATTATTATTATTTTAAATCACAAAATGCTAATCTGGTCTTTAATTTAAAACAAACAAACAAGCAAAAAACTTTGAAATTAACCTTCAATAATCATTAGAACTGAGTTTGTTTGATAGGTACAAATGCTTTTATTTATTCAGTGGCTTGAAGCACATTACACTGAAATGAGAAAATCCCAAAGCTTAAGCAGAATGCATCACATTGTCAATGAAAATAAATAAATAAATAAATATATATATATATGTTGTAAGCTTCATGACATAAGATTTTACATAAGATTTTATTCCACTGCCATGTGTTAGGTACTTTCTTTTTACCACAGCCACTCTCTGGTGCACAAACCAAAGAGTGCAGTCAGTTCTGGGAGTCAGCAGAGGTTCCAGGCAACTAAGGTAAGACCACCATATTCCCCAAATACTCCTAGCCATTGAATGGGAAACAGTTTGGGAATGCATGTTTCAAGCCATTTATTCGTTTCAATATAAATTACTGAAATGCAGGCCTTTCTCTGGGTTTGATATAGATATGAACTGTACAAGGTTATGACTCTAAAGTGAGGTCCAAAAGGAAGTATGACGAGCAAGGCGTTACCCTAATGAATGTCAAACATTGCAACTATGCAGGAGTGGTTAACCTGCAGCTCATTTGTCTGCTGATTTTATTTAAAAAGACCTTTCCTGAGATGAATTATATTCTCTCAAGTGTAAAGCAAATTATAAAATTATTGCAAAATGTATGTCTTTGATGTTTCTGATCTTCTATAATCCTAGAGGAAGTTGGCTGAATGCTGTATTTGTACATATCAAAATGACCACAGTCTCAGATTCTCAAATCTGAGATTACTTTATAACTAGAAACTACTCATAAGGAAGTCTGAGAGTACCATGTAATCTGAGATGAAAAAATTCCACGTGTTTAGAACTACCTTTTAAGGTATTTGTAGACCAGTGAGTCTTAAAATCAGTATAAAACCATGCTAGTGAAATCAAATACATGCCTTTTAAGCACAGTGTACATTTTCACCATGCAGAATTTAACAAACTGTTTTTATTTGTGCCAATGCCTTATCTTGCAAATCATAAAATCCAGGTGAGAGTTTAAAGCTTTCATTTACTTCCTGGACATTTTCTGTCTTAATCTCCATTTGACATTGGAACAATGTCTTGGAAGGAAAGGAACTGACGTTTAATTCCACTCTGGACACAGTGTTTCCATCTTTCTAAGAAAAAAAAAAAAATACCCACTTCTAGATGAAATTCATCCTGAGGTTCTCGGTATTATTAGAGACTTAACAGAGGCAGGGTTATGAAAAACAGCAGTTTTCTGAAAACACATCCTGTAAAACAAGTTGAAACGTTGTTTGCATTGGTTTGTAATGATGCAGTAAATCATTTCTGTGAGTGACTAGCCTTGGGCCATCCCAGGGTAACAAAGATAAGCTTTTAAGTGCCACCACATCATGATATATTTTGTCTTTTTTCTATCTATTTTGTTTTATGTTTTCCCTTTCTCACCTGCCTATGCACAGATCCATCTGCAATTACTGCTCAAGAAGCCCAAGACAGATGCAAGTAGAGTTTATAACTAATCCAAAAGCAAAAACAAAACCAACACTGGAATATTTTATATGTTGAATTTATAAATAGTGTATTTATATATAACATATATGTTTTTATATCTATGGTATATTTTTATATATGTGTGTGTGTATGTATGTATGTGTGTCTGCCTTGCAATGATTTTACACAATTCTATGATATAATGCACTAGAACACTAAACATGAATCCCAGGTAAAATAAAAGACTAATGACTGAATATCAAATAATAATCATTCACAGCAAAACAGCAGTGAAAGTTATAATTAATTTACACTAACTTATATAACAGAATATTAACCTTGATATGGAATTTTGACAGAAATCTTAGAGAATCTCTAAGGCCAGGCAGTGATCAGAAAAGGGAGAAAAACAGCTTTTCCACCTACCTCTGCTCTGTCTTCACAATGGACAGCCACAGCCTGAGCCCTTGCTCTGGTGTTGACTTGTAGCTACCAGGGATAGCAGCAGTTCAAGGTGGCCCTGACTCTTTCCGCACCACAAAAGGTGGTCATTTTTGTGGCTGGTCCTTGGGGCCTTGCAGGAGCATGCTGGTAGGAGGGCAGCCCTGCATGCACTGCACAAACTACCATCGGTTAGAAAACACAAAATTCTCTTTTTCAAACCCTGCTGAAAATATATATATACATATATATTCTTCCTACTAGCATTTTAAAAACGCTTCCTCAGTGCTGTGATGGCTGGGAGCTGATGCTCATTCTTACTTATTTTCTGCAGCTGACTGTGAAACAAGATGTTAGTAATTGCAAAAGTACTTCCATAATGCTTCTTTCTGCACTTGCGGCAGGCTATATAAAAACCTTGGGCAAACGAGAAATTCCTGTTGACAGGGAAGGAAATTATAATGCTGTGCTCTGTCTGTTCTTGTGAGTTGCAGCACACCTGTCCTTCTTGCAGGGATGCCGCACCTGCCATGGCAGCTTGTGAATCCCACAGGTTTTCGTCTGTTCACAAGCCTTTCTGAGGAAGGGGGGGGGGCTTTTGCCTTTGCTATTGTTAAACAGAGGCTCAGTGAGAAAGTCTAAGGTCACACAGGGTGCTTGTAGTGGACAAAGGCAGTGACCCTAAATTTTGTTTATGCACAGCACTTTCCATCACACCACGTTTCTGTTCTGATTATCAAGCTTAAAAACAGGGTTATATCAACAACGAAGAAAAATGTTGTTGCATAAGTTGCCCTCTCTGGCATGCAGACCATGAGAAACCTGTCATTTTCATCTAAGTGTATGCTCTTTCATATGGGCACAGTTATCTGTGCAAAATGAATTAGTATGCAGACACACATTCATGCAAACATATACACATTTTACACACACGCACAAATAATCTACGTGTTACATTCGAGAGTAAGAAAAAACAATCTTGTCAATTACATTTCTGATCAGATTTGGACTGTACTCCTGAAAACAGGAATGAGAGAAGACAACGCCACCCCTCAGGTGAGCACCGCACTGCTGAATCACCTCCTGCTGGCTGCATTGGGGTTAGTGCGTGTTGTCATGCATTTAACAGCCTTGTTACTCTCTGGTTTGTCTTGCACAAACTGGGATCTGGAAGTGAGATTAACATGATACAAGCTGCTTAATCAATTAATTAATATTAATCATCATGTCTCTGAAGCAGAGGTCTGCTTGCAGCATGACATTCCTGAATCAATTATGGCCATCTGACACTTTGCCATTACTGCCCTGCTCCAATGTTTGCTGGGTTGCACAGTTTAAGCTCTTCTTCACTGGAGACTCTACACTCTGTACAGGACTGAATCTCTCCTGTCCCAGTCTTTTCTTCTTTGTGTCTTTCAAAAAACAAAACAAAACAAAACAACAACAACAAAAAAACCTACATAGCTTCCAGTCAAAACCACAGATAGGAAGATAGGAAGTCAAAGTAAAAAAATACATTTTATAGAAAACTGCAACAATGTTTTGTAGGATTTTTTTTTTCCTGTTTCAAAAGCGTGGGAAACAAGAAAATGGTATCGGTCTGAACAGAAATATGGGTAACGTGACAAATATTTCACAGTTGTGTGCTGTTTTGAAGGTGGTAAACACCTTTCACAATAGGAAAAAAAAAAAGAGAGAGAGAGAGAAAGGAAAAGGAAAAGGAAAAGGAAAAGGAAAAGGAAAAGGAAAAGGAAAAGGAAAAGGAAAAGGAAAAGGAAAAGGAAAAGGAAAAGGAAAAGGAAAAGGAAAAGGAAAAGAAAAAGAAAAAGAAAAAGAAAAAGAAAAAGAAAAAGAAAAAGAAAAAGAAAAGAAAAAGAAAAGAAAAGGAAAAGGAAAAGGAAAAGGAAAAGGAAAAGGAAAAGGAAAAGGAAAGGAAAGGAAAGGAAAGGAAAGGAAAGGAAAGGAAAGGAAAGGAAAGGAAAGGAAAGGAAAGGAAAGGAAAGGAAAGGAAAGGAAAGGAAAGGAAAGGAAAGGAAAGGAAAGGAAAGGAAAGGAAAAAGAAAAAGAAAAAGAAAAAGAAAAAGAAAAAGAAAAAGAAAAAGAAAAAGAAAAAGAAAAAGAAAAAGAAAAAGAAAAAGAAAAGGAAAAAGAAGGAAAGCACTAATGCTGAAGACAATAAGAGGTAAGTGAGCACCTGGAAATGGGACTACGGCGCTCAGTGCAGGGAAAAGAAGCCCTCACTGTTTGCTGCATCCCTAAGTCTAGTTTCACTGTGTTTCAGTCACTAAAGAAGTCACTGCCCCCTTGGTAACTGATGACAGATGTTGTGTAGCTGTAGAATAGCACAACAACAAATCATTGATTCCCCCGAGTGGCCAAGCAGCGATGACTGGAGAAGAGCCTCTGCAGCATGTTGCTCGCAGTGGCAACCCTTCCAGCTCATGCTCCTGAGAGCAAATGTGGCACTAATGGTGCTGGAGCACAGAAAACTTCCTCACAGACTGCACCCCTCCCTCCCGGGAGTACTTCTCCTTTCTAAGCCATGCATTAGTTTCACATTTGTGCTGCAGTGTGCTGTGGGTGGCTGTCTCTTGCAGTGAGACCTGTTGCCATGTGTGCTCAGGACCAGGCTGCAGTACAGGAGTGCAAAGACTTGTTCTGCCATGAAACTGCTTAGGGCAGAAGTCCAGTATGAATTAATTCCAGCTGATCTGCAAAACATTACAGAAGTAACCGAGCCCTGAGCACATCACAGAACCACAAATCCACCTTTTCTATCCAGAATAACGTGCTGCACCTCTGAGCCAGGCTGCAGGAGACCAGCAGCCCAGCTGCCCAAGCTGCCACCGTGATTCCCTCCAAGCAGTATCCATCCAGAAAGCTGTATATAGATATTCAGATGCCCTTTGCTGCACAGCACAGGCTGCCCCAAGCCTCCCACTTGCATGTGACATGAGCTCCACTTGCAAATACACAGCAACTGCAGCAATGTGGTGGCTGGCACCGGCACTGGGTTTCTGATACGAGGTAGGCAGGAACTTATGTTTTGTACTCATCAGTGCTGGCACATCTGGGACACAGATAGCCCCAGAGCTGCAAAAAGAAAGCTGTTTCAATTAGCTGCAGGGTAGAAGAGCAGTAAAATCTGAGCAAAGCACTCTGCTTGAGGAAATGCATTTGTTTCATCCTGCACTACTTGAGACTACTTGGCCCAGGACAGCTGCACCCTGCCCAGGCTTGTTCTGCAGAAACCTGCCTGGCTGCCCCAGCCACCTCCCTGGCACAAGTGGTCCATCCATTCCTGTGCCTTTCCACATCCCAGGGTGTCCGGGTTACATCCCAATTTCCAGAGCAAGCAGCAGAGAAACCCCCTCGCAGCGGAGCTGTGCCAGACTGCGGGCTTGGGAAGCAAATCTCTCCCTCAGCCTTGTCTCTGCTGGATGGCAGAGCAGGAAGTTCTCCACTGGCTTCATACCTCTGCTGTGATTCAGAGTCTGCAGATGTCGGGTGACAAATCTGCTCTGCTCTGTGCTGGTGAGGCAGTAGGCCAACTGCAGAGCAGCACAGGGGGTGGAGCAATAAGCTCCGTGATTAGCAGATGTGGCAAAAACAATGGCCTCGAGTGAGAAAATAAATGTTCCCTGACAAAAGACCCTTAAAACTGACAATAGTTTTGCACTTTAAAAAACAAACAAACATACTTCTTGAGGGCAAGTGCACATGTCCTATTCCAGGCTCAGGGGAAAATGAAAATTTTCCTCTGCCACTTAAAATTTGGCATAACCAGAGGAAGTGCAGTCACTTTTTATTGCCAGGAACCTGCTTCAAAGCTTGTTGCAATAACAGTTTCCAACTGCCCCTGGTGAGTTTTAGATGAAGCTCAGAAAAACATTATTTATGCAACAATGGTGCTTTTAGTGAGCTAGTTCCAGATACCAGCACAAGTAAATGTTCCAAGGGAGAAGGCCTCAGGTAGGTGAAGAAATGCAAAGGAGCAGTGTAAGTCAAGACATCCAAGTCCTGATTATCCCCCCTCCTTAGAGAATCAGGTTGGTGGGAAACCCTAAGCAAAACACCACAGTATGTCTGGGAAAGTTTGGGGTTGTTCTGCCTCCCACTCTCCTCCCCACCACATGCACCCAGACACCCGAAAAGCTACTGGCTGCACCACAGCTCGTCCAGCAAATCCTAACCAGAGGTACCAGCCTTTATTGCCCTTGGCTGTCATGATTGCAGCCAAGCCCCTTCTAGATTTTGCCAGATATACTTCACTGCAGTGCTTTTCTTCTCTTTTTGGCTTATAGGGTGCTTAGAAATGTCCTGCAAGTAATGCAGGCCCTTCCAAGGCCCTTCCAAGGCACATATGGGCTTGCTTTTCCTCATCTCCTAAATGCTTTGTGAATAGCCCCTGATCAGTAGCCTGGTCTCAGCTGCTCCCAGTTGAAACCCACTAGGAATCAGAACAGTATGAACTAGTTGTCATGCAGTAGTTTGGTTAAATAATATTATTCAGTGTTTTTTTGTTGTTGTTGTTGTTTGTTGTTGTTTTTTTTTTTTTTTTTTTTTTTTGTTTGTTTTTTGTTTGTTTGTTTGTTTTTTCTGATGTCATGATGCTATCTGGAAGTCTCAAGCACCCCTTGTAGTGAGAAATATTCAAAGATGGGAAGAATGATGAACTCTGAGGTATTTAAGCTGTAAGATCTACACAGTCCTTTCCAGTGCTCAAAAATGGCTTTGCACATCAGCTGCAAGGTGATACTGGGTTTTACTTGTCCATTTGGCCTCAGCTCCTATTTCCATCTCTTTAGGATGCCCCAATCAGTGCACAGGCTTTGATTTTTGCTGCCTCTTCTCTCGGGAACTCCCTCCTCCTCCCTTTGGGGCTGTGACTCATTTCCTTGTACTGCTCATCTCATCCTGTCTGCTGCCTGAACTTATGCTTTGCTGTTCCCCTCCACAGCAGCAAAACTTGGTAGAAAAACAAGTGAAGCTATCACGTTGTAGGAAAATTTCTTTTTTTTTTTTTTTTTTTCCTCAGCACGTCATCAGCCCTCTGTAAGTACCTCAGTGAAGCTTCATAAATAGATTGGTAAATAAGGAAAAATTGGGAAAAAATCCTGTTATATCCATACAGTCCCGTTTAATGTTACCGTAGTGCGAGCATGCAAAGAGGCACCAGCGACAGTCACTCTAAAAGAAAAGTAGTCTTAAACTTCAATCTCCTGAAATTAGTTAGTATAAATTAAAACGAAGTGAAGGCGAAAGGTCGCTGGGGTTGCACTGCCACCTGCTGGGGACGGCATGGGGACGGCATGGCGAGAGGCACTTTTCCTAGAAAATAGCACGGAAATGGGTGCGTGCATTTTCCTGCTCCGTGCGAAGCTGTTCGCTGCACGTGTGTCGTACAGCAGAAATTCCGTCTTTATCCTTTCCAAGGTATGTGATTCTTTCTTGCCAAGGAAGCCGATCCTTTCTGTGTTTGACAGCGATAAAATTTTAATTATTGTACCTGCTCTTCTTAAATGAGTTTGCACCCGTCACTCAGATACAGTGTGTGTCATTATTTATATCAATTTTAAGACAAAAGGCAATGAAAAATGAATGGTAGGAATCTTAAAATTATGCTCTGTTGTCTTCATTTGGCATAACTAAACACTGGCACCTGGCTTCCTACCACTATAGGGGAAAATAAGGATTTGAGGGTGTCTTTTTTTTTTTTTTTTTTTTTTTTTTCCCATCTATTTGAACAGCCTGCTCATCAAGTGCCAAAAAGTTTTTGTGCATCTCTGAAAAGTTATGAGATCTTGCTATATGTGCTATATGCAATGATGTGCAGTCCTGGATACTGAGGCTGAAAGTAGAGGGAATTACATGATTTTATGCTTAAGGCACAGTACAGTACTATTGTGAAAAGGAACAGCAGATGAAGACAGACTGGAAAGTCAGTGTGCAGGCCAATCTCAACTCATGAGGAGAGAGACATGTCTGGAAACTACCTGTCCTAAAGATCTGCAGTCCTTGGAACCAAGAAACAGCAATCTGACTCTGACAAATGCATCCCAATTACACACAGTCTTCAATTAATTTTTAATAGACAAAACATAGCAATGTAACAATGATGATTCATGCCACAGATGCGATCAGAAGTTAAACTGAAATATGAGCTTCCACGTTGTCCTTCAATGTGTGTGCTTTTAGAAAAATACTTCATAAAAGTCTCTTGTGCATTTGTGAATTTTTGTGCTGCCTGGGAGAAATATAACTTTTCAAATAGAAAACAGGGCACTGTGTACCTCATTTCTTTAGAAATAGTCCAGATGAACTGATCAGACTTGCAGGGTGCCTCAGAAATAAAAAAATAAATAAATAAAATCTGATCAACAACCAGAGGAGTAGTTTCCAAGGTTGAAAACTCCTTTGAGAGGATGTTTTGTGCTAGCATATTTATCTGCAGGGCTCTAACTTCAGCACTGATTGCACTTGAAATCTGATGCAGAGAGAGGCACTCTCCCAGTATACAAAAAAGACCATACGACAATAACTGAAATACCAGTAATGCACAGCCCATTTAATATTTTAAAATGTATTTAGTATTATTTATAAACAGGACACAAACTGGCAAGAGAGAGATTCTGGCACAATCTGTTCATTCAACCCATATATTCTCCTGAAGTGCTGAAACATGTGCCATCTGATGAGGTCATGGTTGTTTTTACTCTTTTTCTTTATCTCTTCTCTTCTCTTCTCTTCTCTTCTCTTCTCTTCTCTTCTCTTCTCTTCTCTTCTCTTCTCTTCTCTTCTCTTCTCTTCTCTTCTCTTCTCTTCTCTTCTCTTCTCTTCTCTTCTCTTCTCTTCTCTTCTCTTCTCTTCTCTTCTCTTCTCTTCTCTTCTCTTCTCTTCTCTCCCTTGAAGAGGTTAGGAAAGATGCCATGATATATGGACAGATATCATCGCATAAGGTATCTTCTGACTTGTGCAATCAGTTGACGGGCTGATCCCCTCTTTCTCCTCATTGGGATTAGTTCAGTACCCCAAACATGACTGGATTATAAGAGTTAATTGGGCATCAATTCCAATTACTTAAACCTTTAATGCAAAAAGTCCCAGTGGCCTTGGTCCTCCTCAGGACACCACTGCGCCCACAAGTGCTGGTGGGGCTGTAGCAGCACCCCAGAACACACGTGTCACCATGCCACCAGTCAACGAGGCCCAGTCACTATCGCTCAGGGCAGAAAAAAGGGGGCAGGCTCCCGTGCCCCCTGCCAGCCTGCTGGCCATGGCCATGGGATGGGCTGGCTTGAGGCAAGCCCCAGGACATCAGATGGCAAGTCTTGGAGGATCCCATGCAAAGGGCACAAGAGACCCAAACCTCTCCCTGATGCCTCCTCTGATTCTTGGATTCTCTGATTGCGTAGTACTTTTCTCTCTGGACTGTGTTTCAGAGCAGGGAATTTGTTATTTTCCACCTAACCTGCCATTTTTACCTTCCTGAATGTAAATTTCTGGTCTGCCCTAGAGACAGAGCCCAGACTGCAGGGTCAAGGACAATGTGGGTGTATCTCTATTGACACTCACCCTTTAGGGCTGCTACTGATTGACAAGGGAGGACTGATGTCTGAGGAGTTCCTGGTGAACTACAACTGAGTTGGGGAAAAGGCTGCTCCACCAAATTTCTCTCCAGCTGTTCTCTCTCTAAAAGAAAGTTTTGACTCCTAGTCAGACTCAGATTCCTTACTGTGCTGTTCTTAGAATGCACTGTGATACATCCTTTCCCCAGGAGGGATTTCCAGGGGTACCTGCTTGAAGGCAGTACCTCCCTTTTTTTGTGGGAGCTGTCCAGGTGAAGGAACAGTAACCCCCAGGGGCAATTGCAGGAGGAGGGCATACCCACTGCTGTACAGGGAAGTCCAATAATTAATAACAACAACAACAACAACAACAACAACAACAACAACAACAACAACAACAATAATAATAATAATAATAATAATAATAATAATAATAATAAATTAGCTGTATTCCTTCAGGTATGATTTGCTGCTCAGCTTGAGTGTTTGTCCAAGTTTACTTAAAGCACTGGAAAACCTCCTCTGAATATGTTGTCCTTTCTGTCTGCATGTCTTGAGGTCTTTTGGTGTTACATTCCCCAGGGAATCCAATGTACTGCACTTGCAATGCAACAAGCAGAGTTCCTTTGTAGTTCTTTATCGACAGACTGGGGAAAACTGGCCAGGATCTTCCTTCCCCAGGTAGGATTTTCAGGGATAAACAGGGATAAACTGCATAAACCGCAATGAAGGCATTGTCAAAATTTTTTTAGAAGCAAACAAGATTGCATGCAGCTATATTTTTTGCCATCTAATGCAAGCCAAAGCAACAAAACAAAACAAAACAGAACAAACAAACAAACAACAGAAAAACAAGATGCCACACAAAGCCTTTGTAGTTTGTTGAGATGTTCTGTCAACAGCTGCAGACTGCTGCAGTCCTAACCTTCCTCAGCCTGACTATTACAGGAAATGTGACAGAGACTGCATACACGACATAAGTACAAGTTCATATCAGAAAAAAAGCCTGTAGAAAAATGTCTGCTTGATTTAGCAGAAAAATCTTCTTGTCCTAGCTTACTGTCAGATCTCTATGCTTCACCCACCTTTTGCATTTTTGGGACTTTTTCTGTTTTTTGATACTCAGGGAAACATCTACCCTGGGTTAATTATTGCACTGGCATCGATGCTGTGAAGTCAGCAGGTCTAGAGGAAGAGAAGCGTGGGGAAGCACAGAATGAGAGACAGAGGTGCATCAATTCCCAGCAACTCTGGCCCCAGGGGAACAGGCGTCCAGGGCAGGAGAGGGCCAGCTGTGGCAAAGCCGTCTTCATCCTGGGCAGTGCTCCCTGTGTATTGCTGAGGATCTCTGCGATTTCAGCCCAAAGACCTTCCTACAGGTTTCACTTGTAGATTGGCATCCAACTGGACAGCGTGCCTTGCAGCCTGCAGAAACTGTGTGCTTGTGTGAGAAATGCGAGTTTTGTGTTGTTTCCCATTCTCCCTTCCAATGCAGCAATGTGCCCATCATCTGACCTTTCTGTACTCAGCATTAATTCCCATTAAAATGAAAATTAAACATACATTAAGGAAAAACGTGAGTGTGAAATTAATCCACATAGACTGTAATTTGACACATTGTAAAATTTTTCAGGCAAGACCAGGAAGACAGCATGTGATTAATCTGGTATGCAAATTTAAGCCTGTTAGCAATTCATGCTATCAAATATGAATAAGACAGTGACAAAGCTAAGGTTTATTCCTGGGTGATATGAAGTAATCCATCTCAGTCCTTGTGAGATATTCTGGGAGACAGCGGCCCCAGCAAACAAAAGCTTTGAGAGGGGTTTTCAGAGGCAAACTAAAAGTTTGCAAGGAGACAATTTAAAAGTGACATGGCTGCTGGGCAAGTCAGTGCATCCTGTGCCTCTCACTCATGAAGGAAGAGAAATAGGGCAAGAAAATATGTAGCTGTGCACTTATTAGGGATCTTTGCTGCCAGCCTGAAGGGAGGTGGATGCTCTCAGAGAACCAAGGTCCAGTTAACTTCTGGTTAGACAAAAAAAGAAAAAGAAGAGAGGAAATGGATAAATAGATTAAAGAGCTCATGGATTTTTTCCCTGCATTTTCCTTCTTCTGACAAAAGATTTCCTGAAGTTTTGCCCCTTCTGTTATTTCTTATGGACAGATGTTAGTTTTGAAATCTTTCGCACAAACACTCGAATCTCCACTGCTGCCACTGACACTCTGGCATAAAATATGGGTAATCTTGGGACCTTCATGCTCCTCCAAATTCTGTCACTTGCCAGTAGCACAGCTCTACCATTGCTGCACTCAGTCAGGGGTTGAAATTCCTGCCAGAAGTCCTGGGTCAATTTGTGCTGCTTCTCAGGGGCGCAGGGCACTCCCACTTCAGCCCTGTAGCAAAAAGGGCTCAATGTGAGAAATTGGATTGTACCAGAAAGGGTCCAACAGAGAAATACTGCATGATTTTCAGTCCAGGTAACCCAGAGTGATTTTACTTTTTTTTTTTTTTTTTTTTTTTTTTTTTTTAATGCAGAGTGATCCTCTTTCAGAGTAAGAAATGTGGCATTTTTCATCTGCTGTTTGTTGGCACCAGTGGTGTTTTGCATTCAGCCCCAGTCTCACACACTAGATTTCCCCATCCTATACTGAAAGACTCCATATGAGTGCAATGGTGGTTTTTGTGGCCTTCAAACCGGTTATAAAAATCAGTATTAAAAAAGAAAGCAAGCATGACAATGTCAAACATATCTGTTGCTGAAGAGCCAGCAGCAAACAAGGCTTGGAAATCCAACTTAGGGAAGAAAGAGGCTCTTTGCTGCCTTACTGGGAGAGACAGAGGGGCTGCATTTGTAACATTAGATTCTGTAATGTTTACTGTGAAAAAACTCTGGTCTCTCCTTGGCACTGTAACCTTTCTTCCTCTATTTTTAACCAAGTTCCAAAGGCTAAACAGTGTGCGTGAGGGAAAGAGAAAATGAACACATCAGCTATAAATCAATCGTTTTTCCTAGAGCTTCATCTGCATGCAGAAACAGACATGGGCTCAGCAAAAGCTGGACACCCTACAGTGCTCAGCAGCTTCCAAAGGGGCTGGAGCATCTCCTTCCCTTGCCTGCCCTGTGCAAGGCCACACCGCAGCTTTGGTTTGTAATAAGGGTGGGTCGCTGACTGGCAGCCCAGCCAGTGTTCATCTTTCCATTTTCTCCCCAAAGTGCTCACCTTGTAGCCATGGCAACTCACTGCTGGGTGCGGGCAGACCCTGTGCTGGCTCTTGCCAACCGCTGCGAGCTGCAGCATCCCCTTGCAGGCTGCTGCCTGGTGCTGGTGCCCAGGCCATGGGGTGGGCAGAGAGGCTGGAGGAGACACCTGATTATGTCTGGGCATAGAAAAGGTACCATTCTGCTCGGAAGGGCGATTAGCAAAACTTGGTTTTGCTGCTGTCACACAGAGCCTTCTGCCACAGTACGTATTCTGTCTTAATTAGTCTTCCGTTAAGATGTATACGCTGGGGAGAAAAAGGGATTTAATCCTGCTGCAACATAAGGTTTGAAGACATTATAAGAAGGGACTTGCACAGCCTGGGATTTTGTTCCTAGGCTTTTTGCAGTTGTTGGTTATTACAGTCATTTGTCTGCACTAGTCAGGTTGTTCTTTAATATGTTTTCCTGCTGTCTTACTAGCCTACCTCACTGAAAATTCCATAATGATGATTTCTGAATGAAAATTGTTAGTTATGACTTTCGGTAGGTTCCTATTCATTTGCACATATAGTAGTCTCTGGGCTCCCTGGGGAGCCAGTTTAGCTTTGCTGAAAGAGACATTACTACACCCGCAGATCAACAATTTCCAAAGGCTGGCTAAAAGTCTTCACAAGCATCTCATATCTCCCTGGCCTCAGTGTCTGTAGTACTTTATGTGCTTAAGTACCTATCTTTGGCTGGCATACCGAGCATTTCCACAGATATAATGACATTCCAGTAAAACAACAGTTCTCCAGGTTCACATAACCATTACTGCGGTCTAGATGGGAAAATGAGGCTGGACTGGCTGAAAAGGTGATGACACTGGTGACACAGAGTAATCCATAGAATAACTTTATATCATCCAAAGAGAGAGGTCTGTGGGCAGATTGTTGATGCTGCCATGTGGAGCAGCAGAGGCTTGTACTTTCTGCCGTAGCTCTGTTTGTCTCTTGTGGAGGTGGACAAATGAACTTCATATATCTGTAGCTGTAGTCACCAGAGCCATGCAGTAAAGTGAAAATATGTTGTAACTATATCTCACCAGGAAACTAAGTTTAGTCTTGACTTTGTGTAGAAAAATGTGTTTTTTAGAAAAATCAACAACCAGGATCCTTGTCATATATTATCAGCAATTTCCTTTAGACTCCTAGCCTTTCTGTGGCATTATTTCTATTTAGTTAAGAGATGCATCTGTTCACTGCTATGCAATAACAACAGGGAGGAAATCACCACCACATATCCAGCGCAAATTTATTGATTAATTTCATAGACCAGTTTTCAAAACTCGAAGTAAAACTGTCATTTTCTCTCAAACGAGCCTGAATTCAGTGGGTAAAAGCACTATGCCAACCAACATTGTTCCTTAAAATAAAAATTGAATTATCTCCTAAAGCAAAATGTAACAAGATGCCTATTTTGCAAACAGTTCAAAATAATTCAGATGGGACTATTTCCAAGCAATTTCTTCTTTGTGAATGAAAAAGAAAACGTCTGCAGTGAGGGAGAGCTATATATAGTGTCAGTACCAAGTGAAAATAACACATTTGTACCACACAGGTTGTTCCCCCAGAATGATTCTAACTCTGGCTGTCATTACAATTGCTCCTCATTGCACTTGCAAATGCATTGAGACTAAATTTGCATTTAGCTTGCATGGAACCATTTGCATGTAATGAAGAATCTGATTAATTCTGCTCAGATTTTGTTTGTTTGTTTTCATGGTTACACCAGAAGCTCATATGTCCTGCAAGTAAGAAGCATGGAATCTGATAGATGCATGGTAGCCGTACTGGATCATGGCTATATGTCAGTATTTTCAGTGTATTTACCTTTCTTGGAATCTGTAACAATATTGTATTTTTAATACATGCTTCAGACCTTTATTGCAGCTATTTGTATGCTTAGAGAACAAGGAATTGTCAATATACATATGTAAGGATTTTGAGCACATTTCCAGTGTTTGCATATTCTCCTGTAGAGAAGAATAGACAAACAAAAGCAAACAAGCCGCTGATAAAGAAGGTCAAATTCCAAAATGAAAACTATTCTGCTGTGCAGATGGTTTATTCACCTTTCCAGCTTCTTACAGGTGCTACCTAGAAGAGTAACACATGGAGCAAGGGCGACACACTGTGATAATCTAAGAGAAATACAGGATTCTTTATTTTATTTTATTTTATTTTCATTTTTTCAATTGGATGTTATCTCCTAGTTGGTCAGAATCATCACAGATCCACGATAAATGAATTTTTCTCATTGCGAGTTAAGGCCACGTGAATGTGCTCTTCCACAGTATATGTGACTATCCAGTGACAGCATTTCATCAGGAACAAGCTGCTGGAGTTCCAGCAAATGGAAAATGGGGAGAGAATGAGCTATCTGACACACAAGCTCTGTTCATCTCAACAAGACTTTGTGCTCTCTTAGGGAACAAAAAAAGCAATTCTAAAATTTAAGAAAAAAAAAAAAAAAGTTAAAAAAAAGTCACAGGTTAAATCCAGTAAAACAAGTTGCTCCATTATCCTAGGGATTATTTTTTGATAGTGTTGTGCCTTTTGTTTGATTCTTTTTTATTGACTTACATTAAGGTTGAAGCAAGATATCATGAGAGACATCTGGAGAAGATTCAGCCTTTTATATGTCAAAATGCCCTTCTTGACGTCAAAACATACACATAGGAGAGAAACTTAACAGGACATTCTCTGGAACCTAATAAAACATGATCCCTGAAAGTTTTACTTTAAACTAATACCAGTTATAATGGCAACTGATAACAGTTAGGAGATATACCTATTATGGGTAGTTCATATGGCTTTCTTTCTTTCAGTCTGTTGTCCTTCTCATATACCTAGACAAAAAGATGAAAACAGACTTTGAAAACAGATTTTCAAAAGCTTCAAAGGTCTTTCAGAAACCAGGCTAAAATAATGAGATAGAGTTTGCTTTATGAAAACACTATTCAGAAAAATAAATACATTTAGCAATAGTTAGCATGTTAGACAAGATTTCCTGTTCCCTAGTTTTGCTTTGGGTTTTGGCTGCCTTTTAGACGAGGCTTAATCTTGCATTTCTGTCATATGTGAACCCTTAGCGGGTCATGAACTGTGGCTTCTGTGAAGGAAAGTTGTTGCTATTAACCTGATGATTCAGAGTACAGACAGCCTATGCCATCCTCAAAGAGGACACGCTACCAAAAGACCTACTTTTGGTAGGTCTTTCGGAGTAGTATACTGTTGGAGTAGTATACTTGCTGAGGAAGAGCCTCCAAGGTGCTTGACAATGATGAAGTAGAGCTGTTCATCTCTCAGAAGCACACGAGTCTGACCTTCGTCCTGGAACTACAGTTTAATGGCATTCCTTGGTTTCTAACACTTGCAGTAATACAAGTGTTTCTGACAAAGAAAAAGAAGAGAAGAGAGAAAAGAAAAGAAAAGAAAAGAAAAGAAAAGAAAAGAAAAGAAAAGAAAAGAAAAGAAAAGAAAAGAAAAGAAAAGAAAAGAAAAGAAAAGAAAAGAAAAGAAAAGAAAAGAAAAGAAAAGAAAAGAAAAGAAAAGAAAAGAAAAGAAAAGAAAAGAAAAGAAAAAGGACATACCAATGTGGGAAGTACTTCTCTTGAATAAACTACTTTTTGAGAGATGTTCCTCAAATTAAGATGAGAAACCTCATATCAGTTCTCATTATGCCTTCCTGTCAAAAGCAGAGGTTTTCCCATGTAATGTGACATTAACACCAATTACATAAATACCTACTGCATCTTTACTTTGCATCTGCTTTGCATTATTTACCACTACAGGTTCTATTGTGAAGCTTCATTTATCATTTGCATCCTACAGAAGCAACAAAACTAGAGAGCAAAGGAATTTAACTACTATATCTGCAAGTGATCTGCGTTTTTCAGGCATGGGGACTATATTCCAGAACAAATTTTATTCTGAAAATCTTTCCTCAGGAATCTCCGCTGTTAATGGTACCTGTATCTCTTTCTGCACCAAAAAAAAAAAAATAATGAACAATAACAGCTGATCTTACAATGTATTTCCTTTCCAACTTTTCCACTTTTAAAATCTCACATTATATATTGATATTTTGAGTGGCTGATACCAAGCTATTTTTTTTTTTTCTGGATCTTTGCAAACACTCCAGCCTGTTGGTGGAAATACGCCTATAACTATTCATGTGGGTTTGTGCTGGTGGTGTTGGTGGTGGTGGGAGGGGGAATGTTGTTTGTTTTGGTTTGGTTTGGTTTGGTTTCATTTTGTTTTATATAAAAATGTTATTTTGGACGAGTGAAGCTATTATCTCCCTGCTGTTGTAGTCAAACCCTAAGGGACAGGCTCACCTGGGTGTGTAGTGGGCACAGTGCTACTGACAGTCAGTAGGGATCAGTGGCACCACAGATTGACTTGGAGCAGTGCAGTGTACAGAAGTTTTGATCCTGCCATCTTGTGTGTGTGTGCACACGAGCACCAAGCAGTCGTGCTGGTTACAGTTGCATCCAGCCTTGACAAAAACGGTACAAAATGTGGTTTCTCAGACTGAACATAACATAGCAAGCCTGGTTCACTTCAGGAAAAGTCTGGTTCAAAAATGAAGTCCTGCTTGACAAAAGTCAGCAAAATACTTTCTTCTGATTTTTGTGGAGACAGGGTTTCAAATTTGTCTTTCATGCCACCTTCCTGCCACGTTTCTTCCTGCACTGCCCATCATCTCTGCTGCCAGTCTGTTAACATGCCTTTTGCACCGGTTTCATTTAAGAATTCTTTATGCCTGTTTGTCCAGTTTCTGTGTTCTGTCAAGCTGCAAACATCTAAAAAACACCTGTGGCCTTTTCTACCCTTTCCAGGCACAGTTCAGACAGAGCTATGCAGTCTTCAATAGTACAGTAAAATTGTACTTGTGCCATGAAAAAGCTGTGCAGTGCTTACTCCAAACCTTAAGTGAAACTGGTTCTCCACAATCTGTAACATACATGTATATCCCATTGCATTTAGTAAAAGACGTTTAGATGTAGAGCTTAGGGATATGGTTTAGCGGAGGACTGTTAGCGTTAGGTCAGAGGTTGGACTTGATGATCTTGAGGTCTCTTCCAACCTAGAAATTCTATGATTCTGTGATTCTGTGATTCTGTGACTGGAGGGACCCCAAAGTAATCTTTGCTGCATCTCTGCTTATGTTTTCTCAATATACCTTTGGGGCATGTTACTGAAAGACAATTTTTAGTGTTTTATAAAAACGTCTGTAGAAATTCGGTTTGGGAGAAGTTTCCCTCTCATATGACATGATTTGTTCTCTATACACTCTGCTTGTGAAGCTACAGCTGCAGTGATTTGGAAACCGTAGGTAAAAAGGCGTGGAATGTTTTACAGTCACAATTTTTCCCTCATTTGTGCCAGGAGCAAGGACAAACTGCGTGAGCCATCTGCCTTCCCCCAGCCTGTCTGGAGCGGGAAGAGCAGCAGCCAAGAAGCTGTGTGATGGCTCTGCCCGTCATAGCCCTGGCCCTTTTTGTCTCAGCCATAGGGAAGGAGGCAGCAAATCCTGCTTCTGGCAGCACCCAGCAATGTCACTGTGCTCCTGACTGCAGTGCAAGCATTCCTGTCTCATCTGAATAATGGGTTAATGATGGGTTCTGTGCTTAAAATTGCTTAATGTACATAAAAGTCTTGAGTGCTTTGACACATGCTTTACAAGTATCAGTAGGAGGCGTAAGTTATAAAAGATAACCAAGACGGGGAAAGGATTTATTTATTTATTTATTTTTATTTTCCAGAACAGCAACAAATACCATGACCAGTAAGAACTAACTTTGGCCTAGTCTTCTCATCTAGTACCACACAGCATTGTGGCAGAGCAGTGCTCTATAACAAGAAGCGCTGAGCTTATTGCACAAAGACTCAGGTAAGCCAAAAGAAGTATTATCTTCATTACCCTCAAGCAGGCCAGGCAGATGTTATCAGGAAATGTCTGGCAGTCATGGACTGCTTTGTGTCTTTGTTCTGCATTAACATGCTTCAGCAGAACAGGAGAAGACAAGGAGCTCCATCAGAATGGACCCTGTAAGTGACAGGGAGAACACGTCTCTATTTTTTTTTCCTGAGAAATAAATAAATAATTCACCAAAAGCAAACTTTAGAGACTGAGTTAAATTCCTCACCATTCCCTTTAGGACAAGTTTTTAAAATGTGTAGTACTTTGGTGAAGTCAGGAGGGGCATCAGTAAAACTGCTACCTTGGACTTCTGGAGGGCAGACTTTGAATTGTTCAGGTCACTGGTAGGGAGGGTCCTTTGGGAGTCAGTCCTGAAGGGCAGAAAGGCCCAGGAAGTCTGGATGATCCTCAAGAAGTCTTCAAGGTGCAGGAGCAGTTCTTGTGTGCCTTAAGATGAGCTGGCAGGGAAGAAGACCAGCAGGGATGAACCAGGATCTTTTGCTGAGTATGTGGGAGAAAAACATTTTATGTCCAGTGGAAGAAGGGGCAAGCAACTTGGAGAGAGTACAAGGAAGTTGCCAACATATGAGAGAGAAAATCAGGAAGGCTAAAGCCCAGCGCGAGCTCAACCTGGCCACTATGGTTAAAGATAACAAAAAACATTTATATATATATATAGTAATGGCAAGAGGAGAACAAAGGACAATCTCTATCCTTTCCTGGACACAGAGGAGAACATGACTACTGAGGATAAGGAAAGGGCTGAATTTCTTAATGCCTTATTTACATCCATCTTTTCTAGTCAGGCCACTTGTCCTTGAGGTACTCAATCTCCTGACATGGAAGTCTAGGACAGGGAGCAGAAGAACAACCTCCTTCCCACAAACTTCGGATGGAAACCGTCAGAGGCCTGCTGCTCCACCTGGACTGTCACATGTCCATGGGGCTAAATGGAATTCACCTGAGGGTGCTGAAGAAGTTTGTGGATGTAATTGCTGGGCCGCTTTCCATCATCTATCAGTGGCCTTAGTCATCTGGAGAGGTCCCAGATGACTGGAGGCTTGCCAATGTAACAGACATCTATAAGAAGGGTCTTAAGGAGGACCTGGGGAACTACAGGCCTGTCAGCCTGACCTCAGTGCCAGGAAAGGTGGTGGAACAGGTCATCTTGACTGCTATCACACAGCTTATGTGGGACAACCAGGGGATGAGGCCCAGACAGCATGGCCTCATGAAAGTCTAGTCCTGCCTGACCAACATCATCTTCTTCTGTGACCAGGTGACCCTCCTGGTGGAAGAGAGAAAGGCTGCTGATGTAGTTTACCTAGATTTCAGCAATGCCTTTGACATGGTCTCCCATTGTATCCTCCTGGAGATGCTGGCAGACCGTGGCTTGGACAGGTACATTCTTTGCTGGGTTAGAAACTGGCTGGATGGCTGGGCCCAGAGAGTGGTGGTGAATGGAGTGAAATCCAGCTGGCGACTGGTCACCAGTGGTGTTCCCCAGGGGTCTGTGTTGGGGCCCATCCTCTTTAATATCTTTATCGATGATTTGGATGAGGGAATTGAGTGCACCTTCAGTAAATTAGCAAATGGCACCAAGCTGGGGGAAGTGTTGATCTGCCAGAGGGTAGGAAGGCCCTGCAGAGGGACCTGGGCAGGTTGGGTCAATGAGATGAGGTTCAACATGGCTAAGTGCTGGGTCCTGCACTTGGGGCACAACAACCCCATGCAGTGCTACAGGCTGGGAGCAGAGTGGCTGGAAAGCTGCGCAGAGGAAAAGGATCTGGATGTGCTGACTGATGCTCACCTGAACATGTGCCAGCAGTGTGCCCAGGGGGCCAAGAAGGCCAGTGGCATCCTGGCTTGTGTCAGGAGCAGTGCAGCCAGAAGGAGCAGGGAAGCGATTGTCCCCCTGTACTCTGCTATGGTGAGGCTGCACCTCAAGTGCTGTGTTCAGTTTTGGGGCCCTCACTACCAGATGGACATCGAGGCCCTGGAACATGTCCAGAGAAGGGCTATGAAGGTGGGGAAGGGCCTGGGACACAAGTCCTGTGAGGAGCGGCTGAGGGACCTGGGGTTGTTTGGTCTGGAGAAGAGGAGGCTCAGGGGAGACCTTAGTGCTCTCTGCAACTACCTGAAAGGAAGGTGTGGGGAGCTGGGAGTCAACCTCTCCTCACTGGTAATAAGTGATAGGACTAGAGGGAATGGCCTCAAGTTGTGCCAGGGGAGGTTTAGATTGGAAATGAGGAGATGTTTCTTCTCAGAATGAGCAGTCAGGCATTGGAATGGGTTGCCCAGGGAAGCGGTGGAGTTACCGTCCCTAGGGGTGTTCAAGGAGAGGTTGGACATGGTGCTTGGGGACATGGTTTAGTGGGTGACATTGCTAGTAGGGTGATGGTTGGACCACATGATCGTGGAGGTCTTTTCCAACCTTTATGGTTCTATGATTCTTCTAGGACCAGATGGAAACTTGTTGTATAAGTGAAGGAAAACATACTAAGGGTCCAAGCAAATTTCTTTCTAGTCCAAACAGAATTTCTTCACATGGAAACAACTTTGATCAGAGTCATTAACAAGCTAAACTACAGAAGAGCAGAACAGACCTCACTGAATTAGTGCACAAATTAAAACTGACTAATTCAATCTGAGAACACATGTGGCACTGCCCCTGGGCATCACTGCAAGTGCAGTGCCTGTAGGCAGTGCAGGAACCCCCATGTCTCCCTTGGCAGTGAAGGCTCCTTCCCTGCATTAGGACAGGGAAGCCTCTGCAAGGCAGGGCACAAACAGGAGGAGCAGAGGGCAGAGGTCTGACCAGCAAAAGGTCTGACTTCAAATCACCAGGAGCACCTCTACTAGGGTGAATACCATTCATTCAGCACAAAAGCTACATACTCAGCAGCTGTGCACAAGTTATTTGGTGTGTTACCAGTGCAACATCACCAGGATTTCTGAGATCAGATGTGAGGAAAAGATAAAGTGCTGGAAATGGATTGCCTGTAAGGGTCTCTTGAACCAAAGCCAAAGCCTACCTACTTGCAAAAAGAAAGCATATAAGGCTCTCCAATCACCTGGTTTTAAGCCAAAACCTGAAAATCTGAAGTTAATTTTCTTTTCTAGTCCACCTATGATGTTGTAATGGAACAGAAGCACTTTGCAAAAATGTCCCAGCACCATTTCTTAAAACATTTTGCCCTTGAGCAGGCAAATAACAGCAACGTCTAGGGCCAAGATATAAATTACTGATGTTTCCAGCTGCCCCATGCTATTTTATCATCCTTGCTTTAGCATCTGATTATGACGTTTGTGATTCCTTTTGTGTCGAGGCTATATACTATGCAAATTATCCAGGAAGTTTGTCATAAGAGCAGATGTCCACTGTTAGAAAGATAAGCATATCTAAATATTTTCTATCAGCTTTCTTCTTATTCATTGCATTTAGGGGTGGTCTTACAAGCCCATTCATGCACTCACAGCTGCAGCCATGCTTACCATGCTTATATGGACAATAGTTACAGCAGGAAGGAATAGAAAAAGTGGGGAAACCTCTTGGTCTACCATCTGGACAGAAATGAATTTTCCAGAACACAAACTGCTCAGGCTTTATGGCTCCCTCCACTCCTATCTTTGTCGTGACTGCCAGAATTGCTAACCTTGTACAAAGCAGCATCTGCTGCAATGCTGGGTTGTGTGTGGTGGGACTCTGGGCAGATATCATACACAAATTTGGAGGTATAATAGCATTAATAGGAAAAAGAGATGCGGAAGTACGTGGGTCATTCAACCCACTTGACATGGGGTTTGGAACATACGGATGATCTCAGGCAAAAAAAAACTTCCATTGCCTTGAAAACCCTGCATTGTCAGTTTGAGGCATAATTCCTTGTTTGCAGAGATAATGTCAATGATTGGAATAATCATCAGCCTGATCCAGATGGAAAAGTAAACACTTTATTTTCATGCTAGAGTCATGTTTGCTTAGCAGTAGCACCTGTGACACACTGAAGGATGAGCTAACACCCACGAAGTATTTCTGTTCCCACTTCTATTGTCCTTTGCAACGGAAGCTCTCACCTTTGTTTTTACTATAAATCCCTTGTAGGAGAGAGATCATCTGCAGTTCTGACTCAGACCATTAAAAGCATATTGAGAAATAACTTAGGTTTCCCAGAAGGCTAATTTACGTCAGCAAGCAGAAAGATAATCACAGTCATAAATCTTTGTCCATGTCTGTATCTCCTGATTGTTTCAAAAATATCAGGACAATACTTTCTATACCTTAAACAAATGCAGTAATTCAACTTGTTTTTCTTAACATCTGCAGTGCATAGTAGCTATGGTCTTTTACGTGTATACCAGACTACTTCCAGCATGTTGGAATTAAAAATGCTCTGTAAATTATGCATGACTTTTTAACATTCATGAATCCCATAATTTTATTTTATTGATCAGTTCTTTCCAATAATTGGCAACAACCCATGAGGAAATGAATGTTCTACATTGGGCAAATGGGAATTTCATTGGTGTAATACTGGGAAAACAAGAGATGTGCTTAGCAAGCTAAAACGTTACTGTTCTTTACATTTATCTGAGAGCAGTGTCACTGTCCTCCTGCCTGAATTTACCTGGGGGCTTCAGAGGAGTAGAAAAGCTGTTTTATTTGCTATTTAAAGGGAAGATAAGATATCCAGTAAACCCTCCATTGCTGTTAATATTAATGAAGGTAACCATACACATACCTTGACTTCTATTCTTATTAATGAAAACTAAAACACATCAGTGTAGGGATTCTAAAGGTTTTCATTGCACCTTATTTTCTTAGGACTGGCAGCCAGCCTTAGCCTCCTCTGTTCCCAGTCACACTGTGCCTTCATTTCACGCACATACCAATTAGGCACTCAGGGCATACAAGGCTCTCTTCTGGTCCTACATGCCCAAGGCACAGCAATTCTTGCTTTAGTATAAGCAAATTTACTGTGAATAATCCGGTCAGTCAAGACCATGTACTGAAGAAGAGCACTTGCCTTTGAGCCAGTTATAAAACACAAGATCCAAGAAGCATCAACGGAAGCAAAACTCGATAGCTGGGGAGGATCCACAGCCATACATCTGCAATCCTACTACCAACTTATTTTCAGATCATGGGATAAGAGAAAAAAAATCATTTTTATGAAAGATAAATCCAGTCCTCAATGAAATAAAAACGATTTCATATAGAAATGGTTACTGGTTGGATGTGATGGCTCCAAACACGTTACTGTGAGGGCAGCCAGCCTTCCTGGTGGGCCATGTAGCAGACACTTTCAGATGGTCCCACGAGGCTGCCAAAGAATAGTCATGATAAACAAAAACAAAAACAAACAAACCAAAAAGACTTCCAATGTTGATTATGGCCTCTCATGACTCAGTATGCTTATGCCTGGTGATAGAGATTTATAATCTGAGGGCAGTTAAAGGAATGTTAATTCTCCACATTCAGCTGCTAAATCTTGCAAATGTGTGATTTGGGTTCATAGCATTCTGCTTTGGGAAAAAGCCTAATTCTGTTGTATACTCTATTAAAAATGATTAGGACAACAAAGTAGATTCTGCATCACTTATTGGGTGTACATAATGAGATTGATTCACTTGTTTGATTTCCTGCTCACCAAGGAACTCTATGTTTGTTGAGTGTTACTGAATTTGTGTCCACCAGGAAAAAGAGGAGATTTAGATTTATTCTAATAAAATCTTGTATCAAGGCAAAATTAAACTGTAGAGAAGAATGAGTAATGCTTTAAAACATGGTATTAATTTCAAGTGTACATATAGCAAAAGCACTTTAACAGAAAGCACAACTTGCCTTTCACTTTTCTTCATTTTTTTTTTTCCTCCAGAGTACAAAGTAAAAGAAATATATTGACCTCAGGGTTTATTTGCTTTTGTTTGTTTGTTTGTTTGTTTTGTTTGTTTTTAATAGTTCTAAATAGTTGGGGAAAAAAAAAAAAGTGTTCCTAGAAGTTGCTAAATTCTTTCACTTATGCCTCATGAGAGGTAGAAGTCTCAGTAGTCCATACTAAAATAATAAAAAAGTTACTAGGCAAAAACTACTCCCCCCGCCCCCAAAAGTACAGGGTATATCAGATAGCCATGCTGACAGAGAAAACTAATCTTACATATTGGAAAGATGAATGACAAACAGGAGCATAGGCTTTAAGAGGCATAAAAAAACTCCATACTCTAAGACATCTTGGCAAATAAAATTTATAATTCAGAAACAGAAAAGGGTTACAAAGAAAACACTACAAAAGTCCACAATTGACCTTCGAAGTTTGCAAGTATTCTGAGTAGTTTCATTTGGCAACCCGTCCCCAGGCTTTGTGTGTGTGTGCAGTACCAGACATGAGCTCTACATCAGCAATCCTCAGGTGAAAGCAATATTCACAGGTGGGTTTTGTGGGGAGTCAAGTCATATACAACTTTGGCTTATAAGAGAAAACAATTCCTTATTACATATCACGTGTGAAAACTTATGTATTGATCTTTTATTTTTTTTGGGTAGCCAGGGAATGCAATGACCGTCTAAATGAACTACTTATTGATCATCCTCCTGGATACAGGGAATTACATCAATTTATCCTTTAAGAGTAATGCTTTTTCTGGCATTACATAACCACAGCAGAGTGTCCTAAGCTTAGCACTTTTTCCAACATATTTAATCTTTATAATAACTTTGCGACTATGCAGAGCTCTTCATAAATATTTAATCCAAATTATTCTGCAGACAAAAGCACCAGAGAAGAGTCAGAAAGTGACTCACAGTTTCTTAATCAGAGATGAGTGACTAGGCAGCTCTGATGTCGCAGTGGGAGCAGGTTATTGGTGTTGATTAAATCATCTGAGAATGAATCCCATCTGCAGTTGTGGGCCAAATCCTGGCTTGAGCAGGTGGCAAGCCATGCCGAGGCAGTGTGCACTGAGGATCTGCTGTTCTGCTGCAGTTCTGCGGCAAAATGCAGAATAACAGTGCTGTCCTTGGCACACGGGGCTTCGTGATTATTAAAACTTTTCCCTCCACAGCAACAGAAAAAAAAAAAATCAATTCTGACACAGATGAACAGCAAGAAGGTGTGACTTCTTTCTAGTGTTTAATTTGTGTTATATAAATGCACGTAGTTCAGAGCAACATGGATTAAATAGGCCTTTATAATTGATGTATGGCTCTGTTAGACACTTTGCAGTATATGCTCAAGCATTAGACAACCTAATTTGGGAAACCAAGTGTAATCTACGGATTTAAACTAGAATCCTCATCCGTGCTGGACAGAGAGTGTGCTCATATCCATTCAGGAGACAGACGTCTTTTTAATTTAAAAAGCCTTGTGGGTTAGAAAAAAAAAGTACTTCTTATGCTGTTGGATGAAGTCTTTGTGAGAAAACAAGAATAATTTCTGTAAAAGAAAATTGTATACTTTAAACTAGTACACACCACTCTAGCAGTAAAATAATGGTAAAAATAAATAATATTAACTTATTTCCACTCTCAGGAGTTTTTATCATGATATTATGGATGGAAATAAGAAAGAAAAAGTGATCACACATTAAAATAATTTATTGGTCATTAAATACTGTGTGAGGTATAGCAGTTCCTATATTCTTCTGGTATAATTTAATTGACTTTTGTTTATGCTCACATTTTCTGGATATAGATACATATATATATTTTATTGATTTGGTAGCCTACAGTAAATTCATCATATGTGCCTAATTGCAGGAAGGTTTTAAAATAACATCAAGCATTAGTCTTACCGTTTGATCTTACCCGGTTAAATGAGAGCGGGTACACTAACAGCTCTGGGGATCCTGCAAGAAATATTGGGGAAATGACATTTTCCTGAATTTGTGCAATGACATTTTCAGTGACAGCTCCTTTGCAGTCTAGGTCTCCACCACTGCCTCCCAGCCTAAAGGAAGCCAGCTCATCCAGAGATTGGCTGTGCACATGGGTGTTACAGGACCATTTTTATCCTGCTCTTTCTCCGTCTGTCCAGACATACAGACTGGTTTGTTCCTACCAGGCAAAAAGTGAGCTGAGCTGCAGCTGGCGTTAGCCTACAATGATGGTGCATCCACTCCTTCACTGACATCAACTGCGTCCATTCTTTTTCACACATGAAATCCATTTATTTACTTATTTATTTTTGTCTTGAAGTCTGGCTCTGCAAATGGCAGCAGGTCAGGAAGTGCTGCAGGAGATGGTCTGCTGCTGCAGTGACAGCCAGCCACCCCTGTTCAAGTCTCTGTCTCATGAATCTTTGTTTGAAATGGCTTAAAGAGGCTTTTGGCCATCTGAACTTCCACAGTTTATGGAAGTTTCTGCTGTGTGACACAATACAAGATTTTACTGAAAAAAATGGCAGTGCAAAGGATAGCTGAAAAGCAACCAATCACCATTATGTCAGTTTCACTGACTTATCCTTACTACATGACCCTTTCTTTTCTGGATATGTAGATAATTCTATTTACTCTTTTGTATTATGTTCTGTCTTCAAGCAAATGTTTGAGCAAAAACCTTGGAAATGAATGCAGCTATGGTCACACGTACCTTACTAAATCAAACATATACTTCTATTTGGGATAAAGCTACATTTTGAGTTGCAACACTGCCCTGGACACTATGGCTATTCAGTGATAGTTACTGCTATGAAATGCTTTCTCTGATCTTTCAGGACTGCAGGATCCCATCAATCATCAGGGAAAGTGCTGAAGTTTAGATTCAAAATTACTTTGCACTGACAGTTTAAATTAAATATGTCTTCATTATCCTGAATGGTACACAAACAAGCCTCCATAATTTCATATTAAAAATCTTTTTGTTTCTTCTTCTCTTTTCATAGAGTCATAGAATGGTTTGGATTGGAAGAGACCTTAATGATCACCTACTCCAGCCCTCCTGGCACGGGCAGGGTCACCTGCCACTAGAAATTTATTTTATCCATGCCTACCATCACTTGTCCTGCATCTGAATCAAGTGATAGCCACGTTCAGTGCCAAATATTTGATATGTTCCCTGCGAGATCTGCTGCATGCAGCTTGGTGTGATGCAAATGCTGAACAAGGTGCGTCCAGGGCTCCAGGTGAACAGAGCAGGCAGTCCTGCCTTGGTGGTTCCTACCCTTCGCAGAAAGGCTCCTTGCGTGCCTCACCAGGCTCTTCTGGTAATGATGCAGCCCTGTACTTCAATGGCACCATTAACCTGGAAATCCTCCAGCATTTTAAGGAGGAAGCCTCTTATTTTACACTTACAGTGTTTCTGTTGGGGTAAGCTCACTGGTAGCCCTTTCCCTCTCCCCCCTTTATTTTTTTTCAGCCCCACCAGGCCACTAATGAGCTTTCGTCTCCCCACCAAAACATGTCTAAAGATGTGGTGTTATGATTTATGCATGTAACAAATATGTTACGACCCTCCCATTAACTTTTATGACTAATGCGTCTTCAGGCTATCATAACAACTCCTATGGTACATAAGAAGAAGTGGAAACCCTTCGACATGAATTAATCCTTCATGTTTTATGTCTACTAAAACCCTCATTTAGCTCAGTGCTGTAGTTTCACCAAGACTTGTTATATACTGCTATGTAACCTTGATGAAATAGACACAGAAATCAAAAGAACATTGTCAGTTTGGGATGTACAGAAAATATAAACATTTGATTTTTCTGTAGGCAAAGGAAACTGAGTGGCAAAACAAAACAAAACAAAACAAAACAAAACAAAAAAACATGATTGCCTGAGCTGTTTTACTAGCCAGATTTGTGGCAACTCTGAAGGCAGATCAGTGCATTAGCTTCTGCACAGAGGGCTACTGACACCAGGACCAGGAAGGATGGGAGGTCTGCATCCCATCTGTGAAATTCATGCTTGGTGCTGTAAGGTAAAATGGAAGCCCCAAGAGGGCAGGTTGAGTTGGACCGGTGACTCTGCTCCCATGTGGCCTGAAACCTGAAAGAGCCTTTCTTGCACAGAAGACATGCCACCCTCCTTGTCCACCCACACTTTGCTTCTGTCCAAGGCACTGAAGTGGCTTTTATTGTCTCTCTGCAAGAAACGCTATGTGTTTCTCTGCCTCACACATATACCAGTTTTCAAAGCTCTGCAAGATCCAAAGCAAGAAAGTAAAATATAAAGGCAAGATACTGCTGTTTTATTCCCTGTGTCATGCTAAAGGGGAAAAAAGGCATTATAAATTGCTGCAAGCAGAAGAGCAGGCTGTTGTGTTCAATGCTAGTTTTATGATGCTGAGGTGAAGTTAATATGACTCACTCCTATAACTTACATGGGCATGACACAGACTTTTGACATTTAATATTTTCTTTTTTACTTACCAAAAGTTATAATTACCTCTTGAAAGCTTGGATCCGCTTTATTTTCCTAACATTTAGTCCCTTTATGCTTGGCATTTTGCCATTTTTCCAATGTACATATTCCATCTGGGTACTTTTCTGGCCCTTAGTGCTGCAGTAGCTAAGTGCTTAAAGGATTTATAGATTTTATTTCATGGCAATTTTTCATGGCATTTATCTCATATTGTACATGGCAATTAGAGACCCGTGGAGTCATTGCAGCAGGTCACAGTCACACAGACATTGTATGGCACAACAAGGAACAGGGCTAGTTTAGGTGCACATTGTATTTCAGTTATGGGATCTGGTCTGTGCTTAAGCTCAAATTCCTTTTTAGTCTGGACTGTTTGGAAAGACGTGATGTTTAAGAGGTCTGAAAAATTGCATGGAGGAGAAAAGCCAGGCTAACTTTATGCATAAAGTGAATCCCATCCAGTGTCTATTGCTGGCTAACATTTTTAAGCAGGATGTTGTGTCTTAGAAACAACACTACCTCATTCTCTTATAATGGCCAGTTCAAACAAATCAAAGTGCAAGTTAAAAAATATTTTTCATCCCCTCCCCCCCTTTTTTTTTTTTCACCTTACCTTGCTTTTTAGAAAAACTTCTATGAAAAATATTTGCATTTAAACATATATAAAATATGTTTAGTGTTTCCATGAAGATTCAACCTTTCTGAGCCCAATGTTGTTTTTCCTACTGCCTGTTTTGAGAGATGAAAGGTATCTTTACCATGCCAGAACATGTAGCTGCTGCTGTCTTTCACAAGGTAATAGTAAAAAAAAGGAGGCAACTGAAGAGGATAACTATTTTTTACTGCACAGAGAAAAACAGAATATTTCATTTGTCTTGTCAGCCTTGAAGACTAAGCAATCCAACAAGAAAACATTATTGGTCATGAGGCAGCGCTTGATCGCCAACAAATCACATGTATGTAGCTCGTGCCTAGACTGTGTATTGCCCTAAATAATTGCTAACCTTTCATTTCTTAATCTCTTGAGGAAGGGGTGTTCTCACTGAGAGAAATGCATCCTGTGTACCTATCAAGCCGTTTCATTTCCTTCTTGAGAGCCTTACCCTCTGTGCTCTTTCTATTGTTAGACATGGACTGGAAAGACAGAAGAAGACAGGACAGCCATTTGCAGCTGTTGGAGGAATCCTTGGCCCATACTAGCAGCAGCAGTAAGGGGTCTCTCAGAACCTCAGTTTTTATTTTTCTAAAAAAGGAGGTATAGGTGGGTGGGAATAATGCAGAGCACCCACTGGGCTCTGGCAAGGAGCTATTGAGTGCTGCGCTAGGTACAGATGTGTGCTTATAGCTGCTCTGCAAAGACACTGAGCACGCTGTGCACAATCCACTGATGCTTTTGCAGTCCAGGCAAGGATGGAATTAATAAATGATGAAGAAGCAAATTTCAGGTGCATCCCGGTGGGCAAAATCTGCAAGATGGACTGCTTGTGAGATGGACTTGGGTAAATTGGTTCAATTTTCTGTGCCTCTTGATCCAAGAATGGTAGAAAAATAAAATAAAATGGAGTTCTTTTGTAATAAGCATTGTAATAACCATTACTAGTAATAGCTTACTACAAAATGCTCTATGAGAAGCATGGTGCATTGCTATCTATAGTCCTTTTTTTTTTTTTTTTTTTTTTTTTACCTAGGACATTCTCCATAGTTTTGCATGCCAAATAATTTTGCCTAATTTAAAGCTTATTTTCCTCGTTGCGTATAAAATTATTATTTTAAAATGCTTCTTTCCTTTCAACAGGGTATTAGAGTGCTGTGTGCATCAAGGATACTATTGACATATTCAGTGAGATATTTTTAGCCTAGTGGAAAAAAAATAAAATCTTGAGAAAGGTCAGTTCTTTCACTGTGCTAATTAAATTGCTTTGGAAGGAGATTATATCACGATGGTGACCAGCAAGCTAGCCAGAACAGACACCATTCTGTAGTAGGTAGCTTTTGTGAAAGTGTTGGTCTAAGAATGGCTTGCAGAGATAGGCAAATATGCTAATAGATTGCCCGTGAGTCATTCAACGGGTTTCTTCCTTTGATGTTTTCATTTCACAAATGCAGGGAAAACAGCCATATCTCTCAAAAAGAGATCATTTCCATCCAGTTTCTGTTACATTTTTTGTTAACTAAGTGCAGCATTGTATATGTCCTTTTTCAGTAACAGAATGTACTGTTAAATGGAAGCCTGCATGGTGATGCCTGTTAATCACTGTCATCTACAAGCCTGAATTTATGGAATGTATGTCTCTAATGCAACTTTTGAAACACGAGGATAGTCTGAACAAATGAGGAGGTGCAAAGCAAACAAACTAATCCAGAGCTACCACAAGGTGGGGTTAGGTCATTTACGATCTGACCAGTCCACAAGGTGAGTTAGTAGTCACGTCAGCCTTCACTTTCTTCTCTGAATCCTCTACACTTCCCTAATATGCATTTTCTCGTTACAAAATTGTCTCCTTTGTTAGGAGAATTCTGTTCAGACACCTTCCTATTCTGTGTCCACCGATGATTATTGCAACACCCATCCCCCAGTCCTGTTTTTCTGGGCTGTGTGGCTGTGCACGTCAGCACAAGCCTCTGCTCTCTGATTTCTGACTGCGGAGAGACAAGCAACTAATTTTTCCAAAAGCTTCTGCCGATCCCCTACAGAGTACTTTGGTAGTTTAGCAAGGACATTGGCTGCTAAAAACGAGTTTGGTTGCTGCTTAATTAATGGCATAAGGACTGTGTAATCCACTCAACCAGGTGACTGTTACATTCAAATCACCGTAAACACGTCTGAACACTTCTCTGTGCAGACAGCACAAGTTGTCAAGGATATGTGTCTTGCGGTAGGGGAATTTGACCTCTTGCATGAGACTGTCACTGCCTTTTGAGACCCAGATTTTAATAAACATCTGCACAAAGCAAGTTGTTAACTCTAAATTAAGGTACCGTTTTAAATACAGCAACTAGGAAGATGAAATTGAGGGAGGGTAGCCTGCATATAACATGCCCAATGACAGTTCCCAGAGTCGGTGTGATGAGTCCAGGAACAAATGATTTTGCAGGAAAATACCAAGAGTCAGGTCCAGGTGCCAAATTCAGGGACCCAGCAAAAAGAGACTGTGGTTGGAGATACGAAAGGGATTGGCTGGGATTTCTTTTGGGAAGATCAGATTTCTGATCTTACATTACCTGTGAAATACTGAAAATACTATCTATAAATTCAAATTGATTGCCAAAGTCTGGTGTCAGTTGTCAGACTTGCTGAAAATGTATCTTCACCCACCTGGACACAGATGTGTAGGAGGTTTTTAAAGGAAATCTCTATGGATGAGCTGTCCCCGCCGCAGACCAGGGGGTCCTGCTCCCAGCATCGCATGGCAGTGACAAATGGCCACTCCAGGGTGTCTTCTCAAAGGCTTCTTGGTTGGGTGTGCTTCTAAGAACGTTTTACAGCAGCTATAATTACATGGTAGAGCATAAACTAACAAGCTGCATCTACTCAGTATTAAGGATTAATGATCTGAACTCTTAGTACTTACTTCCCCACAGGGTAGCAAATTCACCAAAATCATGCTTCAATAAATGCAAAAAATATGATACATAGCAGATGTAGAATGTATGCATAGAAAGAAGGTTCTTATCCTTCTTGTCCCATTATCTGACACAGGACATGGCTTAAATGGTCTGCAGTTTCACCCACCTGAGCACCCACCTAAGATGCAGATTTACTGACCACTGTGATACAGACCTCACTGTGTGCTCCCCAGAGGTGTTTATTCCCTTCTTTCACACCGTCCTCACCGCCTCTCTCTCACCATCCACCTCATCTTTTTCTTATGGGTGACACAGTGTTTCCTGTACACCTGAGCCCCACCACAAAATGGGCTCCTCACCTATGCTTCCCTGTTGACGCTGCTCTGTCATGCTTTTTTTGGCAAGGCTGTAGTGTTTCTCACACCTTGGACTCTTACCATCTGTCTGTGCTTGGGCCTCGCTTCTGAATTATAAAAGACTGGGATGTGCTGTGGTCCTGTCTGCCTACTCCTTTGATCTCTCTGGCATACACCTGGTGCTCATGGACGGACCGCAGGCTCCTTGCAAGCTCCCTGGTTCCAGTTGGCTGGGACTTGCTTAGCCAATCTGCTTCCATTTGTCCTTGTGTGCTGGTTTTTGAGCCTTGGTAAACTGGTAAAAATGAAAAAATAAAAATAAAAAAATATATAAAAAAATAATAAAAAGTGTATCAGAGTATGGGCTATTAAAAAAATATAATAATTAAAATAAAAAAATAAATAATAATAATAATAAAAAAAAAACAGCTTCCAGCTTTTTGGAGCTTCTGGTAGAATCACATCTTTCCCATCACGTCTCTGACTAGGCAGTGCTTACTTTGATGCTGGCTCAGTTCACCGCTGTGATGAATCAGAGTGGAAGGAGATTATGCCCCCTCACTGAGGTGGACTTCAGTCTAAAGAGACTTGCCACTTCAAAGTGAGCCCCAATCTCTGCTTTGGGTCACTTGAGCAGGACATTGACCAGCAACAGCAAATCCTCAGACACCCTGTAGCTCCTCAGCAAGCCTATGAGCTTGTAAAACACTTGAAAACAGGGTATGAATTCTGACCATGAATGTAAATGTACTTTTCAGGTGGGGTTTTTGTGGCTAGTTTTAGTGAAAGCTGCTTGAAAACACTGCTCTTCCTTACCTGTTTAGCAGCTACCTCAAGGAGTGTTTTTATTTGCATCCCTGCAGGACTGAAGTGCTCCAGAGCTGCCCTGGTCCCCAGCTGCCAGAGTCCACCTGGCAGCTAAACAAGCAGTGGGCTCCTCCTCTCCTGGAGACAAACCCAGTCCTCAGGCTCACTCCCCAGCTAAGACATCTGTATTCTGAAAATAGGCCGAAGATTTCTTATTATGTTGTTTCTCTGGCTGTTTGTGTAAGTAAATCTTGTAGTCAGGCAATGCATGAACAGTTTGGCACATATAATTTTCTCAATGTATTCAGATGTAGTGCCCTGAATACTAAGCATTGTGCTCTCATCAGTGGAAATGCCTGATTGTGAATGTTGTGTTGCTTTTTTTTTTTTTTTTTCTCTTGGCAGTTGGGGTTATATGTAAATTTTGCACTTATGCATACATTTCAAATAAACTGGTGTTTTTAAATCAATCAATAAATAAATTATTTAGCCAGACATGCCATGAGACAGCTGGCCTGGCAAGTCAGGCTCCAAGGGGAAATGTGAGAGGGACTAAAAAGGCAGCTCTGGACTGAAATGATAGTATTACGTCTTGCCTGAAGGCCCAAAGAAATGTTGTCTGTGTGTCCTGTCCCACCAGCATTTGGAGCCCGAATATTCAAGCCATTTTCATCAGTGCCAAGATGCTATCACTGACATCAAGCCCTGTCAACCATCAGCAGTGGTATTCCCACTAATACAAGGGCTCCTTCCACTCCCACTACTATAAATCACCAGCAAACCTAAGGAATGATGGGAGAGTTAGAAGCAAAAAGCCAATAATATTTTTATATGAGCCTTCATCTTTATTTCAGCTTATTCTCTTTCTGACTTCCTTCTGGGACCATCCCCCTTGGGTTTGTATCATTGCACTGGACACCTTTGGCTCAACCTTCCTCCAAGGCCCCAGCCTGACATCCCTGTTTGGGGACAGCCTCTTGCTGTCCCGCTTGCACCTGCAGTTGTGCCGGAGTCACCGCAGGGACAGCCCTGTGCTCTGCGGGCGCTAGCAGCACAGCCTCTTGGTGAGTTTGGGGAGGCTCTGCTCCCGTAGCTGCATCCCGCTGCAGTTCTGCCTCACCACTCCTGGGAAACAGCTGGAAATGCTGAGAAATGGAGAGTGTTTAGTATGCAGAAAGCTTCCCTTCTCCTCCTTCTTTTTTATTATTTATTTATTATTTTTTTTTTTTTAATTGGAGAGTCGGAGAGAACGGTAACACTGAGAAGCTATTATGCCACAGCCTGTCAGCTGTAATGTTGGCAGGTGGGTGTCTGCGGGTTGTGCCTTTGGTTTGCTGATAGGAGCCTTGCACAAAGAATATCTCCAGTGTTAATCAGGCCCTCTGAACCAGCCTGCCAGCTCAGGAGAAAGGAAACAAAATTCAAGCCATGATTGCAAGCCTTCCAGCTCCTGCCAGGGAGCAAGGAGGATAGGAATCAAACCCTGGGGCTGATTTCTAATTAGGAAGACAATGAGACATTTGAAACAAGATAGCTGCAATTAGGATGAGAGGCACTACAGAGATCAAGAGAAATACTTCTTCATAAGAACAAGCTGGTGCTTCTCTCTACGGGAACATGTGGCATGGGGAGGGGGTGGGGGAAGGTAGCCTGCTAGAAATAGACTGGCTGTATAAATTGAACAGAAAACTCAGCAGAGAAAAATCTCCTCTACGCTTGCAACTGATTTCAATGGAATCAGTGCTTCACTGAAAAAATAAATTAATATTACCAATCCGGCATCTTGGTTAGCAATAATACACTCATCCTCGTCATGGGAACAACATATAAGACTACTCTTATATGAGGAAACCTTACTCCAGGGTTCACAGAGGAAGACAGGACTGCTATGATATTTGAGAAAGATGAGACAATACTTAAAAATCCAGGCAACAAAAAATTTAGTAGTCCTTCAGCCAGCTGTTCTCCCAGAAGTTGGCAGTGACTCCGTGTGGTGCAGACGATTGCCATCACTGGCTGGGTTGCTTCGCTCCTACCTTTCTTCTCAAATAGCAGCCCACTAAGCTTGGAACTGAAAAAGGGCTCAAAGATCTGACCACTCACATGTTCTTAGCTAGTAGTGGGGGAAGAGGACAAGCACTAACTATTTAGTCAAGGCAAATGACTAAATGACTTTCTTTGCCTCAGTCTTCACTGGCGAGAGCTCCAGCCACATGGCCCAGACTCCAGAAGGCAAAGACTGGGACTGGGAGAATGAAGAAATGCCCACTGGAAGAGAAGATAAGGCTGTAGACCAGCTCAGGAATTTGAAGGTTCACAAATCCATGAGACATCATGAGATACATCTGTGGTCCTGAGGGAACGGGTAGATGTAGTTGGTAATCCACTGTCCATCATATTTGAGAGGTTGTGGCAGTCTGGTGAAGTTCCCACCATTTGGAAGAGGAGAAGCATAGCCCCAAATTTTCAAAAAGACCCAGAGAACTACAGGCCAGTCCGTCTCACATCTGCACCCAACAAGATCATGAAGCAGATCCTCCTGGAAACTATTCTAAGGCACATGGAAAATAAGGATGTGAGTGGTGACAGATAACACAGCTTCACTAAGGGCAGATAATGCCTGACAAACCTGCTGGCCTTCTACAATGGGGTTACAGCGCTGGTGGATAGGGGAAGAGCCACTGTCAGGATGCTAGTTTTCTAATTTGGAGATTAAGTGAGATAGAAAGAAGAACTTCTCTACTCTGATGGAAGGCGCAGCCCATGCCCAGGCTGCCCAGAGGAGCTGTGGCTGCTCCATCCCTGGCAGTGCCCAAGGCCAGGCTGGATGGGGCTGGAGGCAGCCTGGGCTGGGGGGAGACATCCCTATCCATGGCAGGGGGTTGGGACTGCACAGTCTGTAAGGTCCCTTCCAACCCAAACCACTCTGTGATTCTATATTTCTTAAATTATTTCTCCTTTGTTCAAAAAGACATGATTTCCTTAGCTGCCACTGATCATTCCAGAGAAGAGCAGTGTTTGAGGCTGTTCCCCAAGAAAACACAACAAAAAAACAAAATTCAGGCTGAGCAGAATGTGATGGGATGGTTTTGTTGAGACAGGAGAGAGAGCCGTGCAGGGCAAAAGAGGCTGATCATATTTTCAAAGGGTATTTAACTCCCAACAAGCTAAACTTAATTCCAGTGACAGCTGAAAACATTAAGCATCTTCCAGGATGATGGTGTCTATCCACAGGTAAAATCATGCTTTCTGGGGAGCACACTCAAGAGAGTATCATTGGAAAGGGAGATAAAAAAGGTTACCAAAATAAAATAAAATAAATACTTGTTTCATTCTCAAAAATTAGAGAATGTTTATTAACCCTCTTCTCTGAAATACACCATTAGGGATTGCCCATTTTTCTAAGCTGTTTCCCATCTCCCCATCTTCTTTTTCTTCTGTCTTCTGTTGTCTGTGATGTATTTGAACTGGACTCTGTATGAAGGTTTATTTAAACAATCTATAGACAAAGACTTTTCAAATGAAGGAGTGTGTTTCCACTTAGATTCCTACTGAATTGCTTTGGTTTTGGATTCTGTCACGTGCATCTTTCTATTTAGTTACACTTCCACCTAAGATTGATAATAGTGTTCTTTCTGGATGAAGTTATCCCAAATAATTATTTTTTTTTACCTCTTTAGTGGTTTTTTGTTTGTTTTGTTTTGTTTTTTAACAACAGCAAGAGGTTTCTCTGCATTTTTTGTTATATAACTGCCATTAAGTCCTGTTGCTAAGCAGGAAACAGAATCAATATAGAAGGCAAGCTATACCAGCTCACTTTGAATTGCTGTACATTTTTCACTTTTCTCTTTTTATTTAACAGTTTTCTTCAGCTAATTTCTGATATGACTTTGTGACTGGTATTTTGTAATTCAACATATTTTTAGATTGTAGGTTACCTCAACAGCAGAGGCACCTGGCTGTCCAGAAAACTTGTGAGGAATCAGGCTGGTTTGTTCAAACAGGGCAAATTCCTCTCTGGCCTTTCTCGTTTCCACTTAAAACACTTAACTCTGGCTTGGATTAGGTCAGTGAAGAATAAATCTAAATCTAAGCATTCTTAAAATGAAATCAAAATGCCCATGTGTTGGTTTGGCCAACTTAGCCAAAGCAGCACCAGACTGCGGACAGGCGAGGCTTGTGCCTGCCCTCTGCTCCTCCTCAGGGCAGCCTTCAGATGCCTGTGCTATCTGACCATTGTGCCGAGTGACATGAAGCCACACGGACTGCTTCAGGATGCTTTCAAAGGCTACCTGCCTAACAGGTCAAATACAGATTTGTATGAAATGACTGAAATGCAGCTGGAAAGGTACTGAAGTTTGAGTTACTAGAACATCACTCGCAGCTGGAGAAGCGTTTTGGAACACGCTTTGAGCTGAGGTTCTGCTATGATAAAGCAATGGCATTTCAAAGCACATTGATCACCCGTGACCAAAGGGACAGTGGGGGCCAGCATGGCATGGGGACAGCACCAGGAAAAGTAGATGTTACACAGATAAGGGCACAGGGGAAGATCCCCCAGTCCCAAAATAATGAGGGTGGCCATGAAAAACAAACAATCGCAGAATCATCAAGAAGAGGATTCTACGAAATCACGGGCCCTTCTGTCTGAAAACGAAAACGAAAAAGAACAACAACAACAACAAAAAAAAACTATGTTGGTCTATAGTTGGTACTATAAAGCAAAACTGTACATACGGGGGATAATAACAAGCGTTGGGTAGGCACAGCCACCATTGCCAACACAAGTAAAAAATGCTTCTTCTCTGAGAGGCTCTGTACTTATCCAGCAATTTACACCAATGATGTTTTTGGCTTATACACTGCTTGTATATCAGTTATCATCCTCAGTGGCCAGTGGCATAAATTGCATGCCAGAAGCAACTTGCCTGCTTAAGCAAATGAAACAAGGGATTAAACATGGAATAAACATTAATGCAATGATTACAGAGAAAAGATAAACGCATTTGATCCAGGGCCACAATGGGAGCTGAAAACCTGCTGAGAAAACCCCTTCCACCTAAGATTGATATTAATGTTCTTTCTGAATGAAGTTATCAGTTATCCCAAATAATTTTCCTTTTTTTTTTTTTTTTTTTTACCTCTTTAGTTGTTTTTTTTTTTTTTTTTTTTTTTTTCTTTTTTCTTTTTCCTTTTTACAACAGCAGGAGGTTTCTCAGTTTATTTATTTATTTATTTATTTTATATATAGCTGCCATGAAGGCCTGTTGCTAAGCAGGAAACAAAATCAATATAGAAAGCATGCCACACCAGCTCACCTTTGAATTGCAGTACACTTTTCACTTTTCTCTTTTCATTTATCAGCTTTTTTTCAGTTAATTTCTGACATGACTTTGTGACTGGTATTTTGTATTTCAACATATTTCTAGACTGTAATGCATAAAATATCATGCTATTTGAATAAAAGGTGCTATTGTGGTGAAAATACTAAAACAGCATCCAATATTAAGTGACCACTTCTGAATGAAGTAAGATGAATTTAATGTAGAGATTCCTTTCACTATCTGCCAGCACATGTACGCGTCTTTCTCTTCCACTCAAATCACAACAATGAAACCTTATTTTTTTGAGATCTGCTAACATCCAGATGGCATCGCTGACTCCTCTTTGGCACCAAGGCAAGCCACGTGAACTTCCCAGCACAGAGAAGTGCCTGCTCCCAGGCAGCCCCAAGGTGCAGCTGGCTTATGGAAGGGGAGTGGAGTGTGTGTTCTCTCTTGCCACTGTCTCTCAGCTTTTTAAATGTATTTCCATTCACCCATTAAGTGGGGATGTGCTGTTTCCCCATTTACAAGTACACAGCAATGACCTGGGCAGACTTTAGCCCTCTCAGATGATGCTCAGGAGTGGGAACCAAAGGGGCATGTTCACACTGTGCTCAGAAAGCCTGTTGAGAATGGATGCTACAACTACTCGTGGTTAGGGATGGGATGATCAGATGGCACTGAACAGCAACATGTGTGCTTGCATGGGTCATATCTACACACAGAACTCTGCACCATACTCTATATTGTAGACCCTGTCTTAAATGACCTGGCAAATTTAATAGTAGAATGGCTAATGGACTAGCATGGCCAGTGGCATGACCAGAGGAGTCAAAGGCATCCTGGCGCCTGGGATGGTGCCTTTGTGGCTGTGGTGGTTGCCTTCAGCAGTACCAAGAAGAAGGTACCCATAATGGAGCAATCTTCCTATCTGGTGTGCACATCCAGGCTCTGAACTGTGGGGTACTCATGCTGTTGTGCTTGCATGTCCTGGTTGTGTTAAGGTCTGGAATAGGCCATCCAAACAGAAACAGCCCCACTCTCCCCACTCCATAGTGTGGACAACTATTCTGCTAAGCCTCCTCTGTGGCGCTCCCTGCCAAATCTCCACAAAACTCTGCAGCTTTACTTCTTAAAGCTGGAAACTCCTCTTGACAAAAAAGGAAAATTCAAAAATATTCTGTTCTACTCAGCATCCTGAATACCCAGGATAGAAATAAGTATCTCGTGATTGAGCAGATATAGCACAGCTTTTGCAGGATTAAAAGGATGATTAATTCATACACATTATACTTAAAAGTTATTTTGGAGAAAGCTTGAGCAATATATGCCTGGAAATTCCCAATTAGATTCAAGAGCATGCTGGAGTGAGTAAGCACACACCCAGTGAAACAGATGTTTGTTTGCACTGTCGCAGTGCGTGTGTCACCTACCCAACTGACTTCAGAGACGTGAGGGGGTGGGTACAAGATGCTGCTGAATTCAAAGTGACCGTATCATTTGTTTTACTATTGCACTTCTCAGGATGAACAGTTCTTGGATAAAATTTCAAAACAAAATTCAGGTGAGAGACAGAAGACAACCTTTAAGACATCTCTCAGAGACAAAGATTCTGGTCTGACACCTTTCTCTGAGCTAAAAAGAAAAAGCATCTGATTATCTCCAACAGCAGGCTATAGTGTTAGAGACATTCAGGCAACTGAGCAGGGTGTCAGCCACCTGGAATTTTCTAATGAGCTCTGTGGGACACTCTGCACTGCTGCTTTAGCAGCTTGGAGGTGTCTCTGCTGAAATTCCCCAGCCTTGTTGTCCTCCTGCTGCTTACTTCCCCTTCTAGCTTTTGGGGCACTTGTGCAGCTCATTTGTGCTCCCTCTCCTCCCCTCTCCTTCCCTCCCCTCCCCTCCAGTGGGGATAAGAAGTCTCCAGTGTTGTACAGGTTAAAATATATATATATATAAATAAATAAGAATTCAGAATTCAGTTGGAATTGAGATTCCAACCTCATTCACGAAACCAGTTTGTCACCAACTAGATTTCAAAAAAAATTTTTGAAAAAAAAAAAAAAGGCAAAAAAAACCTGGATCTAAATAATGCTAAGAAAATATACACATGTTCTGATTTTACAGATGCAAAGAAAACCATGAGAAGAAATTCCAACTATTTTAAGAAAGTACTGTGACACTCTCACACGATTTCCTTAGGGAGAATGATAAGTTGAAAGATCTAGCGTTAATATGCAGCATGATACATCAGCTTACTCTTTACAATAAAGATCCACAATTGCTATTCACTCTTAACAGGGAGAGACAAGGAGATCTTGTCAAAGACAAGGAGACTTACCAAAGACCATGTAGCAAGATGGACAATGTGTAGGCATCCCAAAATTCGGGCCTTGCTTCTATTCAGACAATGAGTTAAAATGAAAATTAAGAGTGGTTTGCATTCCTCTTATCCATTTTAAGTCAGCTTTCAAGCACTGAAATAGCTTACTTAAATGGTTTTTACTGTTTCCTCTTAAAGCAAGCTATCTCTGCCCTCCAACAGGAGGACAAGGCGGATGAGATATAAACTGATAAGGACAGTCACCATTGTTGAGAGCTTTTAAATTTCGTTCTCCACAGTGTACTTTACCAATACTGAACAAAAGTGAACATACGTCTGTGAAGTAGCAGCAGTAAATTCCATTTGGGGTTTGGAAAAAAAAAAAAAAAAAAAGATTGGTACCTGCTAAAAGTGCTAAGGAACAATTTTGTTTGCAGAAAGGCATGGACATGTCATTAGCATAAATTCCACCACTCCATTGCATTTACCCTGAGATTCACTTCTGACTGAGGTAAATAATTGGCAGAGACCTTGCAAACCTTGCTGCTGCAGTTTTAGGCACTGTGGTTTGCTATCTATCTGCCCCAGTCTCCCCGTCACAGAGCCGGCACCAGGGAATGTGTGTTGCTCCAGGGCCAGGCTGAATGTCTTGGATTAAATGTCCAGTAAAATTGTGTCTCAGTGAAATGCTGGACTTTGCATGCACATGGACAAAGATCCCTGTAAATTTCTGCTGCTGATTATGCCGTCAAAGCCATGGAGAAGAGGCATGATAACGTGTTCTAAATCTGTTAGTACATCTTGCTGCTACAGCTCTTTGCAAAGGGAGAGCGAGTCAGAGATCTTGCTTTTGAGATGACCATGATAACCTAGGTCACTAAGCTCCTTCTTCCTTGTGTCACAATAAACAGATGCACAGAAGAACCACAGAAAATAGTTTTGATCCTATTTAAGTACATGTCCATTGTGACGTGTAGGATCCTTTAAAAGTCTTCTTTAAGCTTTAATGAAGACAAGAGAAAAAATGTTTTACAGAGGTTGAGTGTCATCTCTGTCTTTGATCACGTAGGCTTCATTTCATGGAAAAAGATGAATGTGGTTTTGATTTGCTCTTCTAAACGTATATGTGCCCTAAACAAAGTAAAATGGTAATCTAAAACCAGGGAAATTTGCAGTTGTGTCACTTTGATAGCAGTCATGCTCCTTTATTTCTCAGGTGGCCTCAGGAGCAGCTGCTTGTATGGGTCTGTGCCCCAGAGGAGAGAACAGAACCCGAGCCAGACCCCTACCCCCCCACAGCTTCTGGGGGACATGGCTGGCTCTGGTGCATCAGGGAGGTGGGCAGGTTTTGAGGGGGATGTGTGGTCCTTTGCCTCGCTGAGCTGTGCTTGTTTCTCCTTTCTGGGCTATGCTGCAGGGGCTGCCGTGGAGTTATTTGTTACTCATGACCAGCATCGGTGTTGTGGCGCTAGGACAATTCCAGGTTAGAGGTCTCCTGCAGTTCCTTCTTGAGGCAGTTGCATAATTGCCAGCCTGTTTTTTATCTGCTGCACTCCTCTAACAAAAGGAGGTGCTTGATCCCACTGCTTGTTTTTCATTTTAAACTCTCCGTTGTGCTCTCTCTGAGCTGTTCTCCTATTCCTTCTTTTTCTCTTTCCTTTGATCTGAAATGGATGAGAATCAAGATTGCACTCTGGTTCTTTCTGAGAGGACTCAACACTTCTATATTTATAAGAGCTTGAAAACAACACAGAAGCAGGAAAGAAGATAAAAAAAAAAAAAAAAGTGAAGAAGCAGAACCCCTTAAGGCAAGATTTTTATGTCAAAACACTTGTTGGCTGCTTGTTTTGAGGCTTTCAATTTAAACAATATATGAAAGGCAGTGGCCTGAATCTTTCCAGTTGAAGTTTTAGGGAGATCAAGGAAAGTGCCATGGCTGCTGCTGAACTGTGTGCTCATCATGTACTGCTTTGAATTTATTTTTAGAGTTGGAAACCTCTTCTCTTCTATGATACTTAGCATTGTTGCACCAGGAAGGCTGTCAGAAGGAATTTAGCTTATATGCTCCTTTTTTTCTGTGACCTTAACTTCTACAGCTCTTAGCTCCATTTGATATTTCCAGCAAAACCTTCTTATCCAGATCGTCTTTTTTTTTTTTTTTTTTTTTTTTTTTTGCGTTGACGCCACTCATACAATTTCAGAAAAAATGGTAATTAGTGCTGCTTGTAAGTAACTTTTAGGGAAATGTCAGCTGCTCTGCACTCAGCATACACTGAAGCACTAGTCTTCAGATGTTTGGAATTTCATCTCCAGATTCCTGTGGGTGAACAGGTCACTTCAAAGCTCTATTATGAATGAAGGTGGCATTAGAAAATTACAGATGCTAGCTAATTCAGACTGTGTTAGGTGTGGAAAAATAAAATTGCTACTGAAGAGAACAAGAAAGGTGAAGTGAGATTTCTGATTAAAAAAAAAAAAAAAAAAGTGTAAGTGAAACATATCTCCTAATGATATTTTGGAAATAATTTATTATTTAAATATATATTTAACATATTTCCAGGTGAGGCAGCCTGGGTCTGGGCCTCACCCCCCATCACAGTAAAGAATTTCTTCTTTCTAGCTCACCTAATCTCCAACTTAGAGACATGGATATAGTGCAAGACAGTGTCAAATGCCTTCCAAAACTCCAGGTGGATGACAGTTGCTCTTCCCTATCCACCAGTGCTGTAACCCCATTTTAGGGTTGCTTTATCCACCAGATTTATCAGGCATGATCTGCCAAAAACATCACCTGTGTTAATTGCTGGATAAATACAGAGGATCTCAGAGACGAAGCATTTTTTATTCGTGTTTGCAATGGTGGCTGTCCCTACCCGATGCTTGTTAATATGCCCTGTATGTACAGTTTTGCTTTATTTGACCAACATAGTTTTTTGTTTGTTTGTTTGTTTGCTTTTTACCTCTTTAGTGTTTTTTTGTTTTGTTTTGATCTCACGGCCCTCGCTGCTTATATTGGGGCGCCGTCAGAGCCTGGCCCAGCCTGGCTCGTGCCTGGACTCCCGCTGAGCGTTTGTGCGAGGCTTGGAGTGCCGAGCAAGGATCTCTCGGGAGATTTGTTGGAGCTGTGCTGTGGGGCCGTTGGCAGCTGCTCTCGGTGCCCGTCCCCGCAGCCAGTGCCTGCGTTTCCCCGGCCCTGCCTGGCTCAGGCACCAGGGCACTGTGACGTGCCCTGGGGCTGGGGCCAGTGCTGGGAGAAGCTGAAGGCGAGCTGCCCACTCTGCAGGATGGGCAGCACCTCTAGCAGGGCTCCTGCGGATGGTGAAATAAAGAACAATAAAACAGGTTGAATATAGCACAGAAAAAGTCTCGGTGTGATTCAAAGCAGAGCAGGCACAGCCCCGTGCATGCTGCTGCCTTCCCTCCCTTATCCTGCTGGCCCCCACTGTCCCTTTGGTCACGGGTGATCAATGTGCTTTGAAATGCCATTGCTTTATCATAGCAGAACCTCAGCTCAAAGCGTGTTCCAAAACACTTCTCCAGCTGCGAGTGATGTTCTAGTAACTCAAACTTCAGTACCTTTCCAGCTGCATTTCATTCCTTTCATACAAATCTGCACTTGACCTGTTAGGCAGGTAGCCTTTGAAAGCATCCCAAAGCAGTCCGTGTGGCTCCATGTCACTCAGCACTATGGTCAGATAGCACAGGCATCTGAAGGCTGCCCTGAGGAGGAGCAGAGGGCAGGCACAAGCCTCGCCTGTCCGCAGTCTGGTGCTGCTTTGGCTAAGTTGGCCAAACCAACACATGAGCATTTTGATTTCATTTTAAGAATGCTTAGATTGAGATTTATTCTTCACTGACCTAATGCAAGCCTGAGTTAAGTGTTTTAAGTGGAAACGAGAAAGGCCAGAGAGGAATTTGCCCTGTTTGAACAAACCAGCCTGATTCCTCACAAGTTTTCTGGACAGCCAGGTGCCTCTCCTGTTAATTGACTTCGGGCACTGGTGTGGCCTCCACAGGGCAGTCAGGTGCCACAAGAAGCAGGGCTGGCATCAGGTTCTGGGTGGGTGGGACACTCAGCCATATGGTGAGAAGAAAGTGGTGAGAGTGTCTTTGCTCCTACATCCCTGGTGTTCACCTGCCCCATGTTAATGACAAACAGGCACGAGCAGGTAGGTGATGGGCACTGCCCTCCCTCTCTGGAATAGGCTGGCCATCTAACAGCAGCTCTTACTTGCCACCGAAACATTCTAGGAAGTGTGTCTAAAAGATGTCTTTTCTTCTTTTCCCTTTGTTGGGTACACTCTGGGCCTGGTACTGATTTTGGCAAGAAGAACTCGTAAGATAGTTTCTCATAGTTCGTTTCACACCATAGTTCTTCACACGTAGTTCTTTTCTCACGAAAGAAAACTTTTTTGAATTTTAAACCTAAAATCGTTGTTTATTGTCACTTATTGATACTTAACTCAAATGTCATATATGAAATAGCTTACAAATTACATTACCAAAATAAATAAATAAAGAGAAGAAACTGATAGGCTTTTTCTCTAGGTAGCTTCTAAATCCTGAATGTGCTTTAATCAGCTTACCTACGTATTTGTTCTCTTATCTCATGCTTTCATGCTCTGTTCTTTCCTGTCTTTTCCCTTTTTGCAACACATTTGAAACGGAACATGAAGAACCCTGTATAACAGACATTTTAAATTAATTAATCAATGTAGTTAGTCTTCCAACAAGACTCTACAGAATTGGCCCCTTTAAATTAAATGTGCAGTGAGAATAATAATTTAGAGTTCTCAGCAATGTTTTTATCAACACTGAATATTATTTATACTGTTACTAAAACATGTCAACAACGTGTGAATGTGTTGGCCTTCACTTAGGGATTTATTGCAGAGCTTGCAAGTGAGGACAACTAAACCCCTTACTGGAAGTAAAACATTGTTAAAGGTATAACCCCCCAAATAGTAGAATTTAAAAATGAAGGGATTTATATCCATTTAGGTTAAATTAATAAAATATTTCCCTAAAATATTTCCCTATTTTTGGTCACCTCTGTTATCCGGATTACTAACAGGGTATGAACTTGCAACTTCTTCTTTCTATTGCCAGAAGAATAATTTGGGGGTTTTCTTTGTCTGTTCCAAATATTCATATTATTGCTGTTTTTCTGGGCTTTTCTGTGTCTCCTACAGGTCTGCCTGTGCATTTTCCAGGCTTTTTGCTTGGATTAGTTAGAGACATAGAGTAAACAAAATTAGCCAGGTTTCTACAAATGGACGGTTGTTCACCAACTGCTTCCTGCTTGCAGAAGTGCACGCAGCGGGTAATGCGTGGTGTCATTAGTCCCCTGTTTAACTGCACGTATGGCTGGGAGGGCATGTTTGCATTTCATTTGAACAGATATGATTAGCTGTTCTCAGTGTTCGTCTGCAGTAAAACTGAAAATGTGTCATGCGCTATTACCCAAGCAAATGTAATGCCCCCAAAATAAACATGCCCCACTAGTTTGCAGGCAGTAATTGAAGGAAAAACAGGTGTTTCCCATATTCTTTGCCATTGCCTACACATATGGCTTCTTTTATGTTATCCTTCAATTACTTCGTAGCATTGGCTCCTGCAGAAAAAGAAATAGTTACCGAAAAAGAGTTTGGTCAAGAGTATTCTTTGGTCTAGAGCCAAATTGACTGTGAGTGGCACAGCCCTCTTTAGTATTTAAATAATTAAGCTACGCCAGCTACTACATCCTCTTTAGCCATCAAACCGTGTTTCCAGCAATTGTCATTTTCAAATGTCGTCCTCTGACTTAGCAAGTTAAAACTAAATATAACACAAAATGCCACTAAATGTTATTAACCTCCTCAAGTTGGATCCTTCAAATATTCAATAGAATAAAATGGACACCCACATGACAGATTGTTTTTACACTTTTCAGCCTGAAGATTTATTTTGCAGAACTGTTCAGCTCCCGATAGCTGTCCGAGGTCTAGTGATCTTGCATTAACAACAGGCAGGATTTTGTAATGAGATGGAGGTAGAAATACCGGCAGCCACTTTCCATGGAACACATTTCACAAGCGATTGTTCTTCTAGGTTAATGCACTTGAATGAGAGAAGGAGGTAGAAGGCATTGTTCCTAATGGATGATATCACAGAGCAGTTCCTCAGCTGTCAGGGTGAAAGTCAGAGGAATTCTGCAAATTTGGCAGCAAGCCTGGCCCTGGAGCTGCTCAATGGCAGCCTGAAAAGCCACCTTTAGATGACGAAAGCTTGTAATACATGGAGCAGTCAAAACACTTTAACTCAAATTGGGATGATCTTTGATCCTTGTGCATTAACCTCTTCCCTCCAAACAAGTGTCTCTGCATTTTCATCACAATTTCCTACTACCAATATTTTAACCTAGTTACGTTTACATGTCAAAAGAAAATTATACAAGTAGACAAAATCTCCCAGAATACTAGAATGGCTGAGGCTGCCAATGCCCTCTGGGTCTATCTGGTCCCACCCCTGGCTCATGTTCAACTTGGTGTCCACCAGGAACCCAGGTCGTTTTCTGCCAGGCTGCTCTCCAGCTGGGTGGCTCCCAGCATGTCATAGTTCTTAGCTTCATCCTACAAAATCAAATGGGTCAGCTTTGTGAAGTGACATCAGAAATGACTTTGCTTTCTGGCTTTATCATGTAACTGATTCAAAATCAAAAGTGATTGCATAATACAATTCTTCATCAAAAATATTCTTTTGAAATATTAATATTATAGAATGATGCAATTCCCCTGAAGCTTCATGGTAATTATTTTTTTTTTTTCTGCAGAAAAAACAGAAAACTAAAGGTGTTCTACCCACCTTTAGTTTTCATTATGGTCTGTTCCTTTTTATCTTTGCTATTCAATTCAATATCTTTGTCTCACCAAGAAAGATAATTGCCCCTCTTCTACAAGGGGCACAAAAATGGAGGCTACATCTTAATGTCTTTAAAGTTTCCTGGAGTGCTTTTGTTTCATTGACAGCTTTATCATTTCATGAGTTTCAGAGCTTCATGCCTGTGCTTTCTACCTCGTAATAAATATATTTATTTGGATACTAGTTGCCATTCAGAGATGGTGATTGAGCTTTCCAACCTTGCCCCATGGGGCAGAATCTGCCTGTCTGCATGGTTCTGACTGATCTCTCATGCTGAAAAGTTGATGGAGTGGATTTGTTGCCAGTGTGAAAATAGTAAAGCCAAGCAGTGCCGTCTGGAGCAGAGAGAGCAAATCCCACACCTGCCCATCCCCTGCTCCTCCTCCCCTGCCCCTGCTCCTCCAGTTTCCAGCACTAGCCCTTTCTCCACAGCATGTGCTGCAGCAAATGCAAATGGGCATCCTGAATTATGCCACGACAGTTAAGCAACAAGATGGGCTCAAAAACATAGTCCTGAAGCTTGAATATGAACTACCAGTTTTAAATATTTCAGCCCTACTAAAGAGCAAGGGAATAGGATGTTGTGTGTAAGCGTTTGGCTTTTCAAAACCAGTCTGTCTCCCTTTTTTTTTGGGCACATATATTTGAAGGATCAGAAATCTGAGTACAAAAAATACAGCTATAAATTAAAACCTATACAAGCATCTTGACAAGGAGGAAGAAAACAAACAAACAAACAGCTAAGTTCCTAGGCACAAGAGAGTTGAAATAGTGTCTGTGGCTATAACGAGGCTAAATTTTCATGTGGGCTGTATGAGGACACTTTCAATAACACCTTCTCCAAACATCCTAGAGGAAGCTATAAAACCTCAATAATACCTCTTCAAAATATCCCTGTGAGGTAAGTGTGCTGAAGGGAAGGAATCCAGAACATAAACAGATGAAGATTTGTATTTATAATTGCTGAAGCAATTCAAGACTTCAGAACACTTGTCCTTGGGTCCTGATTTTGAGTTAATTTTCACTGCTGTCATATAATTAAAAAAAAAAAAAAATAGAATAACTGCTGATTTACACTTATGTTATATGAAAATCAGGACTGGGACTGGGGGGATTTATTGCTTGTACTTCAACTATTAGATACAACTCTTTATGAGCTAGCCCAATACAGACATTATATCTTTGCTCAGGTGAACATTTTGCACTTGGGCCATAACAAGACACTTCCAGTTGGGAAATTTAATGATTCCCACTCAAATATCACACACTAAAAACAAACCAAACATTTCATTACCAATGTTTCTCCACAAGAAGAATATAAATCCATCTCAGAACCTATTTCCCCTAGTTAGGAGCAAGTCTGTGTTGAATACCATGCTAAACTGAAGTTATACAATAGAAATCATCTTTTTATAGTTGGTCTTGTGTTTGTTTCCAAGCTTACACTTAGGCAGAATACCATTAGGTGCACTAAATAAATCTTTCACTGATAAACAACAAATGTGAAGTGCTTATGGACCATGAAACAATTATCATTGACTCCACCTGATGCTGCTGAGCAAGCTGTTCTTTTCCATTGTGCTATTATTAGACAGGAATGCAGTGGGTTGGACAGCATCCTTCATTAATGGATAGGATAACCAAGTCTGTATAGCACATAGATCATTTTCTATCAGAGCTCAGGACCTTGTACACAGGCCATCTAACTTATGTCCTGAACAAAATGTTATCCCCATAAATAAACACGTTGGAATAAACTAAGGCTTTAGAAAAGAGAATGGAGATGTGCAAGACAGTCTTAGGGATGTAAATGTTCTATGCACCTCTTAAGACTTGGGAATATAAACTATCACTATACATATAGATGTCTTTTGTTTCATTTCTGCATGGAGATGTTTCTACAGAGTTACTCAATACTGAATGTAAAATGTAAGCCAAAGTACAATATCCATGACATGAATTGAGAGGTAAAAAGCCCTTTGTGTTCTGAGCAGAACAGTACTGATAAAACCAGCAGAGGAAAAATCTGTATCTGGACCCAGAAACTGCTTGCCAAAACAGCCGCATTGAAAGGAAGCCTCAGAAACACAGTGCTAAAAATGGAACAGAGGGATCTTTAAGGCATCTGTCCAGGAAAGTGAAGAAAATACATTTTTTGCCAGTAAACACTGAGGAAATGATGCATCGAATACAATAAATTAAATTGAACAGAAAACACATCCTAGCCCTTGGCTTGACTTTGGCAAACCCTGGAGTGTCCTCACCAAGTGAGCGTTGGTGAGTGTCAGGATAGTATTGTAGTTTCATTTAATTGATAAGCTAGGTTGTATACTGATATTTATCAAAATATTACAGGTGCTTCTGGTATACCTAAGACATTCATCCTCCCCACCTCCCCTGATCCATTCAAACTCTTGTTCTTTTGAGCCCCTGTAAATGTAATGCCCAATACTCGAGCTGCAATGGTAACAACCCCCTGATCCCTATGGGAACACAGGAGTCCTCACGATGCTCTGAGATCTGTACCTGTCCTGGTACAACGATTTCCAAGGCTGAGCTTTCATCTATTTCCTCAAATGCTGGCTTTCTACAATTTCCATATTTTCCGCTCCTCGTTGTTTTGCATTTATGCTTTCCATCATCTTCCTATTTTAAAAGCGAATGAAGAGTAGGCAGGCATATTGGCCACACTATAATAAAGAGAGAGCACAATGCTGACATTTTAAATGTCCAGTTTAAAAGCTGGAATAAGGAAGCATTTAAATTGAGTTAAATATAAACTGAAACTGCTAAAAGGTTCAGTTTCACAGGTAGAAGCAAGAATGTCCAGGGAATACTAGGAAATCTTTAGAGAACTTTTCTGACGTGAGGAGAGAAAAGGCAAAGAGAAGGCAGTAGGAAAGCTAAATAAAACAGAAGGAGCTGGGCAGTCACCCATGGAAAATGAAATTACAGAATTAAATGAGTATTTAGCAAAGCCTGTAATTTGCTGAGAAACTGCAACACGAAGACCTCCGGGTGCAACAAAAAGTTTGGTTAATCATTATTTTCGAGCAACAGCGTTTTGGGGTGAGGGCACCTGCTACATCAGGGCAGCGGGCGGCGGCGCCCGGCTGGAGGTGTCGGTCGACGGTGCGGGTAACTCAGGTTCGGCTAATTTAGTGAATTGCAAGAAGAAAAAGGACGAGAAACGTTTTACCCTCCCAAATTACACCGGCGCCGCGGCTCCTCCCAGCGACACCCGAGGGCCTGGCGGAGGGGTGTCGCCGACGGGGGGGGACGGACGGCGCGACCTCCGCTCCCACCGCACCGGGGGCGAGCCGCGGGGGCGAGCCGCGGGCACGGTGCGCGGGCACGACGCCGGCAGCGGCCCCGCGCCCCTCGCCTCCCTCCGCGGGAGGGGGCGGGAGCCCCGACGGAGCCGCCCGCCCCCCTCTCCATCCCTCCCTCCCCTACCCCGGGGGAAGCACCCTCCCGGCCCGGGGGCCAGGTAGACTTTGACGTCAGGATGTCTGTCGTCGTTTTGACGTGCAAAACGCTCATTTCCATTCCGGAGACCGAGGGGTCTGGGCGGCCGCGCGGAGACGGGCAGCCGCGCAGCACCGAGCCCTGCCGAGCCGAGCCGTGCTGTGCTGATCCGTGCCAAGCCTTGCCGAGCCGTGCCAAGCCCCTCCGCGCTCGCTTAGCAACGCCGGCCCGCTGCGGCCATGGACGGGCTCCGCTGGTGCGGGCGCTGCGCGGCCCTGGCGCTGCTGGCCGCCTGCTGCCTGCCCCGCGGCGGCGGTGCCGGGCGGCAATTCCTCAACGAGTGGGCGGCCGAGGTCCCCGCGGGCCCCGACGCCGCCAGGGACATCGCCGAGGAGCTGGGCTACGACCTCGTGGGGCAGGTACGGGCGGCGGAGCGGGCGCGGGGCGCACAGCCCATGCGCACGCATCCCTTTGCATGCACACGCGCCCCTTTACCCCATATACACACACCTACACCCTTTTACCCCATACGCACCCCCATACCCCTTTAACCCCATACACACGCCCCCTTTACCCCATTTCAGGGAGCTGCCCCGCCGAAGACCCCCGCCCCACGCACGGAGCGGGGCTGCGGGCGGCTCCCCCCGCCCCAGCCCAGCACGGGGGGCTCCGGGCGCGGGGCTCCTTGTTCCACACACCCCCCCCCCTCCTCCCCATCGCTTGTATTTTTGTATTTTTTTTTTTGGGATGCCGTGACGTCAGCGTTGTCAGGGATGAGTAACCGCGTAGAGGTGGCGGCTCCGTCCCGGCGCCGGGCGGGGGTCCGCAGGCAGCCTCCGTTCCCACCGCGGCGTCCTGGGGCCGGGGGCGCCGGCGACCCCCTCCCAACCTCCCCTCTTCGCTCAGTCCTCGCCCACTCTTCACCCACTAGTGGCCCCTCGCCGGGAGACCCCCGGTCCGGGCTCCCCAAGCCCTCGGGTTCCCCGGTGCCGACCCCGAGGCACAAAGCCCCCGGGCACAGCCAAGGGGCCAAAATCGGGGAATGCGGCCAAATGCATAACCTGACCTCCCGCTGGGACGTGTCTCTGCCAGGGCACTTCTGGTTGCTCCGGTCGCTACTACAGGAGTAGCGCTACTTTGCTGAGTACTGTCGTAGTAATGAGTGCGACTTGATGAGGTTCAATGAAATTATTCCCCCCAGCCCTTTTAGCAGCACGCAGGCTGTGACAAGCACTTCTTACTTGAAGAGTGTTCCTGTTCGGATTAACATATTTAAACGTAGTTTCCTGCTCTTCTCTTTCAAGCAGAAAGCATTCTGTCGGGTTGTGACTGTGGATATTTGTTTGCGGTAGGGAGATACCTCTCCATGCTTACAGCACACCTCTGTCTTATAGATTGGATCACTCAAAAATCACTACCTATTCAGACATAAAAGCCATCCCAGACGGTCTCGAAGAAGTGCCATTCATATCACTAAAAGACTTTCTGATGATGAGCGGGTGAGTGTTATTTTTTTATTTTATTTTTTTTTATGCCCTCTGTTTATTCTGACTGTTCATTGATTGCCAGCCTCCTAACGAGGTCACAGGCAGACTTTGCTTGTTTTGCAAGTCTAATGTATTCAGCTATCCATACTTGTGTTGAGTAATACTTTATAATTCCATCATTAACAGGCAGACTCTGACCCTCTCTTACCCTATTTCTTGCAAGAGCTTTCCAAATTAAGATTTAAAATATGCAGCATTGCAGAGGTTTGGAATTTCAGATGCTGATGTGCTGCTGGTGAAAACATGAATGACGAAAAACAGAGCTCGATTCAAAGCAAAAATCCATAGATCCAATATGTTTAATCAGGCCATGTGTATGTGATGGCCATGGAAATTAGGTTCTATTTAAAGTGATTCAATCTTAAAAAAAAAAAAAAAAAAGACTGAGGTTTTGCTAGATTTATTTTTTCTATGGCAAGAGAAGACCCCAGCTTAAGGGATTCATCACATGACCTAGACTTACAGTCTTTTGGTATGTTGGGGTCCCCCAGAAATCAGGGATGGGCAGTGTTCAGAGCCATGGATTATACAGTCTAAGGCACAATCCTGTAGCAAGGCAGACTCTGCATTTATTTGACTTTACTTAAGAGAGAAGCATCCCTATTTGTAAACATGCTGAGGAAATGTGGTGGGTGGCAAATTTAAGGAACAGAGCGGAATGCTGTCAGCCCCTCTTAAAAACAGCATCTGACACACATCAGAATGATGACATTTGAATTTCAAATCAGCATTATTGCAGCAGCAGTCCAAAACGTCAAGTAACTTCATTGTGAAAACCAACGTTTTGTCATGTAAGGATGAATCACTTGAGAAGAAGTAATTGGTTATCTGAGTGAAGTTTTTGGATGCAAACATCAGTTAGGAGGAAACATTCTATGAAGAATTAAAGGAGGGGGTGAGACAGCGTATTTGTTTTGCATGTTCTGTTTCAAAGCTGTTCATTCCCGTCTGTCTCCTTGCAAGCATCAGATTAGTGGTTCAAGTCTTCTGGGTGAAACCTTTCTAAACTGGGGTTGCTCAAAGCCACAGCTTTAGTGTAAAAACCACCACAAATAAAGGTTTAATGCTATAATTTATGCCCATACCTGTGTTGTCATAGTACAGCGTTCAGGAGCAGAGATCTGGCTGCAGTTCCTCGCTTTTCTCTCCCTTCTTCTCTGGGGACAGTGACAGGACCTGAGGGAACAGCATGGAGCTGGGACAGGGGAGGGTCAGGCTGGGGGTTAGGGAAGGGTTCTGCACCCAGGCTGCCCAGGGATGTGGTCATGGCATCGAGCCTGTTGGAGTTTAGGAAGAGTTTGGACAACGCTGTCAGACACATGGTCTGGTTTTTGGGTGGTCCTGTGTAGACCCAGGAGTTGGAGTCTGATCCTTGTAGGTCCCTTCCAACCTGCGATATTCTGTGATTCTTTTTTAGTACTTAATACCTCAAATGTCTGTTACACAGGAAAACACAACCATGTTTAACATACCAGATTCTTGTGTTGTGAGCAGAGTGGAAGTCATTGCATTACGTGCATTACCACTAAACATTGCTGCATATTCATGTACTTAGACCCCCAAACCAGTTTCAAAGTGCTGCAGGTGATTTGCTAAATCTGCTCCAATTTCCCTTTTGTTTACCCTCTCGTATGCAAATTAACTATGTGAATTAACGAGGTGTAATTATGCCATTAGGTAAGTATACAAACAAGAGGCAATCATGTAAGGCTGTGTGGTTATGCATGGACCTTTACTCCAACGAGCTAATTCTGTTAAGCAACAACCTATTTAAAAGGGTTTAAATTCATTCTTATATAAAAAAAAAAAAAAAAGAGAAGAGAATCCTTGGTTTGTGTATTGCCTTGATGAATTTTACAATACTTTAGCCATGAAAGCTGGCGCAAAACTTGGCTCTACTCCGAATATTTATCTCCTTCCTGTGGCTGTCCAAGTGTTAGTAGTAAAATGGGTAACGCCTGTGAACGTTTTGAAAGGCCACAAATATTTGGCTCCACAACATCTTCCAGTATTTGCACTTGCTTCTGAGTCCACTTTCTTGCAAGGGACCTGAATCAAAATAATTTCCAGTGCTCTATAGATCTGGCATAGGGCCGTTAGCTTTTGCTGTAGATGGATAGCGTGAACCTTACCCAGCTGCTGAGTGACAAACATTTGGCTTGTTTGTCTGACATATGTGCTTGGTAGTTTCAGCTCATTTCCCTCAGAGCAGTTGTCCGCATCAGAAAACAACAAGCGTGGAAACTGTCAATTCTTAATTACCATTGGGTGATGCAGAGGCCAAGCTTTGCTGTGGGCAGGGAATAGAATCATGGTAATTGCTCTAACCTGTGCAGAAGTATATATGGCCTCGGATTTCAGTAGTGCAGTTTAAAATACTTGTACTTCATGGGTATATTCATCTCCCGAGACTAATTGTGCTTTGTAGGGGCTTCAGTACTAAATAGGTAGCAAAGTGAGCAGCATTAGCTCTCAGTATATGTGCTTGCTGTAGCTTCCATCTTTCAGGGTTAATGTTCTTGCAGTGAATATTAATTAAGTTCTCCTTAGAAAAGATGTATTTTAATCAAATTAGTGCATTTATTCATTATAATAATTTCTAACTCAGTCTTATAATTATTTCATATATAGTGATATATGCAAGGACCATAAGGTCATCAAACGACAGTAGGGAAAAGTACTAAAGTCTGTTCAGATGCATAAAGCAAAAGGTTTAAATCCAAGGCATTCTTAAATGGATTCTTAAAATGTCCTCAAAGCAGGACTGTGGCAACCTCCTGAAGCTAAGCTTTTTAACCTAGATTGCCTGTTTGGAAATTGGAATCAAAAGCAGCACCTTGGTCTGGGTCAGAATGACTGCCCAGGTGCCTGCAGTACCATTTTTTTCCAATTTCCAAAAGGAGCACACAGCACAGATGGGTGTCGCACAGCAGAGTCAGGACTGGATTTAAAGTGGATTTAAGAAAGTATTCCAAGGACCAAGGGTGGGAAGTATTGTTAAAACATAATCCTCTGACTTAGGGAATGCTGTGTTTATGCACAAATGCCAGGCAATTCAGTGTACAGATGCATTATCAAAACACACTGAAGCATTTTGGCTCTCAGTAGCCTCAAGTGGAATTATGCCAGTGAGGAATTTAGTCCAATATTCCTGGTTTACTAACAGATCACACTCAAAACAGTAGTGGGAAGGAGACTTGAAGGTCCAGCTGGGCTATGAGTAACATCATCATTATGACTGCTAGTCAGAGATAAAGCCAGAGATAGTCTTTCTTCTTTTCTTGTAACTCCAAGTATAAATCAATAGGCATTAAAATTAATGTATGAAAAAGAAGCAAAGTGTAGTTTTGTTTGGTTCAGTAAACATCACTACTTCAATAACCTTCTAGCCATACTACACATTTGATATAGAAGTCTGCATTGTGTGGCATTCACAGGATTTCCACTGGTAACTTGTACTTTACATGAATTAATTGTATGGCATAGTGATTTCACTGAGTCCTCTCTCCTAAAATACACTGTAGTACAGAATAAATAATCCTCCTCTCTGCATCAAATGTTGCTCGTCTAGCCCTAAGCATGAAAGTCTAGCTGGGTGAGGAAAACCCTTGTCCTCTAGGCTAATAGAGTCTCAATGTATACTGGCTTACATATCACATTTTTACAAATAATTGTAGGTGTCATGGGCAGAGCAGCAATACGAGAAAAAGCGAACTAAGCGTGCTACCATGAGAGAATCAGCAGAGAATCTTTTCAACGATCCTATGTGGAATCAGCAGTGGTATCTGGTAAGAATTTGTCTCATTGTGGGACCAGTGATGATGAATTTCGCTTGCAGTATCACAGCGATTGCACTGGAGGGAAAAAATGAGGAGTCCCTCTCATTAACATAGGTTATAAAAATCTCTGTGCATAATATTTCCAGGCAACCGTCTGTCTTTTGTGATGTGTTGTTCATGCAGAAATTCCAAAAGCCTATCTAGGCTGCTGCTCTGGCTGGGGGGTGATAGTAGAACATGCTACAATAGATAATACCTACCTGCATTATAACTTTAAAATATTTGCTGTCACCAGGTAAGAATTCCTTTAACATGTCTGAAGCTGGCTGTTTCTTCATTAAAATTGGTTGTGTGGAGTGCATTCTCAAGAAGAACACAAAAGCATATGCACGTATATAGGCAGTCACCTTTGGCGTCTTGGTCTAGGGTGCAAGTAGAAGAGATTCTTTACAGCTCAGATGTTGAAAACCTCAAGGAAAAGAAGTTTTCCTGGCCTCTCTATTTTTTGTCTGAATATGACACGTCAGAAATACAGTTCATCACCTATGTTTCATCTGTATTTCCACCATGCATCTGGGTTTACCTTCAGCCTAGCTGTCATGGATTTCCATCAGAAGAGGAGTGGGATTAAAAATGGTGTAACAAGAAAAATGGTCAAGTATAAACGCGATCCCAGTGGCTAGAGATACTTCCTTTTCTTCAGTTCAGCTTAGAGAAAACAGACCAAATTGTAGGCTGTTTGTACAGTGCTTTTGCTTCTCTTTCATCTAGAAAAACTAAATTGCAAAACACATAGCATAAAATATTTCTACAAAAATTCCTGCAGATTATTTATCAACATAAAAATAGTTATCTTTGAGAAATTAACATTGCTTTGAAGCTGTGTGTGTTTACTTGTTTGCCTGCTTTCAGTAGAAAGCACAAAATATGTAAGGTCTTTGCTTTGGACAAATACATAAACACAGTTCAAAACAAAAGTTTTTTTTTTGTTTGTTTGTGTGTGTGTGTAAAGCAATGCCATGTTCTCCAGCAGACACTGTTCCTCTTTCCCCCCTCCTGTGATTTCTCACTCCTTTTGCCTCCAGTTTACACACATGAGAAACAGAAAACATGATGCTTACTCTTGTTTCCAGTGCACATTGATTATATATATATATATGTTAATTAAATATGTGTTAAATAGTTTCTTTCAAAATGTTATCCTTGCCTTGTAGTAAATAACCTGTTATCTGATTTAGTATCAACAGTTTTTAACTTTTGTTCAGTGTGCCTTCACAAATCACAAAAAAAAAGAAAAAGTAATGGATTCTAGAAAATAAAAGTGGAAACCTCAAAACCTTCCTGATCTGCAGCTGTCAGAAAAGAAAGCAAAAAGTGAAATAAATGTTATTCCTATAACATACTTCTGTATCTAATCCTCATATGCTGTCTGACATTGTTTTGGAAACAAATAAATAAAAAACCTGTGATCACCAAATGTAATTATGCACTGAGAAACACAAACAACATGCTGGGGTTTTTATGGAGTAGTAAGCAAGGATTCTAAAATAGATGTATGTGCTGCATATTTAATACTAGAGAGGAAAAATGACCCACTTAGAAGTTACTTTTCAAAGAACTTGCTGTGGAAGAGAAGGCTATAAATGACTCATACTTCCAGTTGATTTACCACAGGAAAAGTAATGAGGGTAGCAAACAGAAAGTTGTGATTCAGCACAGTTGTTCCTAGCCAAACAACTACCGTAATTGTTTTAGCCATTAATTATTCTGTTATGGCTAACTTGAATGTCAAAGGAGAATACAAGTTTGGAGAAAACACAGCTTACTGTACTGTGGGCTACTTACCGTCTTGGCTCCTCAAAAGGTGATAATTACAGACATTAATAGGTCTGGTTATTAACTCAACTTTGCAAGGTTCATTGGTATGTTCCTACCCCTCTTGCATTTATTTCTGTTGCCTAGCTCTAATAAATCAAAGATGGTCCTTATTCAGAGGTGGTTTTCTGGAAGCTTCAAGTGATGGGGGAAATCTTTCAGTGCTACAACTATTTGAACAAATTCATTTTTGTTATATGTTTGTAAAGTTTGAGAGAAATATACTAATTCAGGCAGGGATGATTTAGAGTGTTTCTAAAATGTGAATTTGGATCTGTGTGGTATAAATGGATACAAAATACTGACACGTTTCTAATCCTTTCTGTCCCTCAGCAAGATACAAGGATAACTCCATCCCTTCCCAAACTGGATCTCCATGTTATTCCTGTATGGCAAAAAGGGATTACAGGCAAGGGTGTTGTCATCACAGTATTAGATGATGGCCTGGAGTGGAATCACACTGACATCTACACTAACTATGTAAGTTTGTGCATTAGATTGCTGTGGAATAAATTAATCAAATGTAAATTTCATATACAGATATAATGTCAGTTCCATAAGGCAGCTCCTACATTGCAGAGACTGAAATATTTGCCTCAGACCTAATTTGGAACCTGGTCTATGTCACAGGAAGTTGAATGTTACTTAGCAAAGGAAACTTTTTTTTTTTTAATCTCAGTGGATTTAGTACCACAGCATGTTTGTATACCATGGTTTAATGCTGAATTATTAACACTCCGTGAAAAATTTATGGAATTGTTAATACCTGTCAAATTCTATGCACTTGATTACTGTCAACATGAGGCACACTAAATCAATAAATACAGACTCTAGAACCCATTTTGTTGCACATTTTAAAATGCATTTCCTAGTTGTCCCAATTATTTTTGTTCTTTTAAATGTAGGACCCAAAGGCAAGTTATGACTTCAATGACAACGATCACGATCCCTTTCCTAGATACGACCCAACAAATGAAAACAAGTGAGTAGCCTCCCAATTATGTGAAGAAAGTAAAATTGTACTCTATTACTTTGTGTGTTACAACATGGAAATGAGGAAATACCCATATCCCCTATGGTAATTATGTATGAAAGGAAAAATTTGTGTCACAAAACCACAGAAAGGTTGAGGTTGGAAGGGACCTCAGGTGCTCTTCTGGCCCAAACCCCTGCTCAAGCAGGGCCTCCCAGAGCAGGGTGCACAGGACCATGTCCAGAGGGCTTTTGAATATCTCAAAGGAGGAGACTCCACAGCCTCTCTGGGCAGCCTGCACCAATGTTCAGGTAAGCCTCCCAGTAAAAGAAGTGTTTCCTGATGTTCAGGCAGAGTCTCTTATGTTTTCTTTGGCAGAAACACTTACACAGACACTGGATATTAGGGAAATTAAATTTTGATGTCTTGAGTTTCTCCATATCTTAGTATGTGTACACATTTCTGTAAACTGAATGGAACAGTCTGTTCATGTCACCATATGCATTTGTAGAACAATACCTACCTAAGCAAATTTTAAGTTCTCTGCTTTGCCCTGGGAATTTTAAAAGAATGCATCTTTTGTGAAGGGCTTTGAAACAGCCTGTTTTTTAGAGAAACCTAATAACCTACCAAAAACAAAGCAAAACAAAAAGCAAGCAAAAAACATCCCTTTAGACCAACTTTTGTATTTAAGGACACTGTATTCTGGTTTTGGCAGTACCTTCTAGACCAATAGAATATTTTGGACAAATGTGTTCTAGTACAGGTAAGTACAGGTGAAGCAATGCTTCTCACCTCTTCCTCTGATATGGCTGTGACACTGGAGGAGGTTACATTCCTTTTCTGGAAAACTTTTCTGTCTCTTCTGAGGAAGAAGGTGTCTGGAAACATTATATAGACCAGATTTGGCCCGGACATCTTCAAAGTAGAAACACAGGAAGTTTCAACAGGCTTGAACACAGACTACCAGCCAGTTTGCTTAGTGGACTTATGTGTCGTGGACAGATTGGGGAATTTTCCCCAATGCCCTCCCTAGAGCTGCCAGTCAGGTACTCAGGGGAACATCAGGATGGATCTGTCACACCTGGCAGTATTCACGTAGTTCAGTGAGGGATTTTGTCTGGCACGAGAGAAGAGAGTGGACCTCTTTAAAAGCTGGTGCACAGAAGTCAATTTCTTAAACCAATTAGGATGTCACTACTCAATAAATATACAGGAAGATATTGATGCACTGGTTCCCTATTGTCTATCAAACCATATGGCAGCATTCACAACATAAATCGGTGGGGCGGGGGGGGGGGAACACAGCAGTCAATCAACAGATAAATATCCCACGAATAAGACATTTGAAAAATGACATTTCTACATTACTACCGCATTATTTAAGAGCAAGAGTCCATTATCCTCTTGTTCTGATGACATTATCTCTTAAATTTACCTGTATTATTTCTAATCTTTATTAATAAGTAAATGCAATTCAGCCCAGAAGCATTAAAACACTTCATTGAATAACAATCTATAGTATTAAATAATACAACTCGTCTACAATTACAGTTGCTTGAAGGTTTTCTTTATTGAAGAGTAAAGAATCACCCATGGCAAAAAAAATTGCATAGAAAGTAGCTAGTTACAAGAAAAAATAAGCAATGATGAAGATACTTTAAAGGTTAACTATCTGAAATCCTAATAAAGGCAATCATTTAAAAACAAACAAACAAACTGAATGTGCGATTAGAAAAAGACTTGTTTGTATTTCTTTCTGAAGAAGTTTAGTAGCTTAGCCTTAAAATTTTACACTACTCTGTAAAATACAGACGCACTCCGCTAAAATACAGGTAACGGATAGTTTTATGGACCTCAGTGTGGCTTGGATTATGTATTTACCATCTCATCTTGATGATCATTTGATCACTAAAAAGGTAAAATTATATTGACTGAAGCCTAAGGGAAATGAGTATTTTTGTGTCACGTAGATACAGCTCAGAATTATTCAACAACTGCATTACACTCAGTTCAAGACATCCACCAAATCCAGAAAGTCACTGATGAGTCTTTGTGTACATTACACAGAATTGTGTAGGTTATGAGACATCATTCTTACTCTATTTATTCAGGCATGGAACACGGTGTGCAGGAGAAATTGCAATGCAAGCCAACAATAGAAAATGTGGAGTTGGAGTAGCCTACAATTCCAAAGTTGGAGGTAAGAGAATGAAAATAGTTAGATGTCTGATGTGAAGGGAAACTAGAAAAATTCTGTGAAATGCTGAATGTTTTCAGATACCATTAATCCAAAATATAAATTACCATTCCTTCACAGGAATCATCACTCTTGCAGTATTAGTGTACAAAATCCTGACTGGCCACAGGGCAGAGTGATAGATCTATGTGACACCATTTCTTAAATGCCATTGTGTTCTCTGGAATTTGTCACTTGAATAGAAGTAGATGGTGTAATATGTAACAACAAAGTAATAATATGGATTAATAATGATCTATTTTGTAAACAGAGATCTTTTAAGGAATGATGGATTCATTTGTAGCTGGTTATCTTGGAAGGAGATGGCATGGAGGAGGAGAGGGGATTGAGCAGATTAGAAGAAAGAATATCCAAATTAATCCATTAGAAGTTTATGAAATAGTTATGATTAAAGTATTAGCTGCAAATGGTTATTTGGCTCAGAGGAAGATACTTGTTGCAGTCTAGTTTTTCCATTACTTCTTTTTTCCTTTTAAACAAAAGGATGATGAGTGGCAGTTGACACCCATAACTGCCGTTCCCACCATTTTGGTCTTACGTTTGTAGGTTCCCGTTTACTCTACTCAGCTGTCATAGATGTCAGCTTTGCAGTCTGCCTTCGCCATAATGCATTATGCTGTCATGCTCTGTTTAAATAAAATATCTCACTCGTGAGATGAAGATGCCAAATTTTCAAAGCAGGGCAAAGTGGATGAAGCTGCAATGATGTCTGAACTCCTGCTGTGCCCATATTTTAAGGCACTTGCATCTATATAGAAGGTTCTTCCACAGATTTCATTTGCAAATGCAAACTAGAAATCTGTACTGTGTGACTTGTCTAGAAAAGGAAAATGACAGGAGGAAAAGCAATCCAGTGCTTCAGATTACCCAGAAAACTCCTAATAACTGGGTGGCAAATAAGAAAAATACACAAGAGTTGAAATAAATTGTAAGCCAGTATATATGACCAGGGTGATTGAGATAGAGGAATAACAAAAACATGTCCAAAGAGCAACAGAAAAATAGGAGAATTCTTCAAAAGATTTAGCTAAATTTGGTCTGGGTAGACACTGGAAGGTATTTTTTGTTTGTTTGTTTGTTTTTCTGTGCAAGGCTATGGAGGATTCATTCCTTCACAGGCATTTTTTCTTTTTCTTTTTTTCTTTTTCTTTTTTTTTTCGTTAAATCCTTGGAATGATGCATTACACACTTCTATTTGACATTAGTTCAGGGTGACTTCTTTAAGCGGCTGTTTGCTTGTATCAATTGCCATGCTGGATAAATCCAGTGGTCCGTAGCCAATGCATTGTCTCTGATAGTCAGCAATATATGCTTTGAGAAAAAGGGAAAGAAACCCTGGCTTTTGGAATATGCTGTTCTCTGACCTTCAACATTAGAGACTGGTTTAACTTTGCCTTGAAGTCAAACATTCAATTCAAAATTTTTCATTTTCCATGAAAATAGTAACTTTAATAACCTCAAGCATTCCTATTAGTACGTTAATGTCTGGCCCTGTTCTGAAATCTGTGTAAATCTTTTAAACAGCTTGAGGCCATGAATCCCACAGGCCATCCTTATGTGCTGTGTGAAACAAATACTTCTTAATGTCAATTTTAAAAGTGACACCTTTCAGTTTCATAGAACGTTAGCCTCTTGTTTGGTATAGAGCTAAGAAATTGTGTATTTATCACCTTTGGAGTAAAGCAGAGTGTGTATATCTTTGTGCATATCTAACCACAGCACTATGCTACGATATTTCTCTGGTGCTGCCATGGAAATCAAATGATTAAGAAGTTTCATTTCACAAAGGACTGGGCTGAGAGTTCCCACATAGTGATGTGCTGCTAAAAATAGCCTTCTGCCATGCAGATACATGTATGTGTCTGAAATTACCTTGGGCTTTGTCTGCTTTTGAATTTGTGGGGCTGATGGTGAGAGAAAGCATGTGGAAGAATTTATGCAAGAGCAGATAATTGGAATCTGCTTAGGGAAATATCACTGCAGTCATCAAATCCCAAGCTGACTTAAACAAGCAGTATTTTTGGAGGTCATAAAGACATGACAGTATTGTTTTTTTATTTTTTTATTTTTATTTTGTTTGTTTGTTTTTCCACTGAGCTTTTTTTTTGTTTGTTTGTTTGTTTTTAATCAATGCATTGCCAGTGTGCATGTTTTCTTCCTTACTACATTATTTATCAGTGGAATTGGCTTTGTCTTCTTGTTTGAGAAATGTTTCTCTGCATTTCCAGTATCTCATGATACATTACAACCCAGTGTCCAGAGTGTTGCAGTCATTTCCACACAGACAGATCTTTGCTCACAGCACACATGTATAACAGATTCTCACAATTCTGAGCTAGTTGAAAAAGGAATATTCAAAATTTCACGTTACAAGTTTAAACCTATCCAGGGCAAGAGGTATTTGTAGAACCTGAAGTACCTTGATTCTTTTCCCAGCTTCATAAGCAATAGTGGACTAGCTGTGGTTGAACAGATTAACTCCTTTGTCTCTTTTTTGCCACTAATTAATATGAAATAATAAAGCTCAGTTTTCTTTCAGAGGTGGTGAGTCTTAGAGGGCAGCCGTTTGGGGAAAGAATTATGGAATTATGCTCTTTTCTATTTATTTATTTATTTATTTTTAAGCACTGTCACATTCTTCCTGGCATGCTTTGGAAAAATCCCCATTTGGTGGAAAATGCCAGAAAATCAGTCATCATAATTCACCAGCTGCCTATAACGGTGCAGCTGCTGTCATACACACTTGCCAAGTTTGGGAGAACCCTGACATTTTCATCGCTTGAAAACACAGACTGAATCCCGACTGCACTAACCATCAGATTGCTGCTCTTGCTGGGAGAGCCATGCCGTAGTGGGGGTTTCTGTCCTCACCTAGTGCTGGATGGTGGTAGTAATCCCACTGCAGAGCTAGGGGCTTGCAGAGCAGGGGGTCCAGTGCAGGCGAGCCACTGCCTGCCACTGAATTTTAAGTACCACTGTGATTAGGCTTGATCTGGAGAAGATTAGATCATGCAGTTACTAATAAAACATTAATGGCTAGATATCACTAGCATCCCTGGATTTCTCACAGTAGGAAGAATACGGTAGTAAAGCAACAGTGAACATTTTTTGTGGTGAAGGCTGAAGAGCTTGTGAAATAGCATCACAAAGACAGTAAAATGGCTTAATGACAGAGAGGACGGTGCTTTAGTCAGAACAGTCAGAATTACATCCTTGAACTAAAACTCTTAAAAATAATGTTGACAAAACCTATTTAATTTTAGTGATATGATAGCAACTTGAGAAAAGAATTTTGTTATTATTTTAAAAGAAGAAGAAGAAGGTCATTACAATGAGGGCTCATTGTAATGAAAAGAAAGCAGGAACAGTAAACAGAACATCATCTTCCTGGCTTTGTGCAAAAACAGAGAAAGAGGTAAATAAGGTGCAACAAAATTTTAGGATTTTTTTTTTCACGTTTGTAGAGAGCACCAAGCTCTACAAATAAAGGGTAAGTGTACTATTTTACATTGACATTAACTATCCTGAGTATTATTTAAATGAACAGCAGTTGTCTGTGGTACAATAGTTATAGATTAATTTTGCTGGAAAATTTACAATCAGGTAACAAAGATGAAGAAGACGAAGAAGAAACAGACAGTAAATACAGTCTGCTTGTTTTTCTCTGTTAAGGTATACGTATGCTGGATGGAATAGTCACTGATGCTATTGAAGCCAGTTCAATTGGTTTCAATCCAGAACACGTGGATATTTACAGTGCAAGCTGGGGACCTAATGATGATGGTAAAACTGTTGAGGGACCTGGGAGACTGGCACAGAAAGCTTTTGAGTATGGGATAAAACAGGTATGATGCTATATGATAGATATGATATGATAGAAAAAAATGCAATGAAATGTGGCAGAGAACAGGATTTTAAAATGGTTCATATCAGGCAGGAAAAGAAAATGGTTTGCACTCTATTCATTTAAACATATTTAAAAAGGAAAAGAGAAATTTTAATAGTACTGATCAGAGAAATTACTAGCTAGAACAGGACTTTTAAAAAAGCACTACCAGAGCCTTCTAAGCTGGTTTTAGCTGTTATTCTCTACAGATAAGCTTTCTTTTTCTGTTGCTACTTTAGCTGCCTTTGTCTTGCCCTACCCCCACTCTCCTCTGCTGCTTGTTTTGCACTGAACAGTAATTGGATTTCTGCACTGAAAGCCTATAAAAATTTAATACAAAATTTCTGCTTTGTGAATATTTTGCTGTGTGAAATAGCTATGCATTTTAGCACCCCGTGGATGGGCTTCTATTGTGTTTATAAATTGGTGCATGTCATGATCCCAATAAATTCAAGACAGTAAAAACGCATGATGAAGAGTATTGGAAACAGTGGTTTTACAGTTCTGTTTTATGTTATCCTCTTTTGATGTGGTTGGATGATCAGTAGTGTACAAAGAGAAAGATGCTGGAGATGTATTAAAAAGCTGCTTATGCTATTGCCAGTGAAAAGATATCTAAAGAAGGACAGGTAGTAATACAGAGAGGAAGTCTGTATTAGTCAGAGACAAGAAAGGAGAGAAAGACAGAAAGCTTGAAGGACAGGAGCAAATCAAGGGAGGGTATTGAAAACAGAGCAGTTAACATTAGCAGATAAGAGAGAAGAAGAGAGGAGTCTGACAACTGACAAGCATACTCTGAGGAAAGAATGGAGGCTGGGAAGGGATGGGTTGGTGATAAACAGGGATCTAAGTCCTTAGGTAGGCAGTTAGTGAAAAGGGATAATTAAAGGCACTAACTAGGAACCAATGTTTGGTGGTCATACTCTGAAAAATCAGGTTATTTGGTGAGGAATGTACCTGTTTTTACAACTTGTTTTATTTACTGAGGGGAATGAATTTACTCACTAATTTGTCAGGCTTCCTCATGCATGGATCTGGATGCTCTCCATCCCCCTTAGTCAGTCAGAGATGGAGCTGCCAATGAGTCTCATCCCTGGCTCGTTTATTGCTGGCCCAGTAAAACACTTAAGCATATGCTTAGCCTTAAGCATCTGAGAGGCATTGGTAGCACTCCAAGAGAAATCAAATCATCTGTTTACATATACCGTTGCTTTTCTGGACTGCAGCCTTTATTTTCAAAAGAAGATATTATCTCATTTTCTGTAATTCATGTGGGTTGTCCTTCCCATTTTAGCAATTCTATCTCAAAGAGGACAGCTTATTTTTCTGTTTTCTTTATTTCTAATGCTTTAAGTGCTGCAAATGTTGCTTAGGCCATGCATGAAAAACTTTAAACCTTATCTGAGGGGTGAGGGTGATAAAAACCTGTATTTCAACTGCAGTTTCCAGTGAATATACATATGTTAATAAAGAATAAAAAATGAACTTTTGCTTTTCACATGAAACGTATTTTCTTCTCTGAAGAACGAGCACAGCTGAAGGCTGAATAGCTGCTATATGCTTCCTCTGTGATAGCTGTGATGGTTGACGTGCTGCTGCAGCACTCTGTTGTCAGCTGTCAGCATCAGTTGTTAGCTGCTGCTACCTCATTACTCTCTGGGGGCCAGAGCAGGGAATTAAAATGGTTATGTCCTGAGCCTGCTGGTGCTGGCCCACAGATTTGTAAGAGAAGGGAGGCTTTTCAACCAGATGTGCTTACTGTTGCTGTTTTTCAGCGAGTGCCAACAGTGAAAGGCTTCATTACAAAAAAATAAATTGGTGCAAAAGTCATATTGTGTACATCATTTATACTGTTTACCATGCCTCTGATTACAAGAAATGCAAGTGATGAACTAGCTATTTCTTTAAATAAAAAAAGCATTTTTCCTAGAAGTGTTCAGGACTGAAACACTCTTATGTGGGAAAACTTTCCTGCTGATCACAGACTCTGTTTTTAACACTAAAACCTATTTTAAGGAAACTTACTGTCCATGGACAGTAAATGTAGATTAGTCAAGCTAAAATATACAGACAAGCTAAAAGATTGTACTATAGAGTCTGAGGTAGAAAATCACAAGTAGCTGTTTTCTTCTGTCTCTGTCTTCTATAGTGGAAAATTATCCTTTTCTACCTGAAAACCTAATATATTAGGACTTACATATATAACCTAATATATTAGGACTTTCATGTTGGGGGGAGAGGAGGGGACAGGAGGAGTTGCTAAGAATATATTACAAAATCTCTTTTATAACAACCCATTTCATTTCCTCTAGGGCCGAAATGGAAAAGGCTCCATTTTCGTATGGGCTTCTGGGAACGGAGGTCGTCAGGGTGACAACTGTGACTGTGATGGTTATACTGATAGTATCTACACTATCTCCATTAGCAGTGCTTCTCAGCAAGGCCTTTCTCCCTGGTATGCAGAGAAGTGCTCTTCAACTCTGGCCACAGCATACAGCAGTGGGGATTATACTGACCAAAGAATTGTAGGTTGTTTTTACCAGATTCAGAACAAAACATAGAAATGTGTTATATATGCAAATAACAAATGACAGGTCTTAAATGCTTAGTGTTGACCACCTGTTTTACATGCTTAGTGCTTTCATTTTGAAGCAGTGAGGGATTTGTACTCCAGGATATGGTTGTATTCTCAGAACATCTACCGTAGAGCGATGGCTAAACAATATTGTTGTATCAAAGAAATTAAATCCACTTGCTTGAAATCTTCTGGTATCTGTGTATGATGGAGGCCTCTCAATGGAGATGGTCCCATTCTTCATGAGGAGAGATTGAGACTATAAGCAAAAAACTTGTGGAGTTAGTGTACCCATATCAGTCAGCACCTCTGGTATACATTGTTGCTCCAACACTTACCTTTTGTAAGATTTTTAGCCCCTCGGTTCCCACTGGTGACAGTAACAATGGAGCTTTGAAACCTGTGAAAGGTACTCAGCAAGTGGACAGATCAGTCTGTGCCTTCGTTAATGGTGCAAGATATGACTTGTACTAAAGAACTTTTCTGTGATAAAGTAATATTGAAGGACTTATAATTTCTGTTCAGCTCTGGTTGATGGTATTTTTACAGCAAACTACGTGGATGGGGATTAAAACAATGCCATTCCAAATTAGCCATGGGTCAGTACTTCCTAACTGACTAGTTTTCATAACCGAGATGTGAAGGTCTTGGTGTTGCCTCTTTGCATATCTAGAGATGCGTTTGGTATTTAATTGCCAAATAAAGCATGTTTCATTGCAAATTATAGTTCTTTTGCTGAAGAGGGAGCAGAACACTAATACTAATCCTATGAGTAATTTTCCAGCAAGCAGTAATTTTAAATGTTCTAGGCCCAACACAATGATCTGTTTTTATGATTCACCAGTAAGCCTGAAACACTTATTGTGAAACCTTAGAATAAAATAAGATATTCAGTGTGGGAGTATTTTGTTCCAACACAAAGCATTTTGATACAAAAATTATAGTTGAAGTAAGAAGAGAGGATTGAAATATGAACGGATTTAAACATCCATCACTTTGCTGGTGAGGAATGTATTAATACGCATCAAGTAAAGGATACATAGTTATGTTTGTGAGAATGGATTGACTGTATTTACAACTGTTTATTCATGCAATCTGAATATTTTCAGACAATTTTTTGTTGTTTTTCTGTCAGACAAGTGCTGATCTTCACAACGAGTGTACAGAGACTCACACTGGGACCTCTGCTTCTGCACCACTGGCAGCAGGAATTTTTGCTCTGGCTCTGGAGGCAAAGTAAGATGTCACAAAATTACTGTTGAAACTCCTGTTTTTCAGATGCCCCACTATCTTGCCTCAAGCATTGCCTTCCTGAAAGTTACACTATCTCATGCTGCTGCTCCACTTGTCAGTCAGACTTACTCAGCCTGATGACAGAAATAAGCAGCTACTTGCCTCAACACTGTCCTAGCAAGTCAGAACCAACGCAAGTAAAACGTGATGACCAAGTAATTTTAGTCCATTTAGTGTGCTGGCAACAATTGTTTGCTGAGCTGGTCAATTGCACTTAAAGGCAGTGAGGGTTCGCTTCTGTCAAGAGAGCTCAATTTGAAGACAATAGGTTGCGGGAGTTTAGGTGAAGTGCTTAGTCAATTTGCGGAACCTTTCCTGTTGGTGATGAGACATAAATTGGAAGGTACCGAAGCTCAGCTTTCAGAGCAGGCAGGGAGCAGACAGGTTCACACCCTGCAGGGCTGGTAGCCAGAACTATGAGTTAGAGGTGGGGGTAAAGAACAGGGTAGGACAAGACAATGTTGGCACATTGATGACAAGACAATGGCCTTTTCACTTAGACATCAGGGTGTAGGCTTAGCACTTGAATGTTGTGTGTTCAGCTTCCTATTCTATTGCGTACTCCTTTAATGACATAAGCCAAGGGCCATATCTTAAAGGGTAGAGTTGATCATAGATGACTCAAATGCCAAGTGAATTTTCAAAGTTCTCACCAGTTTCCATAAAGAGTGGTGGGAAATGATATTTTTGATAGATAAATTTAAATGCCTAAACTATTGGACTCTAATCTTGCTAGATAGCATTTACATAGCAATCTTGTTTACCTGAAGAAGTATTGGAAGTATACGGATGCAACGTGCTCTATATTTTAAAATAATAGGGTACCATGTACATTGAAAACACTTTCTGTTGCAAACTAATGTTGCAAACTAAAGAGAAAAATTATAGGTAGTCTTGAAACAATTAACCGAGCACATTCTCTCAACAGTCCAAATCTAACATGGAGGGATATGCAGCACCTGGTAGTATGGACCTCAGAATATGATCCACTGGCTGGCAATCCAGGATGGAAAAAGAATGGAGCGGGACTGATGGTAAACAGCCGATTTGGGTTTGGACTACTCAATGCCAATGCGCTGGTGGATTTAGCTGATCCCAAAAGATGGAAAGGTGTACCAGAAAAGAGAGAGTGTATTGTGAAGGACAAAAGCTTTGAACCAAGGTAAGAATGTGTGTTAGTAGTAGCTAGGCTTACATCTATTTTAGTAATGCCTGAAGGATAGTATTGTGCACGGATCACTCAAAAGCAGACTAAGAGATTTCTTTTGATTCATTTGGTTTTGCCCTACTATATTCCCCCAGGAACAGGCAAGCAGCATTTGCTTGCTTGCTATTTTTTAGTGTAAGACTGATGAACATCACTAGCACGAACTCTCACAAAAATGAGATCATTATCTCTGCTTTTACAGACAATGCATGTATGAATGATACTGTGAAACTGAACCTCATCAGATAAGAGTGTTTAGACTGCTATCAGCAGATGAGCAAAAAGATACCAATTTTTTTCAGAGATTTTTTTTAAAGGAACATCTGTAGTAGTCTTAGCAACTCTTGTCCTGTGACATGCATAGGGTATGTTGAAATCAGGGTGATATACTAAGCTTTAGTCACATCCATAGCACTGCTCTTATGAAACATGCATGTTTCAGAGGTTCACTGGAAAGAGTTACAAGCCATATTCACAAGTGCTCATAGCACAGTGAGCCTAAACTGAGCTCAGCATACAAGCTTTAATCACAAATCACTAACCTGATTAATGAGTAAGGATATCTAGAATGTTTTTGTCTCTACTTGTTCATTTATGTGTTTGTTCTTTAGAATAAATACAGATATTTCAAAGATAGAAATTATACCATGTGAGTGCACTAAAAATCTGTCTGTAAAAACATATTATGGTGTTTTGGAGTGTCACTGCTTGGTAACCTTACAATTTATGCTGTTTTACTATCGATTTGTTTTTATGAGCCTTCTCCTTTCCACAGAGTGTTGATCTAGTTCTGGTGTATGCAATACTTGCTGTTTATGCATTTTTATTGCAGTCTTCTGTGTGACATTATAAAAACAAAGATCCCAATGTTTTGAATTCTGAATGATTTCTGTGGTGATTTACCCTTCTCATTAGAAGTAATGGAAATTGTGCAGAGAAAGCTATGCATGAACACGTATGGATGATGTAAGCCTTTTTTTTTGTAGAGATGGCATTAACCACAAAAAAAAAAAAAATGCTGTGCCTGATGCAATGTTATAACTTTATGGTAACAGCTCTATTGCGTATTTCTACGAGGCAGCTAAGTCTGATAGAGTCATGTGATGTAGCTGACTGCAAAGACTTTTTTTTTTTGTAGCTTCTGTGGAACAGCGAAGTGCTGACAGAAACTAAATAACCCAGACTTGCTTGCTTCCAGGGCGGGTTGCATAACTGTAACTTATACAGTGTACACAACTTGATCCACTTCAGTATTTCCTGTGCATTCAGGACTCCCAGGGTTTTCATGGGGACATTTAAATTTTTTTTTTCTTTACTTCTCTTCCCATCATTCTGAAATGATTGTTATTGTTTCTATGCTTCACATAATGATCCAGAATCAAAAGTTTCTGTCAGTAATATTTACTGTAATTTTGACAGATTATTGAGAGCAAATGAGGAAGTCATCATTGAAATTCCCACAAAAGCCTGTGAGGGTCAAGAAAACTCAATTGCATCTCTGGAGCATGTGCAGCTTGAGGCAACAATTGAATATTCCCGTAGAGGTGATCTTCATGTCACCTTGGTGTCTCCATCAGGTATGGGAAGCTAAGACATTACTTTCTGTTGCTGTAGTGTGTAATATTTCATTAAAACTACTTGTATGTTCCTCAGAGGATTAAAAAATAGCAAATAAAAAATAAATAAATAGCAAATAAAAAAAAATAACAAATCTGGGCACAACCAACAGGTGAATGTGAGGACAAAGCATCCTGGGAACGAGAACTAGTTCTTTGAGTGCCTTTTTCACTCTTCTTGCATTTTGGATTATTTTTGTAATAAGATGTTTACTTCAGAAATGAAGGCGCTGTTTCTAATGTGTCACATTCTAGCACCTGGACCTGTGAAAACTGAGAGTTCCTGGCGGTATCAAATTGTAATGCCTATCAGCCTTCCTGTGATTTAATGACCTAATGGAAAACTCAAGAAGTCTGACTCCCTAGATTTTACCCAAGTGTTTCCCCATTGGTGAATGTAAAAAAAGTCTCTATTTGGCACCATAGTACAACTGTATTAGGTATGCTACAACATAACAAGTGATCTTGACAGTGCCCTGAAATAAGGAGAATGAAAAGAAAGGAGAAAGAGCATAAATAACTTTGTAGAGAGTAAGATCTTCTGTCAGATCTGCTGATATTATTAAGAAGCAAAACAAAACAAAAAACAGATAAACTTTCAGATTAGAATTTAAACGTTGGTCTAATCTAATTTACTGATATTAAAGGGTGATCTAATAATTTGCATATAATAAACTACTAATGCCTTGTTGATGTGATTGTTGCATGACCTCACTTCAAAGCAGGCTTAGATACTGTACACACAGTATTCTTCCAAAGCCTACCTTGTCTGGGATTCCTTTTAACCCTAGCATTAATTCTTCATTTTCTGAGTTTAGCTTTTGTCTTACGGGTCCAATGTTGCTGTAATCTGTTTCACCCTTGATTATTGGTGGTATTTTCTAATTTAATTCCATCTTAGATAAGTTTTGGGATGTAAGCATATAGATGGACTATGGCACTTCGTGGAGCTCTTTCTACTTCTATAGAGATAGTTTCCTCCTTGTGTTGCTAATACATAGGAAGCCTGGTTTCATCTCAGTAAAACACCCCTTTTTGAAAAACCAATGATAGTAATATGTTCCTCATCTGCATATGTATATCTGTGGGTTTAGTTGAGGTAGCAATAGTCAAGTATTGCTGCCCCCACAATACTATCATGTTGCTATTATGACTGAACTATCCTTTAGTTCTTGCTGCTTTTTTTTTTTTTCACTTTCCTGTAAAACATTCCTACTAAATATGTCATCCCTTTTCTTTATTTACAGTGTTACCTTTAAACATATTTATAGCTTGTGATCAGTCTCCCTGGGGCTTCTCTTGCTCCATATTACGTAAATAGAGCTTCCACGCTCTCTCCTTATATGCAACTAAAAAAAAATTTTCTGCTCTGCATTAGAGTCTCTTCTGCTGCAAAAATGCTTTTTGAACTGTAGCATTTTTGTAATAATAATAACAATACAAATAGTTTTTGCCCTGTTGGAGTTCTGGGCTGTAACATTTTACATTCACTCTCCTGCCAGAAATACAACAATGAATTCAGGATAAGGCTTTGATTTTCAATTCTGTGTGAGCTGGTTTTGATAAAGTACCCAGTGACCAGAGATAGCATGTTTCCCATTCCCCAAGCCATGGCTAAATGGTGTTTTTCCAGGGTACCTTTGCACTACATAGTTTGCAAACCAAGCCAAGTGACAAGCAGAAGTGTACACACATGAACAGTCACTACTGTTGATCTTGCACTAACACAGGGACCAGCACTGTCTTACTGGCTGAGAGAGAGAGAGATAAATCTCCCAATGGCTTTAAGAACTGGGACTTCATGTCTGTTCACACATGGGGAGAGAATCCAAGAGGCACCTGGGTGTTAAGAATTACTGATGTGGTAAGTATGTCTGATAAGTTTGAGAGCTTGAATGTGATCACTAGCCACTATCAAGTATGTTGAACAGTGAATCTTCTCATGAAGGAAGCTACAGCAAGAGTTTATTTAAACAGAGCATCCATCTGGCTTAAAGATTAAAGACTGGCTCATCTGAAGAAACAGCATTAAAAAAAAAGATAAAGTCAGATTTTCTTCTAACATAAATGCAAAGAACTGTACTCATTCCAGTGACATGTACCTGTCAAAAGGAGTTTCATGCCTATGTTTTTCTCACATAATATGTCACTGGAAGAAGTCACTTCTTAATATAATTTTTTGTGATTCATGAAGTATGTAATCAAATTTACATATGATTAACTGCAATTTTTTTTTTTCCATGCAGAAAAGAGCACATGATAGACAATAGTCTCCTCTTGGTACATGTGCATAATTTTCATTAACTCAAACCCCTTGGAATTAATGAATTTCTGGTGGCCTTAGAGAGCTATGCTGATATATATCTTTCCCTAACCTCTTTCTCAGAGTAATTACTGCTGAACAACCTTTAAGAATTAAAGCCAAGAAATCTACAGATATAAAATAAATAAGTTTACTAAAAGCGCTTGGGAATACAGATTGTGACAGTGAGACAGAAGAAGGCTGTTTGATAGGCAACTGAAAAATCATTCTCTTCGAAGTGAGAGTGATCAGACTCAGTCATCTCTGGAGAATTTCATTGAAGTTGTCTGTTAATCAGCTTGTCATTAAGGATCAGATCCTGCAAGAAACCAAGTGCTTCCTAGCAGACACTGAGTCTCCAACCCTTACTGGCCTTGAATTGTAATCAGGAGGATGATACTGAATACTGAGCAGATGGACAAGGCAGTAGAAGTAAATATTATTATCAACAGCGTAGTGTTAATACTGTAGGCTTATAGATAACCCCATGGTTACAGATATCCTGCTCTTTGTAGCTAAAATAATGCCTTTTTTTTTTTTTTTTTTTTTTTTTTTTTTGGAAGGAAGGAAGCTAAGAAGGGCATTTTGTATGTAACTATCTTTTTGTTTTCAATTTCAAGCAAGTGGTTCCTGAAATTTACAATAAGCTGAGTTTTTGTCTGCAAGAAACAATGGATTTTTTCCTCAGTTTATAGGGTTTTGTGATTCCAGAAATAAGTTTTCACATTAATGTCTTCACCTGAAATCAGAGATCGCCATGCAGAGTTACTGATAATTTAGTTGCCACATAAATTGCATGGCATAAACTTAGTAAAAAAGAGCTTCAGCAGCTCTCTTCAGTCAATAAATGACCAAGTTAAAATTCTGAAAGAAGCTTTGGAAAAATAAAGTTTCACACTGTTCTATGTACCCTTCTCTTTCACTTTCTTCTATTTAAATACCATTGACAAAACGAATGGACAAAACATTTGTAGCTCACCTCCACAGACTGCTATTGTACACTACCACAGAATGTTATTCTGAGCTACTGTTTCAATGGTTGCTCTTGTGAGAAAATTGCCAAGGAGTGGCTTAGTGATCTAATACCAATAACACAAACTTATACTTCAGTAATTTTGTGTTGTGTTTTGAAATTCCGTTGATGATTACATGATCAATTAATAATTACGTTAACTCAAAAGATGAATACTTGGAGTAGTCAAGCCATTGGATTAAATCCCACCTTCTGATATGTTCTGTCTCTAATGTATTAGTCTATTGGTGCTTACAAATCATGCTCTAAATTTAGATATTGAAATCTTTATTGTTTATTTTAGTGAATTCTCTCTGCTTTTTGAGCAAGTATCCTCTGTTTTTTCTTCTTACATCCTGAGAACCTATGCTAATGCTGTGCTTGTCCTTTAGTCCAGAAGAATACAAAATGAAGGAAGGATTGTAAATTGGAAATTGATTTTGCATGGCACTGCTACCCAGCCTGAACATATGAAGCAGCCACGTGTATACACATCCTACAATGCTGTGCAAAATGACAGAAGAGGAGTGGAGAAGATGACAGACCTTGTAGAGGTAGCGTCACAGTAATTGTTTTCTATATATATTTTTAAATTTCTTGGAGAATTGTGTCTTTTTCCCTAATAAGAAGATACATACTCATTTTGTATTCATTTCCTGTAGCCTCTGAACACTTGTGAGTTTTGCAAGTGTTCTAATTTTTTCAGAGTCAGCAACTGATATTTTTCTTAGCTTCTGCTTTCACATGCCAACACCTAACAGTTTTAGGATTGAAAGAAGATATTGATACTAATGCTATGAACTCAACAGCTAATGCAAGGAGGGAGAAATGCACCACTGACAGACACACTAAATTTATGTAATTCTAGTAAGAACAAGTGTTCAATACCAAAGGAGCCTGCTGGAGTGCTTCAAGGGAGTTTGGAAGAAGGTTTGTAACAAAGAAGCATCACAAAAGTCAGGAACTCACTTACTGAGATAGTTCAGTTACGTGGACCTGTTGCTGCCACCCCCTTTTTCATCCTTTCCTTACCTTTAAGGTAGAGTGCTGTATGGAAAACAAATGTATTCTAGGCTTCTGAGAATAGCAGTGATTTTCTGGGTGCTCATGATGATAATATTGTATATTTTCAAAATGCTTTATTATGTTATATACTCAGCATACTTAATCACATCACATCTATTCATCTCCCCATTAGGTAATTAGGATGTCTGTAAATAATAGAGATACTAACCTTCTTCAGCAAGGTTACAGAGGAGAATACCAAGGGAGACATAATTATGGTTTTCACATACATAAAATTGAGTGTCCACAGTTGTGGCAGCTATGTACAGTAAAATAAACTCGGAAGAAAATAAAATTGGATTCAGGAGGTGCTATAGGAAAAGGTTGGTAGACACATACTAAGAAACAGCTGAAGTTCCATTAGAAAGACAGACCCAGTGTAATTGAAGATGATACGCAGCCATATATTGCTGCATGGGAAGCATAACAAACAGTGTTGAAATGAGGTTGTGCCTCAGCAATTTCTCTGGACGTCTGTATTTGGCAATAGTCTTCCAGAGTTTGCTGAGATACATGTCATATCCATGGGTTAGCCATACTGTCATTTCCCAGGTAAAATGATTACTACAGAGCAGGTAATACGGAAGCGTTAGTTCAGTCCTTTCCACAAGGGTGTGTGGCACATTCAGAGTTGCAGGTACTTGCAGGTACTTGCTCCAGACAGACAGCTGAGGAGCTGTATCCCACAGTACAGCCAGGAGTATTTCTGAGACTGGGACACATCTTGCTGTAAAATGACAAGTTGTATCCTGCCACTGTAGGTTCTGAATTTGTAACTTCCTAAGTTATCTTCCTGAGTTAGCTTATCCTAACTTAACTTCCTAATCTTTCTCAGGGAGATTTCATACTATATGCAATGCAGTCTGTTTTAATATGAATAATGACAGTCTGAACGAATAATAACAGTCTGCTTTGGAATAGAATGATCTAGTTCTTTTCCAGATGTTAGTGGCTCCTAAGTGAAAAAATTGTATCTACACACACATACATGAAAATCACTAATCAGAGCAAATCTGAATCCAGACAGTTTTGCTTTGACACTTAACCTCTCTTATGCCAATCTGCATTCTAGGACCACACCACACAGGAGAACCTGAGTGAAAAAAACAAAGTCACAGAAGATACTAGTAGTAGCAGTGACAAAGCAGAAGATAAAATCCCATCAGAGGCTATGCTACACTTACTGCAAAGTGCTTTTAGCAGACAGATGGCTGAGAAGCGACTGCCAAAGAAGACTGCAAGTGAGAAGTTAAATATTCCATTTGAACACTTCTATCAGGCCCTCGAAAAATTAAACAAGCCCTCCCAGCTAAAAGACTCAGAAGAAAGCCTGTACAGTGACTACGTTGATCTTTTTTACAATGCCAAACCATACAAGCATAGAGATGATAGACTGCTGCAAGCCTTGGTTGATATCATAAATGAGGGAAACTAAACTGTAGGGTATGGCACTGAGTTGGAAATATTCATTCTCCCCACCCCACCTTCATTTTTATTTTTTTTCAGAAGTCTATTGTATGCTCTAGTTGTGTAATTGCTGCTTTGATTGCTTCATATTTAACACAAATATCAAGGAAGGAAAAAAACAGGTGTGGGAGGATAAGGCAGTAAACTGATGCTTTTTAGTAATAGCTTTTTTCAAAGACTTTCTTCATTACCATCAGAGTAGATTTGCCCCCTCAGGCATGAAATGCAGCAGTATTCCCCTGAAAATACTAATGCTCTATTTTAAACAATTTTCACGTTACTTATTCTTCCACCCTATTCCCTTAGCATGAAGTAGGATTCAAAACCTGAATTACTAAGCAGTTTTGAACTGCATTGCCAAAGCTTTGGGGATATACTCTCATCCCTGGATTTGTAATGAATAGTGTAGTCTTTCTTATATTTGGCATTTATTCAAGATTTAATACTTGCAGCGAGTACCTCTTCCCTCACAGTTGTTTTTATTTTTTATTTCATTTTTTGTTCCTTTTCCAAACAACAATGCACTCTTACCCTTCTGTTCTCCTGCAAAGGAGCAGCTGGGAAACTGGAATTGGATTGGAGCATCAGTGAACACTGATGAAGTTATTAATGATTTAGACTACAGACAGACATATTCTAGTATAAAAGAGCTCCAAACAACACATTCCAGACCATGGGGATTCTCACCACCGAACTTAAACTGCCTAAATGAAGTGCCTGAATTATGAGCTTAGTTTTTCTAGGCTGTATGTAGCTAATGAAGACAGATAGCACTTAAGAGCACTTGACTAGTTTTTGCACTGGTTCTGAATTACCTGATGGAGTACTTATTTATTTTTATTGACTGGATGAACTTTGGGGAAACAATCTCTTACCTTTGGAGCCTCAGTTAGATTTCTAAAGTTGAGTAACATAAATGCCTCCTAAGATGTCTACATCCGCAGCAATCAAAGCTAGGATCATTTTGCCTGTTCCTTAAACTGTGACCAAAGAGGTGTAGAAAGGGAAATTATACCAGCACAGAACATCTAACGAGTGCATTTTGGAGTATCTGTGGTGAATTGCAACATTTCCCAAATATCTAGGAAGGTAAGGCAAAATGAATGAGGGGAGGAGGAAGGAGGTATATGAATGAAAAAATACCCAGGAGAAGGGAGTCAGAAATGGAGGAAAAAACTGCATGGGTTGTGGAGGGGGAAAAGGAAAAGAAGGAAGGGGAAAGTGAAAGAGGAGGAAACAGAGTAGCTTCAGAGAGCAGGAATGGCAGGTTGCTGCCTACCTTTAGCAGTCATAAGAGACTAAAGATGAAAAGTGAGATGACAGAGGAAAATGCAAAGTGGTGAGAAAATGGTGAGACTCCTTCAGAATATAATAAAAGTAGTGAAGGGAGAAGCAGAGTGGCCAGAAAGGTCTATCACCCTATCCCAAGTGGAAAAAATTATACATGGCATCATATACAATAGAATGGCATCATATGGCATCTAATGACGATTTTCCACACATACCTCTTTAAAGTTGGAGTCACGATTGACTTATTGTTTTGCTGTTCATAATTGAAAACAAACAAAAACAGCAATGCATGGCTGGGTGCTCAGAAATAGGAGAGGATCTACTACAAGGAAATGAAGATTCCTAGTGTCTCATTGCAGTGCTAAAGATAATCCAAGCAAGTGCTGACTAGGTTTTACTTTTCTCTCTTTCTCATCTACCGTTCAAATGTAGAAATGTAGACTAGAAATATTTTCCAGACTATCTAGAAAAAAATGTTCCTTCTTTAGTGTCTATTCCTTAAAATGAACCAACTTTCTCTTAAAAAGGAATATTTTGTTCATAACTCATTAGTTTGGATAGAGATTTTTAAAACTTCACACTAAATTCTGTAATTTCTGCTTGAAGGCAACTTTGAAAATTATCTTACCAAACTTAAGATTTAAAAATCTTTGCATTTTCATTTGATTTTAGTAGGTTCATGTCTACCTGGGGATCAGTCTGTGTTTTTTGCCAGCTTTAGATAGATATGGCTTAGTTGATTTGAAGAATTCTTCCATATTTATACTCCATACTACAATGATAACAACTGCAAGAGTAAATGTCTCTTACACTTATATTGCTTGCTCTCTGCTAAGAAATTTGCTTAGAACAAGAAGTGGAAAAAAAAAGTTATTGAAATCAGAAAACTTTTTTTTTTTATGTTGTCCCTTCAACACACAAGCTTTCTGGCAACACATAACTAGTGAACAAGCAGAATGTTATTGTAATTAAATAATAAAATGTAATTGTCAGAATTGGGAGTTTATCTCTACAATAAATATTCCCATTTGGTGAGAAAGGACCACTCTTAGTCCTGTGCAGTGAAATTCAGGGGCTGGTTCTGCCAGATAGCAGTGTTTTTTGCTAGTTGTCAATCCAGTACGTTAAAGTGAGGAAAGTACTACAAACACTCAAATCAGCCTTTGAAAGAAGTTTTCGGCTATAGATGGGTGGAATACATAGGACTTTGTTTTAAGATCGGTTCCTATGTTGTAGCCAAAGTTTCATAAGAGGACAACTTTAAAGTCCCTCTTTTGAATGTTTCCAACCCAGAGTAGACTGTACAGGAGTAAATTATTTTTATTGTTAGTCTTTCCTTGGTGCCTGTGTGGGTTTTGTGAAAAATGTAAAAGGAAAATAATGTTTTCTCTCAGAATTTTAAATTATATTTTCTTTACAGGTATTTATAATGTAGCAAAGATTTTACTGAACAGACAGAATTTTAAAAGGTATAATAAATTATATTGAAGAACCTGATTTTTCTTGGGGAAGAGACAATTTCATCCAATAAAAGTATTTTTTAAAAGGCATGTTCCAACAGCAACTGCAATATGTATGTGATGTGATGTTAAAATTTGTCTACTAGTAGCATAATACAGTGTGTTAGCAGAGCTCAGAGTGTGTGGTCTTAACATTTGTAAAGAAAACAATAAGATAACGTCAATCCATTGCCTTAAAACAACAGGGAAATACAGTTGAAAATTGAAAGCAAGGGCTTGAGAAAGTAATGAGGGTTTGGGTGAAGAAAATGTGTAATTATTGAATAAGAAGAACCACAAGGGATTTCTCCACAAGGAGGAACACTGCACCTTGCACAGCTGCAGCTGAAGTGAGGTTTGCTGCTGACACCAGTGGTATCATTGTCTCCCTGGGTCTGAAACACAGAATTGTGCATGTTTCACATACAGACATGTCTGAAGCACTACAATGACATAGCAGAGTAGAATCAGTCATGGGGCCAAGTTAAAAATGGGTCTTCATTTTCTTGCATCGAAGTCTTGCTAATTAAAAATGCCATTTTTTCCCCACTGCTGAACAGAATTTGAACAGAATAAAAAGGAAGCCACCACGTGCTGGCAGTGCCTGTGGAGAATGGCATTTCAGGGGGAGCTGTCAGCTGCTCTACACCACATTGTGCCTCTTACTCTGTCTGCCCCTCTGCACCCCACGGTGGGTGCTTGTCCAGGGACAAGCTGTGCCATGTTCAGCACACAGGTCTGTGGGGACCACCTGGCCTCTGTGCACAGCCTGCGGTGTTGGGTGGGCTGTTCTCATCGATGATGATGCCCAAAGAGATGAAGCCACCCGTGCAAAATGTCCTTCTCCCTCCGTTAGGTGTGGTGCCAGGGAGAATACTGTGCAGAGAGGGATGAGTCTCTGCCTCCCAACGCCTTACCCTCATGGGCACTTAGGAATCATTCTTATATTCACACTGCGTTCACTTCTCAAGTCTTGGGTAACTACTGCTTGCCAAGCAAAACCTGATTTGTTTGGATTGTCAAAGTACTACTTGTGCTTTCAATAATCTATGTTCGCATAGCAGGAATATTTTTAGTAAATGTGAATAGAAAATACATTTGTAAGGTAGCATTAAAGAATCGTGGAATCATAGAATATCCTGAGTTGGAAGAGACCCACAGGGATCATCTAGTCCAACTCCTGGGTCTCCAAATCACCACCCAAAAAGTCAGACCATGTTTCTGAGAGCGTTGACAAAATGCTTCTTAAACTCTGGCAGGCTTGGTGCCATGACCACTGCCCTGGGGAGCTTCTTCGAGTGCCCAACCAACTGACAGTGAAAACAAAGAAATCTGAAGTCTATATTCATGCAATATTAACATATTCCTACACTAAACAATGTATTTTCTCTTAATTTGGCATGATTTTTAAATGTCATGTCGCATTTGAACTTTCCAACGTTAGCTGTTTTGAGTTACCAAAGCAGGTAGATCATAGCCCCAAACTCAGAGAATAAGGAGTCAGACTGCATCCTCTTTCTTACCTCTCCTGAAGTCATTTGAAAACAATCAAAAGCATTTTCAGTGTAAATAAAACTATTTTAAAAGAGAAAAGGCTTCTTTACAAATATATTACTGACTTTGGAATTATGTTAATAATAGAAAGGATTGGATGTAGTCTATTTATGAAAAGAGTATATTCACAGGAAAGGGAAACATCTGAACACTGCTGATGAGCTAATACACATCTTACGTACAGAACTAATCCCACAGGAGTGACAGCCATGTTTATCATCACAGTACATCACAGTAGCAGAACGATCAGTGCTGTACCTGCAAAAGCAAACTGACCTCTACCACTGCACTTTTTCAAATATTACAAACACAAGGGAAGTTGGCTTCCAATTAGTTCAGTTCTGAAAACAGCCATAGTTTAAAACTTATAGGAAAAACAAAACAAACAAACAAACAAAAAAACACAACACCTTTTTGGTCATTATTAGGCAACACCACTTTTGTGTTCCTGCAGATATATACAATGTCTGCACAGCCTGAAACCTTTCTATTTGATTAAATCTTTTCTTTCACAACGGCATTTTGGAAGGGGACAACTCTACAAATAAGCATTTTGCTCCGAATCAGTTACTCAGCTAGCTAGCACTGCTGACTGCAGACTGAAAAGGTTCAAACTCCAACCCTGTTAGGCACTAACAGAAATAACCTCAGTAAATATTTTTCTAGTTAATGACACAAACACTCATTAAAAATATTGTTTCTCTCTTTGCTATTAATGGAGATAATACATGTATAACCAGAAAGAACATGAAATTTTGCTTCCACCAACATAGTAAATGCACAGTGGAAAATAACAGGTCAAATACATTCCATGTTCCATGAAGATACCAGAAAAAAAAATAAATAGATAATATTTGAATATGGGTAGTTGTCAGGAAAATATATCTTACGGGTTATACAGTTTTGGCTATTTGATTACTCCAATCAAACTTAGCTGAGCTATATATTTTTTTCTGATATCGTATTCTTTCCCCAAAACAAATGAATTGGTTGCTGATATATGTACCATTTTGTTTGAGTATGCCTGTGTTATCAGTCAGTGTTTCAAATCAAAAACATGCAGCATAATGTAGTGCCATATATTCTGATAAGGAAATGAACTTGGAGCTAAGGACGTGCAGCTCTGCATATGCTGATCCATGCAGTGCTCATGTGAAATGTACCTATAAAGGTTAGACAAATAGCAAAGTAATACATCAGCTCCATTAGATGTAGTGAATTAGTCTTACATTTAAGAATAGCTATAGTGCAGTGCAGAGCATCGCAAACATCCAGTAAGTAAAGGCAATGTTCGATACCATGGTTCAATAGGTAACTCAACAAATAGGTTACCTGCATGAAAATTCACAGTCTCTAGGGGACATATTAAAAACTAGGCATCTAGGAACAAATATGTAGCTACCAGTTTTTCTTCCTTTACCCTGTATTTCAGTTACTCTGCCCCAACCTTGAATGAAACTTGTCTGAAAATACCTGTAGATACTGAAAACACCTTTTAACCAGTGACTACATCAGACTCTTTGAAATCAATGCAGTTCATTGCTTTTTCATTTCCATGATAAATTTTTACATACACATGATTCTGTGTAAGCAATTATTAGTGGCAGAACATAACAACTCTTAGCAGAAACAGGAAGAAAGAAGACGATACAGATTGAAATTGCCAGTGAGTGGTCCATCTGTCAAATCTACGTCTCTCCTATTTAGGGACAAGGATATCATGGTGTACAGCATCAAATGCCTTGCAAAAATCCAGGTAGATCATAGAATCACAGCACTTGTCAATAAATAAAATAAATAAATAAATTGTACATGATTTCTTTCTTTAGCTGGTCTTGAACCTGATCTTCTCCTACAGGTTGTGGCTCTTCATTTTCCCAATCCCTACCTTTGCCTTCTGAGACTTGAACTATGTGGCTGGAGCTCTTGTCAGTGAAGACTGAGGGGAAAAAAGTCGTTGAGTACCTCAGCCTTAGCCATATCCCAGGTAACCAGGTCTCCCATTTACTTTAGCAAAAGGATCGCTTTTCCCTTGTTTTCCGTTTACCACTGACCCGCTGGTGGACCTACAGGAGCCTTTCTTGCCCTTGATGTCCCTTTCCAGATTTAATTCTGTCAGTGCTTTGGCTTTCCCACCTTATTCCTAGCTGCTCACAGTGTGTCTGTATCCCTTCCAGGCTACCTGTCCTTGATTCCACCCTCTGTAGGCCTCCTTTTTCTGCTTGAGTTTGGCCAGGAGTTCTTTGTTCCTCTAAGGAAGCCTCCTGGTGTTTTTGCCTGACTTCCTCTGTGTTGGGATACATCGCTCCTGAGTGTGGAGGGGGCAACCCTTGAATATCCACCAGCTTTCTTGGGCTTTTCTTCCCTCCAGGGCTTCCCTCCGGGATGGACTGAGGTTCCCCTCCCTCAGCAACTCCAGTTTGAAGCCTTCTTCACCAACTTGGCAAGCCCATGGCTGGAGAGGTACTCCCCTTTCTCTGACAGGTGGACCCCCTAAGCCCCCATCAGACCAGGTTTCTCAAAGTGAGTCCCATGGTCTAAGTACCCAACCCCTGCCTGTGGCACTCATCTGCTGATTTGCCAGATTCAGCTGGCCCTTTCAATTCCCTTTCTATCAATTTTATCTATCTTATGAAGAAGCTGCAGTGAAAATTCCTTCAAGGCTTTTAAAACAGAAATAGTTTAGGGAAAGTTATTCATAGTACTCTGAATATTCTTTTAGATTTGCTCTAAAACCTGATAGAAATAGCCTCCTTTAGAGCTTCTGTAAGATTCAGAGTTTACTCTGAATCACACCATGGAGCCAACTGTCTTGTGAGTATGTAAGCAGCTCACTTCTGATTCACAGGCCTAATTCTGGCCCTGCAGTTACACATCCAAACTTAGACATAGTGAATGTTGTCCTCATCTCTCTCCATCTTTTGCTCCCAAGTCTGGTTCTGGGTCATGCTGAACACATCGCTGTGCAGCTGCTTAGCGCTTTTGAAAAGCTAGGCTGAAGCTGTGCCAGACTGAGCATCCATTCAGACAACAGGGCTCTCCAATCCAGTGAGAGCTACAGAAAATGTTACAAGGATCTCAGATTTCAGCCAAATGTTTTTCTCTATAAATACCCTGTGTGACACTCAGGCTTGAGTAAAATTTAGGGGAGAAGACAATGGCCTTTCGTTTCTTCAGTTTAGAAACTCATTTAAATACTTGCTGCAGGTGATGTAAAACCATTGAAGAAATGCTAAATCTTGCTCACTTCCTTAAATCACTTGCCTGTCCTGTTTTAACATATACATAGGATTAAGAATTTGGTTGAGTGCTTGGCTGAATCCAGAAGGATTGCTCCTTCAGGGTTCCTTTGCATGGAGCAAGGGGATTTTAAAATTCTGCTTAGTTATCGCAAATGTCTGCTTGCAATTCTATATTGAGTGTTCTGAGTCATGCCTGGATTTCCATACAGCATGCAATTGAGTTGCATGAGTTGCTTGCGTTGCAGTGTACTGTGTCGCAACCTAATACGGTGAATCACTTTCCATTAGAAAAGTGCATGTGGGTCCTTCTTTGTCAGAGAAATTGCATTGACAAAGCCCCAGGCAAGGGCTGTCTACTTGGACATCTTACTTCTATGCAGATTAATTTCATGTTGCTACTAAATATTTCAAGTGTTTGGAAATTTAGAACCTATGTGACCTCAGCATTCTTATGAAGTTGAGAGAATTCCATCCCTTTAAGAAGAAGCTAGATCATAACGTATTACAATAATTAATTAGTTTCATATTGCGATGCAGTTCAAATGCATTGGGGCTGAAGAACTGTCTGAAGACAGACACTGTTACTTACTGAGACATAAATGTTTAATGACTCCGCTGTCTTTATAGGCTTGTTCCAAATGTTCTCACGTACATGAGAAATTAAGCCATCTGAAAATGACTTGAGTCAGGTGTTATCCCACAGCAGTGGAAAGGAAGAGAAAAGAAAGAGATGGCATATTGAAAACAGACCCAGACAAAAAAGAGTGAATTTTGTGCTTTTCTATTTTCTTTACTCAAGCAATTTTCAATTGCATTACCCTGGCTTAAAAGGACAAGTTATAAAGATCTTTCTGCTGCTCATGCTGATGAGTCAGATTTGGTTTGTTTTGTAACAAAATTCATTGCTTTTTTGATCTCTCATAACTCCCTTTCCTCCCAGAATTCCAATTATAAAATCCAAAGGACAGCATCTCCAGATATTCAGGGTTCATCAGCTCTGCAGTTTGTGTTACTCATCTCAGTTCCTTGATTTCATGCCTATAATTTCATATCAACTGAGAGTCTACGTCATTACCCATTTTCAGGAACACTCATCAACATTTTCTTACCTTTAAAGATGGTCGGTATTTACTTTTCTCAGCAAGGCTAATGGCAGGTGTGTCAGCTTTACATGTTGCACTGTTCAAAAGGCCTAAACACACCTATCTGAAGCATGACCACAACACACTATTCTTCAAAAGTGTGTTGATGGAGGAGCGTGTCATGGCTTAAACTTTAAAAGCAGACACAGGGAAGTAGGGGCCCAACTTCCTTCACCTTTCAATGGCACCTGGGTGCCTAAATGCCTTGGGATTTTTTTCAAACCCCAGCCCATATTGCATCTCTCTAGAAAAACATATCCTTGCACAGATTGTGAAGCGTGGCTAGGGGATTATGCACTAATACGAGCATAATTATTTTTCTTTTAACACAAGGATGATGCTCAGCCTGCAAACATCTTCTATTTACCTACTTCTGCAGCATGCAGAGTCACACAATTAGTTTCTGTGTGTGGGTGGAAGTGCATGAAGAAGAGATTTAATTTACTGCATTGCACCTTGCACATAAAAAACTCTGACGTTTAGCTCTCTCTGTCTCCCCATGGGGACCGATCAGCTTGTCCATAGTCACGAATGAAGCTTATCTGGTCATACTCCTCATTTTCATTAGGCAGTACTGTTGTCACGCAGTCTGTTCAAAGAACCAAATCAAGGAAAAGGGTTAACAAACTTTTAGGTTTCATAACTTTAAATAAGAACCATATTTTCACTTCAGGGAGGAATCCCCCTTGACCCCAAGCCCCCAGCAGCTGATTTAAGGTAAATTTTTCATTAGAGGCTACCTCTGTGGCGCTAATCACATGAAGTACAAGAACCTGGAAAAGCTTGGATAACCTGTGAAACCTGAAGCGATTCTTGTGGTGTCAACAGAATCAGGCTGGTATTTTAGATGGGTCCAGCCACAGGCCCAGCCCAGCCCTGTCCAGACTAAAGCCTTCTGCCCAGACAAAACAATTTATTTCTGCTGTTCTCCGTCCAACCCACTATGATAAAACAGCTGAGATTTCACCTGTGCTGGACAGTGTTTTTATGGTATGGCATTTCCAGGCGCACTTATTGTTATGAAACAGCGATTCAGTCAGTGTGGCTTATACTGATTCCTCAAAAAGAACAAATTATACAACGAAAGCCTGTGATTTACAGGTCTATGTTTTCACCAAGACATTTTAGCATCTCAACCATTTCTCATCTCTTATGCATTTAAACAGAAATGTTGTATTTTGGATACTAGTATATTTTTTGATGCAGTAAACATAATTACAAAAATCATCATCTCATGCAGTAACTCCCATTGCTGTTAACTGGATCTACACATTGTGTGGAAGCTTTGCAGGTCCCATAACATGTGGGAATTTATTGATTCCAGAACAAGACCCTTATGGGTACCAAAGCAGATACCAGATGGTAACTAGCCTGAAATAAGGGCATCCTTAGAACTGGAAGGCTACGAATTAGCCAAGAACTGTGAGAAGTGAAACAGAACTACCCAACTACCCACACGGAAGATAATTACTTGTGGTAGTGGCCATTCTCTTCTAGAATCATTGGATCATATATAAACACACATGTATTTATACATAAAAAGTTATACATAACTTTATAAAGTTAAGCATCACTAACTTCTCTCATGGGTGGCATTGGTTTTCCTTCAGGGACAGTGCTTCACACTTAATTTTAGACAACACCCGGAGAGCAGAGTGCTACAGCTCCCCTTTTCTACCAGACATCTTAAGTTTTAATTTTTTCAAGTCTGCAGATAGCCAGGAGAAAGATGAGCACTACTAGCACTTCAACTATCTGGAAAAGTAATGCAGGAGAGCCAAGATCACCTTTTGTTTACCCTGCAAGAGGGGAAGGCTGAGTCATCTTCATACACATCTCATGCTTAGTACCTCGCTGTGTCATCTGTGTGACCACTGCTCAAAAACCTTCCGATTCTGGGTTATTCTTAACATGCTCTAACTATTATTGTCAACAAATGGGTCACCTAGAAGCCCCTCAACCAGATTATGATGCATCTGTGATATTTTTAGGTTTAGCTAATATGTGAATCCATGGCAGTTATTTCCTGTGCTTAATAACACTCTGGCTTCATCAGGATAAATACAGTGTGATGAAGATAAAGCTGTATTGCATGAGACAGCTAGCAGATATGTAGCACAGCACAGTCCATCATCAAATGGATTGCAGTCAGAAGCAAAATGCAGCAAGCCGAAGGGTGAAGGGAAGATATGGGTGTCAGAAATCAGTGGGATGCTTTGGCGTAGATTTCTCTGTGCAGATAAGTCCCAGTCAGCCTGGCAATAATCACAACAACCACAACTCGCCATGTCTGGCCCATTACCCAACAGCTATTCTTTACAATTTGGAGTAGCAAAGACTGCATCTGTGATTATGGCATCCACATTTGGTGCTCTTGTCATGATCCTTCACGTGCAAAGAAAATGTTTTTCTGAAGAATCACGGTCAGCCTGAGGAACCTCATTGACCAAAATGGTTTGCTATCTTCTGCCCTGAACAGAGAGCCTGCGGGGTTTGCAGGGAGCTGCTCCTGCTCCCTGGATGCTGCTCAGCACCTTCCTCTGTACAGCTGCTTTCTGCTCAGGGCAGGTAGGAGAACATTTAGCCCACTCTGGTGTCCAGACCCGGAGTGCTGGAGAAGCTCTGCCATGCCTGCTCTGCCTGATGATGGGGGCTCAGCCTGCTCCACGCAGAGGGACCAAGGGGAGGGTTGGGCTCCTTGTCCCACACCTCCTGATTGCCACTGTGCCACACGTGAGCCTGCCTAGAGATGAGCCATGGGACAGGCAGCTGTTAGATGTGTATCTCTGGCATTGCAAATAACCCTCCGCACTGAGGTATTCCTCCTTGGCCAGGGTGTATGGAGGAATTACCTCTCTGCATTGTCTATTTTTTTCCTGTGAACATCAACGGATTACTTTCTATAGGCTTTAGTTTCATTTCTGCATGTTTCTTGTTGAGTTAAAAAGTTCCCCATGGGTTTTCTGTCTTCTTTTCTGAGATTTGAAGAATTTTATATCTTTTTGCAAGTGAGTGGGCATGAGGAATAAATAAACTCCTTTCACATTGCTGTACTGCTATGATGCTGCAGAAATTAAGAGCTGAGTCAATTTAAGTGGGCATATGAAAAATGAACTTGTGATACACCCTAATTATCTAATAATGCTGTCTGGAAGAAATTACTGAATTTGCCTAGATTTTTTTTTTTTTTTTTTTTTACATTTTTTACAAGAGGCATAATAATAATAAAATGGGATAGCAACACCTAATTCTTGTTTCAGCTCAAATTCTGGCCCTGCTGAACCAGCAAATTGCCCGTGATGTCTCAGATGCTCTGTGCCTGCAGTCTGCTCTTCCCAGTGCAGTCCCGTGTGTTTGTGGGTGCTGCTCAGTGGCATTTTCAAAACCACTCTTCCAGTAGGGTTTTACAGGGCAGTGATGGAGAGCTGCAGGATGGCTGGGTGTGCTGCAGCACACAGAGAGGAAATACATCTTCGCTGAAATCCACAGCTCCTCAAAGGATTTAACATGCCCTGTTTCATAACAGCAGCTAAGGCAATGCTCGCGAGGCATCTGAAGGCATTTATTATGCCTTTTGCACTACTGGAGCTATATAGCCTGACTCTAAGCACCTGTAATTGCTTAGAAATTCCCCTTCCATACCATATGGCTCCACCTTTCTGAGCTCAGACATCTTATAAGCCTTACCTGCGTAAGTCTCATTGACTACATGAGATTTTATAGGGTTTTGCCTTAATTAGAATTCATCGAACTTGCTCTTGCTTTCTGGAACACAGGAATTTCCATGCACGGTACAGCCCAAATCATTTGGAGAGAGTCACACTGCATTTTGCTAGGCTGGCAGCCGAGGCTGTGATTTCAGCCCTCCAGGCTGCACTTCGCCTTCCTACGCCTGCTCTGATGTCAGTGGCAGCCTAGGCTGTGCCAAGTGGCGGCAGCAGCCCAGCTGCAGCAGTGCCAGGCTTCCCCCGGGACCAGTCTGTGCATCCTTCCCTCCCGCCTCCATCCAGCAGCAGCGGGGATGCGAGGGACGGGTCCGGCGGTGGTGGTGGGGTGCCTGGGGTGCTGCCCACCTGCTGCTGACCTCGCTTTGCCCTTGCTCAAGTGACGTTTCCCCTGGCTTTGGTTTTCTCACGTTCCTCTTTATTAGATTTATTCCCTGCACACGTGCGTTGTGGCTTTTGTTCTTTTCTGTCCGTGATTCTAGCGTCTGCTTCTCCGCATCAATTTGCAGCTCTCACCGGTGCTTACTAATCCTCCCAGGTATCAAACCTCATTACACGCCATTTCATTCTTCTTCTGCATCATTAATGAGGGTGTTAAACGGAACAAGTCCTGACACCTACACTTTTGCTATCGTATTGAAGAAACCCCCCCGGTTTGCTATATTGTCACTTATAATTCTGTTTATGGTCTTTCAGCCAACTTTAAAATGAGAGTGTTCCTTCCAAGCCCGATTTACATTAATTTATCACAAGGAAATTTCATTAGTATGACAAGAGTTTTACTGCAGTCCAAATCTGGTTGTTTTTAGCTCTCTTCCAACCTTGCCCTCTAGTGCTTATTTTGTGATTCTCACAAAATAAGAAAATCAATAATATTGTCAGGCAACACTTGTTTCTCGCTGCTCAGAGAGGGGTTTGACTGTCTGAATTACCGGTGGTACAAATCATGGAGCAAAATCTGTGTTTCACTTCTGTGCTGAGATTCAGCCGGCCTTTCCGGTGACAAAGGCTGTCAGGTGCAACCTGTTATTGCTTAACCACAGCCTGACACAGGTGTAATATTTTCACAGCTGCATGGCAGTAGCGGACAGCATGCATCTTGAACGGCTGTTCATTTCTCAGCGCGTTCAGCTGCAAACCCTAAAACATGTTCCTTGCCATCCAGGCCCTCTCCTTTGCTGCTGTACCCGTGACCAGCAGATGCAGTGGCAGTGCCCATGCTGTGGGCAGGGTGCCAATCTTCCTCCTCCCTCTCCAGAAGAACACCAGACTTCCCAGGCACAGATGTCTCTACCACCACCTTGTGTATTTAGATTTGGGTCACTTCATGCTTTATTTTCAGGCTAGTTAGGGTTTTCCTTCTGCACTCAGCATGCCGTAAATCCTCAGTAACCTGGGTAACACGGAGCTCTCATACTATTTGGGCTTGTGGTCAGAGCCCTTCTCTCCACAGAGATTGTATTGGTTATCAAACCTGTGAGACCAGGTTGTGGGTCTGAAAGGAGAGGGGGTCTCCCAGGGCCCCCCAGTGGTGAGGTCTGTCCCTTTTCTTCTGCACTGCACAGGAGTATTGTGCAGTACACAATACTCACAATATTGTGTATATTGAGTATATACAATATATACACAAGCCAAGCATTGCCCAGGCAGGGTGTGTTGTGCGTCCACCTCGGCTTTGTCCAGCTTTGTGTGACCGTGGTGTTGTTGGTGGCTGTTCCTGCTGAGCCACGCAGGGCTTCTTTCATTGGGCTTCATCCGGCGTTGTAATCAGCGCTTAATAACTCACATGGTTTCTGAGTGGAAAGTGACTTGAATAACGTTTGTTTTGTGTTGTGGTGCATGAAAACAGTGATGTCTCTTTTACAGCCAGCGAGATAAAATGTGCCCAACTCTTATTTTCCTAGTTAACAAGAAGACCAAGTAAAATTAAAAGGCTGGCAGGTGCATTCTTATTTAGCATGCTTATAAACCACACAGTGTGTTCAGCCTGCCTTGAAACTCACTGAGCTTGTTAAAATGTAAAAATTGTACTAAATAATTGGACAATTACCAGTATTGAGAACATCCTTCATTTTAGCACTAGAAAATTACACCCTTTACCGAGAAGGTAATTTTGATAAAAATCAACACTTTGGGATAAGAATTTATTAAACAAGTAAAGGTTGATTATCACTACTCAATAAAAGCTTGAAATAGTCAATGGTAAAGTAGCAATAACATGAAAACCTCTTGCTCATTTTATTTACCAAATCATCTTATCTATTGATGTAATAATTGCATCATGCAAGTTCAACAGTAGTGCCAATTCTGTCATCAGTTAAATAGCTGAAAAAGCAATATTACCATGAAGCATTACAATATGTACTTTTTAAATTTTCCTATCTTCTTGTGACCTTTGGAAAGGATTTCTCTGTAGCATTGCTTGTTTTTTCCTCAGGTTTTGAGATATTTTGATCCTAATTGATGCATGACCTTGCGATGAGGATAACAGTCTTCTTGCCATTAGCTACATGAACTGTTCTTCCTGTCTTCCACAGGTGTAGGACTGTCATAACCTGTTTAATTCATCCATAACTATCTAAGACCAACAAATCTCCAGACAGCTGAAACTTTTTTTCCCTTTTCCTCAAGTGGCACTGATCCATTTCTAAGAACATACTCTTTAAGGTTCCCGTGTCACATTATAGCAAAACATAAACTTGCAGGCTTTTTTTTATTATTATTATTTATTCTTTTTGGCATTACCTTGTAGAAAAATTGAAGCAAATTAAATTTTTTTCAATACCATACTTACTTGCAAATAGTTTATAGTTGTTCTGGGTTTTCAGATCGTTTAACAGTTTGGGCTGGCAGTTACAATAAAACTGTATTTGAATGAGAAAGAGGAAAATTTGGATCAGATAATGGGGAATGAAGGAACTACTCCATGTGTTACATTCACAGCACGTTCATCCTGTGAGCAGGATTTTACAATTGGCAAAAGGTTTTGTCCCTGGTTGCCTTAACACACAAAGTAAACACTTCCTTTTATAGGATCAAAACTTTTGTTTTGTAAAAAAAATACCATTATGGAAACCAACTGCAAACAACCAGGAACAAACAAGCAGAAAATTGATAGCCACTGTTTTATACAAAATGTATGAGATTTTGTTTCCACAGCAAGACCTAGTCATTGGTCTGTGAATTGGCATTAACGGGTCTGTAGCAGCTCACCTTTAGGTTGGATATCAGTGATGACATGGCATGAATATCACAATGACCACATACTTCAAAAAACAAGGAAAAACAAACAAACAAACAAAAAAAAGCATGTCAGAAAAAAACTATCTTTTTCCAGAGGGCTGTGCTGCCTACATTCTGTAGGAAAAATAGTGATTGGTTTTGTTCCTAGTTAGCAAGTAGGAGGAAAAATCCTTATGAAAACAAGGTAGCTATAAATTGGACTAATTAGGGCTGGATCCTAGGAATCTGCATGTTGACATGCTCAGCAGCTTACTCTTAATCAGCCAGTTCCCAAGGCAGAAATCACACAGAAATCATAGCTTTGGATGAGACACAGGAGGAGAATCAGGGCAGGGAGGTGAGATGTCTCAGAGTCATCATGCTGAGCAGAAAATCACGGGGAGGGTTTATATGTAAATCCTGCCATCTGGGAGCAAAGCCACTTAATCCTGGTCTAGCGGGAGGTGTACGATGTTGGCCAGAAACTCCGGGACTTGGCACTGAGAAGTTCCCAGACCAGAGTACAAGCCCTCCTGGCAAAACACAAGTTATTTCAAAGCAATAAGCAAAGCCCCCACCCTCCCCACAAAGAGCAGGCAACCTCCTGCCCTGTCATTAGGCTCACAGCCCAGAACTGCTGCTGTTCCTACCATGCTCTTATGGTCACCCGAGCGGAACACATCTGGGGGTCCCGGGAGCCAGGAGCTGCAGGGCTTCCCAGGACCAGGCTCTGAGGGGAGGGCAAGAGCCTTTGCCTAGCACAATCCCCTGCTGGGGGGTCAGCTGCACCCTCTGGCTTGCAACACAGACATGGACCTGAGTAGACTCAGGTGGACCTTTTGTGCCTCCTGACCTCACCTGTGTGTGGCCACCTGCATTGCTTAGAAATCACTTACTAGTCCTGACATTCAAGGGATTTTTTTCTGTTACAAACACACAATGTAGCTGCTTAATTAGAAAATCTTTGGTCTGTCTTAATCTTGAGATACTTACCTTATGTAATGCAGGATACAAGCTTAAGTTTAAGAGATACAGGGATCTTTTGTGCTCATGCTTTTATATTTCGCCTTCTGTACTTGATTTCTGACTGAGCTTAGTTTCAGCGGTGTTTTTTAAGCACTTAGGTAAGTTTTGTGGTCATGTCCTCAGTAACTCCAGGAGGTCAGAGAAACAAGTTTCCAGTGCTTTGCTTCATGAAATACTCGATATGACAGCTGCTGTACTGGGTAAGCTTTCTCCGCAAGGCTACCTGAACATCTTCTGATGAGTAAAATCATAAGAGCTCCACGTGGGTGTCCAGCAAAATGCAGTGCACCAAGGGCCAGCAATGGACCAAGCTGGTCTGTGAGGACCAGCAATGCAGGAGTGCACCCATGCAGCTGGTGGGCTTCAACGGGAGCTGCCAGGTATGATTCTGCAGCTACGAGCCAAACCCCAGAGCAAAGACACTGGGGTCAGGGATGATGGAGCCCAAATGTCCACCATGAGAGATGACTGGATTTGGGGTAACTGGTGGGCAGTGAGGCTGTCTGGGCCATGAAGCAGGACTCAGGGTGAGAGCTGAGGCACTGGTCAAGAGGAAGAGGTCATCAGGTGGGACAAGGAGCCAGGGTAGGAAAGGTCTTGTCCAGAGGGCAAAGCCTGCCCTTCTGCAGAAGCTACAGTAAATTTTAATGCTTCTCAGCCATTGAAAACGGAAGCAAATTAGCACCCAAATTAATGAGCTGTGATGGGGATGTTACCCTGATGACAACGCTGAGGCACCATGTACTAGAGCTCTGCTTCCCTTCAGTGAGTCACTGCTCTCATAATGGGAGGTCAAAGCCAGATGACGAAAACACAGTTCCTGTTTTAGCCGAAGGACTCACTCATCAAAAAGCAATAGGAAAATCATCACTCCGGTCCAAACAGCAGCAGAGGAATTTAGGCACATCTAAATGTGCAGAGAGCCAGAGCGCAGGTCGGTGCAACAAACAGAGGTCCTGCTTCGACATGTCCCTGGCATGAGCCCCATCTCTCCCCGTGCCAAGGAGTGGGGTCTGTGTGTGTTTGGGTGCTGGTGCTGTGCAGGACAGTGGTGTCCTACTACACTGCAAACAAGCTCCAGTCAAACTAGCTCCTACTTTGATGCTATCTCTACTTACCAGGCGGAAAAAGCAATGAGCTGAGAGCTGAGGATCTTGCTTCCATGGTGGTTTACTGAGAAATATGTTGCAACTAAAATGCTGCTCTTTGGGGTAGAGCATGCTGGGGTAGAGCATCTGAGCCGAAACTCCCCTGATTTTGGGCTCAGTGTGCGGACACAGACTCCTGTCCAAACTGAGCTGCTCTCAAAGCCCCTCTGCCAGGCCTGGCTGGGAGTAAGAAAACAAATCACAAGCAGCGCATCTGACTCAGTCAGGGCTGAGTCTTAAAGGTTGAACAGGGATAGAGAGCACTCGTAATACTGCTGTTGAAAACACTTGAATTTTTGTGTAATTGTCAGTAAGAAAGATACTTTTTTGCTTCCCTCAGGTGACACCAGAACTGCTTCTTTTGACCATATGAGAAAAACAAGCGAAAATCTCCTGAATAAACAGTTCCTTTTAAGGGTGGGTAAGATTAGCCTAATTGCTATTTTTTTTTCCCTTTCTTCTAAAGTTACCATGACCTCTTTGTGCCAGAACTGAAGGAAAGGCATTTAAATTCCTCCCACAGTTGCAGAAAAAAGGCTAGTTGAAACTACTTCAAAAATTTCAATGAAACACTTAGAATTCTTAAACATGGTTCTGCCCCTGTCAATTGCCATTAACTGTCATTATCTACCACCTGGAGCTCTCAGTGTGAGAGTCAAGTGAAGCTGACCTAAAACGATTTATTCATAAGCATGCTGTATTTTCCTAGTAAAAAAACTTGTTCTTTCCTTTCGTACTAAGAGGTTCTGTGATTGAACAAGAGAGCAAACAGCTATAAGATAAAGTCAGAGAAACAGATAGAAAAGAAAAATCACAAGATGACTCTTTAAATAAGCACTCATTTCATAAGAAAAATGGACTACTGAGCCGTAGTTCAGCAGTCCTGTGCCTGGAAGGACCAAAAAACGAGCGTCATGCAAGACGTACTGTCCTAGCAGGGCTCATTTCAGTGTTTGGAGCTCCACCTCGTGGACGTCAGCCACCAGCAGTGGTCACTGGCCTGGGATGCTGAGATCTGTCAAACCTCTCACGTAAATCTGTAGCATCTGTAAATCAGAGACATGGGTGCTTTTCCTTGATCATCTTAGTGTTGTTTCTTAAAGCAGATCAATGTAGTGCAGACGCTATTAAATCCGTCTTAACTATCCACATAGGAGATACTGGTAGACCCACTTCACAGCATCATCTAGATTGCAAGAGACCTCCAAGATCACTGAGTCCAACCTCTGACCTAACACTAACAAGTCCTCCACTAAACCATATCCCTAAGCTCTACATCTAAACGTCTTTTAAAGACCTCCAGGGATGGTGACTCAACCACTTCCCTGGGCAGAATAAGGGCTCAAATCCCCTCAGGCAAAGGAGCAGCCCAACAGTACAGGCAGGATTCCTTTCACATGCTCTCTGACTTAGTTGTCACAGAAAGGTTTGTCTGTTAATTCTTTCTGCTCTTAAACTGGACTTAAAATGATCGCTTTCTTTAATTAAAACACTTAATATCCAAGAATTTGTCATCTTTACAAAGAAGTGCTTCTCAGGTCCTTCAAAATGCATGTTCACCAGTCCGAGGTCTTTTAAATATGTTCAGTGTTAACAAGTCAGCTATGGAATACTCTCCAGTATATACATCACAGTGCTGTAATATATGCTAGTATAATCTACTGCATCATGCTTCAGAGGACACGGTCATCGGCAAGCATCTTCTGTTGTCCTGGGGAGCAGTGGCAACCCTGGCACAGCCTGTCTGCATCTTTGCTAACAGCCAATGTTGGTGGCCACTGGAAAGTAGCACTGGGGAGATACTTGGGAGCTTTGCCACTGGAAATGTCTGGGAAGCTAAAGAAGAATGCTTATGATGTTGGTGCTCCTCAAGGTCAGGGGAAAACACCTGCAAAAAGAGTGCATGTATGTGCTGTGTTTGCACCAGGAAATGTGGGATGTGTGACATTGGAAATCTGTAGAAAATAAGGAATCTTCTGGTGAAATGAAATATAAATATCTGAGTAGATATTCAAGACAGAAATACAAAACTAATGGTGAGTCATATTGACTTTGGGGCTCTGTGGCTGCAGTGAAGAAACTCTGCACTGGCGACAATATATCATCTAGTCCTCTAGACAGGTGACTACTCATTGTTAAGGCACAGTCAAGCTAAACTTGTCATAGTGCTTTTACAGAACCTTTAAACTGAACCATAATAAATATTTAGAGAAAGAAAAAGGAAAATAACCCTCCTCCTAGAGCACAGTCAAGGATGCAGAAGCTAAGATTTTAATAAGAGATAATGAATTCATAGCAAGTGAATATAGGACGGATCTGGCTTGCAATTTCTGTGTGCTGTTCCCTGCCTTTCAGACAACAGCTTTTGGAGAAGATGCTGGAGCAAAGCTCACACACAAAAGCCATCATGCTCTCTGAAAACCAAGATCTTGTTTTGCCATGTCATATAAATCCTTGTCTCTACCAACCAAGCACTAGATAAAACCTTAGTTGAAGCCACCTTGACACTTTCCAAGATGCTCTCCACAATCAGCAGACACAAGAATATCCAGTTAAATGCCCTATCTATCTGAATGCCCCCCAGATTTGGTAGCCCTGAGCTGCACTTTCCAAAGCCTGCAGAGCTATACTGCAACTTTTCTCCTGGAAAAAAAAAAAAAAAAAAAAAAAAAAAAAAAAAAAAAAAGAGAGAGAGAGAGAAAAAATGCTACAAGGTGCTAGAGCACAAAAGGCATGCAAATGTCACTTTGTCTCACTGACTTTTCTCCATCATAAGTCGCAAGAAAATGATGGAGTGGTCAGAGGGATGCCTACCATCTATCTCTAAGAGACGCTGTTGATCTGAATCAAATGCCAATTGCAGCCCAAATGCTCTAGAGGGCATCCTGCTCTTAGAGTACCGTGACATTTCTCCTGCCTGTAAGAGCTGGCTGACTGGCAGGCTCCTCATTTAACGTGTCATTTCTTCATCCGCGATGTGTGGGGAGATTCACCACTGCCGACATAGCATCAGTCCTTCTTCCTCAATGATTTCAGCTCCTCATGGGCAATCTAAACGGAAACTACTACAGCAAAAACTGTGTTTGCACCTACGATGTTTATCTCTAAAGCGGATTTAGCTTTAGTTCAAAGTGTGCCAAGACACTGCAAGGGCCAGCCACGAAGCAGAGCAGCAGGGGGGCAGCCAGGGGCAGCCCCAGACCCGGGCATCAGGCACCTATCTGGGCATGGAGGTGATCTGGAGATGGGCCAGGGCATCGGGCTGCTGATGTGGATCAGGATCGGGCCCAGGGAAGGGAGTTGGTATTATGTCAAAAGGAGACGAGGGTGAGTGAAGTAGATATCAGCACTGATTGTATAGCTAAAAGCAAGTAGGAAAAGTGGTATGCAAACCTTAAGTTTCATGTTGTGTAAGTACCCTATAAATCAGTTATTTTTTATTATTTTTTATTATTATTATTATTATTAACATATATAAACATTACCTTGATAACAATCTTATAATAGAGTTTTCTAGGAGTTTTGCTGTTTGTTTGTTCCTTTTCATGTAAGTAGCCTCAATTCAGGCTAGCAGCATTTACTTCTATGATGTCCTTAAGGCAGAGACTTCTGTAGGACAAGGGTTTATCAAAGTTCGATTGAAAAATGAAATGTTGGCTTCTTCACTGTTTGGCAGACCTTCTTCTCTTTAGCCAACCCCCCCTTCCTCCCCTGTCCACCACCTTCTAGTCCTACCTGGAAGCACTAACATGTTTCGGTACAGTGCCATCATGAAGAAGACAAGTAATTTCATTACAAGTAGCCTGTGCAGTTTCTCTCTGATACAGATGTGAGTTTTGCTCTCTGTGTCTCACAGAAGGTAATGAGGAGGTGGAGAGGTGTTCTCTTGTTTCTAAATCCCAGAGGAGCAGGATGTCCAGGGAGTAAAATAAACTTCCAGCTAGAACCAGTTTTATTCAGAAATAGGTCTGAAGTCAGAACATTTGAAAGTTTGAGAGTGGGATTATTGATTGAAAAAGAAACATATTATGAAAACTGCTCTGGTTATTAGTGGAGACCACATGCTTTTCTTTCATTTGGCCCATAGTTGAGCCATCGACTTGTAAAGCTGCCATTTTCAATTGATTCTTTAAGTACTCTCATCTGGTGCTTTGTTAATCATAGCTATGTTCTGACACCCTTAAAAGCTGCTTTCCTTGTCTTCAATGCAATTTGAAGCGATGGAGTGGCTACCTTGGGCTGAATATTCTTTTCAGTACCTCTCACTTATTCCTTGAAGAGATTACATGTATTTCTTTCTCTGGCAACATCTGAAAAAATAATAATGAACAGAAGAGAAGTACATTGGTTAGACGTAATGCCAGGTCAGTCAAATAGCAGAAGAAACTCATAGAGTCTTGAGAGGTATTGGACTTTGTAGTGTAAGAGCTTCTTAACAGGAAGAGGAACGGAGCACTGGATGGTGCTTTTAACTCTCAGAAAATTACAGTAAAGCTTCCAAGTTTTACAGAAAAAGATGCAGGTTGAAAACCTATTTTTCATCCTCAGCTATCAGGATTGAAAAGCTATCTAGGGAGAAAGGAAGCACTCCAAAGGAAAGAAACAGAAAGAGGAGATGGAAGACGGGGTCCCAGAAAAGCTCATGCATCTCCACGATGATTGACGGCAAGATTTGTATTTCTGATAGAGTTCCTTTTCTTTGAAAGTTTCTTGTTTCATGCCCAGTGGTCCATGCAGGGAGAGTGGCCCAGGGAGCACGACACACAAGGCTCTGGGTGAGCTGTCACGACACTCGTCATTGCCTAACTCCCGTTAACAAGAACTCAGGTCAAATAAGCACTCTCTAAACCTCCAGAGAAGGATTTTTACTGGGGTGGGAGACAAAGTCCACCTGAATGCCAGTCTCCTGCCCCAACCTTGCAAGCAGACTTCCTTCCCCAGCAGTGTGCCCATCACCCTGCTCAGGTCACGTTTGGTTGGCCTCGGTCCTGTGAAAGCTTGAGCAGTGCCTAGGGACATAATTCGGGAGGTCTGTATTCGGCCTTTCCATTGTGTTTCATGGCTGGCAGCAAGGAATTCAGGTTCAGTCAGGTCAGCGGAGTATTAGCATTTTTGTGCTAAGAGACGGTTTTATTACTTGTAATTAGGTAACAGCTGGATATTTGCTAGCACTTGTTGACTGTCTGGAAGAGATGAGGTCTGGAGGCAAAGCCCAGTGAAATGAATAACAGGCAAATGCGAGTTCAACTATTTATCCACAAAGCAGAGGTTTCATCTCAAGGCTTATCACTTAAAGTTTAAACAGTGCCTATAAATACAGTGAAGCTAGAATCCATAACACTGTTGTGTTTAAAACCAATTTGCTGGAAGGGATTCATATCATTTGCTGGGCAAGACAAAGCTTTAAAGTGACTTTGATTTTTTCTTGGAAGAGCAGAACAGAAGCTCAGCAATGATCAATAATTAAAAATTTCCTAGACACTGGGGGAATACGAAATGCAAAATTCCAAGTCAGCAATACTCAGGTCTGGGAAGAGCGACAAGAACAGACAAGGCTGTGCTGGGGAAGATGCTGGCCATATCAGCAACAGCAGAGAAGAGTTTAGGGTGTGATGGTGGAAGTATCACAGCGTACTGCTGTAGAGACAAGGCGCACTGTGATCCTTAGCAGTATAGACCAAGGAAGGATAAAAATACAGTGGATAAGTGGTTTTGCTCCTCTATATGGCATATGTTAGACTCAGACCCTGATGGTTGTGTGTGCAGTTGCAAAAGTCACCAAAGCTGCTTTGTGTGCTGGTGGAGGTGTGTGATGGATGAAGTGAGGGTCAGCTGAGCTGCAGGCAGGTGAGGGTCTGTGCCTGCATGCTGAACTTGTGTCCACAGCTCACCCACATGTTGGCCAGAGCTTAGTGGAAGAGAGAATTTGTCTGCCCCAGAAACTCAGCAGCATTCCTGAGTTCTGCTCAGTGTGATAATGGCTTGTCAGGGAGGAGATAAACAGGTGCCTCAAGTATAAGTGGAAAGTACTGATGCAGGAGGAAAACAACTGTCCTGAAGGATTCTTTAATGTGATGAACAGAAAAATAACATGAGTCTACATGTCCTAGACAGATAAATGATGAGGCAAAGAATCACAGAAATAAAATGTCCAGAAAACGAGGTATTCCACTGAAGTCCTCAAAAACTGAGATCTTTCTCTCCCTTTTTTTTTTTTTTTTTTTAATAATTATATATAATTCTCCCTCTCACCAAAGGAGTAACTGGATGCAACAGAGCAGCACGAAAGTCGGACCAGATATCCTCAGTCTCCTTTGCCTTTTATGCTGGATGAGTGCATTAATCCAGCAGTAATCCAAGTAACATCAGAATCCCCAGGAAAAGGAAACCTAACCCTGGCCAGGCAGAAGTCAGGATGGTAACACTCAGCTCAGCTTTTTCTTCCGCGCTTTGACGAACAAGACACAGAAGCACTGAGCCTGTTATACTGGAAAGTCACCCCATAGGTCAGATAACAGGCAGCTGTATGAAGAACTCCGCAGGAAGGTAGCGATCTTGTTTGTATCTGTATAGGAGTGCAGAAAAGTTGCAGGTGCTGAACTATCCAACAGGAAACAAAGCTCATGCATGGGCAGAGAGGGATCACATATGTCAAGATCCCAGCACAACTGCCATGTCCTTTAGCCAGCTGCAGTTACAGGAAGGTTAATGCTGCAAAGCTCCTGCAAGATGCATGTGAACAGCCAAGCAGAGAAGCCTTTCTGAGCTGCATTTACTGAAAAAGTCATAGCACATTTTATTTTCTAATATCTCAGAGAATTCATTTCTAAAAAGGACAAATTTTCTAATGACAGGGTACATTTCAAATGCAGCTCTTGCTTCCTTTTGACATCAAAGTCAATCAAGCAAGAGATGCAAATCTGTGGGCAGCCAGGCTATGCCGGTTCTGGGGCTCATGAAACTAGTTTTTATCTTCAAGCAAAGCAATTTCACCTAACACACAATGTATTCTGTGGGTGGGGATATCTTGTAGCAAAGTACTTATCCCTTTCAGAAAAAGGAATTTGAGCTGAGGCTTTCCTTTGTGTTTTTGTTTTTTTTTTTTAATTAACATTTTAAAGCAAATATTTTTGAGAGAGGGATTTTCTTCAATATATTCACCCAAGTGCATGAGTGGTTCTCTGCAGTGACCTGTGAGCAGATGTGTCTTTCTAGCAGAAGTGCCCAGAAGAAGTCTTGGGTCAACAGGTATTCAAGGTACATCTACAACTCAAAGCACAAGTCAAATTAGTGAGCAGCTTTCAGATCTGATGTAAATCCAGATGGGTTTGGCAAGAGCAGTGGGTCATAATCTAGGGGAAGAGGGCTTCCTGGGCACTGACAGTGACTGAGAGGAGGTTTCTGAGGGTTTTGTGGGCAAGGAACCCCGTGAGCTGCCAGAGTTTGAACTTAAAATTTCCAGGACCTCCAGTTTTTATTTTCAAAACTGATTTAGGCACGTTTTCACAGTTTGGCCTATTATCTCCACCAGTTCTTTTTCATACTCAGCTTACATTCCTACCACCCCCTTTAGTACCGGCAATACCTCTCTTGACTCTGAATTTGGTTGTATACAACTGGAATCTGACTTTCTCCAATTTCAGAGTAAGATGACCACCACCATTGCATCTCATAGGCATTAACTGATTTTGTAAGTGTTTTCCTCATTTTGCAACTGTGGAGCTGAGAGAGCTTCACCCTATTCTTAAATGGATTAATTCAGGAGAAAAGTCCTTCACTTAAGTGCTTCTTTGTTATTCTTTGTGTGACTGGCTTCTTGTGAAGAGGGAAATAGAAAGCTGAACATTGTAATAGCTTTGTAGCCTGTGAACTTGAGATTTATTTTTTTTATATAAACTGTTTACAAACTATGTCATAAGACAGCCATGAATCCTTCAATTTTAACATGGTCTGGTCTCCATGGGTCCTTAAAACCAGAGCAATAACTTCTAACAGGAAATGTCTTAGAGGGAAAGTGCTAATATGGACCTGCTGTTGCCATGAGTGCTTCCTCTGCAGTAGCAAGAAGATTGGGCCAAGTCACTTTCTCCTTCTCTCTCAATGCTCCTGCTCCTCTGCTCCTCCTGTTCCCTGGGGCAGCAGCAGCATGAGGCTTGACATTTCCTGGACTTTACACCCCCTTCTTGCAGGGCATCTGCGAGGAAGCAGAGAGCATTGCAGTAAGAGTTCCTGATGGTCACAGAGAGAAATGGGTGCGTCCAGTGGGCTGCAAAGCAGAGTGTCAGCACTGGCATGGAAAGCAGTCCTTCAGCTTTCTCCAGAGGCTCACAGAGTTGGCCTGACTGAACCCTGCAATGTGCATGCAAAATGCACGCTGACACCAGCCAGGCTGGCTTGTGCCCGCTGAGGACCTCCTCCAGCTCCACTGATCTGCATCCCATTCAGCATCAGCCCTACAGGCTCCATGACATGCCTCATATCAGTCTTCAGGCACTGCACTGTGGCAGGAGCATGTTTTTTGTCCATACCTCGTTTCAGGTGTCTCACTTGCATGTGCTCCTGTAGGAATTTGACATTTGGTTCAGGGCTGACTGCATGCTAACACAATGAAGCTCTGCACTCTGTCCTGCATCTTTTATTTCAGGTTTCCCACTCCACTTCAGTTTACATTACACAATTACTTCCATTCCAGATTGTACCAGCAACTTTTCTGAAACTAGTTATGAACCAAACAACAACAGAAATGAAAATGCATCCTCTAGAAGTTGGACTCTAACCAGCTTCAAATATTGCAATGAGAGTAAGCCATTTCCATTAGGTGGAAATGCAGACAGTATCACTTTTACCCGCCTTGGTGTAAGCACAACACCAGCTTCCATCTGTAGATAGAAAACCAAATGCATAGTAACTTCATTGGTGTCCAGTACTTGATCACATATATCCAGCAGCGGAAACCATGTGAAATAATGTCAGGAGCAAGAAGAAGAAAATAAACTTAAGTTTGTGGCCTTGCAAGTGTTATTTTTAAAGACTGCACTTGTACACCTAAAATATCTGTATTACAAGCCGCTGTGATTTATTATGTTAACAGTGTGCTCTCTGTCTACTTTTCTGAAGGATTTTTGCTTTGCAATCCATTTTATAGGTCTACAGCCCAGTCTGTGTTATTGCTAGTCTACTTTGACTGCACAAAACACTGGTTCCAGAAGAGACAGTGCACTATATACTGCCCATAAAGATTAATACAGATAATGCACAAGTATCAATAAGCTTCTCTCTATGTGTATGACAGTTCCTTATTATAATCACAAAACCATCTAGGTTAGAAAAGACCATCAAGACTAAGCCAGGTCTCCTACTGCCACAGCCACACTCCTCTTAAACACCCCCCGAGACAGGGATGCTACCACTTCCCTGGGCAGCCTGTTCCAGTGTCCACCCACTCCGTGAAGAAATTCTTCCTAACACCCAACCCAAAACTTCCCTTGCACCACGTGAGACCATTTCTGTGCAGGGAAATTAATCTTTTGCAAGGAATCCTCGTGTGTGCTCTGCTCAAAGCAAAGGTCCTTTGAGAGGGGGAAGAGCACAGAGACGTGACTTAATTCCTGCTCCCGCCTGCTATCACTCAAACCAGCTGGTCTCTTTTAGTGTGAATATTAGAAGGCAGAGTAACAGCCGGCAGACTGGAAGCGCCGCCTTGACTGAATCCTGCTGAGGACAAGCCTAATTACACGGCGTTTAAATTGGTGTCACAGCATCCTGCCAGTATCAGGGCTCCTAAACTTGCTGACAGCAGGATTTTAGTTTATAATATCCCTTCTGTAGACATGCCCCCCGAAACCTGGATATGTTATTATTCCTAACATGGCACACATTCTGGTGTCATCTCATCAGGATAAATCATTTCAACTATTATAAATTATGTTCCTAACATATTGTTTTAAAGTTTCTTATTTAAGCAAAATTTCTAGCTTTTAAAGACATCAGTGGATAGTTAAATTCTTGGTAAAGCAATTTCAATGCAGCCACTTTTTCTTTTAACCTGTAAACCAAGAATAAAAATAATGCAATGCTGAGGCAGTCATTGATACAGTTAATTGTAGGGTAATATTAATAGTAAACTGGTGATATGTTTTATCTCTTCATCTTATCTTATAGATAAATATATCCGTATATCTATATAGATACAGATATGGATGTGGGTATACATATATAGATATACAGATATTTTCTGAATTTGTATTTAGTGCCACATTTTTTAATAATAGCCACATGTCATAGTAGATGTAACTACAACTTATTTTCACTTGGGCTGTGTCTCCTTTCTCAGGAAAAGTAATTTTAAAATAAAGCAGGAGGCAAACAAAACTTGTTTGACTGCACCTTTCAAAACTGTAGCAATGATGTTCATCTGCAGATCCTTCTGATTCAGTTGAATTAGTAGGTGTAAATGCAATTTCATATGAAAACTAATTTATCAGGATCATTTCCAGCCTGTCATCCAGCTCTCGTCCTGAGCTCTAACACTGGAGCAGGCACTGGAGCTCACTTCCAGTGCTTCCCAGGCAATACCAAGCTTGCTACAGGACATGCAGAGAAAAGATTTACTGCATGGCATTGCTCCAGGATCCTTTAATCTCCTGTAGCTTTTGTTTCAATCTGTCTGCTCCAGGCAATTTCCAAATTCTGCATTCTTGATCTAACGATCCTTTAATGACAAGCAAGTGTTTTTTCACAGGACTTTGCACGTGGACACTCTCTTGCAAGCAGACAGAGATGCTGCTGTAACGCTGAGGAGCTGATGTCCCTGCAATGTGGGACGGAGAAGTGCAGCATCCCTGCCCACCTTCATCACCACAGAGTTAGGCAGCTCGTTTGCAGGTCACTGCGGCGGGTGGTTTCAGGAGCTACTTTTACTGTTTGCTCCGAGGTGGAGACCCTCACAGTCAAAAGGGTCAGCATAATGCTTCCAACAGCCAGACATTCCTTTATGATCACATCTGACCTAAACACACAGCTCATTCATTCTGTGTGATTCAGTTGAACTGTAAGAGCCCCAGAATGAAGACTTTCTATGAGGTTTAACCCTCCTTATCAGTTTAGTTTATACCACTTCTTTCTGTTTACAAGAACAAGCCGAACTCTCATGGCCAACTGTAGCCTAAACACGTACGTATTCACACTGAAATGTATCTGTTTTAACTAAATAAATTTAGTTTGTTAAAGCATCAAAGTAAAGCCTCACGACCCTTCTAATCATCTCTGTCAATGCCAAACAAACAGATTGAGGTCCATGTTCTTAAGTCTTGATTGAGTTTCATTAGCATTAAACCAATCAAAAGGAATGCAAATTGGAATTTTTTTTTTTTTTTTTTTTTTTTCCCCCATTCTCTCATGTTCCACGTCTGGTTTAGCTGAGTTTGCTGTTTGCTGCCTGCTCTTCAGGGATTTGATCTTTCAGCAGTTTCATCTAAACAGCTTTCTCTTTCCCAAGAGTTCAATAAAATCCTTCTCCATGGGGAGCAGGAATCAATAGGGTCTTCAAGGAAACAAAACAAAGAAGTGACCATGAAATGAATTTTCTGCATGGACATCTGACACATCTGAGGAGCCATCTGGCATTGAGTCTGTACCTAAAGCTATTTGATAGGGATGGTGGTGAAATGAAGCTAGAAATCCTGTAATTTATATTCGCAAACCTAATCCAACCATTAGTTCCTTTGAGTAGCAGCGTGAGAGTGACATTCAACCTATTTAAAATACCTTCTTTGGCCAACTCTGAGAACAGGCAAATTAGCATTCATGTCTCTCTTTGTTACTGGTGACTCCTGTAAGGCACCAGCAATCCTCCCCCAGTGCAGCAAAGGGAGAGAAGGGCAGGAAATTAAATCTACCTCAAAAAAAAAAAAAAAAAAAATGTCCCCAGGCAGAGGATTGAAAAGTCAACACAGCTTTGAATGGCTCCTTCAAAAGCAATTTTAGGTTGCTTCAAAACTACAAAGTAACTATGTTGCCTTCCCCCACCCAGGTGGTCTGTGGAACAGTAATATATAGCGATTCACGAGATTCACCATTTGTTGCTAGAACAGTTGAAAAGCTATGTGTAAACATGCTTACCGTGCAGAAACGCAGTGCTACAGCTAGTCTGTGCATGACAGTTACAGTGCTTCCATTGCAGAGGAGTCAGGTACAGTTTCAAAATTCAGTCTCACAAATGCAAAGGTTGAACAAAACTAAAATCACAGTTCAGCTGCCAAAACTAAAACTTCAGCCATCACACACCATGAGGTGGGGAATAAAATTGCACAAATGATGGCTGAAGAGCTGTAGCTGAACCCTTGGATATAATATCAAGTACCAGCATGGTCCTAGAACTCCCCAAATGCCCCAAATCTTTGCATTCCTCAAAGCATAATGTCCCATCCTAGCACATCCCAGTAGAGTTGGTGTCCATAGCTAGGTAGATTTTATGTTTTCAGGGTCCTCAGGTAGAGTCATGGGTGGATTCCCTTCCCATCTCTGACAGAGATTCTTTTCGTGACCCTTAGTAAATAGGGAACTGCTGTGCCTAAGCTGTCACCATTCATAAAAAAAAAAAAAAAAAAAAAAAAAAAAAGAGAACACCTTCTAATCCTTTAAATACTCAGCTCATGTTCATTAATACTAGCAGGTCATCACAGAATGTACAGACTGCCACAGAATGTCTTGTAAGTGCTGGGCAACAAGTATTTGTGTGTGCATGCTAGCTAATGAGTACTGCTGCTTGTTAAAAGCCTGATCTTGAGCTTCCTTTTCTCCTTCCCTAACTTTGATTTATAATAACAAGCAGGAACTTCAGGTCCAAATCCTGGCAACTAAAGCACTTTTTTAGTTGCTTGTAGTCATTCATCCTTAAATTTATGCTCTGGGTGACACTAAACTCTGACTTTAGTTGGATATAATTGAAAAAGTATTTGCCTCTTTATTAGCAGGTTTGTGCAACAAACTGGATGGAAATGCAAAAAAGTAAAATCAAAGAATGTGCGCTAATGTACAAGCTATCCTATTTACTTATTAGCCTCAGCTGGATTAATTCCTTGGCAGTCATGCAAGAGGCTCAGTTGTCTCCTTGTACCAAGATTGCAGAAACAGACTTTCTCCAAGTAACTAAAAGAAGAGTGTGCATTCAAGGAGCAATTACTATTTACTGATGACAGACTTTTATTATTATTATTATTATTTTAATCACTACCCCATGCTGCATACATATTAAATACTTGTTTGTATAAGGGGGTGAAAATAGTGTGCATGATGCCATGCAGACACTAAGGTGATGAGAAGAGATAAAAAACTTTTCTCCTTTTAACTAAATCCTAATCTATTAGGGTTTTCTATTCTATTTTCTACAGATCAGAGTAGATCTACAGGATAACATATACAGTACTTCGCTTTTCTGTGAGTTTTTCTACATGTTTCATCCTGTATTATCACCAGCTACTACCTTCATTAGAGGGAAGATAGCAATCAGTGATAATCAACACGTGCTTGCCCAGATTTCTGTGGTGTAGAAGCCTGATCTTATGAGATTCTGGGTATATTTTGGCTTACACCCACTAGCCTTGTAGCAGGTGATTTTATTTTTCTGGCTTTAATGTTCTTTACAACATGGAGTAAAATGGAGTAGGATAAAATTATAAGAATTAACAAAAGGTTTTAATTGATCTTCCAAACCTCAAAACTATGGTTTCATTTAAGCTTTGGATGAATTTTGGGAGAAAGACCTATGTTGTAAATTTCTGCATTTTGTTTATGCTAAGATCTTAGAACAATTGCTGTAGCTACAGAATTCTTGTAGAGTAGTTCTAACAACTGGTGTCATTTTATTATTATTATTATATTATTATTGTCATTTTGTTATATTATTATTATTTTTGTCAACATCTCTCTCTAAATGTGTAACTGTGTACAACTTTCTGTTCATGCAGTGTGTTCTTGGATTTGAATTACTGCATGGGGATATGAAACAAATTGCACAGAACCAGCTTTAAGTTTTTGTGGCTCTTCCTATAAGGCCTTTAGGAAGAGGGCTTCTTCTCCAAACCCTCTTGTTTCAGAAGCCAAGCTATCACTGAGCCATGAAGCATGGCAGTGGCACTCCAGTTGCTATTTTTTGCTCTTCCTATGACTTGCTCACAATGCTGTCCTAATTGTGACTCTAAGTTGAACTTATTTATGATGTGGTCCTGCTGAAATATGCAGTCCATTTGACCCTCAGTGCCTCAGTTTCCCCAACTGGAAAAATAATTACCATCTCTCTCTTGGCTTCCAAGTGTTCATTACTGTAATTACTGGTTATAATGACAGGCTCCACAGAAGAACAAAGTGGGGAAATACTTAGCTCTGCAAATAAGTCTTCACACACTTGTCTTACAGTAACATACTCTACAGCTCTACTGGTCTTCAGTGTACAAGAGTGTCTAAAGGATTTAATTTATTTTTTTTTGTTCCCAACATGCAAAGTGATAGCCTAAAAGACTGCACTCATGCAAATACAGTTTTGCTTGTCATGGTTGTAGGACAGACGCTGTGCTGGCTTGCTCTTACCCCATCATAAATATCTTCCAGTATTACATATGCTTGAAACACCTATCCCTGTACGTGTCAGTCAGAGTGATCCGGTTATAAGCTTTCATTTCTCTTCCTTAAAGATCTTCACAGATTTTTTATTTTCTGGAGTGAAATGACTATTTGTCTACTGAAAGAGGAATGTCAGGAGGTGAGAAGAGAGCAGTTCCCTCCGTGTAACTTCACTTCTTCAGACGTGGCTGGGGATCCGTCAGTGTGGTTTGGTGTAATAGAAAAAAAAAAAGCTGTGCTTTGGACCAAATTCACCACTGGAGGAAGTAAAAGGCAAGAGCTTGAAGCTTGGTGCAGAGGTTAATGCTGCTTCCTGAGGGGACCTCAACTGCGAAGCACTAAGGCAATCACTCACCTCTCCCAACACCCTGCAGCTACATCCTCTCTCTGCGGTAGCTCTGCACCAAAAGACACCCCAGACAGAGGTCCAAGCACAATTCAGCTATTGTTGGTTGCTTATGCCTGCCTATACAGCCCATGGAAACAAACAATGTACATGCTATACATTTAAATTCAACTTGGTTGAATTGTTTTGTGGTTAACAAAATGGCTTTGTATGCTTCTGGCAGGGCTTTCCGAAAAGTGTCTGTAGGGCTTTCAGCACACAGTATGTGCCTTCACAAGTGGCAGATAGCATTCCAGCTCTGGGCATGGTCCTTGATGATGCAGTGCCTTCAGTCAATACAGTGCCTGACACTGGTGCAGGAAGATGAACAGAAACACACTTAAATTGGACACATCGCTTCTGGGTGGGTGGGTCTCACATTTATTCACCCTGTATGCAGTCACCAATCCTTCCTGTATTATTAAATTGTGTATTTTGCAAATAGGCCAAATAAATATCTTACAACCTCCCTAATAATAAATAATATTAAGTGCATACTTTTTCTGCTATAGGGTAAAAAAGGATGCTGACTTATCCCCACTTACCAGAGACAGAAACAAGGCTCTTAGAGGGTTGTATGATGGAGGAAGCTTCTCATGCCCCATCTATTTAGACTGTAAATCAAAAAAGGAACAAACAACAGCAAGATGTTAGCCAGGCAGTGCTTGGTCATCCCAGCCCAATTATTTTCCAAACGTCTTCCCAGAGTATCTGAACTCACAACAAATACCAAGGAATTTCACCCCAGTTCTGCAACATGCAGCACACAATAAGAAACATCCTGATTCATAGACAAGGAAGCTAAGTCAGTGAGACAGCAAATAAGGTGGTAGACTGAATATGTGGTGTGTTTCAGAGCTGACACCAGAGCATCAATTTCCCTTATACTGGTTACACAACCACTCTTCCTCTCAAGCCCTGACCTACTGAGGAAGGGACATCCCACCCTGATGCCCAAGGAAGCCACCTCTTTGATGGAATGTGAGGGGCAGTCCTTCTTCCAGAACCTTTTTCTGTTTTTGTGAATTTGGAAATAGTGCCCTAATGATGCAGTAGTTTTTTAACTCTCACCTGGAAATGGGGGCTTTTGACTTTCCAAAATCAGTTACCACCCAGAGATAATGCAGACCTCATTATTTATCCATATACAAAGTGAATGCTCAGCTGGTGTGCCTCAGACAAGGAGTTCTGGCAAGCTTTGCAGGTTTGGTTTATTTCATTATTTATTTATTTATTTATTTTCTTCTTGATGTTTGGTAACCAAAGAAAAGAACAACTGTATTTTCCTTGAAAGAAGAAAGAGTTTAGCTTGGGCTGATTCTGTGAAGAAGGCAAGTTACAAAGGAGATCTTGATGAAAAGAAGCATTCCTGCAGCTCCAGCACATAAAACATGCCTAAGTTAATGGTAAATCTTTCATTTTCACCTTGCTCAATTCATTATGCAAATAAGAGAATTTCTAAGGACTGTGATCTATTGTATCTATCTTTTTACTTGAATAAATTGAATGAGAAGAAAGGATTTAACATTTTATTTTTCTGGGCACTGAAGATTTCTCCAGTAAAAGTAGGAAATATCTTGTGATTAAATTAGCTGATTTATTTACTCGTGTTTTTCTTTTGTTGGCATTTTTATGTAAACATTTTGGCAATTTAATAGTCTATTCTGGAGATGTTTTCTTTTCTTTCTCCCTCTTCTCCCCCAAAATACGAGGAGAGGTGTTTTTAAGAAAGTGGTTTTCAAGGAAATCTCCTTTTTTTTTAAGGTAACTTCAGTGACATGGAGCTTAAAAAAAAAAAATGGAGTAAATTAGGATTCCTTTTCCTGTGTATATTTAGATGGTTAGATTTTCTATCTTGAAGAACAATGAGTGATGAGAACAATTAGAATGAAGATGCTGAGAGCTGAGAAATTGTGAAAGAACAACGTAAGAAATATTTTAAATTCATTTATTTTTTGGAAATATTTTCAACATCTATTTAGCTCCACTGAGCATGATGAAGAAAGGATTTCTTTAAAAAACTTGTAAATTAAATGGCTCAAATTCTTAAATTGAGGTTCAAAATAATGTCTCCAAGAAACTTTCAAGATATTAACCTTGCGCTCAGTATATATATATATATATATTTAAACAGAAAGACATATTTATTTATCATCACATAAGTGTAAATGCTATGTATTATTTCTTAATATGATTTCTGATTATTTCTTTCACCAACCTATTACTGGGTGTAATCTGATCTTTCTTCTAGATGTTGGTGATAGAGTTTGGAAAGATTTTGAACAACACTTTAAACTACCACCATGTGTTCTGGATTTTAACTTTTAATCTCCTCTTCATTTCAGTGAGAAGATACAGTGTTTAGACTTTCATTTCATATCATAATCAACTGCATTAAGATACTTCATTTCCATCAAATCACTATTGGATGGCCTTCCCCCCTGCTTCCTGCTTGAGAGTCCCGGCACAGGTATTGTGTTACCATGGCACACATTTCTTTCTATGAACTAATTCCCAGGGTGATTACTTCTTTCACGGCACCTAGAAAGACATGGGAATCCTGTTCGTTCCGGTGAGAGAGGGGATGAGGCAGTGCCTCTGCTAGCTATGCTGCTTGGAAAACCCTGTAACATTGCACAGTGATGCGGTCTGATTTCGAAATGGTGTGAAGTTTTTGAATCCAAATTGCACCAACTTCTGTATTGAATTGCTGAGTTCTGATTTGTGTAGAACAGTGATGTAAAGAAAAAGCAGATGGGGATTTTCCAAGTAGCAAACTACATGTAAAGTTAGATATTTTTTTCCACCAAAGCAGTAAGTTCAAAGCACTTTGCTTCCAAGGCAGAAAGCTCATGACTGGCCTTGACCTGGTTTTGACTTCAGTGGAAATGCACAGGATGAAGAACTTTTTTTTTTTTTTTTTTTCCCCCATATCTATACTATCCAACATAAATGCTAGTATCCACGAGCTTATGAATTGATTTCTAGCAGATGTAATTTTTCTTCTGTGCACATTCTCTTACAAGTCACTTGCACAAAAAATAGTGAACCACAAAGGGCCATAAGGCAGTAGCTGTAGAGTTTGTGTTTGGTTTGCATTGTCAAAAATTCAAATAAAGATTAGCTTCTTGAGGATAAGTGGGTTTTATTGCTGTTCATGTTGATAAACAATATATATTATCTGGCAGTTTCCTTATACTAAAAAAGGAATATATTGATACACAGAAAATGAATGCCTATTAAAACAACACATAAGTTGCTAATAACATTTTGACCGCAAGATATAAAAATGGTGTGCATTGCCTTATGAATTTTACAGGGATATGCTTATGCTACACACAAAAAAAGGATATTTCTTTCTTCTTTTTTACTTTTACCTTGTCAGTCATGAGCAAGAGAAATAGCTACCCTTTGAAAAGACATGAGTCTCATCAGCCAGGTCGGTCTCACAGTGGAATGCACACCATGAAACTCCAATGTGAGTGTCAGCAGTGCTTACAGGAAATGAAAGGGAAAGACTGTGGCAAACTTCCCAAATGAAAAAAAAAAAAAAAAAAAAAAAAAATATATAATTTTTTTAAATATTCTTGGAAATAAATACTGCTGACTTAAATCTAAATGCCATAAATAAGTTTACTAAGGATCTGGGAGTTAAATCAAACTGCTGCGTAAGCAAAATATTGTATGTTGCAACACGTTTTCCATGATCAGCAAATAGCATCAACACTTGTTACTAAAGACTGTCACGTATCAGTCTTCAGTAAACCATAACATGGTCAAATTCCCAAAGCAAGATAAAAATTTAAAAATATTGACATTTTAAATGTTCTTACTATCTTAAAATAAAAACCCAAATTATTTCAGAAGATTAATCACAAAATGAGGAAAAACGTGCAAGAAAGCCACCAGAGCACTTACAGCATTGCAACACTCAGGGTAAAAAAGGCTCTGTTTTCACTCTATGAGGAGAGTGGTGGAATGCAGAGATACAGAAAAATTAACAGTTTTTCATGGAACATAAAGTATTTCTGTCATGAAAAGGTATGGAGAGCAGATCTAAAGAAACCACTGGCTTCTAGTAGCTCATACTGGGTGTAGAGAGCTCAACTCATGTGAAGAGTTCCTGTAAGAGCATCTCCTAATCCGTTCTTCTGAATTTTATTTACAGACTGTCATAAAAGAGTCGGGCAACATTTGAGCAACCTGTGTGTGTTCACAGGCCTAGAATTTGCACTAAAACAATTTTTATTTAGAAACCAAATAGGGGTTTTCCCGCAGACCGTAGCATTGCACAACACTTGGCAGCAGACAGCAGTGATGCATCACACATTCTGCCTCTGCAGTTCGCCAAAACTCTTTACAAGCCATTCATCCTCTATGTTATTAAAAAATAATAAATAAATTAAAAAAAGATTGATGGGATAAAGAAGATGCTTACACTTACATGGTCCCTTCCCAGCAATTTGTCTCTGAACAATATACAAAATTTACTACTAAATTATTGCTCTGCAGTGTTCTTCAGATATGTCTGCACACAAACTGTCCTCTGATATACCAGAGAGAGACTATCCAGCACATCTCCTCTTCTCCAAAATCAGCTGTGAGTGTGCTTTCAGTACTCACTAAATGTAATATGGAGGGGAAAGTTTCCCTGTGTTTCTCTGAGATGGAAAACACAGGTAGTGACTGCAGGAGAGCTATTATACTGGGAAGTTACAGTTTATACTGTGTTTTATTAGTTAGTTTGCACTGCCTTTCATTCCAGAAGACTGGATTTAGTCTAAACCCGTTGCAAAGCAGATTGAATAAAATGGGAATATGGCAGAATCATAGAGTCATGGAGTCATTAAGGCTGTAAAAGACCTCCAAGATCATCTGGTCCAACCAAGACCTCCAAGATCATCTGGTCCAACCATTCCCCTAACACCAGCACCATGTAGATTAAGGTACCTGGAGTTAGCAGTTGCATCATTTTCCAAGAATATACAAGTACTTCAAATTCACCTGCCCTGTGGCACGTGTCATGGGCTCCCCATCCCAGCCCTCCTAAAAACCAAACAAACAAACAAAAAAAAACATTTTCAGTACTTTGCATTATCTGATGTGATGATATTCTCACTTGCACATAACTTGTGAATGTGCTACCTAGCTGCACCAGAACACACTAGGCTGAAATAAGCCCCTGTCAAACAGGTAAGGCCATGAGCTTTCTTGCATAAAATCATTCTAGAAAGCCTGTGTTCTGTGGAAGCAATTAAACTGCTGGAAATGTATTACCTGAAGTACTTCATTATACAGAGTGAGCATAAAGAGAGAAAAAGCAAAACGCAAAAACACACGATAGCATAACAAGGGAAGTTTTGATTATGACAGGTCTGGCATCTTATTACTTTTCATTATTAGTTTTGTAGAATATTGCTTAAATTAAAATACCTTACAAATTTTAAAAAGCAAGCACATGAGACTGTGCCCCTGGCAGACACTACACCAGTTTCATCACTGCATATTAGAAGCAGGAAAGAAGAAAATGAACACTGTATCAATGGTTCACGGTTTTTTTTTGTTTTTTTTTTTTTCTTCATCAGTATTCTGATTACGCAGCCAACAGGATGCATTTCCACGAGGCACTTTGCGTTTATCAATATTAATTGTAGCTGCGCAGAGGAGAATGCCATGCCGGCATTAGCAGCTGTTTTCCACATCATTAGCTGTGTTATCGGCCCGTGCTCAGAACTCTAGCTGCACCTTGATCAGACTGTGACTAATATTTGCTCTTTAGCAAGGCATCTGTTTTTAATGAAACTTTAAAGGCAATTAGTGACTCAGTATGTCATTGAATTGGCTTTGCACATCTGAAGAGGAGTTAAAAATCTTGCCTATAGTGTAGTAAATGAAAAGGGTTTAATGGTCCCAGAACAGCCATCAATTACCTCTATTATCCCATGAATTATCTCTTGCAAATTTCTTTGCAAGTTTAGTGATCTGGTTCCATAAAAAAAAAAAAAAAGAAAAGAAAAAAACGCAGACGAGGAGGTTTTCCAGGCAGCAACATCTGCTTCAGGATCGGCTCCTGTAGTGGCGTGCTGCTGCATGCCCCATCACAGCATGCTGCCTATCGGAGGCAAGGCAGCCCCTAACCTGAGAAACTAAAACGTCAGAAAATGTTTTGGTGCCGTCCGTGTTGTTTTCAGGCAGACCAGTGTCTTCTGTTCTTCCTCTACACAGACATAAGTTGCCCATAGGGAAAATGGACGTAAATGGATGTGTGAGATCGCAGAAATAATTCGGGGCCTGGCCTTTTGTTGAGAATCTTGCAGTGTCGGATTTAGCCATTCTTATATCTATCCCAAATGTACAGCTTCAGTGCGTGTATTGCAAACACTGGAAGTGAAACTGCATAGAAATCTATTAATCTCCATGTGACAGCCCTTGCAGGAATATTATGAAATCTCATATGATTATCCCTCTTTCAGAAAACCTGTTTGGGTTTCCAAATATGGCTTTTTTTTTTTTTTTTCAGGAACACTGGGGAAAAAGAAGGGGTAATTTTTTTGAACCCTTAACACTTCAGTGGGAGATAAGAGAACTGTGTTTCTGACATAGAAATCCCTTATTCAGCACCATTTGCCTGTGTGCTTTTTGAAAAGATATTTCAGAAATGCAAATCAGATACAAACCTCCATTTTTAACTAAAACTCCTTTTTCTAGGTTTTGACTTTTCTCTCTTGCACTATCACTGCTGTAATGCTGCTAGAGAAATGATATAATATAATACAACACAAGAAATGATAGCTAAGAAGAGTCTGCATTTCCAACATAGGCCAAAAAAGAAATATATTCAATTTCTCTTACTTTTCTTTTTCTTTTTCTTTTTCTTTTTCTTTTTCTTTTTCTTTTTCTTTTTCTTTTTCTTTTTCTTTTTCTTTTTCTTTTTCTTTTTCTTTTTCTTTTTCTTTTTCTTTTTCTTTTTCTTTTTCTTTTTCTTTTTCTTTTTCTTTTTCTTTTTCTTTTTTTTTTTCTTTTTCTTTTTCTTTTTCTTTTTCTTTTTCTTTCTCTTTTTCTTTCTCTTTTTCTTTTTCTTTTCTTTTTCTTTTTCTTTTTCATGTAGTTTTGAGTTGTTGCCAGCAGGAAATGGAGTGGCTGTGAATCTTCTTCTCCAGCTGTGCAAAATGCAGACTTGTCACCAATTTCTAGCTCTTTCTGGTTTGTCAAGATGGAATCTGTGGAATTATTAGAGGAAAAAATTATGGTTGTTACACATGGTGGCACACATGCAGGCAACATTCTGAGACACATATTTGTTGTTCTTCTAGCTAAGCTTTTGTTTTGACTTCCCAAGCCACAATACTCCCACACAGAGCAGGATTAGCATAAAAAACTTACTGTTAGCAAGTCTGGAGAATGCCACACAGAACTGCGTGAGCACACTTAATAATTTTCAGTGTGAATTCAGCCAGGGTTATTTCAGAAATGATTTAAACCAGGAGCCAAGTTGCACACAGAGTTCACACAGTGCAGCAAAGTAATTCATCTGACAAGGTAATTTTGGGGGGGAGGTGTTGTAGTGGGGCTGTTATTTAGCCAGCTGCCCCATGAAACAACCACAATTATTAACAAGGGGAAGACGTGGAGGTAGAAACGCGGGGCTGAGGGATAGAAAAGGATGCTATTTGCTTAGTCTGGTTCTGGCACTAGGCATGGGCGAGCACACCCTAACCTAGTGACTTTCCACTGACGCGGGGTGCTCTCAGCAGCAGTAACAGCTTGTACCTGAGCAGAGAGGCACAGGAACAAGCCAGGCTGCACACAGAACAATTGCATAATGATGGCCCAGTGCATCCAACGAGTTACTAGGGCACATGTAGTCTGCTTTTTTCTGTCCTTTTACATCTTCTGAAACGAAGCCTTTTAAAGAACACCTGTATGCTACCATGTGTGAGGTACTTACAAACGGAGGGTACAGAATGAAAGCACCGTGAATATGTATTGGAGCAAGAAGAATATGGCACACAAGTCAAAGTAATAAAAGTTAACACAAAAATATCAGAAGAATAACAAAACGGAAATAGCAACCATAAAAAAAAAAAAAAAAAAAAAAAAAAAAAAAAAAGCAAAATAAAATTGACTCTTTTGTTTTAAAGAGACAGTTTGACTCTTTGATTTTAAAAAGCAGTTTCTCTATGCTTTCCCTGCTGATTCCACACAGAATATATCAATAATATCTTGGCACAGGAAAACATCTAGGTGTAGGGCTGCATGTGAGGCCAGGCTGAAGTGTCACTCTGCACAGGGTGAGATGTAAGCACATGAATTAGTGTTTCCCTGCTCCAGGGTCTGGCATCATGCTGTAACTGCATTCGACCACCCTGCTCCATTTCTCTGTCAAAAACCTACACAAAAATGCAAAGCCCATGCTGCAGGGCTGATGTTCTGAGATGTCCAAGAGTGGTCTGCAAGGACAGATGAGATGGCCACCCGTGATGGACTATTTTGTGATGGCAGTGGCGTGCCGCACAACGACCCTGTGCTGAACTCTGCCCCACCAGGATGGTTTAGTCAAAATTGTGGGATGGGAAGAGAGCAGCTCCTGATTGCTTTGCCAAAGCTTCTGGAGCATCCACCGGGCTGCAAACAGAACAGCACCATGCCTCCAGCCTGCTCATGCACAAACTCTCAGAAACAAAAAGCCAAAAAAGCCAGGTGTCACTGTCAATGCGCTGAATGAAAAACAAGCACTCCTCTCTGTCTTTGCTTTTCATTTCATTCCTTGAAAATACAAATAAGAGATCTTTAATTTTTATTTAGAAAAGAGAAGTGGCTAGCTGTCTCCCTGAGGCTTGGTTTGGTTGGGTTTGGTTTTTCCACGCTCCACAGGGTGATAAATGTCACGTCTCCAGCTCACTAAACTCTGGAGTTTGCGCTGCCATGCTGGGCTATTGCTTCAAGAGGTCCTGAGGTGCCTTGCCTATGTACAGCCCTTCTGTTTGCCTTTAAAAAAGGTATGAGAAAACAAAGAAAAATAATAATTTTTGAAGGTGCAAGACGTATGTATGCAGCCACAGTTCCTGAGCATTGTGTCTGCATTTCCTGTGCAAAGCGCATGCAGGAGATGTGGGCAGAGCACAGGCTGCTTGTTGTAGGTCACATCGGCACCCAAACACCTCTGTACAGAGACGGCAAACTGGGAGAAAGGGGTGATATTCCGGTGCTGAGTCGTGCTCTGCTGGGGAGGTTTTGCTGAGTCACTGTGCTGCTGCCGTGCTGCGATGTGCTGCATGGGGCTCCACCTCTGACAGCTTTTTTTTTTTTTTTTTTTTTTTTGAGCCTTTTTTTTTTTTCTTTCTCTCACTTCTGCTCCAAAGTCAAGTCATCCCCAAAGCAGAACAGCTGGTGTTGCACCCTCGCTGTGCAGCGTCACTGCACCTCTCCTCTTGGCTGCTCACCAGTGCACCGGGGCAGAGAGCTGCTGAAGGTGAGACCTGGGTCCCATGTCACGCAGCACAAGGTCAGGGAGTATGCCTGTGTCATACATACCTGGCTTCTAACCCAGGGCTTCCCAAAAACTCCAACCACCAGAGACCAGAGTCACCGTGCCAGAAATCAAAAGTGCTCTCCCCTCGCCTACAGCACCAAGTCAGACCCCAGGCTGCAACTAGGAGGGATGTGCCTGGAGGGGGGCTGCAGCTCCTCTGCCTCTGCGGTGCCCACACCTCCATTGCACATTGGCACGTTAGCAAAGGATCAAGCTCCCCTTGCCAAGTGCAGCATTGCAGCAGAGCGTATCTCCTTCCAGAGGAGTGATCTTTGATTCCCAGGGGTCCCTGTCTTAATGAGGAGTGTGCATGGAGGCAGCTGAAGCCAACTGTCATCTCCTCTTTTAATACACCGTGCAAATGGAAATAAAGCTAGTAACATAGCACATAAAATGGTGTTTTATGTTTCTTGTCATGCTACAGATGCTTTGCATGGCTGCAGCACTCACATTTACTTAATAAATCTGTTCAGCAGACATGCATCAGCTTATTTAATTCAACATGCTGGCACACATCCCTGAGGTGGTGACCCATGCATGAGAAGCACAGCATCCCACCACCAGTCCCTGCAGCTACCCAGACTAACTGACCTGAGCATCTAAGCTGCACCATTCCCTCAGGCACCAGTATTTATGACCCTATGCCATTTATAAAAGTCTTTTCAAAGGGATCCAGCTGGGAAACCCACAATGCCAGGAATTCTGCAGTGGTGTTTTAAAGGAGGTATGCCACCTGCACCAGAAAACAAGTTCAAAACTGGAATATGAAGGGAATTTGTGGTAAATTTATGGAGGAATGTTGCAACTGGAAGAGCTGAGAGAAAAAAAAAAAAAAAAGGTTTTCCACTACCAGTGGTGTTTGCATTCAATTGTTGCAGCAGGATAGTAAGGGAGAGGAATGGAGACATCTAAGGCCAAATTCTCCTCAATCAAAAGGAGAATATTTCCATGTGCTGGAGCTCTGTGGCCAACACTGTCAGGCTGCTCAACTCACTGCTGGTGTGTTTTCAGCCACTGCAAGTAGCTGCCCCCAAGCAGACCCAGAGCAGCTTGGTGGCCCAGGGTGGGAGCTTTGCTTCTCATGGCCTGAGAACTGTCCTCTCTGTTTTAATTTAAAGGTATGGATGCCATCGTCAGGTCCACTTTATTGCTACTTTACATGCTTTGCTGGGAAGGTGTTTTTAAACACTAGTAATGTCAGTACTTTGGAAAACACTTCATTGACTAGTCTGCATATAATAATTCTCTGCTTCTCTGACCCAATAGATGGGTTCAGTGGAAACTTCAAAAAATAGAGCAGTAACCAAAAATTGCCTGCTTGCAGGCCATAACCCCCACCCACAATATATTGTTATCAAATGCAGAACAGCTGGCCCAAGATAAGGGCCACTTTCTCCTTTTAAAACCACAACTAGTCTGATACAACCAGAATCATAATCTGCATGGTGGCTCCACAAAGATACTTGTTTGACCTTTTTAAACTTTCCTTATTATCAACAGCATGCACCTCTGCGTTTTCATTCCCATCTCCTTGAGACAATGAGTGTTCAGTAACTGCTTCATCGGCAGGTGTCAGATCACACGGGTACATTAGAATAACAATAGGCAATGGGGAGAAAAACAACACTGCAGTCTCAGAAAGGCATAGGCAATGCTAGCCATCCCGATGCTGGGAGGGAATCTTGTATGATATGGTTTATAGGAGTATCTCCTATAAAATAAGAACTTGCCTTTAGTTAATGGAACCACAGATTATTACATTTCTCTTTTTGGAACTTTGTCTTAACCAAGATGTTCTGAGCCTGAGTATTCCCCTGATAACCATGGGCATAAGGGATGTGCAAAACCCTCTGGGCTCAGCCCCTGTATTTCACAGCAGAAAAGTGCCATCAGAACTGGAAAATTCAGCCTATTGTTCATATAGGCTCAGAAATATGCTGCTTGAAGGAGTCAGTGTTTCATTTCCGTACCAACCCTGGACTTTGCATTTTTGTTGGCTGGAATAAAGCTGCCATTAACATGGCTCTGTGTACCTCAGTTTCTCTACTAACAACTGCTGCTTTGGTGTTTTAGTGTAGATAGTGGGTCATTGTTAAATCACACTAATTGCTTGATTATGAAAGCAAACATTCTTAAATAAAAGCTGCCAAGGCTTTAACTTTGTTCTCTGTTTGCCTAAGATCTTTTTGTTTGAATATGCTTTCCTCTGCAAAAAGCGACGCATGTTTGCCAAGAGCTGAGGTAGAGAACACCATTTGTTTTTACCATTAGTTTTACTCATTGTTGTCTGTTTTCATCAAGTGTACATGGCAGATATTCTCCAGCCAATTAGTAATATTGAGCATTTGTATGTGAACACTTTCTAAGCTCTATGACACACACTACAGTCTGACAATGTGTTTCTGAAAGGCACTATCTTGTCTACTGACTGCCTCAACCACAAAAACGGGGAAAAATAATCATCATTATGTTAAAGCCAGCACAATTTATTCCACAGTCAGAGGTTTTAAAGCAGCTTTTAAAGCAGCTGGATCACCTAAGGACAACTAGTGCAGTCCCTAACCAAGATCAACTTGTCTAAACTTAAATCAATATTAAGCTTCACAGGGGCTTTGTTCAAGAATGAACATTTTGATCTGGTTTGGTCTTAGTTTTGACGTTCACCAGCCAACCTGACCATGCTAAACTCTCCTAAATTGAGCCACGTGTGAAGACGTTTTTCTTCTTCCTGGCATGAAATACCAGCTGTTGCAAAAGTCCTTTAGATGCCTGTTTTTTCCATTACATGTAAAGCAAATGCTGGTATCTTTGAGTACACATACAATTTCTTCCTCATGTGCTGAACAAATACTGCTCTTAAGGGACCAAGAAGCAAGGATCCTGAGCTGCTGTTTTTCTCCTCTGCATGTCCTGTGTCAGAGAATACAGTAGGAAAAAAAAAAAATCTACTTTTAAATAACAGCTTAAAGTGACGTAGGTTTGATGTCTTTATGGGCACACTGAGGATAAAACAGCAATATGAGAAACCTTGATACAACCTCCCAGCTGAAAAGAAGTACCTAGAGCTTACATGCAGAATGCATTAAGCTGTGAATGCCCAGTCCTTAATGGGCACACCAGGAAATAACCCCTTACCCACCCAGTGCACAGAGCAGTTCAGCTGTGAATGGTGGGCAGTTGTGAATGTCTATAGGTGCTGCTGCTTCTGCAACGGTGCCAGTCCCACCAGGGCTTCTCCTGCTTCATGCTGGCCAGCTTTAGACACATTGAAACATTCACTGCAAACATTGAAAATTCACTACATCAGGATGTCCAGTATAGCTGGGTCTGCAGCTCAGCTTTCTCATGTTTCACATTCAGATGATGTTTTTACCTGACTCTTAATTTGAAGCTTTAACTCTCACTAGTCAGATACCTAGCTGCCCTGGTCATCGACAATACTCAAATTCTGGACTGCATTCTACAAAACAGACCAAAAGAGAGAGAAAAAAAGATAGTTTTAAAGGATAGTGCACAAACGAGTAACCGTGTTGTCCAAGGATCTCAGCACGAGACAATTAAGCCACATTTTTGGTGTGGGACAGTGAGACTTTTGCTTAATGATAGACAACTGGAAGAGTTTGGGGGACCCCACAAGAGGCTGTGTGCAGGATGTACAGGCTCCTTGGCAGGATCTTGGTACTTTGAGTTTGGCCAGCAGTAACCAATACCCTGAATCCAAAGCAGCCTAGCTGAACATGCTGGAAGCTCACCAAACACAGGGAGACATCCTGCACACCCTGTGGTCCTTGCTGTCACTGCTGGAGTCATCCCAGCAAGTGGATTGCTGCTACGTGCCTCCTGGCTGGTGCCGAGAGTTCGGCACTAACCTGTGATCTCTGCAGATTACCCACGGCTAGTGCTGCTGGGAGGCTGAGCCTGTCCTCCCTCCTAATGCACTGGGATGGGCAGGTGGGAGGAAGAGGGAAGAGAAAGAAAAGCATTGGGATTGCTTGTGGCTTCTTTCCTGGTGTCTACCCGCTGCCCTGGCAAAGAGGCACTTTGTGACTCCAAGGTTTAGGAAGAAAGGGCAAAAAGATTGAAACAGTGTCCTGTATTTCATGATTTCCCTCAGGAAATAAGGTCTCTACAGACCAGGGTTTCCCCCAGGACAGACCACCCAGGACCTGTCAACATAGCTGTCTGCTCCTGAGAAGACATGTCCTCCTCCTCGCTTTCCTCCCCAGGATGAGCAGCCCAAGCTGCCCTACAGCAGAATTTACACCTCTTTAAGTACCAGCAAGAATTATAAGCAACTTCGAGGTCATATTTTGCCTCAGGAATGAATAAATAAATGAAGATGCTTAGCATAATTAATGCAGCCTCAAGCCAACACAAATATTAAAAGGGAGTTGCAAACCCACAAAGCCACAAAGCGTGGGCGGCGTGAGCCTTTCAGCTCTACCCTCGTTGCAAAGCCCTCTCTGCTCATGCTGGGCCATTTCTACACCTGCTATTTTTTGACAGCTCTCCTTTATCTATAGGCTTTTGGAAATGGCTGTTTTGTGCTCCACTCCAAGTTTTCCATTCCCTTTGCAATGGCTCCCTCCTCTCTGAGACAAAGCAAGCTGAAGCAAGCTGCCTTCAAAGCAGCAGGGAGCAAGCCGTTTGATTGCAGCAGGAAGCATGCCATAATTTCACATACATCTCCCAGGTGTGATCCATCAAAAACATTTACAATAGTATAAGTAGACACTCGCGTGTGTATAGAAGTAGCACAGTACACATTCTTTTCCTCCAAATGTTAAATAGTGTCCCCCTGGTACAACGTAAATTACAATTCTTTCCCCAAGTGTATGTTGCATGATGATGCAAATTATCTGAGTGTTTATTTTCAAAGATCAATGTCTTTACACTGATTAAAAGTCCTTAAGAGGCAAGTTGGTAACAATACAGATGTGTCTTCGAACTATTTTGGCATGTCTATGTAATGAAGCTCTAAAGCCAAAATTGGCCTTTCCAATTGTCTTGTTTATTCGTTATTAGCATTATACGTACTTAGGCATTAGCTATTAAAAGATCACTGACATTTTAAAGTATTAATTTTGAAATGTTTAATAACTTTTTTTTTTTTCCTATAAATACCCAGAATATTTATTTGGGATTTAGGGTGCCATGTCAGGCAATTCAAGCAAGAGAAGAAAATGACAACCTCTTTTAATGACTTAATATTTATTCCCTCTTCAGTAATTGGAGGTGTTAGGTTCCTGGAGGGGCTATTTCATTAACTGAAATCATTGACTAGATAGCCTATAATGCAGGTGTCTGGAAGTCACATTACCTGCATATGAGGGAACTGCAAAAGTGGAGGCATGCACAGACAAATACAATCTTCCACTCAGCAGAGAAAATCGCCTGCTTCTGAAGCATTTGCTCATGCTTTGCACAGGAAGAAATGACTTACTTTCTTATGCAAGCAACACTTTGGGATCAGTCCCTAAAGTACACTGGTTGTAGCCATCACGAAATTTCTGATACATGAAGAAAAAATGGGATTAGGATAGCAAATGATTTTAGCCTGATATTTGTTCACATATTTGGGGTCTGAAACTCTGTGTTTTACTTGGCTTTATCCTAGAACTACATCCATTTTGGGAGAAGTAGGTAATATTGAGAGAAAAAAATATATTTTTGATGGATTAATTATTTGGGAGTAATGGTGTTTCTATATATTTATTTTTTATCACTGTCTTACACTCTTTGTATAAAACTAGAAGACTTCCATTCTTTTTTACTGTACATCCTCCCTGTGTAAACCTAGTACTCAGCAGGCTGCGGGGAGCTTATTACAATTCTAATGCTATAGCAACCATAACAAAAACAATTATTTCCTGGGGACTGCTGCAATTCAGGGGCTGAACCTGAAGAAAAGGCAAATAAGGTGGTACACTTTATGTTCTGTATTTCAAAACCACGAGATTTGATTTGCAAACAAAGGAACTATAAATGCTAGAAGTAAACACCTTCTAAAGTAAGTGATAAATATACTATGATGCATATGACCAGAATTTATCAATCAAGAAAAAAAATCTGCTAAAAGAAGTAAAATATTGTATGTTTAATATCAGTTTAGCATTTATATTATAATAAAAACATGCAGATGACGCAAATCCTGAAAGGCATGAAGACAGGATCAACCTGAGTTTAGGCTGATCCTCCTGATGTTGGGTTTCTAACCTGTGTGCTAAAACATGGGTTATTCTTTTCTGTCAGAAAAAAAGATGCCTCACTAAACGTGTGAGCCAGTCTGAATTAGTCTGAATTGTAGCCATTTCAATGTTTAACTACTCTTTTTTTTTTTCCTTCCATTATTGTTACTTTAACTTTCAAAACTGTCATATGAACCAGACATTTAAGTGGTTTGTTGATAAAACTCTTATTTAACCAAGGCTGCCAAAGAGCTTACGTGGATCATTCCATATTTTAGCACTGAAATCCTGCCTCATAAAAAGTTTTCACATCTTTTGTTTTCAATCTTCATAATCCTGGATGCTGTTTATTTTGCCTAAATGAATAATGCATTACAACTTTAACTACAAAAAAGACTACAAAATGCCCACCTACAAAAATGCACAAGTTTAACATTATGTGTGAGAGAAGTCTGGCAAAAGCTCATGCTGTGCAGAAGAGCACAAATGAAGACAGCAGTTTTATGTAGCCAGTAATTGCTCAGGTCCTCTATGACTGTGAATACACACCTATTCTTCCACACACATGTCAAAATAAACAAACAACCAAATAAATAAATAAATAAATAAATAAATGTCTAGCAAGCTTTTCTTTGTATTGCCTCCCCCTAATCCTACCCTTGATCTTCTTAAACCTGCTGCATCATGACTGAGCTTCAGGTCAGGAGTACGTTTTTCAGTTGTTCAGTGAAGGGGTGGTACGTGCTGGGTGTTGCCTGGATAAAGATACTCATGGATTTCTTTTTTTTTTTTTTTTTTTTTTGTCTTCTCCAGCATTTGGAGTTGAGTGAAATGATCCAGGCGAGGTATCCTGAGTGGGTCAGCTCCCCACCTTCCCTGCCAACTTTCTGGGATGAGATTCTGCTGGCTGAGAACCCACACCATGCTGTACTTATTCCAACAGGGACTGATGGAGATGGCCCAATGCCACCTTTGACCAAGGCAGGGCTGCCACCAGCAGCTTGCTTCAGGCCATGGCCATAAGGGTTTGAATGTCTCTGAAGGTGGAGATTTGCCTTCCTGTCTTGGGCTGAATTCTGGGCTGCCAGCAGCCAGAGCACTGAGTAATCCAGGGCGATGCCCACCACAAATACGTAGTCTTTTCTTACTGTTGGCAGGTCTTGTGAAGAAATTACATCAGGGACCCCTCTGCCCATGCAGGATTATGGTTTGGCAAGAGCCTTGGGGGTGGATACAGCAGCTGCCAGGCAATTTGAAGATTGTTGCCTGACCAGGTGGCTGTCCTCACTAAACTGTATAGGTAGGGATATAGGTTGCAGGATATAGGCTGTGAGTGATCCTTCCTCCATGGTCTTTCATTTTATACTCCTCATCTCAAGAAAATCATGAGCCAGCTGAAGAGGCCCCACAATAAAACCACAATCACTGTCAGAAATCTAGAAAACATGACTTACAAGGAAAAGTCTGGAAGAAACAGGACAGTGCAGCCTGGAGAAAAGAGAAGGGCAAGATAGATGGTTGAAAGCATCCAAAATCTCAAGGACTGTTGCAAAGGAGAGGACGGCAATTTGTTTCCTCCATCTGTGGTGAATCGGGTGAGAAGCAGTGAATTTAAGGAACAGGGAGATTCAGGTTAAACATTAGAAAAAACCTTCCAGCAGCAAGGCATGCTGTGAGATCTCTTCGGGAGCAGGTTGGACAGGACTGACACATTTTGCAGATCCTGCTACCTGCTGTGAGTCCCCTTGCAGCCTGGGCACTCTCCTACTTCCCCAGATGAGAGACATCCCTGGAGTAGGAATACATCAGGTTAATTATTCCTTATCAGGCATTGATAAGGGTGTGTGGGGAGACCCACCACATGTACAGCAGGGGGTTGGGCAGACTTGACCAAGCAGCCAGGGCCACCACGGTGTGCCAGCACCTGCGTCTGTACTGGTACTATACTGGAGGCAATACAAAGAAAAACCGCATTCCCTGGCCCCTTTTCCTGCTTAATCTATCAATATCCCAGTCAGTTCGGAGCAAGCAGCTTTAATGATTTTGCTCAGTTTGCTTAAAACAATAAATTAATTTATTGATACCTAGTCAAATAAATTGCTCAGCCTAATTTTCATTTCTGCTGTGAGTAACCCTGAATTATTTTTATCAAGTTGCTGATTAACCTGTTTTAACTGTTGCAGAAGGTGCTTTAAAATGACTTATGTGATTATCTTTTTAGAGAACCATTGGTCTAGCACTGTATTTGTCAAATACTGTGTGGTAAACTTTAACGCAAGTAAGGAGAAAGATTCCTTTAAGACTTTTGTATTTTATTATCACTTTATAGTGCAAAGTACTGGAAGAAAGCATCGGAGAAATTAGCTTTTTTGTCTGCAAGTTTTACTGAAGAGCCTATGAAATACTGTAACTCAGAACTCAAGACTGTTTTCCAATTTTCTATTAGGTTTGTATTGATTTTTTCTCTTTTTTTTTTTGCTATATGCAAGTCCTCTGGTGTTTGCTTCTTATATATGCAGTGTTCTCTTTAAAAAGGAAAAAGACAAAAAAAAGAAAAACTACACATGAAAAAACATTGTATTCTCTTTCTCTCAACCAACAATTTAGATAAAGGCCAAGCAGGCATACCAAAGGAGAAGGGGAATGTTCTAACACAGCTTGACTGCCATTGTAAATGAGTGCAGGTGTACTTCAGAAATCGGGACAAAGAATTTTCCACCATCTGTTGCATATGTTAAAAAAAAAAAAAAAAAAAAGAGTTTATATAGGTATATTAAGGAAAATAACATGCACATCACTGTTATCCCAGGTAATTAAAATATATATTGATGTGAATGCACACTCATATGGCTCTTTGACACCTTCTTGTTTCAAGTAGTGGTTCATATTTACATACTTGAATCTTCACATACATATTCTTACGTATTAGAGTTTTGTAAACTCTCTCTTGAGCATACTCCTGGTTTAATTAATGTGTGAAAACACACCTGAACAGACAAATGGTACATAAGTACTTTATACTGCATTCTATTAATTTCATACACTTCGATATACGAGGCTATGTTGACAAGCAGATTGATGCCTGACGTTATGAGCTTATAACTGTGCAATGTGGTTGTTAAAATGCTTATTATAAAGAAGGCATTTTGAATCATCTGTAGAGTATTATCATTTAGTACTTTTGCTAGGGAGTGATAGGGAATGTATTCTAAGGAAGTCAAAGTGACCTGAGCCATCCTAGAAACAATTCCAGACTTTTCCTCTGATTCTGTGTATTTGGCTGACCACCCCCTATCATTCCTCACTAATCTCCTTGCTGCAAACTCCTCAGGGAACATCCAGTCCTCTTCAGCAGAGAAGTGTGATTATTGTTATTCACAGGCTTCAAAAGGAAGAAAAAAAGGAATGTTACAGATTGTTAGGGCTCAGAGGATAACTCTTTTCTCTCCAGAGCAGAAAGCTCTCTGACACCTGCTAGCCTGCTTTTTGCCTGAAGGCAATAAAACAAAATGGATGTTTACTGGCACATCAACAATAATATTTGTATACGTGTACACTATTAATGTTATATTCAGGATACATAGTTCTGTGAAGTGCTGTGTGGCAATCTCTAAGAAGGGTACATCAATCCATAGCTGCAATGCTTAAAATTCAGCAATGCCCCATATCACAGAACAGCCACTAACCAGCAGCGGGATGAAACCATTTTTAGGGGATGCTTCTTCCCACAACAGTCTTTGTGTAAATTCTTGCACCATCTGCGGGGCTTCTTTGGGTGCAGGGGCAGGGACAGGGTGCACCCCTGGGTGCCCTGGTGCCCTCTCCAGCCTGCCTTGGTGGCAGCTTTCCCTCTCTCAGGGTACCCTAAACCCAAATCAGTCGCATTGATGCCTCACAGTATTGAATTATAATGCATTTACTATGAGACGAGCAGCTTTTAAAAACTGCCAGGGTTCTTTTAAACCCACTTATCCAGGTTTAAGAGAGACTACAAATACTGCATAGAAGCATTGGTGCAATAAAAAACACAGGAGCCAGCAACCTCCTTAACTACAACAGTTCAATGAGTTCTGATGAGACAGAAAAATAAAATGGGGGTACACCAACATATACAAAACCAGGTAACATATGCAGGAAAAATATTTAATATTTGTTCAAAACTTTTGATGTTATCTGTAGGCAGTAGAATTCTGGATGTGATCACAAAACTTCAAAAGTGGAAAGAAACACATGCATCTTAATTTTTAGCACAAGTTCACTTCATCATAGGCAAAATTACTCTAACCATTGTCAGGATAGGATGACTGGATGAGAAAAGGGCAGAGGCATGGCTGCATTCAAAAACTTCGGAAGTCAAAGGGATGTTTTTAATGATTAGCATAGCCTGCCAGCTGAAGGTGGTGTGTTGCCTTGTCAACGGCTGTATAATTTCCTGGAACCGTGCGAAAGTGTTCAGGAGATGAACTATGGTTTGGAAACACTCAGACATGCATTGCTACTCATGTCATGTTGTCTTGAGAATCAGGAGTGTTGCATTGTCTAGCCCAATAATCAAGTGTGATACTCATTACTATTTTTCTTACTGTGGCCTATACACATGGAACTTTACCCTGATTTTTCCAGAGAGGACCACAATGCCATTAAACCCTTGCCCCAAATAATTTAAAGTCAAAACTCCACACGTTAAAACAAGCATTGTTTCTAAAAGAAGTGTAATGAACATATTTGCCTTCAGCTGTATTTGAAAATATTTCTCTTTCATTTTGAGTGGTTTCATTCATGTATGCCAGTAGCAAAACCACAAAAATAATTCTTTATCTGAGCTTTCAGAAATAGAGTTCTTGTCTTTTCCTGGAGATCCACAAGGGGTTATGTTATCACCTTGTGTGTGCCTCTGAGAATCAGTTGTAGAAAACAGTGAGGAAGAAATGTTTGGCAGGGCACTGCACAGTTTTATGCAATTTTAGTGAAATTTTACACACCCGTTGGAGTTGATGGTGTTTTGGAGTGAAGGCTTGGGTCAGCAGGCCTCTAGCAGCATCAAAAGCAAACTGCAGCTCATTTAAGTGCCAAAATGGGTTTCAGACTAGCCTGTTTGTGCCTGAGTGCAGCACTCATGGGTGGGCTACCAGGAGATACATAAGCCCCAGGGGTCTCCAGCACATGGAGAGGGGTGGGCTTGGCTGCCACTGTCCTCACCTGGGCCTTGTGCTCAGGAAAAGTCTGGTCATGTCCACAGCTGTGCTCCTGGCTACCGAAAAGACTGGTCAGCCAGTGTTTTTGTCAATTCTAGTTAGATTTCTTCCATTTTTTGATAGTATTGTTTCAATTATTTTTACTCCAAACCTGAAAAAGAAATGTTGCCAGAACTGCAAATTGAAAACAACAAAAATACCCTCTACCTGTATCAGGTCCACACCTGGAAGAGATTGTGTAAAGTAGCTGATTAAAGGAAAGGGTTTTTCATAGAGTATTTCCCCTGGTATTTGCTTTTCTTTTTGTTAATGACTAAGAGTGTTCAACAAACTCTTCGTGTGATGAAGTCACACAATTAAATTATTATTACTGAATCTGTACAAACAGAAGCTAGATGCTCAAATGTTTTTGCCACAAGGTCGGAGTGCTACCAATCCAGTGACACTTTCCTGAGTACTCTGGTTCCTGCTATAGTCTCCCCTCGTTATGTTTTACTTACCACGTGGAAGCTGTGGTAGGCTTTCATGCCCTTTAGCAGTGACTTCTGAGGAGCCTGTAAGCCATGGAAGTGTAGGGCTCTGGTCTTCCAGGTAACTGTCAGATGTAGAAGAAAAGAGGTCAGTTTTCCAGACCCCCCTGTAGTCATACACATTATTTTCTTTGGGGCTTATTAGTGGGTAGCATAGTAATAAATTTGGCTATGAAAAGGCAAAGACAAGAACGGTTATTTAAAAACAAACAAAAAAAAAAAAAAAAAAAAAAGAAGAAAAAAAAAACCCAGACTCTAAACCACAGAAAAATCAAACCTAGCAAGGACTGAAGCTGCACCTGAACAATTGTCATAGAAAAGCATTTTCTTCATGTGATATAAAATGACAGAAAACTGCAGAAAAACACTCGTGATGAATACATGGGTGAGTGATTGTGGAACAACATTTCAGAGGTTTGGTAATAGGCCTGGAGCTTCACATGCCCACATCCCCAGGTAAAACCTATTTTAAAACTGACTGCCAGGGGAAAAGGGGTTTTGGCGTCTGTGAAGTAAGATGGTGATAGTCATCCCTTCTTAACAAAAAGCATGCATATATCTAAGAACGAAATGCTGTAAGTAGGTAAACTCAGCCTTTTTCTCCTTGCTCTCCTTCCACAAACTGTCTTCCCCTCCTAGACCCAAGATCGTCAGATTTGGAAGAAAAGCTTTCTGCAGGCAATAGCCTCTTTTGAAAATGTGCTGTAATTGTGTGTCACGTGGCAGTGCAAGTCAAGAAAGTATTTAGAGTCTGTTCTGGAGAATATGGAAGTCACCAGAAGAATCCTACTAATTTTAAGCAGCATACTATCAAAGCCTCAGTGAGACAGAGTCTACAGATAGAGTAGTACTGTCAATCCAGCTGGCTCTTTTCCAGAAGTAGAAATCCTCAGAGCACCAGTATAACAGCAGCAGAAATAGAATAGATAACAGAACGATTTGTTTGAGAAGGACAGGCATTATGAAAGAATTGAAGTCAATATTATTTTGAAAGCTGGGTGTTGGTACAGCAGACTATTGGCACAGCAAGTTCCAACTGTGCACTTAATAACAACTTATCATCTTCTATCTCATATGCATTTCGGCATGAAACCACATGTGTTGTTTTCTGAAAACAAGCTTGAATTAGCTACTATGCAACTCCAGTGCTGAGCTGAGATTGGTCACTCTAGTAATGTCCATTTCTCAGACAACAAAATGGAGGCTCTGATGTAAAGTAAGTCTATAATTTTCACAGAGTCACAGAATCACGTAGGTTGGAAGAGATCTCCAAGACCATCAAGTCCAACCTCTGACCTAACACTAAGCAGTCCTCCACTAAACCATATCACTAAGCTCTACACCTAAACATTTTTTTAAAAAACCTCCAGGGATGATGACTCAACCACTTCCCTGGGCAGCCCATCCCAATACCCAACAACCCTTTCGGTAAAGGAGTTCTTCCTAATATCCAGCCTAAACCTTCCCTAGTACAACTTTAGCCCATTCCCCCTCGTCCTGTCACCAGGCACGTGGGAGAACAGACCAACCCCCACCTCACTACAGCCTCCTTTAAGGTACCTGTAGAGAGCGATAAGGTCGCCCCTGAGCCTCCTTTTCTCCAGGCTGAACAAGCCCAGCTCCCTCAGCCGCTCCTCGTAGGACTTGTTCTCCAGGCCCCTCACCAGCTTCGCTGCCCTTCTCTTTTGTAACAAAAAATTAAATATACACCTGTTCTCTCACACTACAAAACAGGAATCATTATTCCAGAGACAATTACCAGCCCATGGGTCATACACATTCACTAGAGCAGTGTGAGGTGGTTCTCAGTCATCAATAAGCATATTCAAATGGAGCCTAGAGCATGCCCTTCATACGACTATGAGTTGTCTAAGGCTTTGAAAGATAATATCCAAACTAAATAAGGTATTTCATTGTAAAAGCAGAGCTCATCTGAGCACCTGCATTCTTTGCACATATTGATCTCAGCGAATTCCCGTGTCCTTCTTTCAACATAAGTTAACTTCTCCTCTGTTGCAGTCATTGTATTTTCTCAGACAAGAGAGTGAAGAGAAGGAGAAAGTAATCAGAAAAGATGAGAAGTTGCTGCAATATTTCAGAAAGTGCTTTAGAAGCTTTAGGGTTCATTTCCTTCTCTGTCTGGGACGAGCTAGCAAGATGGTCATGAAGTACTAGAAGAGTCAATTATGTTGAAAGAATTAGACTGTCCTATAAATGCCTGTTGCACAATAGTAATTGTACAATATTAGATGGTGGGTGTAGAGTTAGATCCTTGTCATTTTATATTTACTGGTTTGTGCTGTCTCCATTACCAACTATAATCTCAACAGAACGTGGAACTGGTCCAACTTTTCCAGTCTGGGGACCACTGAATCTTAAGCAATGCAAAGTGCAAAATTTTTCATGCGTAAGTTGCAAAAAGCATCTGTTATCTTCACACTGTTTTCTAACTCACTATACCTGGTCACCTTCTTTACATGTTGTAGAAATGCTCGAAGACTAGTATATGTTTACAAGCAAAAAGCTTAAAACCACTTTTCTGTAACTGTGCCTAACTTAAGATTGCAGTGTAAATTATCCTACACCTATTTCTCAGGAGCTCTGCAAAATGTTGGTGTAAGGGACATACATGTGGGCATATCCAAGTCAGCTTAACTTTTGTTAGTATGAGAAAGTGTAGCAAGTGTATCATTCCACTCAAGAAGAAATGGAAAGCAAAACTTTATCTGTCTAAAATATTAGCAGGCAAAATGGTTATTTTAACTCTGGCATGGTTAGTTTAGGTAGCTAGTTTGGGCACAAAGAGACAGAGATATTCCATCCATCTCCCCATGTCCCAACATTTTCTGGGGCTGTGATGCTAGAAAGCAGAATAATGAGAAAAGCAGGAGAACTGGATAACTTGATGTTTTTAACTACCATCTCTGCCATATGTAAATACAGTAGTCCAAGTCCTTTTCTGCTTGCTTTTCTTTTAATCTGAAAGAATTACAGTGACAAAACAAACCAAAACAACAAAACAAACAAACAAACAAAAACAGATATAGTCATGATATTTTTTCTTTCTTTTAGTTTTGAAATCCTGCAATAAAACACAGTGATTTTGCTTCTTGCATTCATTGTTCATAGATTTTTATGAGATAATGTGGACAAATAATTTTCTATTTCTGGGTCACTTATGAGGTATTTATTGTAAGCACTTTTTATTTCCTAATTATGAGCTATTCAATACACTTTACTGCTTCTGTTCAATACACTTTACTGCTTCTGTTCTCTTACTTAACATCTGATAATGTTTAGGCAAAAAAAGATAGCATGTTGCTCTTTTCCCATCTACATTACAATGAATTAATTTGTGAGATGTACATGCATTACCCTCTGAAAAGTTTAATATAGTTTCCTAAAATACTTGAAAATCAAGCTAGTAGGTAATTTTCCTGTTCACAAGAAAGTGCAGATTCTTTCAAAAAGATTGCAGAAACATAATGACTTCAGCAAGACCTGTTTTGGGGAGAGGTCATTCAATACAAGTATTTTGTACATTTTGGGAAGAGAAGGAGGGAAAAAAAAAAAAGGTTCCCTGAAATAATCAGTAAATTGTTAGGAGGGCATTCATTTGGGGCATGGGAGGATCAGGTCTGAGTGGCTGCACTCCCTCATTAAAAAGAAATTTTCTTTGTGATTCCAGGCAAGACAGAGACACCAAACAACTTATAAGAGATCATTAACTGTGTGTTTGTCATTTTCTGGGTGCCCAAACTGAGATAATTAATAAACATCTTTCCCAGCCTCTTGTGTCATCCTGTGAAGCACTCACCTCTAGAAATGTGAACTTTATACATAAATCAAGTATGAAACAAATATAAGTTATGAAATCACACAGTGAAAGCTTGTATCATAATGCAATGCCCTTTTCTCATGCTCCTCAGAAAAAAATGAAAACAGGATTTACTTAACGGTGTAACAGAAGTTAAGCAGTTTTCACAGGAGAAAATCACCCCCCTGTGTGTTTAATACCATGTACATTACGAACAGCATTGGTCATATTTCCTTTTACATGATGACTTATACCATTGAACTCATTTTCAAACATGGGAGTTTTAAAGTGAATTCTTAAATTCATGTCTATTCAGATACAAACTAGTATATCAAAGTCTGGTCTGCAAAAGTAACCATCAGCCTCTATTGTAAATTTTCATTGTCATCCATGAGGAGCATGTGTGACATGGAACATGTCTTTTATATGAATATTAGCTATGTTCAACACATGAACCTAGCTATGGCCACCATACTCTTTGTATTTAAAAGGAAGATGGGGATCCTCATGAGAAAAAGTGTTTACTACTGGGGTAGATGACAGACTGTTTAGAAATATATCAGAGAGACTTTTAATTAAAGCCTTTTCCTAATATGGAATGATTTCAACAGAAACAGTGAGAATCTTTTCCATCTCTTAAGGACCTGGCAAACCAGAAATAGTATGGATGTGTATGTAACACACATCTATAACCAGGATTCTTCATATATGGATTCTTTTAGCTGACAACCATTTTTTCAGAAAATACAATGTGCAGTGTAATCTCTACTTTAATGCAGTGTTCAGATTTATAATGGGGGGGGAGATAAAAAAAAAGAAAAAGAAAAAAGGAAAAGGGAAAGGGAAAGGGAAAGGGAAAAAGGAAAAAAAAAAAAAAAAGGAAAAAAACAAAAAGAAAAAAGAAATAAAAGAAAACCACACAGAAGGGTAGAAAATTCAGAAAAGAGCCATTTTTTGATAACAAAAACCAGCCCACATTGTCCGTATGTATGAGGTACAAGTCAAGGGACAGGAGCAGAGGACATTTCCTGCACTAGATCCATTTGCTCTGCATCTCAAGTGAACTCCTGAGTGTGCCTTTGAATCCATTGAATATATTTCAAGTCAAGCACATCCAGTTTGCTGGAGATGTGCTGAAAACGCATTGCTGTTTATTTTTTAGATGTTCATGCCTTCTGCAGGTGCCAGAGAATAATTTAATTTCCCCCTCTCCTTGTTTACTGCTTTGTCTCCCTCCCTCTCGAGGGCAGGGGGTTCTCCTCGGGGGGAGGTGCAGTGATGCTCCCAGTCAGTGTCTGCACACAAGCAACCAGTGCTGTTGGACAGCCACACTGTCCAAAATGCGCATCTGCTCCCTGTGTACTGGGCGAGGGGAGGCTGGACATGGGCAGTCCCCTTTGCAGGTGTGTAACGCAGCAGGCTGCATCACTACAGGGAACGTAACTTGCACTCACCTGGCTGACTTCACCAGATTTTCACTCTTGCTCTCTGAAATGGCCAGAGATCTTGATTTTACAGCAGTCTTACCTTTTTTATTTTGAGCACAGTTTGCTATTCCAGTGGGTACCGAACAAAAGCAGAGCTGTCATAGCAACTGAACAATTCATTTCACTTGACCCATTTAAAATTTGAAATGACTTGTTTAAATACATCCTGACAGTCCTGTCAACCTACTAAAAATGTCATACACTTTTGATACCTATAGAGCAATAGCTGTCTTAGAGACATTAAAGGAAGGTAGAAGTAGGCACAGAGAGACACAATTAGGGTGTCTGTGAGACCGATGAATGGGCTTTTAACCTCTTTGCAACAAAAAAGTGTTAGACGATAGTGCAAAACTCTCCTGTCTCCTTAATTGGCCAGCTGACATAATGAGAATTTGGCTAGTACATATTCTGTGTTTTCATTGTTGTGGCAGTGTTTTCTCAGATGGAGATGCTCCATTTGCTTCTTAGCCTTCTCCTCTGGGTATTGGTGCTTCATAAGCAGTAGCTTTTCAGAGGACAGGTGAAAAACAGAAATTAACGTATTTATTATGCAGTTCCTCACAGCTTGCTGTAGGATTTCTTCATTGCTACCGAGTAACTTAACACTGATAAGGTGTTACTCCCCCCTTTAAGCTACAAATTGTTAATCCTATCAATCTTCGCAAGGCTGGTTGTAGAGACAACCATGGTAACGCTGGATGGAAAACAAGTGTATCCTACCAAGCCAGAATACATGTCAAGTTGTACTCTTCTGCTCCTTCTCATCTTATTTCACGTGGCAATTTTTGTTGTCTGGGAGAAGTACATTAGGAGTCTTGTACTACTCGGCCTTTCTTTTAGACTTAGTTTTGTGGGATCTTAACTTAGCTGCTTCCAGAAGAGTATCCTCAAAGAAAGCCACCCGTACCCTGAGCTGCACCAACAGCAGCGTGGTCAGCAGGGTGAGGGAGGGGATTGTCCCCCTCTGCTCTGCTTTGTTGTGACTCCACCTGGAGCCCTGCGCTCAGATCTGGGGCCCCCAGCACAAGGAGGACACAAAAGTGTTAGAACAAGTGCAGAGGAGTCCACAGGGATGGCCAAGGTTTGGAGCACCTCTCCTACGGAGCCAGGCCGAGGGAGTTGGGGTTGTTCAGCCTGGAGAAGGCTCTGGAGGATTCCTACAGTGACCTCCCCATGTCTAAAGAGGGCTACAGGAAAACTGGGGAGGTTTCTTCAGTGATGACTGCTGAAGGTTTTGGCAGAAGCTCAGGACTGCTGTGTGTGACTGTTTCTTGTGAGTGCTGCCTCCAGGCACTACTGCTTTAGGACCCTCATTTTCATGCTTTTTTAGCCTCTAGATCACTAAAAACCTTCTGCTGGTACCAAGGATCCTTCCACATCAACTTAAAATAATTGAGAACAGCCTTTCTTACTTAGCTGTGTTTTACACATCCATTAAAAGTAGCCCATCAGTTTAGAAAAAATAATTAAAAAAAAAGTAATAAAACAAAATTATCTTTTGCACCTTTTTTTTTTTTTTTTTTTTTTTGAGCCAACACAGACGCGAGGTGGGAACATCTCACCGCAGTTCCCTTTCCTGTGCCCTCTTGGCTCCCAGGCCACAGCTCAGGGCAGCTGCCTCTCTGCAAGGCCAGCCTCGTCCACGTTTAGTGTTTTCTGAACCACAAGTTGCTTCGTGCAGCCTGCAGGCACTCACAAATCTGTGCTGACTGAGCTCTGCAGGTTGCCTTCCTTAGGAAATAAAGGCACCTCGTCGTTTGAGGAACAAGCTTTGTTTGCTCAGACACCCCACAAGACCACCGCTGTGCTGCAAAAGTGCAGTGAGGCCGCTCTGTGCAGGTGTGTGACTGCCTGCAGAGCCGCGGGCACGTCCCCCCAACATGAGTCTCAGCAGCAGCCCCAGCTGCTACCGGCTCCCCAGGACTGGCATAGGCAGGAGGAAGCACCACCAAAAGCTAGGGGTTTTGTATCTGTAAGGTGTGAGCTGTGCTTCTCATTCCAAAAAAAACCCTCTACCTCCTCTGTTTTACTAGCCTTAAATGTAAGGGGACTACATTTGTAGGGGTGCAGTCCCAGAGTGCCAAACACCCTGCTCCCCACCAGCAGTACGGGAGGGCTGTTTTGTGCCCTCCATCAAAAAAATAAAAATAATAATAATAAAAATAAAAAATTACCCAGTTCAGTCAAGTCAGTACAGATTTAACCCTAGTCCTCCCTGATCCAAACCCCTGAGTGTTTTTTCCCATTATTATTTTTTTTTTTTCAGTAGCAGCTGAAAAGCAGCTTTTTTCACTTTTTTTTTTTTTTTTTTCAACTGGACTGGAGAAGAAATTTAGTTCAGTCCCTCCTCACCTCTGCCTCCTCTGTGCACGGACTCAGAGCTTCTCAGGCAGGCAGAGAGGACTCGTTCCCAAAGGTTATGAAGCGTGGATCTGGAATATAGCACTTTGTGCTAGTGCAGGCTAAGAACAATGAGCTATTTTCCAAATGGGATGTCTCTTGCGTCAAGCAGTGAAGTGATTAATTAAGAATTGCATTCATTTCTCATTTTCAAAGTAGGGTGGGTATGCATTGTACTCAAAGTGTTTAAGTTTCAAGTGTTGTATACATAATCTCATTCAGGTCCCTGCAGCTCTCCATGTCATAAATCTAAGAGGCAGGCTTTGTTTTAAATTTGTCAGAAGGATTTTGAAATCTCAAAATTAAGAATAGTAAGGGCAATAGAAGATAAGTCCAGAGAGCCACAAGAACATAATAGTTGAGCAGTCTGTATTTCCTGCATTCTCTCATAATCATGTGAACTCAGTCTAAGAGGAAAAAATAAATAAATAAAAAATAAAAATATACATATATCCTTTCAGAAAAATCTTACTATTTTTTTTTTCCCCCAAAGGTCTTCAAATTCTTGTATGGTGTTTACTGAGTCTATCTCAATGAGGTAAAGGAGAGCTTTCATGTTTCAGAAATAATGCAAAAATGATTTCAGTTACTTTTTTAAATACTGTTTTCCTCCAGACTTATGGTTTACTTTTAAACTGTTGCTGAAACTGAAGAACAAAATCCTACAGCTACTCTGCTTCCTTTGTTTCCCCACTCTCTTGTACTAGAGGTGAAATCTTGATTTTACCCACACAAGTGGCAAGAGAACTTGGTCTGTCCTACAGCAAGAGATTCTCTCCACTTCCTTCAGTGTAACTCAGCTGGGTTACGCTTGTAGAAGTTCAGATTCAACCTATGATAAATGGAGAGATGGTGGGAGGGAAATTCGGTGTACCTGAATTAGGCTCAAACAGCTTTAGATAATATTCCCTTAAAAGTTTGTCACATACCAAAATTGTCTTTTCTTCTTAGAAAAAGTCCTTGCTGCTTTCACAAGGAAACACTATTACAATTCCAGTTCTGCTAATGAAGGATGGCACAAAGATGACAGAAGAATGAAAGAATGCCGATACCAAATTTTCTGAAGCCAAACAGATGCAACACTTCAGGGGGCCAAAATTATTTTCTTGACATTTACATCTCTGATAGGCCAAGGATGGAGTGAAACAACAAGACTTCAATGCTGTGGTATGACTAATGATTTTGTCCAAGGATCTCCTCTTCCTCATATGTGCTATTGCAGTACACACAGATGGCTCATTTGGAGGCAGACCACAGGCTGCTGTGAACAGAAACTCAGTCCCTGCTGTGATAGAGCCTTTCAAATATTTTCACTGCAGTAGCTAAAATGTAAGCCACAGATACTTAAAAGGTGGTTTAGTATCAAAAGGAGGCACGCAAATGTTACTTATCGTAGATTAATGTCTTTTCTGCCTTGCTTAACTCCTTTTGACACTTGCGTACAGAGGTGTCAAACAAGTACTTCCAGGGTTAATTATGAGGAAGGATGCATCTTTGGTGGTAGGACTGAGAGAACCCAGCTATGCCTGAGCCTCGCCTCACTGTCTGCAGATGGGGCAGGTCTTAAGGGACCCTCTGCACCCCTGTTTCAACGCATACTCCTGCAGCAGAAAGGGTCTGCTGCAAAGCAGGGGCAAGAGTCTGAAGCTCACAGTGCCCTTCATCTTCTGTTGCTTGTGCTGGAAATCACCAAATTAATGCTCACAAACCACACACTGAGAGGAAGGAGATTTTGTACCACGTCCTCAGAGTGGGCTCAAAGCTGCAGGTCTTCTTCAGCCCCACGCTGGCTGGTGAGAACAGCTGTCTTAAAAATGCTTACACGGAGCCAAATCACAGCATAGTTTTGCAATGGGCAGATAGGCCAAGCCCAGATGAAACGAGCCCTAGAGTGCAGGGTCAGTTCTGCTCCAAGTCAGCTGCTGGGAGAGCTGCAGCACCCCACCAGGGCACCTCTCTGGGGCACGAAAGCCACCAGCATGGGCAGGAGTGGGTTTGGGGGCATCAGAGGGAGGTGGTACAAGAAAAGGTGTGGGCACACCTGAACTCGAACCCTGCAGAAGTGACGGACCAGCACCAAGGTTTGAATCTCTCCACGCTTGCAAGCTTTTCCTGTTTCAAAGGTAAAAACCCAGAGTCCCCTTGGAGAAAATCAGCTGAAGTACATTTCCCAGGCTTGCCCTGGGGCTGGTGACAATTGCTGTCTTTCTGCCCATCCTCAGGCTCCTGGCCAGAGCCTTCCTCCCCGTGATCTGTCACTTCGACAAGGAGCTAACTATGGGGGACAGCCGGGTAGGTGACCCAACATCCCCCCAGCTGCTGTTCTTCTGGGAGTGCAGACATTCAGCTGTGTTCAAAGTATATTTTATTAATCCCCGAGGAGGCTGTTTGGATTACAAATGATGACTAATATGATTTGGATCCTTTACAGTCTTAGAAGCACTGCTTCATGAATGAGAATTAAAATTAGATTCTTTGATATTTCTTCTGCATGATGACACACTTGTTTTTTATTATTAATCTTGCCTCTGGTTGTTTATTTTGTGGGTTCAGTGAGTCTGACATCTCTGCCACAGTGTCACTGTTTGTAGGTACTGGAGGTAACTTGCTCATCAGGCAGCTCCACCTCTAACCTTTCTTTGTTTCCCCTCAAAAGAAGTGCCAAGGAAGGTGTGCAATTAAGTGTTGGCTGAATAATTTACTTTGAGAGATCTGTTCAACTAAATAAAGAATAAAAATGTGCACAGATTTATGCCTGAGAGGAAGACATGCCAAAGAGTTGCTAAGCCCTGCTTATATCTAATTTGAACTCACTACCAAAGTGTGCACCATTCTGGAATAAGATTTACTCTTGTAATTTCTGGTCCGAAGGCCTGCCTAGATAAAACCTGGAGGTACTTCTGGCTGTCTCCAGCTAAAATTTCTCCATGCAAATTCCCAGTTGTGTCCCACTTGCGATGGCTGTAGTGGTGAAGAGGACCATAACACCCCCAAAATTTTTACTGGAGACAGCACAGATTGTTTCCCTCCCCTTAAGGGACAGCTTCAGTCCTTCCCTATAAACTGAGTAGGTCAGTTCTCTCCTGAACTGTCCTGCTAAGGTCTGCTGATCAACTATTTAATACGAGCAGCACTTACAATGTCTATAGCACTGACTGTGAGAATGCACATGGAAAAGAAACCTTAATACATCCAAAGCGTGTAATGGCGTGATGGGAGAAAGATGAAGAGATGTCTCCTCACCATTTCATTTTTAAATGAACAGCAAAAAATTTCTCTGCAGACTGGCAGTAACACAATACATTATCTCTTTTTATGGCTGGAAATCTGCTGACCTATCCCTTTTTTGCACAGTGAACACTCAGCAGAGGTGCCACCTACTCAGCAGGTTCAGAGGTCCAGATCAGATAAATCTACCAGCTCAGATGCTTATCAATAACTTGTCCAAATTTAGCAACACTGTTTAGATTTAAAAAAAAAAAAAAAAAAAAGCAGGAGGAACTCTTGTGAGAACAAGTTCTTCAGCAAATTTCCAGCCATTGCCAGTTGCAGACAAGTCGGGGCGCCCAAGAAATAAAGCACGGTCTAACAATCAGACGAGAGAGCCAGCATTCAATACCGCTGTTATATATATATATATTGGTCACAGACCTGCTTGCTTGTTTGCAATTCATGGACCTGTGCAAAGCCCTGCCCTGCCCTGGCGTCTCCTGACGTGGTGACTAAGAGACATAAATAAAAGGGCTGCTGAGACCATGCAGGTCTGGCGCAGGCCAGGCCCACAGGACGGCCTCACCCTGGGCCGGTGACGGTGAGGTGGAAAGCGCTGAGCTGTGCTGCACCAGGCTGCCCACACAGCACTGGGTCAGGCACAGCCTGGGAGAAGCCCCCTGAAAAGAGTTCATCCAGGTGTGATTCCCAGCCAGGTTAGAGGCGGAGCTGTTACCTCCAGACACTGAATTTTCTGAATCAAGCAAGCTCACTCAGGTCGATAGGGGAAATAAGGAAAGAAAAGCCAAGAAGAAACAAGCATGCCCACACACCAGGTTCGGCTGCAAAGCCTCTGCCTGGTGGGACTGGAGCACACCTCAGATGGATGGGTCCTGTCCTCTCCTCTGATTAAGGATAGAAATGGGCCTGAGGCAAGAAAAATCCCTACGTGCCTGCCTGCCAGCAGCCTGCAAACACACGTGCTCCTGTTAGAGAGCGCTGTGCTGAAATACAAACCACAGCAGCCATCTCCATGCACTGCACAGCCCCCACTGCCACGCACAGCCCTGACCCTACAGAAAGCAACCCCGGGCCATGCTTGGCACAGGGCTCCCTGGATAATTTAAACAAGCACTGTGCACCGTCAGCTTCTGCGCTTTAGCTGACTCGCGTCTATATAAACATCGGGCGAATTAAAGGGTTTCTGCCTCATGGGGAGCAGCGGGCGCTGGTGGGCTCGGCACACAACATGTGGAGAAGGCATCACAAGAAGGCATCACGGGCATGCAGGCGTGTACAGCTGTGTCCATGCTCCTTGTCAGGGGAAGCACTGTGTTCCCTGTGTCATCAGACATTTGTTTGAGCCTGGGCATATCTTTATTTCCCTTGTGGAAGGAAACACCTGTGAGCGGGGAATAACTGTTAGAGCAGAGCTCACCTGCTAAAAAATGAGACTTCACATCCAGTGCTCCGTGAATAAAAGTGGGCAGCATGTGAACTGCAGCCTAAGCCGTGCTCTGGTGGTTTTTGCTCCGCACACTGCTGGTGTGTGCGATGGTCCAAAGCACAGAGCTGAGATCAGAACATCGTGCTGGAAGCTGCACCTTGCCTGTGTGCACCCTTGCCCCAAACAGCTCATTAGTTTCAGAAGCGGAAGAGTAGCTGCTCCTCTCTCTCCTCCCATGCAGTCGGGTCCCATCTCGAGCGCAGGAGGTTTTCCACCATGCACAGCATGGACATGGTGCACCTCTGCACCTCTGCAAAATTTCTGACAGCTGGTCACAGCAGACCTTTAGACATAGCCTTTAGAAATGCTGCTAACTGTATGCAAGCATTCAGATGTACACGGTGAGGAGAAAACACAGCAGGAGAGGCAGCATGCTGCTGGAGGCAAAGTGTGCACCATTTCTGAAGCAGAGCTAGCAGACCCAGATACCAGCTGTTCAAGAGAGAAGGTATAATAATTGCTCCACTCATCTCTCTCCTCTTGGGAGTTTTCTCAGCTGTTACGTGAAGAAATAATGAAAGTTCCTGTCTTGCTTTCAAGCAAGCCCTAGATCCCTTTCAAAAATTCTGCATGTTCCTGTCCCACAAATGCTGCTGACAAACCAATCCCAGTATTAGTGATGAGGACAGCAGTCTTCCTGGGCGGTTGCTGCCATGCTGTTCCTTGCACCCTTAGAAGCAGCTAATGCTAGGTCATAAACCGAGACAGGAGACTGAATTTAGCAGATTATTGCTTTATCCATCCCGGCACTTCCTGTGTTCCTCTGCAGACAACCTGTGGACGTGTAGAACTCAATGCACATTGCAGGTGTCCGGCTATACAAGGGGGTTAGGTTAGTCTGCTGACTGGCAGCATGGTCCTGACCGCTCAGACCCCTATGAACATTTCAGCCACCCCACTTGTGCACCAGCTGATACTGCATGGACTGTGACCAGCACAGCAGATGCATGGAGCTCTGCTTAGTATAACCTTGTTAACACCCAGCTCCAACATCAGCCACCACCATTTGTTGCTGAAAAGACAAGAAAGAAAACACCAACAGGCATATGTGCAGAAGAGATAAAGGAGAGAGTAGGCTTGGGCCAGGGAAGAAATATGTTTGCATGTATACACATATTAATCTCCTAACTAAGGTAGGAAGAGTGACAAGGAGGTGGAGAAGGACATGTCTTGCAGCTCCTAGTTTGGAGAACAAGATCCTGAAATACTGCCACAGAGTTATAGGAGTCCTGAGCCTGAGCCACCACCTTTTATCGCCTGTCCCTGCCTGCTGGTTGTTTTCTGGTGTACCACACACTGGACAATGCAGGGACAAGACTGTCACACTCTGTGAGATGTCTTTCGATAAGCACAAAAATGATTCTTTCAAGTTCCTATTACACCTGGCTGCAGATCTTGCTTTTCTGTCAGACTGTGCAGACAGGCAGAAAAAGAGGAAAGTCAATGCTCCTAAGCTCTTGGGAAAATGGTTCCTCCTAGATGATTTGTTTTCCCAAGATTTCAGTAGGGCACAAGGAGATTAATAGGAAGGGAAGCAGCTTTTGACCAACTTGAAGCTGGCACACTCTAGCTGTTTCTGCATTCATTTGCAAATGGCTTAAAAAAAAAAAAAAAAAGAAAAAAAAAAGGCATTCTTTTTCTGCCATACAAATGCGAGAGCAATTATGACTATTTTTATTTTAAGAACTGTAATACTGCCAGAACATCGATCTGCACTAGCAATCTATTTCCATGTTCATCTCAGCTTAAAAAATCAGTGCTGTAGAAAAGACATTGTGTCAGGAGTGTTACTACCAATCCAGATATGACTTCAAATAACAAATTAATTAAAAAATATTTTGAGCTAAATACTTACTCAAGAAAAGTAGGAGCAGTTGGTGGTAGCTGTTCTTCCCAGAAGACTTGTTGCAGGTATTCATGTCACTGGATACGAAGTGCTCCCAAGGTTTCAGGTCCAACTCTACTCCTTATGGATGTGTGCCCTGTGAGCCCCGTGCTCTCCAGAAAGGTGCTGCCACCACAGCACTGCCATAGGCCTTGAACCCAGAGCCACAAAGGTTTGTGCCCATGGCTGCGCTGTGTGTTCAGCTTTTTCTGACCAGCTTTAAAACCACAGAGCCGCTTCATTGATCTGCGTGTCATTTCCAGCTCACCAGCATTTCATGGCTGTCAAGCAGAGCATGAAGCGTGGTGTGAAGAAGTTTGAGGTTTTCTTTCATGCTTCAGTGATCAGTCTTGTACAAGTGGCAATAACGCACAAACACTAACTTTCAGGAAACAAGTGAGATAGGATGGGCCCTTTTTGATCTTCTATGTTTCCAGATAAAAACCTGTCGTGTTAGGATGATGAAGAGACTTTTTTTTTCTTTTTTTTTTTCTTTCAGCCAACTACTCTTAAAGCTCTGTGTGGAGGCTAAGTCTTCCTTGGTTCCTGTTCTTTATGCATTTTTGAAGTTTACAGCATTTGTGGCACAGTCTTTGAACTGGAGGGCACTGGAGCTTCACATCTTGCTCAGTCTTGCGTGATCTTCAACCAACAGAGTAGTATTTTGTGGTGGCAGAACGTTCTAGCAAACAACCATTTCAGGGTGTTTGCTAGAAGGTTCTGCCACCACAAACTACTACTCTTTAAGGGTATACTGCAATGCCCCTCAAAGATGATTGACTCTGCTTATATCCCTTTTATGAAGACACCAGAAATTTTAATTTATTACTCAAAAAAGAGGAAGCTACCACTGCTCCACAAGGCAAAGGTGGAGCCATTTTGCCACCTTTTAATGACTTTATGTCAGAATCAGCTATTAAAAGCCCCAAGTCTGGTGAGGTTTAGACATCAGCTGTATTTTGATGCGTACTAACAAGTACCCAAGAGCCTGCCCTTGAAATTACAATCATTCCTATATTCTCACAAGTGTTTAGGCTTCCAAATAAGTTCATTTCTAAGGGAATTAAAAACACACACATACATAAATGAATACCCCAAATGGAAAAACAACCAAGCCCAGGTGGCCAAGAAGGCCAGCGGCATCCTGGCTTGTGTCAGGAGCAGTGCAGCCAGAAGGAGCAGAGAGGTGATCGTCCTCCTGTACTCTGCTCTGTTGAGGCCGTACCTCAAGTGCTGTGTTCAGTTTTGGGGCCCTCACTACCAGATGGACATCGAGGCCCTGGAACGTGTCCAGAGAAGGGCTATGAAGGTGGGGAAGGGCCTGGGACACAAGTCCTGTGAGGAGTGGCTGAGGGACCTGGGGTTGTTTGGTCTGGAGAAGAGGAGGCCCAGGGAGGTGGTGGAGTCACCATCCCTGGGGGTGTTCAAGGAAAGGTTGGACGTGGTGCTTGGGGACATGGTTTAGTGGGTGACATTGGTAGGGGGATGGTTGGACCAGATGATCTCGAAGGTCCTTTCCAAACTTAATGATTCTGTGCTTCAGAAGAGCCATGATACCCTACAGCACAGCTCATCTTGGGTGACAGCTTCGCCATCCCAGCTCACCGTCTGGAGTGGCGTTGTGCATGTCCTGCCAGTCGCAGGACACATCTCTTTTGTGGGACCTCACTGGATGCAGCTCCTCATGGAGGCAGCCCCAGGACCTGAACAGTGCCCAGGACATACAGCCACTTGACAGGGCAAATGTGCCTTTTGGACACGAGGTGTAAATTAGCTCGTGGTCTAAGCACAAAGGAAGGACCCACCGCAGCTTTCTGCAGGATACCTTTGTTCATCGAACTCTTTTCAGTTAGATGTGATATTTCATAAGAAATGAGGAATAAGTGCTTTCTTTCCAAAAACTCAATGAAAGGGCAACCTTTGGACATGCAGCTTCCTTCTGGCAGTGGCCAAAGAGCACTCTTCGACTGGGGGAAGTGTCGAGAACAATGAAATAAGGCATTCTCTTAAAAAAAGTGGCATAATGCCACGAACTTTGGACTAATCTCAGCAATGTTTTGCAGATTCTGTGCCCATCCTGTAAGTACCACCATCCCCCAAAATTTTAGCTGATGTGACAAAGAAATTCCAGAGCAAGCACTGGCACTTGTTGACTGCTCTTGCTGAAAGCGGCTGGCTTTGCAGCAGGGTGAGCACCTCAATCTGAGGGTCCTCTCCTTGCTGGAGCCCTTTCCTAGACATGCTGAGGAGTGACTGCAGATATCATAACTAGCTCTGAATAATTATTTCAAAAGGAATTTTATTTGGAGGCTAAGTATTTAAATCAGTAATTTTTTATTTATATCTCTATATATTTTTGTAATCTTGTTTATTCTGTTTTGTGGAAGTCACCCGAAAGTGGAGTTTCAATTTGGCAGCACTGAATCCACAATCTGCCAGTTTGGGCTTTGGCAAGATTTCATGGCCAGTTGCAAAATATTAAAAAAAAAAGACAAGCTGTCCTCTCTGTCACATTTTCTGCATGCAATAAACTTACCAACTTAATGGCACTTCTATGAGAATTGTATGTTTTCTTGTTTGTTTGTTTGTTTTTTAGAGTTCAGAGACAAAACATGTCTGAGAGTGACAAGGGATAAACAGGAACTTTGCAGAAAAAAATGCAGAGTGCAACAGAGTTACTACAGGACTGAGGAGTGCTCTATATTTTTTGAAAAAAAATTAAAAAAATTAAAAAAATGTAGCCAGCAGCTGAATTTTTGGAAGATTAGAAGGAAGGATCATACCTCTCAATCGCTCTCTTCTTGATCCTCATATTCATTTGGAAGAAAATGACTGCCAAGACAGCGCATGTAAGGATCATTTCTATTTCATCACAGCAACCAGCAGGGCAAGGAGGGCACAGAAAAGGTTTCTGACCTGGCTGTGCCAGGCAGCTCCACGTAGGACCACTTTGCACCTTGCCAAGAGAGCATCGATGGCCCTGACGGAGCTGAGCAAGGCCGGTGGGCATGCAGAGGGAGATGTGAGACCTGCAGGGGCTGGGTTAATGCAGCAAGTGCAGGATTGAGCCCACCTCCGGCCAGAAGGTGTGATTCACACTCCCTCTGTGGCTTATTTTCTCCAGAAAGGTAAAAAGAGTTGTTTTTAGTGTTTTGAGATAAGAAGGTGATGTCTCTTATCACTGTACAAGCTCCATTGTGAGCTGCAGTCTGGGCTAAACTGGAACAATATAAGGAAAAAAAATAACAGCAGAAGAGGTTTCTGCTGCCTAAGAGCTATCCAAGTAATTGTGTGATTATTTCTGAGCGAATACACCAGAAAAGGTTTGAGGCTATGTATGAACAAGCAATGCCCTACAGAGAACACCCTGTCCTCCCTCCAAAACTGCTTAAACAGTTTGCATTAATTCCGCCTTAGCTTTTTCTGCTGTCTTGAAAAACAAAATGTGTTGCAACAGAGTCCACTAACGTGGCAAAAAGGAGAGAATGGGAGCAGTTGTTTTCTGCTTTCATGTATCGCGACATTTCTGCTGAATTCTCAGGAGCAAAAATTGAAATTGCGCATCTTTGTAATGCATCTCATAAGTAATACTTTTTCAAGTCATATAAAACATGCAGCATTAAAATAAGACAGTATACAAAAAAAAACAAGTTTTTATGAAGCCATCATACCGTGGTGGGAAAGGAAAGGCAGCAGACAGATTGGAGCATGCCCTGCAATTCCTTTGGCCTGCGTATTGCAGAACAGGAGAGCACCTTTCAAAGTGTTTGTTGCGGGAGTAGGGCTCCCTGCAAGAGGAGGTGGGCAGAGCAGGCATGAGCTGTCCCAGGTCCCTCATTGCAGCACAGGGGCTGTCCCCTGCTGCCGGGATGGGGGCTTCCTACTCAGGCACCTGCCAGCCCAGCTGTGGTCAGCTGCCAAAACAAGCCGCATGATACAGACTTGAAATTTTCTCTTTATTCCACTCCTGACAGCTCTCCAATGACAACATGCATTTCAGGCTGTGCTAACACCATTTTTACGTTCACTGAAAAGCTGCAGAATTGTGCTTATGGCACATTTATCGTTAGTGCCTTGAAACACCTCATCAGAGCGGGTTATTGCAGCAACAGCCGTGAAGAGGCCCAGATTTGGACTTGAGCCTAAGAGAGCCACTGGAACAAAAGGACACCTAATCCTTGCTGGGCAAAGGAGCTCTTGCAGCAGGAAAGAAAGTTTCACAGTTACAAATACAAAGCATGTGCACTTCACTTCTCGTAAGCAGTGAGTGGGAGCTCCTGGAAGAAACGGATATCTTTCTGAGCAGAATTTAAATTACTGTGGCTGTGTATTTTCCCTCAGATCCTTGTTCTTTCTTCAGTTGCACACTCGCTAACAAACGATGAAACCCCATTTGTAAATCAGCTGCAGGCATGTAACATTAATAGCTCGCAGGCATTTTTTACATTGTAGGAGTTTCAGCTGCACTGACTCATGCCTCATGCAGTTTAGTGTCCAAACCAAATAAATTAGAAACGTTCAGTGGTGCAGGCGCAGCCAAAAGAAAAAAAAAAAAAAAAAAAAAAAAAGAGAGAGAGAAGAAAAAAAATGTGTGAAGTAGTGCAATGGATGAATGCAGCAGAAAGCTTAAAACAATTTGAGAGGAAAGAATAATCTCACTAAGCCTGTGTCACTCACAGAAAAGGTGAACCCGCATCACCATTGTCCTTGCACATCCCTAGTGTTTTACCAGCTGTGCTTTTGAGGAGAACAGATGATAGCTGTGCAGTGTTGCCTGCAGTGGTGGCAGAGTGCAAACTGCTGGGAGGTGAGTCCTGTGTGCCTTCATGGCCAAACTTCAATGAAAGGAGTTGACAGCCTCAAATTATTATTATTATTTTTTTTTTTCAGATGCCCAAGAGGGAACCAAGGCTGGAGGCTGAGTGGCAGGGCAGTATCCATCCCTTGTGCATGACCAGCACTGCCATGGAATGTGGACCTGGACACGGGTCCATCGGGCAGGTTTCTGCCATCAGAGGAGTGATAACAGCTTATCACACAGTGCTAGGACCCCGGGATGGGTGAGGGATCTCAGTCAGAGGCCCCTTGGCAGCAGGTCCCATGGACAATGTCGAGAAGGAAACTGGTACACCACCAGAACTTCTGGCTGTGCTCTATAGCACAGGATTACCCACTTATTAAATACATGTTTTCTATATACCTTGCATCGCACGTGTAAAAAGACTGAGCCACACAGCTGGGCACATGCACAGTCTGTACAGCTGTGTGCTCCCCTCACCGCTTTCCCCACGCTTTGCCCCCCCGTTTCTTACCGCTTTACTTCTTTTCCAGTGATGCCCCAGTTCCCTGCCTGGCTCCTGCGGGGCCAGCACAGGAACAGGCTGTCGGAGTACAGCCAGGAAAAATACTCTTAAACTCTGATACCTCTGCAGCAAACGTCGCACAGCGGGGCTGTGTTCCTCTGCGGGACAGCTGAATCCCCTCCAGCTACGGCCGGTTGGTTTCAGCCCTTTAAAAGCTGCGCTTTCACTTCCTCAAACCAGAGAAACTTTTGCAAGGCCTGCTCTTTAGTTATTTTCTTAGGAAAATCATTGTTACCAGATTCTTTTCAGCCTGCGACTGTTTGTTATTGATAGCTTAATTAGGCATGGCGACTTCCCGGCATCCCGTGGTAGCCTCACAATCCTTCAGACCCCCAGCTTCCTTTTTCACCTATTTTTAAACTGGCTGGCTCACAGTTAGGGGAAGAACTCAGCAGGAGCTTTACTAAACATTTATCAGCATAAAATATTTTCCCATCTGTCGGGGTGTGCATGCCACCATCAGCAGCTCGGGCATGCTGCAGAAGATCTGGTTCTCTCACATTTTGCACTTTCTGTGGGTATTTGATCGGCGAGCGCGGAGTCTGAGACTTTTCTTGGGGATCCGCTGCCTCCTCATTCCCTCACCTGTGCTCCCATCTTACCTGTGCCAGTGCAGCCAGATGCATGGTCATGCAATTAGCTGATTGAGGCTAAAAATTACACTTTTACCAGTGACCTGACCTAATTACTTGATCTATGCCAACATGCAACCTATGAAAAACCAAGGCAGCAAAGCTGAAATGCTGGCACAGGGCAGGAACAACCAAAAGGAGAAGGGCGAAGAAGTACAGCGTCTCTTTACACCGATTTCACTGCATAAAGAAATGCTCCTCCACATGTCAGCAGAGCTGTTTTGATGCAGCCACATCGCCCCGAGGGCGAAGAGGTGTAAGTGAGAGCACGCCTTCTATGTGTGCATCATGTAGCTCTGTGCATCGAGAGGCTCCTGGTGCCATAACCACTGTGGACAGGAGCACACCAGGGTTAGGTGAAGGATAAGCTGATGCCAAGCAGTGCTGTGGCAGCTTCTCCTCTACATGCTCTTGCAGGGCAATGCTTCCTAGTAGGAAGAGCAGATGCACGGCCTTGTAAGTAGTGGCAGGTGGAGGAGAGTGCCATGGCAGCTGCTGGAACAGCTCACTGAGTGGGAACTAGCACCCCAACTTTTGTGTCAGCCTCCCGTTCCCCTGGCCAGATCCCAGCAGAGCATCAGGCAGTGCAGATTCTCTGCTCTCGGAGTTCATTTCAGGATGTGGCGGTGTATGGAAATGCAGTAAAATAACTGCATCAAATCAATCCCACAGGCTCTACTTGGTTCCCACAGAAGTGCAACTGGCATCACTCACAGAAATGCCTAGAGGTGGTTTGTGGCAGGGCATGGCATTCTTTTCCCAAATCAGGACACCAAAGCCATCGCTTTTCTAAACTGTCATGCAAGCTTTTTGTGTGTGTGTGAAATAATGTAAGCTTCAGGAGCTGCCATGGTTTCCAAACCTGTGAGCACACTTCAACACCACCATGCAAAAGCTGAATGAATCAGAACTGCTTGATAGTGTCCAGGAATGTTTGGAGGAAAGGAAGAATGGGAACATATCTGGCCCCACAAATCTGTACTCATCCCTTGTTCCTTATCAGCTGACCGTATCAACCGTACGAGGCACTGAAAAAGTTAAGGGGGTGCTGAGAGTTAAGGCAGACATAACCCATAAACCTTTGAATGCAACAGTGGTTAAACTTGAAATTCAAGGCAGCTTTCGTTTTGTCTGTGGGTGACCACAGCTCTCATTTCAGCTTTCTTTAAGCAGGTAGCTAAACAAACACTCTCTCCCTTTTAGCTGTTTAAAATCAACAGCTTAATTGCTGTTCAGCCATATCTGCTAATTCCGCTGAGAAGCAGCACAAAGTTTTGTTCAGACATGCTGTTTACATTGCTTCCCAGTTAGAAGGTAGAAAAAACCTTTTTAAGTATCTAGCCGGTGTGCTAATTAAGAGCAAACAGTCATCATGAAGCCAGTGTTTAAACGCAAGCCTCACAGTGACATAATCACAGATAACAAATCTGCTGTTATAGAAAGATAGCATTTTCAGCATATCCTTTCCCTGCTGAGAACCTCGTGTCCTGCACCTCTGCTCTTTGAATTTATAAGGTGATGGGAACAGAGTTTGCTGCAATTATGTCATGGGTTTCTTGAGAATAAGTTGTTAAATATCTTATATTCTTTGGTTAAAGAGGGGCTCTTCTACACCCTTCAGTAGGAACTGTTCAAGATGTGTCCCACACTTAGCAAAAGCATGTAAAGAGAAACAAACATCCCAAAATCAAAACCTAAAATGATGTGGGAGCATGTTCTGATGGGAAGCAACAAGACTCCTCTGGATGGCTAATCTCAGGCAGGACTCACTTTCACCAGAAAAATCACCTCCATTAGGACAAGTGCATTAATGCACTTTTGACTGCAGCCTGTCGTTCAGAGGAGAAATAGGCAGGGGATTTAATTGATCTTGGTTAAACTCTAATGGGTGCGTGCCGGCTCCAGGGCGTGCATGGGGCTCCCAGCACCTGCCAACGCGCCGGGCACACATCGGGGCAGTGACCCCAGAAGGCCGCCAGCCCTAAGCTGCACGCGATGCCGGATGGCCCCTTCCAGTCATAAATACATCCCAGATAACACGTAATTTGGACGATAGTTTAAAATGGATGAATGTACTTCAGGCCACCTGGGTAACTTGTGAGTGATCTCTTTGTTTCTCGAGCTTTCTGCCTGTGAGCCTGTACGTAACACTTCGTCTCCAAGCGTGTCTCCACTGTCTCAGTTTCACAGCTCAGTTTTGTCTGCCAGGCAGTGAAACAAACTGCGAAAGTATCATGGCCACAAATCTCACTTAGTCCTGCAAAGCATATTCATCTTATCACAACAGTGTCTGATGTATCACTGTATCTACTTGTGTCCTCGTGCCATGAAATAACGTTCTGATGCTACAGAGGCTGCACTGAAAAGAAAGATGTGTGACATTCCGTGCAGTGCTTCTGGAGGATTTGATACAAACCCCTGACTGGGCCAGCTTTGGGAATTTTCTTGAGCCAACTGATCAAGAAATTGGCATCAGAAACTCAGTAGAATTAGTAGACTCATATGGGCCTCGCCAGCAAGCCTTTGGCTGTAGAAACTGTTTCCTGAGTGTGACTCCCTGTAGCCAGAGAAATTAACTGCAAAGATTTGTCCCTAGTCACAGTGAAAATTGCCTTTTAGTTTTCCCTCAGTCTTTGCTAACAAAGCTCGGTCAGTAACTGCAGAGCTGCAGGGGAATGTCTTCGTGGGGTCTGCAAGTTCAAGGCAAATTGGAGAAAGAAGTAACAGCTTCAGGCTGGGATTCACGGAGCCCGCAGAGAACACATGGAGCTTCCGATGCACACGGCATTTTCACAGATGATACTACCTGGGACAACAGAGCGATGTGTGTACAAATACTTGAATTCAAACCGGTATATATCCATATTCTGGGAAAAAACATAACAGCACAGGAAAAAAAAACTATGGTACCTGCTTGCAAGAAACAACCTGGTACTTAGAATCACTTGGTAATTAGAGTAATCTGTCCTCAGAGCTTGGTTGTGGTACTGCAGCTAGCTGTACACACGGGGCTCATCTACAAGACGTGTGGCCGTGTGTTTAAACCAGATGTCTGAGGTGGAAATGCCCCACTGCCTAGCTCCACCAACAGCTCTAGCCCAGAAGGGAGGGTGATGGTAAGCTGGCCCCCTGTCTGAAGCCCTGTCGCTGCTTTCAGACCACCTTGCCATTTCTCACCACTGGTTTTAATAACCTACCCCAATTGTCAAATGTTATAATTCAGGCTGTGTACGCTTACCATGATCGTTGGGCTAGTAATCTCCTGTCAGAGCAACAGAACCTGCTGTCCATAAGGCTGGAACGCTTTTTTTTTATTTATTTTTTAAAAAAATGTGTGTAATAACATTCTTGCGAGATTAAGTCAGAGTTGGGTTTTTGTTGTTGTTGTTGTTGTTTTTTTGTTTGTTTTTTTTTTAACTCTATTCAAGGTATGTTTCACAAATTTTACAAAATGCAGTGACCAAGGCCAAGTGTAGAAATTAACATGGATAGAAGATGAGAGCATGAGGTTTCCTTGTATTGTCTTCAATGGAGTACGTGTGTCTTAAACTGTGGAGTCTGAACACCTCACCCACAATTGTAGCAGCTGCTTTAGAAAATAACTAGTGCAATAAGAATGCAAAATGCTACATGAAAAGCTGAGCCCAGATTTATTTTTAATATCTGAAGTCTTTTATTTTTTTTTTCCTATGTTCTTACAGTTCAAGTTTTCAAGTTGACCCAGAAGAAGATAAGAGTTTTTGTACTCTCTCCTCATTTCCAAATTTATCACAGCTAGCATAAAGCTAACAGCTTTACGTTAACTACACAGCTAACGTTCTTTTGCCAGCAATACCAATTAGCTTAAATGGCTCCTTTGCCTCCTGGACACTGACATGGATGAATTTACAGGCCGTGATCCCCTCACACTTCGCACTGTGCTCAGCTAACCCAGGGGTGGTTTCTCTCATAAGGACCCACCTGACTTCGGAGGTGGTTGTCATTCTACACTTGCCCTTTCCATGCATCTTTTCCAATGTGACATTTTTGTCCTTTTATCTTTGTCAACCATAGTTGTGATCCCGTTAGTAACCAGTTTAATGTGTAATGCTTTTTATTATGTCTGTATTTCAAATTACCACAAGACAGCATTTCATTTAGGCCAAAATAGATTAGACCAATTGCAAATCTTTTACCTTACACATGCACATTTTTATCAATGAAGGCTGACAAATAAGTCTGGAGCAATCAGTCTGAGATTGAAACTGTGCTGCTTATATCATTTTTCATTTAATTCCATGCCTTACTACTCTTTCCTTCTATTTTTCTTCTAGGGTCCAGTGTAGAGCTGGGACCGTGTGATGGCAGCTGTTTGGATACCCAGACAGAAGCACTGTTGTTGCAGTCACAACACACTGCAGCATGGCTTTCTGGTCCTGCACCTTTCCTGCTAAGCTCTCTAGTGCCCTGGAGACTGTGGGGGAAGAGTATGCTGCAATCTCTAACTTCCAGCATTGGCATGGAGATCTTTTTATTCACTTTTTGGATATGTATGAGGTCATGAGCCTGCTCATCCTCCAATTATTTGTATATATTCAGACAAAACAGACAAGGCTTGAGTCTCCAGCTTAAGAACTTAAGCTAAGGAGCCAAATTCATGAATATTTTGATGTCATCTTAGCAAAACAAGTAAGTATGCTTTTTAGCTCTTTCTTTTCTTTTATTGTTCTTATCACCCCCACACTTACTGAATCTGCAGGCTCAGTAGGGACCAAACAGTAGGGACTGATGGTATCTGACCCTGCTGAAGGTGCACTTTGTTATTGGTATGAGTACCCATCACTAGAGACATCATCACTACATGGCCCCTGCTGCTTTGGTTTTCCTGCAGCACCACAAGGGTTCCTTCATCCTTTTTTTTAAAATCTTACTTTTTTTTTTCTTTTTTATTTTTTTTTTCCCATCAGATAACATTGTTACATAGTTAACTTTTGAGGAAGGTTTTGCATATTTAAAAGCATAGCTGAATATTTTAAGTCTAGAAACAGGTCCAGACACAATTCTCATATCTGACTATTGTGAAACTTAGAGTTATCTGAGGTTCAAACAACATTTTTCAAGTCTGTTTAAATTACCACAGAGAGCTGGGCAATATTCCTAAAAAATGTTTTTTCAAATGTAGGGTAAGATGATAATTTTATGCATTATAAAAAAAAAAGTATAGCATAAAAGAACAGTGTTACTTATCACAGAGGTGAGCATTCTGCATGCAAACCAACATTTAGAAACACTAAACAAAACTGGTCAATAGTGCAGGCATTGCTACAATTCAAGCCTCGACCAAGGGACGTGCTCAGGCAAGTCTGATTTCTTCAGCAGTATTTGTATGAATGGATTTGAAGGGAGAAAAAAAATAAAAAATTGAAAATAAGATGCTTTCGAGTAGGGTGTGGGGGATAGGGAATCATTTACAATGAAAAAGAAAATATTGCATTTTAAATCAGTTGAATTTGAAATCGTGCCATCATGAGTAACCTTAAGTACAGCCTCATGTCTATTGATCCTGGTCTCTCGGGCAGAGACCCTAATGCATCTACCTTGCCTATAATATACTATGATCTTACTGCAGGAAATGTGGAAGCCCTTGGCCTGGAACATCAGGGCAGCTGGCTCCATTGAAAAAAGGAGACGATATATCTAGGAGCATATGCCAAATCAAAATACTTCGAGGGCTGTGTATTCTCTGCTTTGTCCAGACTGTTGAAAAAAAAAAAATAAAAAAAAGTAAATCAGTATTTCCCCTGGACAAAACAGTTTTGATGGAAAACTTTCAATTAGATCTTCTCAGAGGATAACATTTCTCTTACAACATCTAATTCTAGATTCCAACAAAATAACTAAAACCTCAGCTCAAGAATATAGTTTGCCTCACAGAAAAACACTGCAGACAAGTGTTAGTACTCAACCCTGACAGATTCTGAGAAAGTCTCCTGCCTCCTTCCAGACAAGGAAATGCAAAACTAATAAAGATAGTAAGCCACCAGCAAACAGAATAATACTGACCTTAACTTAGTGGTTACTGTGCTAACAAAAGTCAAGGAAAAAAACAAGCCTCCTAAGCAGGAATATCACTGGTGAAGTGTTCCTTCCAAGGACTAGAACATGGTGACTTTTAAGTATTGCAGCTTTTATTGTCGTGATTTTTCTCCTCTAGTACAAGTTACATCTGCGTGAGGATTCTTCCCCACCCTTATATGCAAAAACATTATTATAAGATTGTTTTAATTTTTATTCAGGCTTTCTTAGTAGTGCTCATGTACAAGAGCAACACCATCTGAGGCCAGAAGGTGCCCAGGGAGCCACACAACCACACAAACCACCATCAGAGCATCCTGGTTCACAGATCTTTGTGTTGATTGGACCATAAAAATATACAACATATGACAGTAATTGATTAAAAAGTGTGTCCAAGCTTGAATTAACTCTCCACACCTGTACTAGAAGTGCTTGTTATGGCAAACCAGCCTCAGCTGAGTGCTTAATAAAGTGATATATTAGAATGAAGCCACCTATGCCATATTAAAGACCAACCAATTTTGTACATGAATAATCCAACGCTTTATCTTCCCAGCTTGCATATGACATACACACAGCTGTGGCAGAACTACTGTGCAGCAAAGGCCTCCTGGTGACAACATGGCTCAGCCAAACCACTGTTCCCATGTTATCAAGGCACATGAAAGAGCAAAAAAGGACGAATAGGAGGTTCTCTTACCAGCAAGTCCTGCCAATTCCTTTTGAAGCCTTTGCTGATAAACCTGTTCTTCTACCTGATCATCTCCACGACTCAGCACAGCTCGCATGCACAGGAAGGGCAAGGCATTTCGATCATATAGTTCTTGGGAAAGTCCTGTCCATTGTTAAGGGTGTAGAGACCCTTATTTACAGCAAACTTTTCAGTTAAAGGTGCCTGAGATTATGGTGCAGAGAGCACAGGTGAGCATCTGCTTAATCTTTGAATGATGGGTTTGAATAAGGCAGCAGAAACCTCATACATTAAAAATAAAATAAAATAAAATAAAATAAAATAAAATAAAATAAAATAAAATAAAATAAAATAAAATAAAATAAAATAAAATAAAAAATAAAATAAAAAATAAAATAAAAAATAAAATATGTTTAGGACCCCACCCTAAAACCTTAAAGGTTAAAATCTTAGAAAGAGAAAACAGAGTGACTGGGCTGAGCATACACATACACAACACTTCAGTGCTCACGTACGTTTTCATGTGTATAAATTAATATGAAAAGAGGCCTTTACTGTAGCCCAGACGTTTGATAAGCAGTGAAAAAATGCAGTTTTTCTATGGCAAACTGGCTGGCTAGGATGGAGAAAAAAATATCTTAAAAAGAGTATCATCTTATGAAGTAATTGGTAGAATTACTCCACTAACTCACTCTCCACTTGCTGGCCATCACTGAAAGAACTAGACGGGGCTGCAGATGAAGAACATCCCCAGAGATGGTCAATAAAAGTTGATTAGATTACAGGAAAAAAAAAACTTTCATTTGCTGTTTGAATCTCACCCTTACTTTCTAGCACGAATGAATTATTTGGAGAAAATTTGAGAAAGAAAAATGAGGAGAAAAATCCGGAGTTATTTTTTATATGCAGACCTCACCATTTGCCAGCTGGGGTGTGAAAGCCATGGGGCAGCTCCTGGATCTGCCCTACCTTTGCCCTGAGCACTTCAGCAACACAAGGCAGGACCACAGCTGGCATTCTTCAGAGATTTAAGGTGGAAAATAAGACAAGAATCCTCTTGAAAATTATACAGCACTGAAAAGGACAAGAGGAGAGTTAAGCCTTAGCAGGATAGTTGAGAGGGGCTGCTGGTGCCCCTCCAAGCCCTGCCTGCCCATGGGCCAGGAAGCAGCAGCAGGACCAGCTTGGTGTAACCCAAGCCCTTCTTCAGCTGACGCAGAAGACCACACCAAGGAAGTAGACATGTTTAAATGCAAGTCTTGGCAATACAGAACAAACTTTCCCAGGCAGCCAGCAATAGATGCTCTTTTCCCATTTTCAAGCTTTTCTTCGTGGTGGCTGACAACATAGGCTCCAATCTCTGTCACTCAGGAGACTCATGGTATGTCCACCAGGCTCTGGAGATGTAGATACCATTTCAAGCAGATAGTCTTTTCCTGCTGTGGTCACATATAAAATAAATAAGACAAGCTTTCAAAAAATTCATCGCAAGTTTGTGCAGGTGGTCTTTCTGCTAAGACGTTAAGAGCACTTAAAGATTAATAAACACCGCTGGGACATTCCCCCTTCGCCACCATCTCCCCAGTGCTGCAGTGCTAGATGCCACAGACAGGTAAGCGGGTGGACAGAGACATGGAAAGTCATTAATCTTTGGTCCTGCCTGCTGCAAATTCCCAGGCTGGTGTTTAGCAGTGATCAAATGGCATCTAGCTGCTATATTTTTTCAGCTGGCAAACCAGCAAGGCAGACTAACACCAGGTTGCCAGCTCAAGACAAGTCCCACGTTCCACTTTACAGGATCAGCAGGAAGCCCAATGTTAGTCTTTAGGATCTGTTGTTTTGTTGGGTGGTGGAAGAGAGCCTAACACCACAATTAGTCTGAAAAATCAAAATTAACTTCAAATAGCTTATGTGCTGGTTGGAAGCTGAAACCAGACATAAATTCCTCTAGCAGCTTCTGCCAGTTTCAGCCATATGGTGAAAAAAATAACGGTGAGTGTAAATGAATATAAAAAGTTCATTTGCACTGAGTGTGAACCACACCAATTTTTGTTTTTCCTTTCTCCCCCCACTCCTCACTGCCATCCCCACAAGGTTGCTGGGTTCTCAGATACACATCATTGTAGCCAGCTACTACTCCCACCCTGTCACTCTGTACAAGAGCTGATCTTCCTGCCTCAGAAACAAGACCATGGAAAGATGGGCTGGGATACATGGTTCCAGCACCACACACACAAAAAAAAAAAAAAAACAACTTACAATGCTTACAGGATTTTAAAAGAGACATAAAGATAGAGCTTTTGCTGTAGCTGGGGCAGGACAGCAATGGCAGCACCAAGCACAGCTCTTTGTGAACCTGTGTTTTGCTTTGCCCTGATTTGTTTGCTCTGCTCAGTTTGGGAGAGCAGGACTGTGGCAACACACAGCTTCCACCACCAAAACATATTTTTGGAGAAATATTCTGATGTGCCTCCCCATGCTGGAGAAACTCAGCTCACATGCAGCCCATGAATGGTGCCAACACGCTCAGGTGTGTAAAGATCTGGGCAAGAACTGACATCAACACAAACATCCTCTCAGCAAGGCTGTCACCAGTTTCCTTGCTGAGAGGCATAAACATACAAATAATGTTACTTCTTTCAGTTAGAAATTATTTCTTCCCATGTGCTGTTGTCTGTTTTTTTATCAGCCTGCAACACGACAGCTCGCTGCCTCTTGTGCACGCTCTGACACAAACTGAATGAGGATTTCTGAAGTGTGAGTCTTAACAGCAGCTATGTGTCCTGCAACCTAAACCCTCATGAGCAGCTGGAATAAATTCCTGTACACAGTATGTTTTACAAAGTTGATCTGAAAAATGTTTTAAAGCAACACAAGCCTTTATAAAACTAATCAAAACCTTTGCAGAGCTCGCAGGCTGTCTAAGTATCTTAAACTCCTTCCAAATGAAGCATAAATCACAGTTATCATGAAGAATCACACTAGCACAGTGGGAATAATTGCAAAAGCCATAATGTTTCATTAAAAGTGTAAAAAGTCTTTTTTTTTTTTTTTCATTAGGAGGCTGGAATTCCATCTTTAGCTCTGTGTCTCCAATTATTGCAGCATGAATGAAGTATGTGGTATGTGAGATTGCCCACTGTTTGGAGACTACTGAAATCTCTAGGCAAAACAAAGTGAGTTAATCTTAATTCCCTGTTTCCTGGCTTTTGTTGATCTAGATTAGTCTGCTGAAGTTATTTTAGCAAGCTTTTTGTGTACATTTTCTTTACTTTTTTTTTTTTCCCAGTTTTAATTTCTAAAGCACATTCTAAACCAATGTTGCTGATGAGTAAGCCCTGACATGCTCCCTTTAGCCCTGAAATACAGTTTACTTGAACACCTCACTTTTCCGCACCCCTAAATATTTCAATTAGTTTTCTCTTGCTTTGCCACGCTACCTGCTCCTCCAAATGCCAGAGCTACTGGTGATGTGAGGGTTTGCTCTGCACAGAGGGCCGCAGACCCCACTCGCACACCCACAGCCCACGCACACCATCCGCAGGGTGACTTGTAAAAGGGTGCGGCACCTGACGACTCCAAGACAGACAGGCAGACATACAGATGGACAGCCAGACACACAGACAGACAGATGTCCGTCTCGGTGTGTCTGAGCAGAGGGCAGCCTCTCAAGTGCTGGTCCCACCTGGGTGCCCGAATCCACGGCGCTATGGACATCAGCCCCCATTTCACATCGGCCCCGTTGAGGAACTTCCTGAACTGCTCATCACAGCTAACTTCACGGGAGAAGTAGCAGCATAGTTGCAAAATATTTTGCTATCCTTCCCATTCAAAGAAAAAGTAAGTTATTGTATCTTGCCTTATGGAGCAAAAATCATAAGCGATGGCCCATCACCTGTTGGAAGACTGCTAGTTCCATAATCCCTCAGCCTAGAGATGCTAATACAACAGCCCTCAGCTATCTCCAGTAGCAAGCCATAAAAATTCTCCCATAACTCAAACCATGCCCTAATAATGTGACATGTTACTGGACAGCATGCTGGACCAGCCACTGGGAAAACTGGCTTTGTCTGTCAGCTCTGCCACAGATATTTGGGCAACTTTCCTTTGGAAGTCCTTTGCCGCTCTGTGCCTGAGTCTGCCCTTGATGGCAATGCAAATTGAAGCACTGTTATCTTTTGATCTGGCAATCAAATGTGTTGAAACAACAGCAGTAAATTGTGTGAATTTCTCCCATACAAGGGATTGAAGCTTTGAAGTCTAACCCTGGCCACTTAATTGGCAGTGATGTTAACTGTTTCACAGCTCAACTTAATTCCAGAACGAGCATGCATTTGTCGGTGCTAGACACACCTGAGTAAACAAGCTGCTCTTTTTGTTCAGAAACGTACAAATACGTGGTTGCATGTTTTAGTCCAGGCCATGGGGAAAACAGAGATAAAAGGGGTGTAAATCGAGGCATTCGCTACTCATCTCTCTAAAGAGATTCCAGAATTCAGGATCCAAATCCCAGAATGGTTTGGGCTGGAAGGGACCTTAAAGCCCACTCAGTGTCACCCCGTGCCATGGGCAGGGACACCTCCCCCCAGCCCAGGCTGCCCCCAGCCCCATCCAGCCTGGCCTTGGGCACTGCCGGGGATGGGGCAGCCACAGCTCCTCTGGGCAGCCTGTGCTGGTGCCTCACCCCCCTCAGAGTAAACAAATTCTTCCTTCTTGCTCACCTAAATCTACCTGCTTTTAGTTTCAAGCCATTCCCCCTTGTCCTATCCCTGCTCACCCAGACACTGTTTTATGTTTTCAGGCTCAAACAAAGGCCCATCCTACAAATAATCATGCATGAATTTAATTTTAATATACCTGCTGTAAGCTCAGTTGAAGAGCATTCACAAAAAAAAAAAAAAAGTGGAAGCTATCTAATTATATCTTCATGAAGATTAAGACTACTGTTTGGGTCATGCTCCTCACCTTTGTTGGTTTTTACCATACAACACTGTTTAAAACAGCAGATGAGCTTGGGGCCTGCTGTCAACAGGATCTAATACAGATGCTGAATGGTTTTCTGATTTGTTTCTGATTTGTTTTTCCTCCTCCCAGGTAAGCACACCCGGGGGGAGCCTCTTGCTCCCTTCACATGCTCACAGTTCATTCATCACCTGCTGCTGCAGGTTTCCAAGGAACAGCCCCTTTGACTTCAGCTATGGTTATATATCCGATCCCCAAAGGAGGGTTTTATAGTTGAAAGGTTCATAATCTTGATATTGAAAGGTTCATAATTCTTGATATTATTTCCTCTGTTTGCAAATGACAGCTATCTTTTTAATTGAGCCTTTATTTATTGCTACCGTGAGTTCACAATGTACTGAATGCTCTCTTTCTTATGGAAGAAAGGTTCCATTATGCCAAAAAGAGGTAAGTCATTAAAAATACTAATAAGTAGTTGGCAATTTTGAGAGTCTGATTGAATTTTCTAGAGAAAGACCACTGTCCTCATTAAAAACATTTCCAAGCATTGCTGAATTACTTTGCACTTCAACCCTACCCTGACAAAATTTTGCTGCAAATAATCCTACAAAGTCCAAGCCAAATGAAAGAAATTTCCCACAGATGAAAAAATTCAATAGTAACCATCTGCCAGTACAGCGAGCAGTGAAATGGGTTGCTCTTCAGAGGTGGGCTAGCGAGAATCTAACTTTATTGTCATCACAGCTGCATTTGAGGCTGGCTTTTTTACTGGCAGAGGCACCGAGGCATTTCCAGAGGTTTGCCTAGAAACCCAGGCATAGACCTAGGCACTTGGGCTCCATGCAGCTCATTACAGTCCAGCCATGAGATCAGCAGGTACTGTTGTGCAAAGCACACTTTGGCTGTGGGAGGAAGTGAGGCAGCAGCAACAGCTCGTTTCACCACCAGCTGAAATCACCAGGAGACCCAGGTGCACTGTCAGCACAGTCCCAGCACGGAGCAGGAACTGATTTTGTCTCCATTTTGTGAGCTGCTCCCTCATGAAAGCAGATTTCCAGAGTGCATCATCGGTGTCTTGTGGCTTGCAGCCCTGAAGAAAGACCCAATGTAAACTGTAAGGATGGTGTTCCGAAATGACTGTTGCTCTTTGGCTGCAGTCAGACCTTTGCCAGACTTTCTCATACAACCTCTGAAACTGGTTGCACCAGTTCTTTTATGGGGCATCTCACAGAGTGACCAGCTGAAAAGATAATCATAGTCTACCAGCTTGGTGCCAAATGCACGCCTCTGGGCAGCAACCATGAAGTTTGGGGTTTCTTTGCTGTTCTGCCCCTATTGATGCAATAGTTGTCAGAGATTACCTGGACATGGGCTTGCCGAGCATCACAGAAGGCTTTGGCTGATAAGCTGCTCTTATTTTATCTTTTATCTTTTTATCTATTTTTATCTTATTTTATTATTTATAAAATACACTTATCAAGTGTATTTTACCCAGATCCTGCCCTCTCTGCAATCAATGTAGGACCTGAACATTGCTGTCTCTATAACACTTACCATAACTCCATCATGAAAATGTACCTGTCTGCAGTTGGCAAATTTACCTACAAAAATCTCTATTTCTAGGTTTACTAAGCTCCCACAGATTCTCAGACTGATTATTTTGTATACAAAGATCCACGGGATTCTGCAAAAGCACTTGTGTTGGACTGCAAATACATTAAGACTGGAAGCTCGTGTTTGTGGCACAGAGTGACAACATAAGGAAGAGAAGTGGAGAGACTTCATGGAAAAGCACAAATCCTCAATCTCATACAGTCAGTACTGACTTTATTTTAAGTGTCATGGTTAGTGTTGTTGGTAGGCTTCTTTCTGTGGCTGGGATTTGTCAGTTTCCTCAGTCCAGCCTCAGCAACTGACTATTAGAGGAAGACTTGGATGCTTTTTTCTGCGCAGCCTCCTGTTGCATATTCTATTCCTTCTGCTTTTGATTGCACCAGTAATCATTTTCCTGCACAGTTACCCAACCCAGCTTCCCGACAGAAGTGAAAACTAGTATTTTGGCAAAGGTTTGTTTCAGCAGCATTGGTGCACCAGTCTGCATGACCCCATGGTTGCACTGCCACCCAAGCAGGAGCAATGTGCTGTTCCAGGGAGGGGAGCACCAGCAGCGCTGTGGCTGGTCTAACCACAGCAGCACGTCTCCCTTAAAAGAACCAGATGGAAGCGGCTGAAGAACAGATGGTGACTGATAATTCATATTTCCACCAGGTTTTTCAGGGAAAACTTAGGTAAATACATACGGATTCAGTTGTTGTGCACAGGTCTGCTGTGCAGCCAGCAGGGAGGCACGGCCACACCGGGCTCCTTGCAAGAACACAGGGGACGCCAGGGCTGAGCATCTTCACAGGGCTCATCCCCACGGAGGAGCAGCCAGGCAGTACTGCGAGAGGAAGCTGCATTATGGGGACTTTATGTGGTGCTAGGAGCACCGTCATGCCCCTCAGAGGGAAAAATACATATAGGAAAGATAAATAAACTAAGAAAAAGACCATTTCCTGGAGTCTGAATGCTTGCCTCCCCTGGAGAATGGGCTGGAAGGAGATTTGTCACACATCTGCAGGCACTGAGGGGATGGTTGAGCAACCCATAAATGGACTGTTCTACACAAGAAACTTTTAAATCAGAAAATGAGGCCGTGAATGCCTGGAGGAAGCACTGAGAGCTGCAAGGGGAACCCCCCCAGGAATTACAGCTTTCTTTGCAAGGATCCCTTCAGGACAAAGCCTCATGTCCCCTACAAGCCAGGTGTTCTTGAAAGGTGAAGACATTAATTTTATCTTGTCAGGGAAGTTTTTGGTCCAGAGAAAAAGCTACAGGGCCCTTCTGCTTAACACCAAGAATCTAATTAGATTTGCTCCTAACTTAATGAAATCCCGACAAACTCATTAAGGGTTTTGATGACAATAAGTGACTTAGAGAAATGCTAATGAGTTGCCACAGGGACCTACTATGAAAGTGAAGCTGTAAGATTTATTCCATGGCTGCCCTGGAAATAGAAGCATGTGTATGTACAGGTGTACATGGTGGGTCTTAAGACAGAACCTGCAAGATTGGCTTTTCTATAGGAGGCCTTTCCGTGTAAGTGGTCCCCAAGTTTGGGAACAGTGTCAGCCTGATGAAGATACAATTCAGGATACTAAAGCAGGGCTAGCAAAACGTCTCCGTGTCATTTGCTATTATTGGACGAAAGCAGCCCCTGCTCCCCAGCACAGGCACCTCTGCAGTGAGGTTCTGCAGGAATAACACTGCCAGCAGGGCCCTTTGTGGAGGTTGGCACCCTCTTCGTGATCACCTCACAGCACCCGGAGAACTAATTAGTAATTAATCCTAGGCCGGACTTCACAGTCGGTGGCTTTCTAGCAATGAAACTACTCTCAGGAAAGATAACTCACTCAGTAAAAGGTTTTCTGGGTTAGGGATAAATTAATTGGTCAGTGCACAACAACACAGTTAATCCCAAGCTCTCGTTCTCTAGTTTTGTAAGGCAGACATTTTATACTGATCATATTTTCACGTGTGCAGCATAACTTCCATTAGAGCAATTCAAGGCACTACAAAGGAAGGTAAACGATTATTATGTGCCAAGAAATTATGTTCTCTGTAAGCCACTGCCAAAAGCAGGAACAAAGTTCCACTGTCTTGGCTTTTATACACTCCCATGACTGTGGTATGCACCAGCTCCCCATCATAAGTCAGTTTGAAGCACCCTTGAAACTCTAGCCCCAAGTTTAGGATTGAGATTTTGTATGCATTCGTCATGAAATTAAATCAGTTTTGCCTATGCTTCAGTCATAAAGCATTCTTATGGTGGGTCAGGGCTGGGAGGAGAAAGCATCAGACAGAGCCAAGACAGCTGGCTTTGTTTTATTTTGACTTGTCCAAAGGGTCCCTGGGATGACATCTGCATTCCTCTGCAGTCATCAGCTGCTTCTCCAGTAGTTTAACTGGAATCAGAATTTCACTCCTAACACCAGAGGATAAAGTTGTTGGTATATGGCAACTTTTCCTTTCTTGATCGTTTCTGAGTGCATTTATTTATTTATAATCCAGCAGAGTGTAATCAACTGTCTAATGCTGTAGATCGCTTGAAGTACCTGATTTTTCCAACAAAACTTCTGTCTTCATTTCAAATGCATGACACAAATTTAACGTCTGGAAACTAATGTGGAAGGCAAACATTCCAAGTCATACTTAACTGTTCTGGGTGAATGAATAAGCTTTACAGAGCAAATGTAAACAAGAACCAACTGAACATAAATAAGCTGGTTTCAGCAGTTCCAGTCTATGTCTAAATTTAAACTACCCTTCTACAAAGTAGAAAAGCTTCAAGCTTACAATTAAAAGAAGACAAAAAAAAAAAAAAAAAAAAAAAAAAAAAGGGGGGGGAGGGGGAGGAACAGAGAAGAAAAGTTGCTTTAAAACACTAGAAAGAAAGAAAAAAGTAATATTTTTAAAAGTGCTATGTAAAATAGGAAGCGGTGACTAGCCAACAATTACCCAATGGTATAAACAATAGCAAAGTGGGATGCACAATTCTAATTGTCAGAATTACAGTAACTGTGGTATTTTGACAGAGCTGAGGGCGTCTGAATGGTGACTATTTCTAGCAAGTAGGGTAAACAAATATTGTTCCTACAGCAGTAACTGCCACTTTGTAAAGAAACCGAGAGCTGCACGTCCCTATTTCAAGAACTGTATCTAACCATCTGGGACAATTTTATTTTTAAGAGTGATGCAGGGAAAGAGGAAAAAAAAATAAAAAAAAAAAAAACACACCACAAATGTCTTGCTACATACTGAGTTACATATAAATTACAGACTGCAAGTCTCAGAGAAATTACAGTCAGGAAAAACATGCTTCTAATTGGCTTAATGATTCTCCAGCATAACATAGACATATAAGACATGTATCATATGGCAAAAAGGTCGTGGTTCTATTTATGGAATGAAATTACAATAAGGACTCAACAATGTATTTTAACAAGGAGCAAGTTTAGTTGATGAACTCTTCCATAAGAAAGCACATCACAGCTGGTATGTTTAGAATTAAGCAAAAGTAGTGCAGAGTGAAAAATAATCCTTCAGATTCATTTTTTTTTTCTTCCTATATTTTATTTAAGCAATGAAACAAAAGTTATTTGATTTGAGATATGATCAAATGTGGTATTAAAAGAGATTCCAGGGGATCTGGAAGCTGTTAGTGATTCCATGCCCTCAAAATAAAGAGAAAAAAATGAAAATCAGGTGGCCTTCTTATGAGAAAAAAAAAAGTTTTACTTCTTACAGTGCACTATCACAGTACTATTTTCCCAGTTTTGGGAAAATTACCCAATTACAGACTCCTTTCATCTCTAAAAACCAAAAGCAAAGAGTGGAAAGCAAAAGTTATGTATATTTTCTTCTAATAACATTTGGCTTGTACGTGGCTATTTCCAGAAAGTGTAATCACAAAGAGTTCATTCATGGGAGAAACCACGAATATTACAGATTATTACCCATATTTGTAAAGTGAATGGAAACCAGAGTTTAGGCCTGTCTCCTCTACTGCTTTTCACGGGATAACAAGACTGCTTCTGACTTAATTTTATGCCTATTTTTAAGTCTGGAAATGCTAGACAGAATCAAAGACACTGGGAAGACACGGCTGGAGCCTTGTCATAGGCTCATATAGTCATGGGGATTCCATATGGGTTTAGAGCATTTCATCACGGGAGGGAGGTGCCGGTGGCCCAGTGCGAGCCTCCCTAGAACAGGACTTAATATTTCACAGCTTGGTAAACTGCTGCAAACCTCTAGGACTGTGTCCACCATTTGTCCAAACAGCAATTGACGTACTACATCAAATCAATTCTCACTGGAGTTCAGTGCCCGAGGGAGTTCTTCTTGCCATGGGTGGCAGGCTCAGGCCTCCAGCCTTCCTCAACCAGGGTCAGCTGCTTGTGGAGGCATTCAGACGGGGTATGGAGACTGTGAAGAAAAGCACCTAGCTGCAACTTCTTCCCAGTAGAAACACCTCCATGTTTCACCAAGGGTCACACCTGATGCTTCTGTGACTGCCAAGGAAAATGAATGAGGTTGGGAGAGAAACACTGCGGTAAAATTAAGAGTAGCAGATGAATTAAACTATGTTCTTAGGGCAAAGAGAGAATATTTGGCAATGTTTCTACTTTAGATGTACATGACTTTAGTTAACCATTTGTCCTCCAAACAGCTGCATGCAGACTGAGCTATCAGCAGAACTGGCCTCCTGGAATCAGGGCCTAAAATACAGAAGAGCTAAATAAAACAGGGCAGCAGCAACATCAACAAATTCCCACGAACTCATTCTACTCAACTTTTTGAACATTAATATTAACTTAAATCATAATGTCTTCCTGTCTCAACCCTACACAAAACAAATTCCCCTCTGTCTACTATTTAGCTGTAATTTGGTAACAAATCACTAGATAATTTCAGGCAACTCCACAAATCCGTTCTTTTGCATCTGAAGCTACTCCTAATCAAAATTACAAGATTTGCTTCAAAAATGTCAAATTGCCTTGACATGATTACGTGAGTATATAATTGATTATAGAAGTGTATAATGTCTGATTGGTTTTCTGACTTCTTCATCCAAATCTTGGTTACCTTAGCAACCCCACGTTATCCAGCAGAATTTAAAACATATCACGGCTGTGGGACTTCTGCTACAACAAAGAAGGCACTGAATGCAGAAGGTATTTTATACTTTTCATGCAACATTGTTTGTATACAGGAGTGTTTAACCAACTAATTCTTTGTCTGGATTGTTTCATTAAGATGAAGTTTATTTCTTTTCGTATATTTCTTATAGTCTATATTTCTTATAGTCTTATTTCTATATTTCTTATGGTCTTTATTTCTTATAGTTTATTTCGTATAGTCTATTTCCTTTAAGTTTGACTCAGCCAGTGAGTAGCAGCAAAAACAATCCACGAACCACAAATATTGGCAAGTCCAACGTGTAGCATCACACAGATTGACCTGGAAGCTCTACAAAGGACTGGGAATGCACAGGAACTGTGTGATCGGAGGCTGTGTGATATGGGCTGTGGTGCTAATAAAGGACAGGAAGGCATCACTTCTTGCTAGTGATGAGCAACCCCATGTAGGGTCTTTAGGGAAGACAGTGATAGCTAGGAAAACACAGGCTGTATAACACGTAATGTGGCATAGCGTGTATGGCAGATGGCATTTTTATGAGTGGAATGCAAGAGACAGACAAGTGGTTAAGGAGATTAAAAAGTCAACACTGCAAATCAATCCAACTGAAATATTGACCTTTAAGGCAACACTTTGGGATTCTTGTAGCTGTCTTACTACTGAAGACTACCAAAATCTAAGCAATCACTTCCTATGTACATGTACAGATTTTCTTCCCACTGTCTGTGGACATATATTTTTAACCCGTATAATGAGGAAATGGAGACTTTTCTTGGCAGACCACAAAATATGCCCACATCATTCACCACTCCTCCAGCAGCATGAATTATCACTGCAGCCTCCACTGCTCTGTAAACTACAAAGAGCATGGAGAACTTTAAAGAAGGAGCAAGCAATGCAAGTGGCTGCTTTTTTAACAGTAATTGGCTGTTTCTCCCATGCACTGGCCATATTAATTTTCAAAGCATGTTCATTAGAGTAAGTGCAAGCCAAAAGAACTTCAGGAATCCTGTTTATCCAAGCAGGCCACATATTTCAGTGGGTTTTGAATTTGATGTCATCACATAGCCATGAAAAACAAATTACAAAAACTATTAGAAGGAAAAAAAAAAAAAAGAATAACAAGAAGCGAGGCAGCAAATGTTGCTGGTGATACAGGGAGCACAATAGAGGCAGCATTTCCAAAACTTGTCTGTTTTTTGTCCCACTTTCCCCCGGACTCTGCTGTTATGATTACACCCCATGGTAGGAGTGTACAGCACTGAACCCATAGATCTGTGGTTGCAGCAGCTATCACTACCAGACTGAGGAAGGACAACCCAAAAAAAAAAAACAACCCACAAGCTGGGCCCTTGAGCTCTGACCCTGCTGGAGGAGGCGAGCAGCAGATGTCCTGCCAATGCGCTAGCACCTCTGCCCCACTTCTCGACGCCGGGCAAAGCCGTACCCACTTTCGGCAACAGCATCACTGCAACTGCAGCCAGATCCCCACCACCTGTCAAGGAAAACAAGCGCTGTAGTAGCAAGGGAGCTGAAATGTCACATGCCTTAGCCCTGCTGCTAATGCTTGCTTGTTAATTGTGTGCGCGTATAAATGTGCCACAGCGCTTAAACGCTGAAAAGTGTTTTGGCTCATTTCAGTGCTGAATGAAACACAGGAAAAGCACTAGAAGGAATGAAAATAGCCTGCTTTTATCTGTCATTTACCCTTGGTTGTTATATTTTCTGTGAGCATAATTGTGCACCTCTGAATCACGTCTGTTTTTTTCCATATCCCCCCTTGTCCCGCAACCCTTTGGCAGACGCCAGCCTGTTACACCTCGATAGGCAGTGGATGAATTACTCTGTTGCTCAGCTACCAAGCTTCTTATTTTACTGCTCCTTTCTCCAAGCAGCTCTTCTAGAGTAAAACAGTCCATGGGAGAGGAAATAGTATACAAAGCGAGCAGCATAATCACCTGCTTTCCTTCATACACGCTCCTTTTCCACTTCAAACAACAACAAAACGTAAGCGAACCTTGCCTGCAGGTATTGGCCTCTATTTACAAAAAGCAACCATCAGAAAGAAACAGTAGTTATGCTTTTGAAAATGAAATTAGATTTCTCACCCTGTCACATTCAAAATGTAGTTTGAAATAAATAGTTATCAGATGATCTAGAAACTGCAGAAATCTTAAAGCTCATCTAAACTTGGAATTGGCACTTTAAACAAGTGGGGAAAAAAAAAAAAAAAAAAAAAAGGCCTCCATCCATATCTCTCTGTGCCAGTGGAAGAAATTATTTCACTTATCATCTGCCACTAAAGCAGTTTGGGCCAATGCCTCTTAATTCATGTTTGCAAGATAAGCTGAAACAATTTGCTGTGAAGGAAAACCTCTGTCATTAGCCTGGAGGTGTCAATTTACAAAGCTGCACCAGTTCAAGCAGCTCAGCACGCAGTCACACCTCTAATTACACAGGTGCAGCTTCATGCACTGGCAGGACCACAGCTTCTTCCCTATATAGGGAAGCTGTAAAGACCCCAAAACCAGTCAATGTGAGGCTGTTGACCTAACTAGTCCATGTGCAAGGTTTTCCTCTGGGGAGTGTTTTTGGGAATAGGGCTGTTGGGAAGCTGACAGAAAAGCCTCAGAGACATGACCTGGGGCAGGCTGCTCTGTTCTCGGATCTCTGAGGAAGCCACGGTTGGTGCCCCCTCAAACCTACCAAACCGAATCACTGCCAGCCACACGCGAAAGCAGAAGGAAGACAAGTGAGCAGTCCCTGAAGGGCCGGGATGTCACGCTGTTCTTCCTTCTGCCCTCTGCACGCCTGTACGGGCCCCGCAGTCCCGTCGGCCAGGGACGCCCTGGGCACGGCTCCAACACCAGCTCCGCGCTGTGTGGGCCCTGCGGTGCTGCTGGCTCTGTGACGGCGCGGGGTGCTGAGCCCGTCCCACACACGGGCAGCCTTGGTGTCGATGGGTTTGTACCGGTACTCACAGAATCACAGAATCACAGAATTTCTAGGTTGGAAGAGACCTCGAGATCATCGAGTCCAACCTCTGACCTAACACTAACAGTCCCCACTAAACCATATCCCTAAGCTCTACATCTAAACGTCTTTTAAAGACTTCCAGGGATGAGGTCTTTACAGGTACAGGTGCGGGTCCAGAGAAGGGTGACGAAGCTGGTGAGGGGCCTGGAGAACAAGTCCTATGAGGAGCGGCTGAGGGAGCTGGGCTTGTTCAGCCTGGAGAAGAGGAGGCTCAGGGGCGACCTTATTGCTCTCTACAGATACCTTAAGGGAGGCTGTAGCGAGGTGGGGGTTGGCCTGTTCTCCCACGTGCCTGGTGACAGGATGAGGGGGAATGGGCTAAAGTTGTGCCAGGGGAGTTTTAGGTTGGATGTTAGGAAGAACTTTACTGAGAGGGTTGTGAGGCATTGGGACGGGCTGCCCAGGGAGGTGGTGGAGTCACCATCCCTGGAAGTCTTCAAAAGACGTTTAGATGTAGAGCTTAGGGATATGGTTTAGTGGGGACTGTTAGTGTTAGGTCAGAGGTTGGACTCGATAATCTTGAGGTCTCTTCCAACCTAGAAATTCTGTGATTCTGTGATTCTGTGTGATTCTGTGATTCTGCACCTGTACTTGTACCTGTACCAGTACTGTCACCGGTACCCGCACCTGTGGTAAGGAGGGCTGAGGGAGGGCACATGCGTGAGGGAGGAGGCTGAGGGCCGGGGGCTGTGCGAGGCGCCCCTCTGGCAGAGGGTGCAGCGGGGCAGCGTGACGTCACGCGCCCGGCGAGCGGTGACGCCATACCGCGTCCCCGGCCGGGTGGGCGTGCCCGGGGAGGGCGGGAGGTGGACGGGGCAGGGGCGTGCCCGGGGCGTGACGTCACGGCGCCGGCCATGGCGGCGGGCGGCGGCGGCGGCGGCGGGCCCGGTCCCGGCATTAGGGGCGCGGGCGGGCGGCGTGCGGGCGGGCGGCGCGGCGCCTAAGATGGCGGCGCTGCGGGAGGGCGGCCGCTACGCCGTGAGCGGCGGGCAGGCGGCGGGCAGCAGGACGGTGCTGCACGTCAAGCTCACCGAGACCGCCCTGCGCGCCATCGAGAGCTACCGGGGCCGGCAGGTGAGAGCGGGGGGCGGCGGGGGACGGGGAGAGACCCCCCCGAGGGGCACGGGGGGGCTTTTTTCTTTGTTTTTATTTTTTATTTTTTTTTGCTTAATTTGTTTTATCTCGCCCCTCCACGCGCAGCTTTCCCTCTGTTTCCTCCCTTCTCCCCCAAGCCCAGCGGGCACCCGTGGGTGCCGGGAGCCAGGCAGGTGCCTCCCGCTCGCCAATTCGTAATAATTCATAAATTATTTACCTGATTTATTTAATTTTATTTTATTTATTTTTTTTTCCCCTAAAGCGGAATCGACCTCCAACTTAGCGTAATTTTCCGCCAAATTTTAGCACATGCCTGCTCCTCAGGATGCTCTGAGCCGAATACAGAACGATTTATAGTGAGTATAGGAAAAATATATATATTTTTTAAATTATCAGGAAACAAACAAAAAAAAAAAAACACAATGAAATTCTTCCTGCCTTGCTCTTTCCTCATCCCTCTTAACTTCAGTGCCTGCAGCCCCGGCTCTTTCCTCGCCTGGTCCTGCAGGAGTCAGTGCCTGCCGCTGGAATGGTGGCGGCTCCAAGAGCGGCCAGCCAAAAAACTTGGAGCTCCGATAGTGCAGCCTCTGGACTTTCTGCCTTTAGAAAGAGCCGTCCCCGAAGCTAGCACGCCCGATTGCAGATCCATGGGCTGTAGCTGGGAATACCCTTCCTCTCTCTAGCTTTTCGTTTGGGGTTGTACCGCCGACCTGTTTCACTTCTCGCCGTGCGGCTGGAAGGGTTGTGACACAGGCTTAAAATCAGTGTTGCTGAGAAGCTGAGAAAGTTGCGAAGCGAACGCAGGGGAGCTGACCTATAGCTCTGTAATCGCCTCTGCCCGGTGCAGAAGAGCCTTATCTGTGTAACACAAGTGATATCTCAAACAGCATGTCGATGTGTGGAGTCACGATAACCCTCAAATGACCTGCTTAGCCATCACTTGTACAACTCAGGCAGGCTGTGCATGCTTAATTGCTTAACACTCAAGTTTAAATACTTTCTGTAAAGATGGAAGCGCTTACTCTGCTTGCTTTCTTTGCTGAGGATTTCCTTAGCTTGCATAGCAATCAGCTCTTAAATTCTTGAATCCAGCTTCCCCCACGTGCAGAGCTGGGGTTGTGTCTCCAGCTCCGTGCAGCTATTTGCAGGTGAGGGCAGGGCCTGGTTCCCTGCTCACCTTTCTGCTTCCCAATGCATGGAGTGGCTTGGGTGCAGGTGGTGCAGGACGTTCTTCGTGTTCGGGTTGGCCTCGGTGCTGCTGATCGGCATGGCTTAAAGCCCTCGAGCATCATCTGCGGCCGCAGCAATGGAAAGCATGACCACTTTTTCTTAAAAAAAAACAGGTTCTGCTCAGCTACCTGATTAGATGAGCTCAAGTTATATAGCATGCAGGTCGACCCTCTGTGCCGAAATGAGCTGGGCAAAATCACCAAGTCACTTTTTGACGGCTTGGCTGTAAAGTTGGATTGCCGTGTAATGGTCAGAAGCAGTGTAGGAGACCAGGTGAAGAAGAAGCAGAATGCACCACGGAGCCTCTCGCTGTTTGACGACAGCATGTAATGTCACTCCAGGTGCTGGTGGCCTCTCCTAATCTGCCGGCTGCTCCTGAAGCAGGCTGGGGAGCACTGCTCTGAGCAGTCCCTGCAGGCAACAAGGACAGAAGTGTCTTCAGCTGATACTGCTTTTAGCAGAACAAACATCTGTCTGCAGTTATGTCCCAGCTGTGGTTCTCCAGGTGACAGCAACTGTAAATCTCTAAGTTGTTCTGAATGCTATTAAAGCTTTTTTTTTTTCTTTTTTTTTTTTTTTTCTGGCCTCTAAAATCTCAGCCTCCTAAACCCAGGGATAACTCTGGCTCTTAGGAATCTGTCTTGCATTTAAGTGTTTATTCTTTGAATAATCATTTGGACGTTCCAGCTGCAGAGGTTGTGGAGTCAATAAGCATATGAAATGCGTGCTTGTCTGATGTTCCCCCCACTCAGAGCAATTGAAGTGGTGTCATGGGAGTCTGCTGTATTTCACTTACCAGGGCTGAAATTCCCCGTGACTCACGTCTGCCTCAAACAGCCAGGGTTTGGGCTGGGGGTTAGGAAACTGCTTTCTGGTGCAAGGCTTCATCCTCCTGGAGGTCCGTGGGAGTGAGGATGCACTTCCCCTTGTAGATGGGGCAAATGTCTTTGGTTTTTCTTTCTGCTTGCCTGTCAGTCAGCTCCAAGGTGGACTTAGAAGGCGCAGGGAAGAGGATGGGGGTGAAGGGAGCTGGCAGTGAACCAGAGAGTGGCTGTGAGAGGTTAAGGGAAGACACTGAAAATCCTGTTGGCAGTGGGAGTGTGCGGAAGAGCCTGGCGCCTGCAGTGGAGCTGGGAATGCCCTTGGTCATTCCCTCCTGCTGCTGCTGAAAGAGCAGAAATCTGCTACTGATACTCTTGCTACCGGAGTGCAAGCCGCAGGGGAGCTCCCTGCGAAAGAGGGGATATGCCTGAGGCCTCTGTTTCTGTCTCTAAGTTGCCCACTTAGGTACACGGAGTGCTGATGATACATTCTGCATTTGTTTTGGTTTGGTTTCTTCAAATCTGAGGTTGCATCTCTCTTAAGATGATGCACTTGATAATGGGGAGTTAATTGATTTAGGCGACGCAAGCATTCATGATAAATGTATTTTCATCACTGGTTGATTGCAGGGCTTTTTCCCCCGGTTTCTTACGGGAGCAAGAAGTGGGTGATCTTACTCCGCGTGTTTTTGCTGTGTCACAAAGTTGTGAGTCTGATTTGGGACAAATCTCTTAGCGGCAGGAGAAAAAATCGTAATCCCTACAAACTATGGGGCAGATGAGTAGAAGAGAGACACCAACATAACAGCTGAGTTACGGACACAGCAGCAGCAAGGGCTTGTGCCTCCACTGCAGACAACGGGCTCCACGTGTCAGGGATAGCCTGCAGATAACCTGGTCTGTTAAATCGGTGCCACCTCGGCTCATACCTCAGCTGGATGCGTGCTGCGCCGCTGCCCTGCTGGCTGGCTGGGAAATACTGCTGTCTTTTGGCAAGTGTGTCAGCCTGCTCTGCTGCTAAAGAAAACCAGAAGCCCTTCTTGCTGTCCTTGTCCTTTGCTTGGCTCCCCTTCCTGCGCAGGCTTCATGGTGCAAGGTCTCGTGTCGTCAGCGGCAAACCGAGCTGGGCAGGAGGGCTCACATTCGGCACCGCGATCGCAGTGCTGTAGCCAAACCGGCACATCCACTCTCAGATGAAAGAAATGCTTTTTTTTTTTTTAATTCTCCCTTCCATTCCTACTGCTGCACTATCTTCCTACACAATCCATGTGTCTAACGCACGGGACAGGCTGCTCTGGATAGATCAGAGATCTGGTATGAGGGTGACGAGGATGTGTATCCTGTTCCAGGTGTCAGAAGGCTGTGGTTGATGAGACATGGGACTGCAGGAAAAACTTGGGGCAGTGACATGCTGTCTGAATGAACGAGTTTGTTCCTGCCGTAGAGCTGGTTTAAGGCTAGCACCTTACTGGCACCCTGTGCGTGGACTCGGTGAAGACAAAGCGGAGCTGAATATCTGCAGTGATGACTTGAACTGATCCGAGGTTTCGTGGCCCCTGACAGTGGGGAGAAAAAATCCGAATCCATTTCTTTTCATTTGGGAAAAACTACCTGATTATTTATTTATTTATTTATTTATTTTCCAGAGTGTCTTGTTCTGGGTTAGTGAGCTGAGTCTCTGGAGGAGCTCCACAAGTGCTGGAGGGAACAGGTTCCTGGGAATAGGAAGGAAAGCTTCCTGTTTCGGGAGCTGTGCAGCAGTAGATGGCCGCGTAGCTAGAACACAGCTTTATTTTCCAAGACAACTCCTTGGATCTGTTTGCCAGCTTCCCTAGGAAGGGCAGTTGCGTTTTCTGAGCCAGTACATCCACTGCCTCACCTGGGCTGGGGCTGCTTCTGCCTAACCCTGGGGGTGCTGCACTGGCTGTGTGTTTAAGGCAAACAACAACAGCAACAAAAAACCGTAATCTCACTGTGTAATTTTAAGAGTAATCAGGGTGGGTATGCCAAAGGAGTCTGAGTTAAGGTTGCATCTCCATATCCATGCATTAAAATGGCTTTGCCAGCTCACAACATGATTGTTTCAATACATTAAATGCTTGGAGATGAGAGTTAGCTCTCTCAACTTCATTAAAAGGAAGCCTAGCTGGCTACTTCAGTTTCTCAATCCATATAGTAACCGGGAAGTATGACGTGACCCATCTGATGGCTGGAATGTGTAGGTAAGGAATAATCCTCAGTGGCAGTGATACAGTGTCTGGGGTTATTAATATAATAGACTTTATCAGGTCCTGTAGTCTTTTCTGTTGAAATGCTTTTCCTTCTCCTGTGAGGAGGGCTCTAATTCCTCAGCTGAAGTTGTGCTGATGTATAGCCATGCTGTGAATTAACAAGTAAATTTTTACAGGCTCAGTGGGCAGCTATAAGCCCTGAGGCAGGAGAGAGAAGCTGCTGAAGGGCTGTGGAGGGGAGAAGAGGAAATCCTTAGGCTGACACTGTTACCCTGCAACTACATCATGCCTTAGCCTTTCCGCATGGTAACTCTTTTAAAATCATCAAAACGTATACAGAGCTATTGCACATCACAATCTCTAATGTGTTGATATAAATGCATCTTCTGTTCACCGTGAGTCAACAGGCCTGAAAAACACTAGATAATTAACCTTGTATACAAGGGTGGTGCCGGATAAATATCCGAGTTATTTGCCAAGTGCCGTGTGCGTGTGCAGATCTTGTGTCTTGCAAGCAGACGTAGTCCCTGCCCAAAAACCATGAAGCAAAACTGCAAACCTGGGGAAAGTAAGATGGGTAGCTCTCAAAATTTTCTCCCCTGTATTTAGAGATTTATGATCTGGTTGAAGCAGCTCTAGGTATTTTTTGTAACCAATTCTTTGTAGGAAACTTTATCTTGATTTTTTTTCAGATGGAAGTAGTGGAGTGTGCCTGCAGCTGTAGCTCGTTTTTTGGCTGAGCTGACATTTGGTTATTACTACTCTCACTTCACTGAGGCAATGTGCACATCACTTCAGCTGTTTTGGGTACTGCATCTGCAGAGGGATGTGAGGGAAGGGAGCTGGCCTCCTCTGCCCTTCCCCTGCAGTGATCAAGGGGGTGTAGCAGTGGCCTACGCCCTGCCAAGAGTCCAGAAAGGCTGGGGCTTCGTTTTGGAGCAAAAGATAAGGGGCTGAGGCTTGAGAAATGGTAGGTAATGTGAAGGTAGAGCTGATAGGGCCCGTATCATGCAGTGCCAGAACAAGGGGGCACTTGATAAAACTGGTGGATAGCGTTAAAGCCAGCGAGTCTGTTCACCTGGAGGATGGTGAGCTTCTCTGCCTCGCTGTCAGGGGAGACAGGAGGCAGACGGTATCAGCCGGTTCATAAAGGGATTGGGCAAAATCATGGACAGCAAGTGCATAAATGGATTAAAAAAGCACTAATTGTGGATGTGCCCTCTAATGTAGGTGGGTGTGGGGAAGTTGGAGGAGGATGGCACAGGAAAGAGGCAGGGCCCCTGTGCTCCCTGCACAGAGAAGACCGAGTAGCTTTGGGGTACAGGACATGAAATACGGTGAGCGAGGACTTGGCAAGAGATGAGAAGTGGAAAAGCCGTTGTAGAAAAGCCTGGTGTGAGCTGTCCGTGAGATGTTTGTTGCAGTGTCAGGCTGGCCGGCAGCCGAAGGTTTGGCTGCGGGGCTGTCCCCTTCCCTGCTCCCCACCAGCACAGTCTGGTGCTCCAGATAAGGTGCCAGCAAGGACGTGAGAGCCTTCTGATACTCGGCTAAATTTAGATTCTCGGTGGCATTTTCTCTCGCTGAAGTAGAGCAGGTTGCTGGCGAAGCCAGTGTGCTTTCCCTGGATCAGAAGCCGGCTGATGTCGGGCTCCGTGTGCGAAGGTGACGTCCGCTGCGCCGCCACCTCTGAGTCAGCGTGTGGGGAAGCGCTCCCGGACGTCACTTTCTGTGTGGGACAGAATTTCCTTCCCAAAAGCTGACGCCTGGGACAGAAGTCAGGATTTACAGCGGCGTCAGACTTCGTATATGTGCCCCACTGCCTTCTGAAACGAGTTGGTTTGTGCGTGCTGGGCAAGCAGGTCCATTCATAACTCCACTTGTCTGGCTTCTGGCACTTCCCTGCTTGGAGCCAGAAGATCTGTGGAGCAAGCTAGTTCCCAGCAAGCCATTTAAAGGCTTAAGTTGGTGTGTGCTGCGGGCTGCTGTGCAACCTGAGGTGCTGCGTAAGCCTCCTGTCACCGACAGCAAGCACAGGCGCTGATGAAGAGCTGGGGCCTGTGCCTGTGTCTGCTTCTTGCTGCTGGCAGGGTGGTGCCTGGCTCCTGCCTCTGCTGCCACCCGGCACGAGCAGGGTCAGTCCGTTGCCAAACTCAGGGATCTGCTGCTGGTGTGTGGTGAATTTCCCTGTGAAAAGGGAGAGAAATGCCAGGGAGGGAGGAGGAACCTGTGGCTGGGAGTAGGAGGGGGCAGGAGCTGCACCTAGCTTGCTTTCCTAGTGATGCCGAGCTGTGTCCTGTGCTGACACAGCTTCACCATCCTGGATGGCACCTCGGTTTACAAGCACTTGCTTTTCTGGAGCAAAATGTTTAATTAATTAGAATGTCATCCTCTGGCGCAGCTCTTTCAGCGCAAGCATTTGCGGGAGGCTGACGACCTCGCTGCAAAATCCTATGGACAAAGCCTGGTAAGTCGAGCCAGTCAGCACAGAGGCCATATGTTGTTCTGTCCAGCAGCGTAATTTCAGGATTCAGTAAAGCTGAGCACAGTCAGCACTGCTGCTAAAATGGGATATCCTTATCAGCATGCTCCTGCTGGCAGTGGTGTTTTTGCTCCTGTGAGCTATGTCAAGGAATAGATCTGGCCAGAACCTAACCTGTGACGAGAAAAAGTTTTCAGCTAGCAATCTCCCTGCCCCCCATACCCCAAAACACCTGCAAGTCTTCACGGGCTGTGGCACAGGATGCTTCCATACTTGCATCCTGGTCGGGAGCAGGCTGCACTTAGTGATGTGAAATTATAGAGGCAAGTGAGAGGTGGCTACTATTATTTTTGGCTCTGTTGCATATGTCTCTTGGTAGATTCATTGCTGAGGGAGTGAGGACTGTGTGGGGGAGACCTAAATTACTTGGCTTGGTTATGTTCCATCTCTTCTAATTTCTGAAATGAAATCTACCTCATTAGCCAAGCTGAAGAGTGGAAAAGCACCAAAGGGTGCCCAGCACTCACGAACACGTAAAAATGGTATCATCAAACATGCTCTTCAGAAACTAAGCACATGGAAAACTGTAAGCAACCAGGATGTGAAGGCAGAATTTGGGGGGGGGGGGGGGGGTGGGAAGGCACACCTTTTGGAACTGTTTTCATATATAGGGGAAGGGAGGAGTTCTAGCAATAACAGCAATACTACCCAATAATGCTGAGCATTAATTTTCTTGCCCACCCCTCCACCCTGGCATCACTCAGGCATCCTTGGTGAGCATGACAAAACATCAGCTCTAGAGCTTCTTGGTGCCATGTGGAGGACTGCTGGCAGGAGCCCTGGGCATGCATGTGTGGGGGCACTGAGCCATGGTATAGCTGGTGAGGAGACTGTCTGCAAACGGATGCACTACGTGTGCTCTTGATGAAGAAAAATACATTCTGCAGATGCAGAGAGGCTTGCACTTTGCTTACACTTTACTTGTTTTCTTTTTCTTGCAGGATCTTATTTCTGCTCAACCTTCAATTCAGTTTCAAGGACTCCAAGGGGTGAGTGTTTTGTACTTCTGTAACACAGTCCAGCATAGATTATCTATTAGTTACTTTAAAAAAAAAAAAAAAAAAAAAAACAAAAAAAACGCAAACACACATGCTTCAGGTAATTTCAAGATACGTTTAACGCCATGTTTCATTTTATTTACTGAAGAATTTTAGTTAAAAGTGGAAAAGAGTCATGCTGTTGGTATACCCTTTTATTTTTTTTTTGGTCTTTTATCACCTGATACCCTAAATTTGAAAGGAAAGAGTATAATTTGTAAGTCATCAACTAAGAAGTGTAGGTGTAATATTGCAAAAATGACCTGGAGTGTTTGGTTTCAAGGTGTAAAGCAGATGTACAATTTTGGGGGGCGAGAAGATTGTTTTTAATAACATGGACTATCGATGGTTCTTGGACCTTTTTTGAAACTAATATAAAGTGGAATATTTCAAGCCTGTTGATAGAGTTGAAGGAAAAAAAAACAAAAAACGAGGAAATGTGGCCTAAAGGGTACGTGTCCTATTAAGCAGTCGGCAAGTGTAAACTGGAGAACTAAAGCTGAATACAAAATTAAACACAGGTTGTGATCTGTGAGTATCTTAAGATACTATGTTTAATATTTGACCTTTAAAGGGTTGTGAAAGGCTCATTGTGAAAGACTGACATGGATTGTGCCTCTCAACCTTACTTCAGGTCATGGAATTGATCCAGTTTTCTATGTACACATGCGTGTACATAGTATGCGTTTATATAGTATGTACTATGTAAACATACTTCCTTGTGTGGATACACCAAGGAAGGCATGAGAGGATGGATAAAACCTTTATTCTGATGTAAAGTAGTCATCCTGCTCAAAGAGTTTGAAACTACAGTCCAGGTCCGGTGTAAGGTGGGCTGATTGGCAATCAGAATCAGTGTAAGAGACGTGGTTCTGCTGGCATGGTCACCTTGCCCTCACAAAGCCCACAGAGTCTGCCCAAATCATCGAATCGGGGGTGGTTTGGGCTGGAAGGGACCTTACAGAGCACTCAGGTCCAACTCCTCTGACACAGGCAGGGACACCTCCCACCAGCCCAGGCTGCCCCCAGCCCCATCCAACCTGTGTCCTCCTTGTGCTGGGGGCCCCAGAGCTGAGCGCAGGCTCCAGGTGGGGTCTCACAGAGCAGAGCATGGGGGGACAATCCCCTTCCTCACCCTGCTGCCCACACTGCTGTTGGTGCAGCCCAGGGTACGGGTGGCTTTCTGGGCTGCAGCACACATGGCTGGCTCCTGGTGAGCTCCTCACCAACCATTGCTCACAAGCAGGGAGGCAGCGGAGAGCGATGTAGCACCGTCCCCTTTTGGCACTCCACTGCATTTTTTTCCTGTGTTCCTGTGTGTGACCATGTAACTGTTCAGCAGAGTGCATTTTGTTCTTGTTTACAAAACCTGGGGAAAGTGACAGTTTTGCTTAGTTCAAAGTAAGTTCTGGGCTTATAAATAATTAACCCAACTATTGGCACAAAGTTTATAAAGTGGTACGCAGCAAAACGAAACTCACCAGTGCACTTTATCTAGCCTGCACCCTCTCTTTCTCTGCAAAAGTTCATGTCCCCATTTCTCCCTTATTCTTTAGTAGCAGCCTTACAGGACCCCTCTGTGCAGTTTTAGGTACTACTAGGCTGGAGGAGACCTTGTTTCTCAGCAGTAAAGATCTGCTTTTCGTTGTTGTTGCTGTTGTGGTGCACCAGGCACCTCCATCACCACCGCATGCGATGTACAAATTTCCCCACAGCCATACTCTGTATTTTGCTCTGTGTCAGTGAAGCAAAGCATTGCGGAAACCCAGGACAACGCTGGAAGCAGGATGGGATGCTGGACTTATGTATAGGATATTCGTATGGCTTGTTAACTGATGCTGCAGGGATTAATGCTCCCATGTTTTCCTTCTTGTTTGTTTTTTTGTTGTTTTTTTTTTTTTTTCCTCAGCTCCTGCTGCAGTGTGGTGATACTGCATCCCCCTGCTGTCTGCTGTAGGTCTGGGCCAGGGAGGGATGGAGGCTCTCCATGTCCTGTCCTCCTCCCACTTCTCCTCATGCTTCTGCCAGGTAGAAAACAGGAGGAGAGGACACTGCCGGCCACCCACGAGTGCAGGATGCTGTGTGGTCAGGCAGGAACAGAAAAGCCTGTTCTTCTCTCCACCCCCATGGTTGCACACGTACATACGAACTCCTGTACACTTTTAACAAAAACGCGTGATCCACAGAAGGCTGTGGTTGCCCCAGCTCCCTGAATCCTCTCTTTAGGAGAGAGGCAGCGCAGCTGTCTGTAACTTGTGAGTGTATCAGCGTGGGTTTAAGTCGCCACAAAACAATTGCTTTATCGGTTACCAAATGTTTCAGTGAGCAAACACTTCTGAAGATGGCTAAAGGGCCCAGTGTTACTGAGGTGCAACAGTGTCATCTTTGTTTCTCTAGAGCAGTTAATCTGGGCCAGCAAGGTAGGACTCCACAGCAAGGTCTGTTCCCACACTCCACCAGATGGAAACATCTGACAGGACTTCTCTGCGTGCTACTGAAGCAAATATCTCTGATGGTGCTTCTCAAATCTATGCCTAATTAGAGAAATGCCAACTAAGGAACTTACTCCAGCACATTCTTAGCTACTAAGTATTTGAAATAGGGGCAGTATTTTAAGTTCGTTGAGGGAGATGATGAGACTCCCTTCTAACCTAAGGACAGGAGCCTTAGGTTAGAAAAGGCAATGTAGGAGCTTTTAGGTTGTGTGTATGTGCTAACAGGGAGCTTGGGTTTCTGCCAGAGCCAGCTGAGCTTTTTTCTGTTGTAAGGTGACGTTGCCCTGAGGGCGCCTGAAAAGTATTGGATGTGTATTGGCAGCCTCAGAGGTGCCCTAGCAAATCTGTGGACACGGTAAGGCAGTGTGCATTTGAAACAATAATAAATCACCTGTGCATGCTGTGTAATTCGCCTCCAGACACTTTTAGTGCAGTAACCACCGAAACGGTGTTTGTACAGTTTGCACCGAGCTCAGGCTGTCATTGAGAAAATATACACGAGTGTTGACATGAACACACCAGGGCACAGATCAGCCCCTGAGGAGGAGAACTTTCCTCCTGGAGCATCTCACCCCTGAACTGTCCGGACCATAATGTGTGGTACGGTCTGAGCTAAGTGGGGAATGCAGAGGGGAAGGCAAGACGTGGGTCACTCTGATGGCAGAGATTAGCTTTCAGGAAATACCTTGTAATTAAACATTTTGGTTTACACATTGTCAGTCTGGGTAGCGTAGAAGCTGTGTTGTTCGGTGTGCAGTGTCGCTGGGCAATTCCAGTATTGCCAGCTGATTTTTCACTGTGAAGCAGTAGGGATAAGTCTAAAAACAAAAGAAAATACAACCCTGCTGTTTCTAGTCCAGTATACAGTCCACACCAAGCTTTAAACAGGCATGCTTTCCTCATGTGGTCTCACTGCTGCGTTTTTAACTTTCTCTGCCATGTCTTGTAATGTGCTGAGGGGTGGGCACAGCGCTGCTCGTCCTTCTCCATGGGGCTTACAAAAACAGCTGTCTGGTTTGGGGAGCTGAGCAGTGTGCTGAAGTGGGCTTGTAACTGGATCAGCTGCTTCATACGCTCTGCAGAGTAAAATTATTTTTTTTTTTTCTGTGAAGCTCAATCCTTTTTGCTTATAAATGGCTCTTGAGAAATGAATACCTTTGTCTAAAAATACCTGATTGTTTATTTGTGTATCTTTCTAGAGTAAAGCTTTCAGTGTTTTTGTCAAATGATGCATTATTTCATGCGTATCACTGTATTAGTTGAAACTGTTTAGTTTCAACCACCCATTGCAGTTTAAAATGAGTCTTTTATACTCTTCTGTATATTGCAGGAATTATGGTTTATTCTTCTGCATACAGACATGTTTCTAAAAACAATATAAAATGCCTGCTCTCTTACGTCTTTTTACAGCATATTACTTCTGTGGTGTCCTTATGGATGAGTCAGCGTGGCGGTATTCTTGCTTGTTTTTCCCCGAAATGTGTCCTGTGCAAACCTTTGGTCCTCTCTCCAACTGTAATTACTTTGTCTTATCCCCCTTCATGCTGCTTGCCCTGACCAGGAAAGCCCAAAATGTGTCAGTGAGTGCTTGTAACTGCTCTTTCCTGCAGAACTGGCTCCTCTTGTATCCTTCTGGGAAGAGGTGCGCAGCTGTCAGAGGGGAGGAAGGGCTGTAAGCATCCCTGTCAGCAGCACAGGAAGGTCACAGAGCTCAAGTGTGCACAGCCAGCAGGAAGCATGTCCCAGTCCAGGCTCCTGGGCTGCCAAAGGTTGCCGTGAAAGTAGGTGATGAGTTGGGTGAGCAGAGCTGGTCAAAGTGGTCGGGTTGGGATGGTTTTGAGGAGGAACAGAGGGAAGAGGGGACTTGAACATCTGCTGAGCAGCGGCATCCAAAAATAGAGGCGCTGCGAATGCCCTCAGCCAGCCTGACATGATGCTGGCTGTGGGAGCACAAGAGGGAGAGAGTGGGTAGATGTATTCAGGAGCAAATGAGATGAAATGAGTCAGGCTTGGAGAGCGCAATATGCCTGCCCGGAATTCAGGGTACTCTCAAGTGTGCGGCATCGTCAGGAGTGATGCAAAAGAGGACTGAAATTAAGAAAAGCTATGAGCCAAAAAAATTTGCAGTCCTTCTTTTCGAAAAGAGGGAGTGTTTAGAGAAAATTCTGAAAACTGCTCTTACATTGGAGAGCCAATGAGGATGATGTCTCGGCGTGAGAGAGGATAATGATAGATCCAGAAATCAATTATGAAGAGGAAGGGATTAAAGTCAAGGGCTTGAGTTGTTCTAGTGGATGTGCTCTATTACTGAACCCACTGAATGGTACCAAGTTGCAAGTCAACGTGAGGACACAGATATTTTAAAATAATGTTTTAAAGTAGGCTGTAGAGGGTCAAGAGCTCTTGACTCCGGTGTTGAGTGCTCCAGCCTGGTAGGCGATGACAGTGGGGCCAGGTTGGGGCATACGAGCCTTCCCAGGTACACTCGAGACCCATGTGGGGACTCATGAGGTTTTGCAGATGTGGGCATTGAGCCCCAGCAGTGGGGTGAAGGAAGGAGATGGAAACAGGGTGTCTGCTGTGTGCCACAGGGTGCTCTTCTGGTGACAGCTGTCTGCATGGCTTCTTTCAGGTCACTTGGGTTGAGATCATCAGAGTTTGATTCACGATTTTGGTCTCTCGGACACGGAAGCTGCCCCCAGAGCAGTCCCAAGGGGGGCAAGAGGAGCGTGTGGTGGTAGAGCTGTGCTTCTGTCTGGCAGCACATTTGCCTGGCTTCTCTGCCTTGTAAGAGCACGCCTTAGTGCATTAAATGGGCATGAATGCTGTTAAAGTCTTTCCTCATATGAATATCCTAAGAGATCGCATCAGCACTGGAGGTTCAGGCACCAGTAGCAATCTTTTTAATATTTTTTTTTTTTGCCATTTGGTGACAGAACCAAGACATCTGGTGTGTTCAATTTAGGTGCAATGCCCCCCGTGACTTCTCCATGCTGCAGTACCTGAAAGCAGTCGATCCCTTGTCATAACTCATCTGAAAAGTCTACAAGTGAGAGAAATCCTGTGAGTTAATTAAATTTGTCTGTGAGTTGTATGCAAACAGATGAAATAATTTTCTTTATGTGAACTTAGCGCAGGGCAGAAGGAGCAAATTTCCTGCAGCTACCATGGGTTCAGAGTGATCTGCTCAGCCATTCCTGTCTCTTCAGCATGGATCTAGAAAACAGTGAGGCTTTTTGCATCTCTGTCAGCCTAGAGAGATGAGTTTGACATTAATACTAAGACTTCTGTGTGCTTCTGCTGAAGTAATACAGATTCTGTAGGCTAAACAAGAAATTGCTCGGTTCCCAGAACTGGGTAATAATTCTTTTGCAATGGCTTATGGCCACCTTTTTTCACGTGTTACCTTCCAGAAAGCCTGTTAATCGTTGCATTCATTAAAGACTTTTTTCTTCTTTTTCTTCAACCAGGGAGAATGGGGGTGATGATAAAGCACAGATGATAAAACGGTGTGAGGAGACAGCTCCGAAGTAAAGCAGAAAGGAAGCATGAGAAGGGAAGGGTTTGAAACATACGGCTGATCATCAGGGAGCAGAAAATTCTGTCAAACCTGGTGGGAAAAACCATTAAGTATTTGCCTCCTTGTACATAACCTCCATAAGGGCCCAGAGCATCTCCTGTGTGAGAGGCTGAGAGGCCTGGGTCTCTCCAGCCTTGAGAAGACTGAGAGGTGACCTGATCAATGTTCATAAATATCTGAAGTGTGGGAGGCAAATGGACGGGGCCAACCTCCTTCCAGTGGTGTGCAGCCATGGGTCAAGGGGCGATAGCCAAAAACTGGAACACAGGTTTTACCTGTGTTTGTGAGGAACATCCTATCTACAGCAAGGGTGACGGAGTGCTGGAGAGGGCTGACCAGAGGTTGTGGAGCCTCCTTCTCTGGAGATATTCCAGACCTGTCTGAGGGCTTTCCTGCCCAACCATCTCTCTGGTGGCTGGGGGCAGCTGTCCTGGCCCTGGCTGTCTCCCAGCCCCTCGCTGGCAGGGCAGTGTGAGAAGCTGGGAAGTCCTTGGCTTAGTGCAAGCACTGCTCTGCAACAGCTACAGGTCGGTGTGTTATCAGCGTTGTTCTCATCCTGAATCCAAAACGCTGCACCATACCAGCTGTCACAAGGAAAATCAACTCTGTCACAGCCAAAATGAGGACACAGGGACGTGAGTTACGTGTGTTCGATGTGAAGTGACGTGTGGGAGAAATGGAGTAGTGCTACCATAGCTGGCTGTATTGACACGCCGTCTGCACAATGGGCATCCCGTGTGAAACGGGGAAAGGTGTGCAGACGAGGATAAATGTGTTTGGGTGCATAAGGAATCATCTGCTAGGAGAAAAATGATGCTCTGTCTTCACATGCTGGTACATACCCTGGGAAGTATACAGACCACAGACACAGTAATTCAGACAAGTTTGTTAACCTGCCTGAAACTGGGGCGATGTTTGGGGGTAGACACGTGGCTCATTTCACTAGGTTGGTGCCTAAGTGAGGGGGAGAAGTTGTTTTGAACGACGCTGGCATGCACCTGTTTTCAAGGTGACCTTGTTTCCTTGTCTAGACACAACCTGAGTGATTCTTTGGTTAAGGTGTGCATATATTGCAGCTTCTCTTCAGGGCTTTCTCATCGTCTTTCATTGCTCCATCTGGCTGTCTGCTGGCAGGGATAAACTAGGTCTGCAGCAAGGACTTCCCTCCTCCTAGGGGAAGAGCACAGATCAGCGATGAGTAATGCGTTGTGCCAGGGTGGGTGTTTGCTGTTAGAAATACTCTTCTTTGCCATGGGAGGGTATGGCAAATTACTTTTTAGGTAGAGCACGCCACCTGCAAGCTGGGACACTCTGTATGCATGCAAGGCGGAGTACGAATATAAAGCAGCTTTTCTGAACAAAAGCACTAACAACCGGCTTGCAGTGCAGCTTCCTGATACAGATAAGTTTATTTTCTGTCACGGATTAATGCAGTTGCAATATGTGCTTTATTAATACAGGATCCTTGACCTACTTCTGCAAGTATAGCCCAAATAGGAAAAACAAACTTTTGGCCACTCTGCTTATTGGAAGCTGAGTGCAGCATCTCAATTCTGATTAGACTCAAACTCCCTATTGAAATTTTCAGAACTATATGATACAAATTTATGGTGTAAAATCTGGCTGGTTTGTTCAAAACAGAAGGCTTATTTGGAGAAACTGATGTGTCAAACTAATTTGAAGTGCTATTTTGCCTTGCAAGATACAGAAGGGAATGGCAAGTATGCCAAGAGCAATAAAACTTGATCTTAAGCATTTGGGGTGGCAGTAATTTTTGAAAACCTAGAAGCTGTCAGCAAGTTAATGGAGTAATTGCAGAAGCAGCAGTAGTCTCTGAAGAGCTGGAAAGAGGATCAAGAGAGGCAGCTCCCAGCTGCAGGGCTCAGGCCACTGTGCTGCGGTTCGAGGTGCAGTTTTTGTGTTTTTACAGTTTTTGTGGAGCTGCTCCTGCAGCTGGCTGGTTCCCATGTTTCTGCTCTAAAAATAAGGTTCCTTGCACAGCTGCTTTCAAATGGCAGCATGCTCGCATTTTCAGACTCATCTCCTGTTTTTCAAGTCTGCTTTGACTCCATCCTCGTGTATTTTGTCCCTGCCAGCTTTGTATTACCTACAGATTCAATACTTACACTTTGTTCTTTTTTTGTAAATGTTTGGGCTTTTACTTTTGAACCATAATATGGAAAATCAGCTTATCTGATTTATTTGCATTTAATGTAACTTAAAATGCACTTTCTTTTCCCCTCAGAGCTTTTTCAAAGTTTATTGAACTGGCTTATCTGAAATACAACAGACTTTCTGCAGTAAGTTCCCTTGTTTAAGGGAAAAAGCTTTTCACTTTGTGGATACTCTGAATGAGTCCTTTTCAGAGGTTGCTAAAGCATTTACTGGGTCCTTCAGTTTCCTGGATGCAGCAGCAAATAGTAAGAAACGCGGCATTGAACTGATTTAGCAGCCCTTCTCACCACTGTTGTTTTGAGTTCTTTAAAAACACCTCAAATTTCTAACCGGTAAGAACTTTTAAGGAAAATGACAAAAAGGAGAGCCTTGTATCCGCTGCATTACAAATCCAATAATTTTGGAACTGGAGATGAAACTATTTTTTATTCTCCAATTAGTTGCACTGCTGTTTTCTGTGCTTGAAGATTTCAAACATATTCTCCCATAGTGCTTGCTTCCTCTTTACCTTAAGTCAGGGAGTGCCTGAGGAGTGATCACCTAGCTCTTGCAAAGTTTTTGAAAAACTGTGGTTGTATTTCTTGACTGGCAGCCTTAGACTGATATTTGCTGTTCTTCCAAAAACTACATCAGGCTACAAGACATCCTCTTCTTCAGTGGGTTGAATCCTCAGTCCGCCACTTACAGTCCTATCAATGCCACGCATACACACCTGCTGTATGTACTGCAAAACCATTAGGCTGAAACGTTCAATCAGTGATGGCTGGTTTTAGAAAACGTAGGTGAATTCATGTTCCTGTGATCTTTTCAGACTGATGGTTACTTGGTACTAACCTTTGTAATAGTTGAAAGGTAAGGTAGCACGCGTGACCCACAATGATGCATCAGGTAACTTGCTTTATTTTCATTCTTATTGCAACTGCATAAATCGCTCTCTTAAGAATACAGCTACTTGAGGCTTAAGTAAAAGAATAATGTTCGGGTAAATTGTCTTTCTCCTTGTCCAGCAATTGCCCCGAGCTGCTGCTAAACTGTCCAGATGTTAATGATTAAAATATAAATACTATTGGAGTCTTCTAGTTTCGTGTTAGTACTTTGTGCAAAATGACATTGATTTTTAGAAAGACTAGCCAAATTTACAAGTGAAAGGATAAGAAAAAGACTGTTGAATATCACATCTAAATACCTTTTCTTGTCACTTTTACTTAATATTCCATTAAAAATTCAAGCAAATTTCAAAACAGCTTTTTAGACGTTATGCAGCCTAATTTTATGTTCAGAACAAAGTAATTGGATGGCAGTCATTTTTTGTGCTTCAGGGTTTTATTTGTAAAGCAGCACATTTTTCAAATGTGCTTATGCCAGTAAACATTTTAGTGATTTCTCACACTTAAGTTTTTCAGCTCTGGTAACGTGCGTCACATCCTAGGCTAAGTGATTAGCTCAGCCAAGGAAATAAAGTTTTATTATATCTGAGTTTACCAACAACTATTTACATGTCATGCTTATGCAAATAATCTAGAACCGAGCAAAAGAAAAAGGCTTTTAGCGTCTGTTGGAGTTGAAATTCACTTTTGATATAACTTAGAAGTTTTACAGTTCGTGTGTTGCTGTTTCTTGTAGCTGAATGCTGATTGTGCTTGGTGAGGACCGGGTAAATCACAGAGCTGGGTCGTGCACATTGCTTTGCTCTGTTGAGTTAGCCGAGCTTCAGCCTGTTTGGCTGTGCTCAGGCACTTGCGTTTAAAGCTAAGTACATGCATAGTAATTCCACTTAATTGGAAGGGACTACTTGCTGCTTGTATGCCTTGCAGAATTAGGTGCCAGACTGCTTGCTGCTTGAGTGCCTTGACGACTGACTGTAGCTTTTCTGGTACAGTTACAACAGCAGTACATAGCCTCTGCTGCTTTTGGAGGGCAAATTATGCCAGATCAGACTTCTTAGCGATGTCACTGAAATCATGCTAAAGCTTTTGAAACACATTTTCTCATTGAGAAGTAAATCCTACGAAGACTCTTATGACTGTAGCTAATCACAAGCAAAGGAGTGTAGATTGAAGTCTTTACATATTTTTTTTTTCCTTTTAGGTTGTTAAAATTCCCAAAGCTGAAGTCCCAAATGAATTGCATACATTTAACTTCTACGTGTCAAATGTTGGCAAAGATAGCCCTCAGGGAAGCTTTGACTGTGTCCAGCAAACTGTCTCAAGGTAAGTTTTACTTAACATTTTCTTTCATGGCAAATTTAAGTAGATTCTGTGGCTTTATGCTATATGCTCAAACCTTTAACAGAGGCGTGCTCTTAATGATGAGCTGCAGCTTAAAAAAAAAAAAATACCTAGCAGTAGCATGATTTTTTGCTCATTATATATAAATACTTGCTTTTACATAGAATTCTTTAGGTTTTGCTTTTAAAGAGAGTAGCCTTTTGATTGCTTTCTCACCTCTCAGAGCTATTTTTAAAAGCATTTGGAGTTCAGTATCATCCAAGCTAGACCAGATCCATTCTCCAACCATATGTAAATATGATTATAGCTGGCAGCCTGCTAGGAGGCCAGCCATGATGGATAGTTGTCTTATTTTAAGAACCACATAACTCAGTGACCTACCCATAGCTGCATGACCACCACGTTTCAGAACCTAAAGGCAATACAGCAGCGCCTTGTCCTGGTTCGTTTGAGTCAAAGTGAACAGTGTTAGGGTCTAGCTAACAGCCCAGCAAGCTCCGTGCTCTCACACCTGGCCTGCCTCAGCCCCTGGAAGAAGGCATTCAGTGTGGTGCTGGTGGGGTCGGGGGTGCAGAACCACTGCCTGTCCCCACGCGTTTGCAGGAAGCTGCCAGCAGAGCCTGTGCTGAGCAGGGAAGCTGATAGCAGACAGCCCTGTGTGCATCTCCGAAAGGGGCTGCTCCTCTTCTGGCTGCAGAAAGGCTCCTGCACTTACCTTGGAAATTGGGGTTTGTTGTGATGGAGAATTTACCATAGCTCTCTGCCTAGCAGGAGACCTCCAAACGTCCTCACTTCTTGTGCTAGTTCTCTCCTAGGCAGTGCAGCCTTTCTGTCAACTCGTGCAGCTGGTGGGACTGCTGAGAGCTGAACGCTTCAGCAGCGGACCTGGGGAGCATGGGGGGGTGCCTTTTGGTGTGCTTTTTTTTGTTTTGTTTTTGTTTTCCCCCCGTGTTTACGCTGTGTCTGAAAGGAGCCGGACAGTGGCTGCTGATGCTGGCACAGAGTAAGCAGCAGGGGTAAGTCCTGCTTGCTCTCCCCTCTTCTGTCTGATAAAAGTTGTGTGTGCCTGGTGTGCTGAGGCTGCTGCCAGCTCCTGATTAGAAAACCTGCAAGTGGCCTTCAAGAGGGCCATTGAGGAAGACAGCTCATACTCCTGAGAGAAATTGCTTCAGGGTCCTTGTGCGGGCAAGCCTAATGTGTAGCGGTCCTCAAGTCCGACTCAAGTGTTTCACTGAGCATCTCTGTGGGCCCTTTGTGAAGGAGCAGCTTCTGTTAAATTGAACTGAATTCATTTTATAAGAAAGATTAAATTTAAGCTGCTTTAGGTCTGAATAACATACCTAAGTAGTTTTAATGTGGTTCTGCCAATCTATTTTGAAAGCTTGTTTGAATTAGATTTTGAGTTCTTTTGTAGTCAGCTCTCAGTTTATTGGAGTATTTTATGTAGAATCATTGAAAAATAATAATACAGAAGGGACCTTCTGCTCAAGGCAGGTCTGGCTTCAAAACTTGCTCAAATTCAGAAAATCCATAGCCTAAGGAGGGGAATTGCACAGTGTCTTCTTGGTTAGTGCTTAGCAGCTCGCATAGTATTAGCCTTTTCTCTGAGGTCTGAGCTGTGCCCCATCTCTTCTTCTTTGAAATATATTTGGGACAAGCTGCTATGGGAGCTGTTCCATGCAGATGTCTTGCCCAGTGGGGCCCTTTCTCTTCTTGAACTTTGCTTGGTTGCTGCAATCCGGGGAAGTGACAGCAAGCCACATGCACTGAGCAGCACACGATGCTTCGGTGTTGGTGCTGGTCCTTCTTAGATCGATGAGTCCCTGTGATGGGTAAAGCAAATGGGCAACAGGTAGAGCTTGCACTCTGGGCGGCAAGAACAATCTCTTTCTATTGTACATATGCTGTTCTGGGAGCAAGAAACAATTCCAAAAATGTAGCTCTGGGCTCCAGTTGGACAGAACCGTGGCTGTATCCTGGATATTCTCAGTGGCTTGCCTTTGTCCAGTCTTGTGGCTGTCAGAAACAACCTGGTAAGGTAAGAAGCTAGATGCTGAATGTTGTTGCTCAACCTCTCCTTTTGGAACCTTAACTGGGGAGTTTCAGGGTTGTTCGAAGTGTTTCAGGCTAGATTAGTCTGACATCTTCTTTCTGGACAGAACGAGTGCTCTGCTGCACAAAATAGGTGTTCAGAGCTGTAATCACTAAGGTTAAATTAAGTTGCTGTTAGGCCGTGGACATGCTCATCTGGATGACTGTGAGTGCATTTAAACTGATTCAGGGCAAACAAGAAGATGGTTTTGGGGGAAAGCCACTCTTCACCTATTTTGCAGCTTCTGCCAGCAGCTCCGACAGTGAGGTGCTGCCGATGTCTGTGGCTGGTAGAAACACAAGGCACTTGCATCCCAGAGGACTGGGCCCCTTCAGAAACCTGACATCTGAGCTTTACTGAGGAGAGGCCACACCTGCCCTCTCATTTGTTCTGTTGTGCAGGGCTTTGTTTGAAGTGTCCCTTATAAAATACAAATCCCCAGAGTTAAACCAACATTGCGGTCAAATGCACAGGGTCAGCAAAAAAAAAAAAAAAAAAAAAAAAGGAGGACAACCTCTGAAGGCAGCAGTTAGTGGTGGCAGGTAGCATACAGGCTTTGAGGGGAGGTCTGGCTTTGCTTTCTTCAACCTCAGGGAGACGTGGGCAGTCACGAGCAAGTTGTCGGACTTGGGCGGGCAGAGGAAGCTGGTGACTTTCAAATATGTGCTTAACTAGGTGCTGAGCATTACTCAGAAAGCCTCGAAGGCATAATGTGCAGGTAGCTGTTAGGATGCCCATGTAACTACTTCAGCTCACGTAGTAATTTGAGTAGCTTGCTGTAGTTCTTAGTACAGCCACTCATCCTATCGTGAGCTTGCCCCTCAAAAGTGGTTGTACGAGAACATTGTGATTATATTGACAGGTAACATGGATAAAACTTGGGCGTTGGGCATGCAGAGGTTATTTGAAACATCTATTAGCTAGCTGTCAGAAGTGAAAAACATTTTTCTCTGCCTGTTAACACAGGTGTTTAAGTTTCTAATACAACCATACTTCTGGACTTGAAATAGTGCTTGGGCTCATTTTTTTTTTTCAATGTTTTTGTAGTTCTGGAGTCTCACAACTGAGTTGCCTGGGATCTGTACAGAATAAAATTACAGTATGTGCAACAAATGATTCCTATCAGATGACCAGAGAGCGCATGACCCAAGCAGAACTGGAATCACGCAATCGAAGTGCAAAGTTTATTAAGCCTGGTGGACCATATTTAGGTATGGTTGTATTTCGTTTTCTACTAGATGTCTGTAAGTTTTCAGTAACTATTTCCTTTGGCATACTGTTGGCAAGTCCTAGTTTTAAGTGGCTCGCTCTCACGTCGCAGATTTAAAATCTCCTGTTGCTGCGTTCAGAAGTTAGCTTTTTCCAACCTACCCAAAGCCTGCCAGCCTTTCCTTCCTTGTTCCCATATTGCTGGGCTGGTTGAAATTTTGACTGTTGAGCTTTTGAGGGTTTTTCACTCCCCATGCACTTATATCCTCTGTTTTAGTAACTAATGTTTTCGTTTTGTAACAGCACTCTTGACTACCTAAATACTGCACTAAACCATCACCTGAATTTGAAACGTAAAAAAAAAGCAACAGTGAGGAAGCTTCCTATACAAATTCATAAGCTTATTGCTTTTCACATATGCTGATGCTAATTAGATTTATTTTGTCTTCACCATGAATGAGCAACTGTTACCATAAGACTGTTTTTCCATTTAAAAAAAAAAAAACTCTCAAGACAAATAATGCTGGCTCCTTAAGCAAATTGTCTGCTTAAACAGACCCCAAGCGAAAGCTTTCAGTTAAGGAAATGGGGCCTGAGGATGGGTGGCAGCAGAATGACGGGATTTGGTGCTTCTGTTTCAGGCTGGCACAGGCGAAGCCCAGGTGGGACAGGCTGGGTGCTGCTAAAGCACAGAGGGTGGCTTTCAGCGTGCTTTATATGGTACAGGTGGGGAGCTGGGGTTGTCACTCGTGGTAGCGGGTGGTTATGTTTTTGGCCGATTGTTTTTAAGTGATTCAGAGACACGACTTAAGCAGGTGCTTGGCTGAATGCTACTTCCACTATCTGCTGTGCCAGGAGGCGCGCATCTAAATGGGTTTTACCTTGTCACAACATTTGGAGTGCATTCAGGAGACAGCTGGCCAGCTCGTGGTGCTCTGAAAACGTCATCACGTGTGTTTGTGTGGTTGGCTTTGTTCTTGGCAGCCAGGAGGGCAAAGTCCAAGGGCAGAAAGATTATAAAGGTTTGGCCTGCACTGGAAATACATTTCTACAGTTCCTGGGGAACAGCAGTAATCAGCACAGCTATGTGCTGGTCTCTCCCCTGTGACTCCAGAAATTTCCTGAATTCCAAGCGTGTCTGACAGAGGAGAGGTGGAGCCTCGGATGTTCTGACACATCCTTGTTGGCCTCCCTCATCTACCAAACGTGACTTGCTAGCTTCAGAAAAATGCCTCACATCCTCTGGCGGATTGCAACATTTTTTTTTACTACAATAATATCACGTTTTATATTTTCTTTCTGTCCTATAGCAGGTATTACTTAAAAACTGAGTAGAGAAGTTGAGGGCTGTTTCTGGAAAGCTCAGATCCAGGTTGGGCGCTCTTACTTTCACACTCTGGATGCACTGTTTGCAAGCACTCACATTGCTCCTCCGGTTGAGAAACATGCCTCTTTGTAGCTTGATCCAAAATGCTGAGCAGGCTTTCTTCTTAAACTTCTCTGGCATGGTCCCAAGAAGTGTTAGGTTCTTGATATACTGTTTTCTGCCAAACTTGATGACATGTATATGAGCTTATGTAATAAGAGGGGGGGGTAAAGATTTCTGTATAGAATGAATGACTCAGGTGATGAACACCAATTGCTGGTAGTTTCTTTAAGCAGTGGTGCAATTGTTTCTGTAGACTTGTCTTCCTAGGCACTCTTCAGTGCTTAAGCATGAAACTGGAAAAATAATAAAAGCAGCATCTATCTATATAAATAAATATGTAAATTTTCCTATCATTCACTTACCTGTTTTTATTGTATTGAATAATATCTTAATTCTGACCCTGATGCATCTTTACTCTCTGAATATGCCAGTGGATCTTAAAATGCTAAGTAAATACAATTTTAGAAAAATCAATTTCCTTGGCTACTTTGAACATCCCTGGTAACGCTTTTTCGTTTTATCCTTAATTTAGGAAAAAGAGTACAGATCAGAAAAGCACCACAAAACGTTTCAGATGCTGCGCCTGAGAGGAAGAGGTCGACACCCATAAACCCAGCAAATACGATACGGAAGACTCATGCAAACAATACTGTTTCTCAGCGACCGTATAGGGACAGGGTGATTCACTTACTGGCACTGAAGGCTTACAAGAAACCAGAGTTACTTGCTCGCTTGCAGAGAGATGGTGTCAACCAGAAGGACAAGAATTCCCTTGCAGCTATCCTGCAGCAGGTCAGATCATGGTTGCCAGCATTTTTTTCTCCTGCTGTTCTTTTAATCATAATTTAGGGGTATGTTACTCCCATATTTAAATGAGAAAAATAATAAACACTTTAAATAATCTTCTCCTCATTTCAGTGTTTCAAACGGCACTATGAAGGGTCCTCCAAATGCAAGCCAAAGTGACAGAAGGAAAGACTGAAAGATCTGGGGGGTAGTTTTGTTTTTCTAGGATGGCAGGCAGCAATTCACTTTTTTTTTTTTTTTTTAGCTTTGTTGCTCCTACTGCCTTTTTTCCCCATGCTTTCCTGTTGCTTGGACTGCTGAACCAGCTAATTGAGAGTAACTGACTTTACTTTCTCTCAGTTGCTTGAAATAGATCATCACAGTACTTCATATTTGTTGTGATGAGTTTATGGGGAGAAGTCGGTAGTCAAGTAGGTTGGTGTTCCACATGCATGTAGTTTGTGGCCTGTATGTGGTATGTTGGCTCCTCTTGTGACCTGTTGTGCACTGCAGTCCGTTGAGGGGTGTCTCAGCCATCAGTAAATGAGAAAGGCAGTGGTCCTCATTCGAGCAAAGGTTCTCTTTGCTATTGTACGAATTCTGCTTCTATCATTCCTGCAGGGTTTTTTCTTATGCAGTAGCTTTTCCAGTGCTTCTCTGAGTTAAGTTCTGCTGGTGTTTCTTCATCACGTTCATCAAAATCACCAGTAAGCCTACGGTGTTTTTACAAGGTGAAACTTGTAAATTCTGTGGTCAAGAGTGACACTAATTTTTCTACTCAAACAGTTTTGAGAAGGCTCATTAGGATATAATAATATGCAGTGGATGCTGACTTTATTTTTTTAATACTACTGGTACCCATAGACTGTGACAGAGTTATGCAAGAATATGCAAGCGTAAGCCAGGAGCATTTTCTGTCTATCTAGGATAGTTTTGAAAACTACTACAGTGAGTAAAATTTTATATTTTTGCAGTTGGGGTTGTTCCTACACTGAATGTTAAACACTGGTTGCTCAAATATGTAAAGTATTGTTTCTTTGTTTGCCCAAAGCAGTGGTAGTTTTTGACCTTGAAGATGTGCAATTTAACAAAAGCTGCATTCTTACTATGAATTTAAATAGTTAATTTCATATTTAAGTTGATTTTAAAAGTCCAGAACTTCAGCTCTCTAGACTAAAAAAAGTTCTCCTATCCCATTACTTTTGGCAATGTTTACAAGAGACTTTTAGAGTCTGAAGGTACTAGTTCGTATTCAGAAATGATCGTGTTAGCAGCACCATGAAAAACCTTACTCAAATTTTTCTTGTCTTTGTAGTGAGTTTTAGCGGAATCTCATATCAGGAGCCTAAACTTGCTAATATCTAACATTCACAGTTCCATTCTCTGAGAATATAGCTTTAATTCAACTTTTTAACAAATGGTTTAGTTTCTGGGTGTCTTGGATACTTTTAATTATTTTTAAGCAGGGGACACTTGCAGACAGACACAAATTAGTAGCATTTATTTATAGTGTATTAAAGGATAAAAAAATAAACTCAGGTCTGAGAATATGTCAGAAAGTACATCAGAAAATAAAGCATGCTTAATCCACTAATACATTTAAATCCTTTTTTCTTTGAGCATCGGCATTTATAACTTTTAGTAAACGCTGGGGAGAAGAAAATAGTGAAAGCTGCAGAAACTGGTGGTCGTTTTTTACAGAGCGATTGAACGTTTTGTATCAGGCAAATGGACCAATGTTGTTTTTCTTTTCCTCAAAAATTTAGAGGAGGAAGTCTGAAACAGCCCTTTCGGTGGCAGTGGTCCTGAGGTTTTGCTAGTTAACTTGAACTTTTTGAGTATACTTTGTGTTTTTCTTAGGGAAGATATTTTAACACCTCACTTGCAGGGGCACACGACTTTCTCACGACAGTGACTTGCTGCAATGAACCCTGTGTCTGCAAGATGAAGAGTGTTTCTGTGCGTCTCTCCTTGAGCACTAAATCTTGGTTTTAAAATAGAAATTGTTAGATATGGCCACAGTTACCTTTTTTCATCTGTCTGCCTTTTGTGTGTCAGAATAATCCATCTTTGTAGTAGAAGTGCAGTTATCCTGTAAGCCTCTCCGACAGAAAGCTGTAGTTCCTTGCAGCTCGCAGACACTGGGGAAAGAAACACCATTCTGTTTACCAGGCAGGAGATGATAAATAAGCTGCTCTTGCTCATTGAGGTGGTGATGGAGATGCTTGTCCAGGAACAGCCGTGCTCCACAACTGCAGTGCCGTGGTGTCCTCCTGAAGTGGAACAGCTCTGAGCCCGCACCTGGGGATGTGCACTCTCTGCTCCTTCACAGAAAATAATATTAAAAATCAGGCCTGTCCACATGCTGTACCAGTGAACACTGGGCAGCTTTGGCATAGCTTGCCATGGTTCTTAGTGCTGTATTAAACTCAGTGTTACGTTGTGCAGACAAATTTACATGAGCATGTTTCATATATCCAAAATTGACCATGTTTTTGAGGATCAGTACGCTCATTACATGAGAATGACTTTGATCTTCACCTCTAAAATCTAGAACACTTGTGCTTGATTTTGTTTTCAGTAATGATTTAGCTCTGCTTTACTACTGTGGTTTGTGTTTAAGTATAACGAACTTTTTTTCTTTTATTGATGTCTGCCTGTAGGTAGCCAACTTGAATCCCAAGGATAACTCTTATACTCTGAAGGATTATGTATTTAAAGACATTCAGAAAGACTGGCCTGGATACAATGAGTTTGATAAACAGTCACTGGAATTAATACTTTCTAGGTAAGTTAAGTCTCTAGGGGAAGGAAAATAAGTTTTGGAAACTTTCATCCGGGAAATGAGGAGTGTGTGCTTTCCCAGTAATGAAAGAATTATGACATGGATGTTTTTGCCTTGTAACCTGAAATATGGGTAATCCTTACAGAAGAGTAAATTCATCTCAGAATACCACCAGCACCAGTCATTTGGAATCTCCTGTAACTTCTAATAAAGATGCTGCAACAGCTTCTCCTTCCCAGGTATTTTGTGGCTTTTTAACATTATTTACAATGTATTATGATTTAACTGGCTTTTATATTGGAGTAAAAGCTGTAATGCAGAGCACTAGTATTGTCTTTATCATATGAAAAGCTGAAGCTCTTATTTCTAGTTGGTCAGTTACATTTATTTTTTTTAAAGATGGTTGCACTGTCAAAGGCTGTAAACCATATGCTCACATAGCTCAAGAGCTGCTATGTTTATTAAAATCTTCAGGAAAAAGCAGTTCCTGAATACATGTTATCTTGTAAATAAGCCTAGATCTCACAGAAGCTATCCACGTAGTGTCTGAATAGTCGAGGCATCAGCCTAGCGTGTCGCTGTCAATAGCACACTGACCTTGCAGGGAGCTTGCCTGTAGAGGCTGAACTTCTTGGCTACCCGTTATTGTTACATTCGCATACTTTCTGATTAAATACTTAATAGTTTTGTATTGACACATAACTTGATTATCTTGGAGTGTGGGAAGGTCTTCTGAAAATCATACATACAAGGTTTATATATATATTTATATAAATATTTGTTACGCAATTGCATACATTCAAGGTTCTTTGTGAATATGGTACTTACAATCCATCAAACCCGCACGAACATCCTTGTGCTGCTCTTTAAATATAATGCTCAAAGTCTAGAATAAGGACAAATTGCCATAGCAATCTACTGTTTGAGGGAATGTTTTTCTTCCTGGCATCATTTAAATACTTGTTATGGTGCAGGGTAAAAGGCAGGTCTGGATCAGTGGGAGGTACATCAGCCTTCTCCCAGCCTCTTCAAACTTAGCATACATACGTCCTGTTTCTCTAAAAATAATAAAACAGGACAATACAAACTCTTTAGAAAGTGCTTAAAAAGTCCATATAAAACACACTGCTTTACGGAAAAGCACAACTCTTTCTGTGACAGAAACTGCACGTTAGTAAGTGCAACCAAAACTTGAAGGAATTTGGTTATGCGAGCTTGTGTGTGCATAACAATAAACGGGAGAGGACTTGAAGCCTCTCATGGTTAAGGTATTTTAGTGGTGCTCGGAGCTGCCGTGGTCAGCCAGGGACCTGACCTCCTTGTCTGGCTGCAGCCTTCTGCAGTCTTAGCTGTAGGCTCGGACAAAGAACTTGCAAAACCATAAGATTAAAAGCTAAGAGTAAACAAACTACGTGTTTAGCTGCATCATTTTCTTGCTGGGCGCCGTTGCTTTAGGTGTGGGATGTGTGAGATTTGTCTGTTCTGAGATGCTTTTGCCCAGACCAGCAGCGATACTGAGTTCTGCTAATCTGTTTTATTTTTCAGAAACGCCTCTGGGATTCCGACTTCATCGACCCCCTGATGAACAAGAAGCCGAGGATCTCTCACCTCACCAGCCGAGTCCAGCCATCCTTTGGCACCCAACCTCCTGCCCCTGCCAAGAAGGCAGCCCCGGCCCCACCACCAGCCGACGCGGCGCCCGCCCCGCTGCCCCTGCCCACCGCGTGCACGCCTGCCTCCAACCCGCCCCAGACCGCCAGCTCCAACTCTCCCAGCACCCCCAAAGGGCATGGGACCCAATATCTGCCCACAGACAGCATCAACCAAAACAGCAGTAGCATCTTCAAGGACCAGCAAGAAAAATATACCTCTCGGACTCCCTCGGGAACCCCAGCACCCGCTGACAGTCCGTTGGAGGATCATACTGTGCCGGCAGGAGAGAACGGCATGGTGTTGTACAAAAAGTCCAAGAAGAAGGCCAAAAAGCATAAAGAGAAGGACCAAATCAAAAAGCAGGACACTAGGAGTGCAGGCGAAAATGAGAAGGACCTTGAAAAAGAAGAAACTGCCAACCTGAAAAACCCCGCCAGTTTGGAGACAGATGAAGGTACCCATACGCTGCTTTTCCTAAATATTGCATGGGTAACTGGTGTGAAAAGGTGCTGGTAAAAATGCGGGTGGAAAGGTGAATGGTCTGTTTTCTCCACTTGCTCTGTATTAAGTTCCTTCACATTATCCCTAACTTATAATAATGAAATTAGGAAATTGTATTTTTGCCTGCCATTGCATTACATTTTATCTTTTAGTTTTTAAAAAAAAAGAAAAGCCCCAAAACAGATGCTGAGCTTGTTCTGCTGGAACCTAAAGTTAGGCATATTTTTAAAAATTCTCACTCTGCATTACTAAAATGGTTAGAACAAAGAAATATTACGTGGATTCCTGTTGGACTGTAACGCTTTAAAAGGAAGGGCTAGGTGCTAGAAAAACTCATTAGATTTTTTTTTAAAACTTCCATGAAACTGAAATTTACTTTTTTAATCAGCAGGTTTTAAAGCCTTTGCTCTAATAACGTATGATAGAGAAGCTTGTCAAATATATGTATTGTATACTATTTATTGAAATGCATATTTACTGAAAGACATGGGTCAGAAATAAATGTATTTAATTAAGTATTACAAGACAAAGTTCATGTTACTCTACCTTTTGTTGGGTTTTCTAAAACCTGTGTAAACTGGAAAATGATTTACTGGAATTTTGGTTTGAACACTGCTGTGTGCTCTTCTCCATTTTAGCCACAGAACCTACTACTTCAGTGAACTAGAAGTCAGGTTTGGCCCTTGCCTATCACAGCCGAAAGGAATCTTCAGAGCATGCAGGGTGCCCCTTTGAAGGATTGTGTGTGTACATAAGCGTGCTTTGAGATGGTCTTTTCGCATTTACCCTGGACGTACTGTCCAGTGCCCACATGTGGCATGGAATTGCCTTGGAAATAATTCATGCCTGACTTTACACACCTATGAACATCTTTCTCCAGACACCAGTAACATAATTCTGAATGGCTAGGGAAGTAAGGATCCATATTACCCTCCAAGTTGATGCTTACGTTGAAGTTTTCAGATGGCTCTAGCCATTTAAGCAAATTATGCTCGAGCTTTTGGAAGTGAAATGCTCACAGCCAAATTGTTCATAGAAATAGCATTTGTTATGCTGAGGTTATGGGAATGTTTTGCATTTTTCTTAGAATTTATTCTTATTCCTATACTATTTTCTACCATACTTCCTGCTTATAACCTGTGATAATTTTAATATTAAAACCAATTCAGTAGAACACATGTAAGTCTTCCTGTGATTTTGCTCAGCTTACAGCTTGGTAAAAATGGCTGAGCTTCGGCAGAAATACTGTGCTTAAACAGCAGTGATGTAAGATAGTAATTACAATAAAGGATTGTATGTTTTTTAAGCTTCCCAACAAACCCCAAATGAAAGGCAGGCAGATTACGCAGATACTGAACCGTACTTCCTGTTCCAGCTATTTTTCTTATTTGTCAAAAAGACAAATGTGTCTTGAAACATTTCTTTAGAAAGACGGACTGGAGGTTGAATGTACTGTGTTTTCACAATGCCGTCTAAAAGAGCAAAAGAGCAATTTACAAGTGCAAATAACTTTCAACCCCAGTATTGCCACGTTAATTGATGAACAATCTTTGTTGCAGGTTATTGAAGCCTGAATGCCAGTAACCCATACACAATGCTCTTGACTTTCCTGTCTAGAAGAGTGCTGAAATTGAATCCAGCTTTGGATATCCAAAATGGGTAGGGAAGGAGGGACAAAAAAAGTGACATGAAAAGAACTTCAGCTTTCTACTCCCTTTATTGCCATGCTCAGAAGCCTGGGTGTTGGTATATATCAAACTCTGTTCTTTGTGTGACTACATCTGCTGCTGCGTAATTTGAATTGCTGTGCAGATGCCACATCATGTCTTGAAATAAGAAAAGCTGACCTCTGAGTAATAGTTTGGTCATGCAGACCCTGTAGAATAAAGTAGCCATGCCCTCTTTGTAAACTCTGGTGCTGCCTACTGTGGAGAAGGTCTTGTGAGCACTATTATTAGTGCATAGAGCTTATTGCCAGTAATTTACTGTGAGAATAAACTAAAGGATTTTTTTTTTCCAGTCTATCAGGTCGGTACTGTTTAGCTCTATTAAAAAGCTGTTTATCATGAGCATCAAAATTCTACTTTTCCACAGGAGTTAAAGAAAATTCCACTGCCTCCACAGATACTCCTTCATCGACAAGTGAACTACCAGACTATTTCATGTGAGTAAAATAATAATTAAGCGTCATATCACTTACAGATGATTTTTCAACTACTTCAGTAAAAACTCTAGTTTAGCTACAAAACTGAAAAATTACCAAAATATAATTTTACAGTAATGACAAATTTCTTTAAAATGACAATTTCCTCTAAAGGAACATTTTGATTTAAGTCAACCAGCTGCCCTATTTGAATACCTGTAATTTTTGAAGTCTAAGGCTGTCCCTTAATTATTTTGAGGGGGAAGAAGTATTAAGAACGATTTTTAATATGCTTTAGCAGATAAATAAAAATTAAGAAATTCACTCTTCCTGAAGAGCAAAATGAAGAGCCATATGAACTTGTGTTGCTTTCTGTTTAGGGGTGAGGCAGTACAGAACAAAGTTTGAATGCTAAATTACTCAGTACATGAAGTTTAAACACCTGTCCTGTGTTGTCACTACTTAGTACATCTAAAGAATATCTACTGACTAATTGGAAGCTACAGCAAAATATCCAATTTCACCACAAAATTGTAAAACAGGGGCCTAGAGATGGTCATGAAACCTCCATTCAAATTTAAATTCTAGCTTCTTAATTATGAAAAAAGTAAAAATGTGCTAAACTTGTATATGAAACATTGCATATCTGCAATGTTTGGGGTATTGCACTCTTTACAAATGAAGAAAGACTTCCCAGTTGAGTTTAATTTTAGCTCCATAGCAGATTGTCACGTCAGATGCCCAAAAATTAAAATTCACTTCCTATATAATGAAAATTTTCGTACCACATTGCAATAAGAAGTACTGAAGAGCTTGCTTTGAAATGGCATAACAGCAGAATCAGTAGGTTGCCTAAATGCTTTATTAAAATACTAAAAATAATTTTCTAGGAGAGGATTATTCTTCACATTGTAACACAGAAATAGCTTCTGCATATTTAATGCAGCTGTGCGTCGTGGGCAGCCTGAGGCACTGTGGGGCAGCAGTTTAATGCTTCCTGCGTTGGGCGGAGAATTCAAACACGTAGCCAGCTAGGAAGGGGATGTCCTCATAGGTCTGTTCAGAATGGAGAAGGCCCTGTGAAGCAGGTGAGGGTAGGTGTTTGTCTTGTTCACAGTGATTAGGAATTAGTGAGGTCAAGAATTTTGACATAAGCAGAAAAAGGTCAGCAGAGTTGCCGGCCTGGATTATAGGAGAGCGAACTGTAAACTACTCAGGGAACTAGTTAGCAGCATCCCTTTTTAGGGGTCCATCAGAGCTGATTGCTTTTGAAGAACCACCTTTTAAAAGCCCAGATGCAGGCAAACCCAGTGTGTGGGAAGTCAAACAAGCGGGGCTGAAAACCAGCCTGGCTGAACAGAGAGCTCCTTGAACTAGGGCAGAAAAAGAAAATATATGCCCTCTGTATGCAAAGTCAGGCTTCACAGGGAGAGTGGAGAGCAGCAGCTCACATCTGCGGGGAGAAAACAAGAAAAGCCAAAGCTTGGCTTGAACTGACACTTGCCATTCAGTTAGTCCTGAAGTGGCCAGGCAGTGGGACTTGATGGTCAATGGATGCTGTGTTTGCAGCTCTGGACAGACACAAAGCAATCAGTTCCTAGCTTCTAGGAGAACAGTTAATTCTTTTCCTCACAGAGGTAAAGAAGGGCAGAGGGCAGCAATTAACCCATTCCTCAAAGCATCTGTCTGATACTGTGAAATGGCTTTGGTGTACACTCATACACACACTTGTTGTTTTTTTTTGTTTTTTTTTTTTTTACATTAGGAAATACATAGCTATAGTCTCGCATGAGCAGCGCCAGAGTTACAAGGATGACTTCGATGCAGAGTATGATGAATACAGGAGTTTGTATGCTCGGATGGAGAATATCACCAGGAGATTCATGAAGCTTGATGCACAAAGGAAACAGCTTTCTCCAGGGTCCAAGGAATATCAGGTAAAGCAGAATAAAACCACACACGTTTGTCTTTTCTCTCATCTTTTCCAAAAGTCCACATTCTCAGCACGGGCAGATGCTTCAGCATAGTAATCCATTAAATTGTATTGACAAGGTTTTAAAAGTTCAGTGTTCAGGAGAGACCAAGTGACTGGTCATATAGCTGGAGTTACCAGATTGGCTGTGGCTTTGCTAACTGCCCCACAGCATCCCAGTGATGTGCTGCTATATTGATGAGGGAGAAGCACAGAAATATGGAGAACAGCAGCTATAATCCCTGGGCTTTGCTGACCAGCTGTTTTCCATTATCTGAAGGAATATGTATTTAACTACATGTACTCAAAAGGACTTACAGCAACAAACATATTCAGCTTCTAGGTGGCTGGCCCAAACCCTAGCTGAAAATTTTAGCAAAGAAGGGTACTAGGAACATAGCATTCCAGTTTTTGACATGCAAATTTCATCTGTTCAGTACTGGTATTCTTTAATTCTGTGTGCATGGTGAGGGTTCTTGGTAGTATCTGGCTACCCTTTATAAGCTCTTTTTGACAGATTGCAAATGTATTTGAGAGTAGAAGGAGTATTTTAAAATAGTTGGTACTGCTTGGTCAGACAAATGAGAGAAACCTTGCAGAACTCACATATGTGGTCTGACTCAGTGTGGACTAGCTCTCGTAGCCTCACAAAACCCTGCAAGGAGTTGTGTAGCCCTTAATTGAAGACTCCACCTAACTGAGCTGTCTGTGAACACAGGTATTTTACAGTGGCATGAATGACTTCACAAAGGGAATCTTCAAACACATTCTCTTCTTGTTGCTTATTTACAGGTTTAATTGCAGATCTGGGCTGTTTCCTAGGTTTGTTGGTCTGGTTATGGTTTTGTTTTTTGTTTTTTTTTTTTTCAGTACAGGAGAGGGATGGCTCTTGGATAAGAAAATATCTTGAGTAAAGCTTTGCGTTTTTACTGCTTTACATAGTTGCATTTTCTATTAGCAGTGAAAAGTTCTTTATTATTGTCTTCACTTTTTTTTTCTTGAAGATCCTTCATGAGGAAGTCCTAGAAGAGTATCGAAAGGTACAACAGGTATGTGTACCACAAGCTCTGTGGGAGTTAGAAATTGCTGTGATGGGCTTGAGGCCATTTTTAAGCAAAGGACATGAAATACTAAACTCAGAAATATTTTCATGCCCTAATTTTCTTTTTCTTTACAGTCTAGCCCCAACTACTATGAAGAGAAATATAGATGTCAATATCTACATAACAAGCTGTCTCATATTAAAAGACTTATAGGTGAATTTGACCAACGGCAAGCAGAATCATGGCACTAGTCTTCTGCTTAGACCAGAACATGTGAATGAACAGAAGCTTATTTATTTAAAATTCCAGATGAGTTGCTCTAAGATTCTAAGAGGCTAGAACTTTTGCATTACAAAAGTTTCAGTATTAGTATACTTGAGTTGACTACTTCTGTTGTTGGTGGTGTTGCTTATGCATATTTGAAGCTGCTTTTCCTGGTCCCTTCTTTTCTTCAAGACTTATGTTTGTCCATTGAAATCCATCTTATTAGTAGGTGCTGGGATCCCAGCACGTCTACTATGAAGTTGTGCACATTTTAAGAAAATATTGTAGCAAACTGAAGTACTTTTGGATAAATATAAGGCTATTTTTCTGACCTTTCTTGTTAATGCAAACTCTTTGCCTTAAATGGTAGAAGGTTTAGAAATTTGCACAAAAAAAAAATTAAAAAAAAAAAACACATTGTTTTGGAGGGTTAAAGAGGCATGTATATAAGTGCTATATACAGCCCATACTTGTTACAACAGAAACTCATCACTGCAACTCAAACCCCCCATTGCAATGGTTGCCTTAAGGTGTTTGCTTGTGTGTATTTAGTGTAGCTAAATTATTAGCTACACTGCTTCCCACTTCGCTGCAGCACCTGGGAAGCACTACGTGGCCTACCAATGTCTGAAAGTGTGTGCCTGTACTGTGTGAGTGCAAGAATGTGTGGGTGTGAGCATGTGTGATGGGGAATAAAAACTAAAAAAAAAAAAAAAAGCTGCTACTCTAAGTAGGCCAAACGCTCAGGTTAAAACAACTGACGAGTGTTGCTGTAGGTTTTTTCCTATAAAATTGCTACTTCTTTTGTGGAAGATGAAAACATTTCCATTTCAATAGTTTGTCAGCTTTATTAATGTTGGAAAAATTGATACTTTACAAAAATTAAACAGATATATAGTTTTGGGGCAAGAATATAAAATTAAGCATGTAGGTTACCTATTTATATACTGCTATAAAGTATTTTTTGAAGAGAGATATGCAAAGAAGCTATTGCCTACATGAAATGTATATTTAAAGATTTTTTTCCTGGGTGCCAGGAATGTAACAAACAGATGTATTTAACTATGAAATACTGTGATCACCAAACAGCACAAACTTTCATTTCATGCAGTTTTTGGTTTATTTTGATTTAAACTATTGCTTGCTTTGTCATGTGAAAACACAGGTTATCTGGTCAAAATAGAGCAAAAATCTTTGTTTGTTTTATTGTTTTTGTCTCTTCAAAATGCTGCCAATTGAAAAGGGAAGCATTATGTTTACAAATCTGGTTTTGGAATATTTGCCAAAATTGTGGTAGTATCTTTAGTAAACTTTATCTCCAGCATAAAAAAAATAATCATATTGTGTGTCACTGTAAACCAGAAAATGTTTGAGAGTTGCCAGAAAATATGCATTCAGGTATATGGGGATATGAATTTTTGCCTTAAATTTGTGGGTTCAGATGCCTTCCACATGTGAAGATGAAAGAGGACGCAAGAGGCATCTCCCCTTCTCTTGCATGAACACTATACTTCTGTTACGTATTCTGAGACCAAGTTGGCGCTGAGTCCCTTGGCTTATACTGCACATTTCAAATGGCAAAGTGAAGGGGAGACCTCTTGCTTCCCATCAGCAGCTGCGTTCCTCTGGGCTCAAAGATGGAGCTTGGTCTTGAGTATGCACGCAGCAGTGCCCATGTCTGAGTGCAGGGGCTGCTAACTGCACTGTAGCTGCGCTGGACGGCTCCATTTCAACCCAGAAACAAAGCAGCTGCTCAGATTAAAATAAGGGGAAGCTTCTGGTATCGGGACCCACCCTGGCAGTGCTCTTTATCTAAACTGTATGCACAGATCTGACTTTAGCTGCCACTGTGGTACGTGCAGTGCTGCTCTACAGCTGCGTTGTTACCGTTCGTAGTGCTACCACTGTGTAACTGAGACCCAGTGTCGTTTACTAATTTTTCTCCTTTTACGAGAAAAAGATTGATCTGTATTTGCATGCATCTTCTGGTTTACAGCCTGTGTATCTGTTGCTGGGGATTGTTGTACTTGAGAGGTCCACCGCGTATCATCATGAGACCTGACAAGCTACTGTAACGACCTTAATTGAAGGTTTTGCCCATTTGCATCGAGCATTTCTTAGGCCTTGCAAGTATACCCAACAGCCTATGCAGATTTACAGCACTGTTTTGCAATACATATCTCTTGTTTCCCTTGAGCTGTCGTTCCTGTTCGTCAGATGCAGAGAACTCGCTGAAGCTGGGTCTGTGACTGTATTGCCTGTCCCACGCTCCATTGCTGTCCAGCTCACTCCGAGGAACAAGCACTGGGGATAGTGTTGTCTTGGCTGGGGTTACAGCAAGCCCAAAGCAAACAGTTGATGTAGAGAAGGGGCAGCTGCATGTGCTCCTGCCTGGAAGCTGGATCTCACTGCGGCTTGAAAAAACATGTAGTCAAGAGGCAGGCATCAGCCTGTCCAGATGACTGGAAAAAAAAAAATAATCAGAGGAGGACTGTGTTCCAATCTTGCTATGGTTTTGGGGAGGGAATCTATGCCCAAAGAAAACTGTCTCAAAACAGTAGCTCCAAACTATCACAGGAAGCACATCGCTGTTGACTGCTTCCAAGCCTTCATTTGACCTTGTCAGTTACCAAAAAGTAGTAATACAAATGTTTTGCAAGTGTTTCGTGAAACACTTGGGTAAGTGGTAGAGGCAAAGTTGCTTCAACAGGTTTTAAACAGGATTCAGGTTAAGGTGTCGATATTGTAACTTTGCTCATACGTTAGCTTTTTTAAAATGGTGATGTTACAACCAGTCTTTCTGGATATGTAAATGTAGATTCGTGTGAAGATCTATGGCTGCTTTGAAGTACGATTCTTTTCATAAGTTTTGCTTTCCTCTGTTTGTGTACCTGAGGGGAGAGGGATGTGGGCAGCAATTCCATAGCCGCCTTCTGGGCAAGGATATGGAATTGTCTCAAGGAGGACAGCATCTGGGAACATGAAGGCTTACAGCAGGGCTGCGAATCCCCCTTGCTGAATTGGAGAGTATTCTAAAACTTTTTCAATAGTTTCTGTACCAACTGTATTAAAACTGTATGTGAAAGACCCTGGGGCATTTTTGTCAATGAACACTCGAGCCGTTGTTGCCCCTCTGTTCTGCATCAACTTAGGTTCAATAAAATGTTGACTTTGCAACACTGAGGTGTGGGCCTGTCCTTATCTGGGGGTGGCTCTCCTGGGGTGTGTGTGGCCTGTCACCTTGCCACCATGCTGAGGGGCATGGAAGTGAGAAAAATGCTTCTGGAGAGCAGGAGCTGCATTCTGCCATCCTCGACTGAGCACCCTGCTCCAGTTGTCTTCCAGCTGGTCTCCCTTCTGGCACCCACATCTGGCCTCTTCCTCTTCCCTTTCCTCAGCTGGAGCTGACCCCTGATCCTCATTTTGTGATGCTGAGAGCAGTTCCTAACCTGAAAGAGCAAGATGTTCAACATGCCAAAAAAAATAGTGTCTGGAAAACTGTCAAAAGCCACGGGGCTTTTTTCCCATGCATGGCCAGAGGTGAGGAGGCAGCGTTCTTCCAGGTCTCGCTGTTGGCTGAATTTCAGGCTCTTCTGCTCCAGAGCTTGCCTGCCTGTTGGTCGGTAACTGTTAGCGCTGGACACTTGTATTGCTCCCCACAGGTAATTGTTGGTTACAAATGCAAAACTGATGCATGAATGAAGGGTTTAGAAGCAGGCATTTTTACGCTGGCTCACGTTTCACTGTGCCCTTAAACTGCTTTTGGGGTGTGTAAATTCCGCACGTGTAGTAGTCCTGTGCATTTCTGGCTGCCAAAAACAAGACAACACCCCTCCAGAAACCACACACTCGTTAAAACCCTAAAACCTAAACATTTCTGAAGTTCTCGCTTTGCAACTTACTGCGTTGGTGACTTTTCATTTAGCACGTGTCAAAGCTTAGATTTTGATGACACACACAGATGTAGTCATGGGCTGCCATGGTTCAGGCTCTTTTGGCTATTTTTTCTTGTTAGCTGAGCACTCGTGGATGCTTAAAAGGATTGATGTGATTGTTGGTTACACACACTGCCTGCCTGTAGCCAACACTCCAGCCTTCATCCTGAGCAAAGACCACTGAGAGCCTCGTGTGTTCATCTTCACCTCGATGTCCTGCCAGGTGCTCAGCGGGGATGGGGCGAGGTTGTCAGACCCTACACACTTTCCCTGGCCTTGAAGACAATGAAGTGCATGCTTTTAACATACCCGTTTTATCAGTATCAATGCTGGCTACTAGACACACCTGGAAAAAAAGCCCAGAGAACACCTCTTCACAGGAAAGCCAAAAATGCAAATGCTTGGAAAAAAAAAAATAAAATAACTACAAGCCTGTAAAACTTTGACCAGAAGCTTGTATTTCAGCCCAAAAAAAGGACAGCAAACACTACGTCACTTGCCCTTACGCTGTCAAAATTTCACCATGCAGGCTTTTAGGGAAAAGAAGATGAGCAGACTCTCATGGGCTTACAGGAGTGACAGCGTAGATAAGATAACGCAGACTTAACAGGGTCCCGGGCTGAAATGCCACTCGCTCTCAGAGCAAGTGGAAAAGGCTGACAGGGAAAGAAAAATGCAGCGAGACTGGTGTTGATAAAGCTGCTCTGGGTCCAGGGCTGTGCCAGAACAGCAGGATGAGAAGGGCACTGCAAGGGGCTGGAGACCGGGAGCCACACGGGCGTGGGGAGCAGACATCTCCTCATCTGTTATCTCAGTCTTTCTGAAAGGCTTGCAGTCCTACTGGCAAGCGCTGTGGGCAAGCAGGCTGATTACTGCACGGAGGATTTCCATCCTCTGCCACTATCAGCCAGCATCTTGCATAAACAGGTTCTTCAGATTATCTGAAAAGGTGCACGATCCTTCTATTTGCTGCAGCTGCCCATGAGCTGAGTATCACAAGTGCCTTCCAGAAACACGGCATTTTTTTCTCCAGTTTCTGCAAACTGCTGTTGACAAAAAGGAATTTGTTACAGACCATGAGTTCACATTTTAAATAACCGATTTACTCAGAATCTACTCTTACGCTTTTCCTGATCCTCCTCTTATATTAGCAACAAAAGCATGCATGACATAGGGTATTTTTGCCTTCTTTTTTTTTTTTTCTGGCTACATTGTTTCTTCTGCTTTTCTCTTCCTACTCCCACTGCAAATAAAAAATAAAAATAACAAAATAAATAAATAATAATAATAACGTGTCCTTGCCGTTTGCAAGTGTTTTAGGTGAAATGCTGCCACGAGAAAAGTTAAAACAGGAGGACAGTGATCCCAATAGCCAATACCACACTTGTTTGTGATTCAAAGAGGGCTTATGTTGATTGTCTGTTGCTGCAGCCAGCTGGAAGTTTGCTTGTTCATTGATCTCCCTGTGACCACATTAATTAATGAAATGAGCTGAGGGCCAGAATTAGAAGCCGCAGTTGTGATGAAGCACATGGAGACGTGTTCTCACATTGTGAATTTTCTCTGGCTGACAAAACAACACGCCTTTGTTGTTGGGTGTTTTTCCTCCTGGGACTGGCAGCTGAGGGTAAGAACAGGTAGTGTTCACACTGTTTCCAATAGTGACTATCTCTGGTTCCCTCGCGGTCTTATATGGGGCATTGCCATGAGAAATAATCTCAGGAGCAACTGCAAAAGTCACAAGGATTTGCCTGCCAAGGACAGCAAGCAGGATTGTGTGACAGGAAGAGGCAGACCTGAGTATGCACATGATTTTATTTAAACTTGATTCCCTCCGTCCCCAACTAATTATGGAAAACCTGAAATTGGATTTTTCTTCCCGTATATTTCTAAGAAATATAGGTTGTTTTTTTTTTTTTTCCTGAAAAGAAGCTCCGTCTATCTTTCAGGATTTATTTTATAGGATTTCTTTGTTAACTCATTAAGTCCCCACAAGAGTGTTGATTACAAAGCATTAATAATTACATTTTGGACATAATTATGAGTGGGCAGTAATCCACAGACCTTCTGAGCACCTTTATGCAAGATGCCTCTTCCAGATGTCTTTTCTCCTCGTTTCAACACTGGTGCTTTCTCCACAAGGGGAATTAATTATAAGTGTCACCCTCCCCTCCAGAGGGCGTCCGTTTCAAAAATGATTTTCTTACAAATCACCTGGGGCATTCACAGCACTGATACCATCTCTGCTGACAGTGCTGTCAGCTGCTGACTTCAGCAGAGCAAACTCATGCCCTGCTGCATTTCAGAGGGAGAACCTGTTGGGAAGGAAAAAAAAAAAAAAAAAAGTTCCTTCAGCAGCAGGAAAAATTTTAATCAGATAATTCATCCCTCTTAGATGCCCCAGTGATAACCAGCCACAAAAGATGAACCTGCAGGAAGCCAGACTTCATTAATATTGGTACCCACACAGCCAACTTTTTTCAACCCCGACCACAGGTGCTGTGAGGCGGTGACCCAGCGCTTGCTGGAAGGGGCTGCCAGACCTTTTCAGAGGCATAAGGTTATGTAAAGAAAGCAGGCCAGGCTGCCTCGGAGAAGGACAACATGGTTTGTTGGTTGGAGGTCAAGGGCCGAATTTCTTTCTGCCTCCCTGGGCTCCCGGTGCTCAGATCTCAAAGCCGTGTGGCTGCTGGCACCCGGGCACAAGGAGCGCAGATCCCCACCAGCTCCCCACCAGCGGGGCCCACTGCCAGCAGCTGCTGGGGCTGAAAATAGAAAAATTATATAAATTAAAAAAAAAAAAAAAAAAAAAGGAAAGAAAAGAAAAAGAAGAAGAAAATTAAATAATGACCACCTGGGGAACTGCAAGTGCAACTGTCTCGCATGAAAATCCTGGGCCCTAAAAATTTTTTGGCAAAATCTTAGGGGAAAAAAAAAAATCCAAATGAGACACAAACCAGGGTGCATATCGTGGAAACAACTCTGCATATGGAAGTGGCTGGGGAGGAGGGAGCAGCAAAAGTAGCATCCTCAGGTCGTTTGGCAGGGTGCTTTTTCTATGATTATTTATCATTATTTATCCCTGTCAACAGCTCCTGAAGAGAAAAGTCACACTGATAAATATTTGCACACCTTGCTCTGCCTCCCTCACATCATGACCTAACAGCACTTCCCTGCGTGATGCAGCTCTGCCGTAAACAAAGGGGAAGAGCTGAATCACCTAATATATTAATTGCGCTTGGTTCTCGTAATCAGAAAACTCTTCCTGTTTGTGCATGAACAAGCCAGACAGATGTGCCACCCGTGGCAGGAGCACTTTGCATCGCTGCAGCACAACGTGCCAGCTTTAGGAAGGTGCTCTGGCCCTAGCGATGCGGGCTACACACAACCACCTTCGCCCTTCTGTTTTGTCACTTAACAGCTTACACGCTGCTTGAGAGGAGATACGGAGCTACCCAGCTGCTCTGTAAATTCCCAGTGGCTTCAAGCACGAAGCGGACTTTGATGAAGTAAAAAGCACATTGCCTCTCATATTTCCCAGGGTACAAACTTGTAAGAGGAAAGAGGAAAATTTCACAGTGTAAGAGGAAAATTTCTTTGGCACTGGTCCTTATTTCTTCTTTCTGAGCCACCTGCTACTGTGTACATTAAATTAATTAGGCACTTTGGTTTTCTACACCTCCACCAAAATGTAAACTCGCCCTTAAAAAACACAGCGCTCACCCCTTGCCTTCTCCCCTACCTCACACCTCACCCCCAGTCTTGTGTATCTGGAAGGAATCAGATTACTACTGGGAGAATGTGGCAAAGTGCAAGTCCACAGGACAACTCATTTTTACAATTATTTTAGAAGTTCCACAGCAATTTTAGGCAACGATACCTTCTGGAAATGAGAAATTAAATCGGGCTGGAATTTGCTGCTTCCACCTCCCGCAAAGAGCAGAACCAGGTCCCTCGGGGGCTGAATTAGGAGGTGGGGGCTGGCCCAGAGGGAGCTGAGCCCCCCAGCAGCCCCCGGCACCCTTCGGGGCAGCAGAGACCGGTGAGCCCGTGGAAAGCAGGGCTTCACTTCTTCACTTTTCAGGAACGCCAGGAGGAAGCAGCAGCCAGCGCCAAGCTGCCTGCAAACCAGGAGCTTTGGCGTGCGGAAGGCTGGAAGGCCTGTTTGTAATTAGCCTCCGGGTTATTGTCCCTTGTGCAACGGTGAGTACCCTGCTGCTCAAGGGTAACTGCAGGTGGAGTCCCAGATCTCGGTGACTATTTACATGAACATCTGCTGCAAAACCAAACCAAAGCCGGGTTGATGTCCTCCGTGCAGGCTGCCAAGGGGTGTTGTCTACCTGGTCAGGCTGTGGACATGTCCACCAACTGGTGCAAGCAGTAATGTATTTAAGCCCCTTCAACCATCATCATTTATTGTACAAAATATTTTTTTTCCCTGCTGATTCCTGCCAAGAGTGAAAGGTAGGCGCAGCCACTGATCGTAACCTGTAATTATCTCCACATTACAGATGTTTATTGCTGTGATACTGTGACACAGCACCTCTTTACAGCACTTCCAGGCTTTACGCAACGGCGCAGTCTGAAATTCTAATTTCTGTGTGTGTAAAATGCCTGTCACCCTCATGAGGCACAGCATTTTCCTTCTGATACATTTAAAAATAAGTCGTTTTCTCTGTAACACTAGAACCACCACAAGAGAAGCCCTCTCCAAACAACAACCAAACAACAACAAAAGAAACAAATAAGGAAAGAAACAAATAAACGCACACAAAAAAGGTGAGACAGAAATCCTCAGTGTAACTATCTCTAGTATGTACGGCATGTTTTCTTCTTCCCTTTTGAAGATGCCAAATCATTTTAAAGTAGGACACCCTGTGCCTCATTGCTTTAAAGGGCTATTTACGCTTTATAGGGCTATTTACACTTAAAGAGCACAAACATCAAAAGGCACAACCTGGGGAAGGAGTCACATCCAACTTTTGGTGCATTTGACGTGCTGATGGGGCCCTTTGCACCAGCATTGCGCCCTGGTTTGACAGGAGGACAGGAGCAACCTGAAGTTGTGGAATCATAGAATGATCTAGGTTGGAAAAGGACTTCAAGATCATCAGGCTGACTGAGTCCCGCCACCAAACTATGTCCCTTAGTGCCACGTCCACACATCTCTTAAATAGCTGCAGGGACTGGGACTCTACCATTTAGTTGGGCAGCCTGTTTAAGTCCTTGGCCATGGAGAAATTCTTCTTAATGCCCAACCCAAGCCTCCCCAGAACCATTTGAGACTGTTACGTCCCTAGCACGTCCCCACGTCACCGTGACTTACTGAACCTCTCCTGCTGGAGGAAGCAAAGGCTGAGCTCTGGGTGATGCGTGACGTTCAGCAGGAGAGGGTGGGACACCTCGTTGCACAAGGACAGGCTGATTTCTGCTTGGGAAGGGGGAAGACCTCACGTCTCCCCTCTGCAGGAGACGCCGGGAACCTGTCCGCGTCCCGTCCCACCGCAGCACCTCCTCCTGGTCAGAGGCTTGAGCACCCGGCGGGGAGCCCCAAATATTTCCCCCTTGAACCATTCTGGTGTTTCAATAGTGAAGAACCAGAAACAAACAAACAAACAATAAAAAATAAAAAAATAAAAAAATAAAAATAAAAATAAAGGAAAAGAAAAAAAAAAAAAGAAAAAAAAATAGGAAAAAAAAAAAAAAGGAAAATGGCATTTCACGTGTAGTTATTTAGTATTTGGTGTTTTTGATGATTTTCCAAACTGCTCCACTTGTTTAACACATTCAGGGATACATTTGCATGTAAAGATCATTTTTAGCTCTGATGTCATCCCAGCTGCAACTATAAACTGTGGAGGACAGACTGCTGTGCAAACAACTCGGCTATGCCCAGAACAAGGTACGAGGGGAATCACATCTCCTTGCTTTTCCTCAGAAAATACCAACGTAAGCAATGCAGCTCTTCACAACAGAAAAAAAAATAATAATAATAAAAATAAATTAAACGATCATTCAAAAAGAATACTCAGAAACTTATATTCATAATAGTATTACGTATAAATGTGGATAAAGATTGTGTATAAATGTGACACAAATACAAAATTGAGATTTATTGAGATTTATTGGCAGAGAAGTAAAAATAAATACTCCTTTTATATGTGTATTTATTTTCTCTTTCTCACAGCATTTTCCTTCCTCCCACTGTGCTCAATTCAATTTTCCTTTTACGAAATTTATGGCCCTGGTTCTTATTCCACACTGAAACAGCTGACCCCATGGCTGATGGGTATCAACAGCAGCAAAAGGAAAATCTGTGGATGCAAAATGTCTGCAAGATAACGTAGTGACAGAGGCTCACAGAGCACACTGAGCAGTAGCGTTTTCACGAGGAAATTGCTTTGAATTTTCTGATAGAATTAGAAAAGCAAGGGGAAATATATTAAATTCCAGTGTGTCGGTAGTACAGAATGATAAATGACGCCAAGCACTTCTCAAATGTAATAGTATTCAATTAAACAAATACTCCATCACCCAGGGAACATTATTACGCTTAGAGAAACATAGACAGGAAATGTAATTCACAAGACAAACAAGGACTAGGAACAGAAGACGGGAAATTACTAACCAAAGCCAAGCAAAGCAGGAGGTGCCTGACCAAAGTGATTCCCAATGCCCCGACACTGAAACTCATGTATGCACACAAAAGATGAATTTGGTGTCCTCTCTTCAACAGTGTAGCCAAGCAAAAATACTGTCTTTTGTCCAATAAGCAAATATGAGCACAAAGGCTTTTATATATATATATATATATATATATACACATACATATATATATATACATACATATAAGGATTACTCAACATAAATTATTAAGCTACTCTGCACAAACAAAGCAAACCTTCAAGTGCACTGGAAGAAAGGCCTTGTATCTGGTGTCAAGAGGGCAGAGCTTGGGGATGTCCAGAGGATTGCTTCTGTATGCTGTAATAAATTCCCTTAATCTTGCTGCATCTCAGTTTGGGTTTTCTGATGGAAACTCACACTGCCACTGCAAATGCTATTAAAGAATTCTATATAACACCTAAATGATACAAATTCTGCCAATTTTCGTGATGATCACAGAATGCTTAACATATGTAAGATCAATGAAAGTATCTATTACTAGAAAAAGTATATTTTTTTGAAAATACAAATCATTCTTTTAACTGTCCTGTGCCAGGATATGTTAAATACCTTCAGATAATAATTCGTCAAAGGGACAGGACCAAACCAGCACACCTTTCGCTTCACATACAAGCCATGTTACTCAGCAATTAATAGCAGGTGCACAGGAAAACAAGAACAGGTTGGGCATGTTCCCACTTTTTTCCTTTTCCTTTTCCTTCTTTTCCTTTTCCTTTTCCTTTTCCTTTTCCTTTTCCTTTTCCTTTTCCTTTTCCTTTTCCTTTTCCTTTTCCTTTTCCTTTTCCTTTTCCTTTTCCTTTTCCCTTTCCTTTTCCTTTTCCTTTTCCTTTTCCTTTTCCTTTTCCTTTTCCTTTTCCTTTTCCTTTTTTTTCCTTTTCCTTTTCCTTTTCCTTTTCCTTTTCCTTTTCCTTTTCCTTTTCCTTTTCCTTTTCCTTTTCCTTTTCCTTTTCCTTTTCCTTTTCCTTTTCCTTTTCCTTTCCCTTTCCCTTTCCCTTTCCCTTTCCCTTTCCCTTTCCCTTTCTTTTGCTTTCTGTTTTTTCCTTCTTTTTTCTTTCTCTCTCTTTCCTTCTCTTCCTTCCTTCCTTCCTTCCTTCCTTCCTTCCTTCCTTCCTTCCTTCCTTCCTTCCTTCCTTCCTTCCTTCCTTCCTTCCTTCCTTCCTTCCTTCCTTCCTTCCTTCCTTCCTTCCTTCCTTCCTTCCTTCCTTCCTTCCTTCCTTCCTTCCTTCCTCCCTCCCTCCCTCCCTCCCTCCCTCCTTTCTATTTAGCCATTCCTCAGCCTCCTTCTTCAAAAAATTGGTCACTGAGGCTTTCATGAGGGATGCAGAAGGCTCTTGTACAGAAAAAAATAAAGAAATAAATAAAATCAAATATGCGTTAAGAGCAGTTAAGAGCAAATGCACAAATATTTTCTGTGCATTTTTTTTTTTTAGGAAATTGACAGCTACACAAAATTCTTCAAATTATTGTTATTCTCTACTATATCCAATTCAAGGACAAAATTTAAGGATTGGGCTAATGCTTAAAGGAATCAAAACTAACCTAGCCACCTAGCATTAACGTCTGGCCAGGACATGGTATTCCACTAGGAAACATGAGGGGGCAGGTGCAAAATCCTGTATCTCTATTAAAGCACAAGGCCAGGTTTGATTTGATTTTCAGTTGTCCTTGCTGGCCCAGAACAGTAAATTTTGGCATTCTGCATGTTCTGTGTGATCTTTTCCATCTGCAACCTCACACATCAATCTATACAGTATCTTAAAACACCCCTGCTGGGGTGGTGCCAATCAGTGCAATGACAAAGAACTAAAGCATTAATGAGGGCACCTCTGAGACCCCTGGGATAAGAGGCTGAGAGAGGTCAGCAGGAAAAGAGCTGAAGTCCTAGCAAATGCTGTAAGAGGTGCACAGCATCCCCAAGGTTCCCCCACGTCTTTTCCTCAGCCCCCACTGCTGGAGTGGCCCCAGTAGTGCCACTCACCACAAGGGACCCTCCTGATCCTGGGAGAAACACAGAACTTACTGCATTTCCCACATCTGGGCAATTGTTGCACTATATTGCTGAAATAATAATAATAATAATAATAATAATAATAATAATAATAATAATAATAATAATAATAATAATAATAATAATAATAATAATAAATGTATAATAATAAATGTATAATAATTAATATATAATAATTAATATATAATATATAATATATAAATATATAATATATAATATATAATAATAAAATAATAATAATAATAAAATCTGTTTCTAACTGGAGGAGGAGAGAGTCTGAGGACGGGCTGTGCCCACGCTGTCCCTGTGTAAAGGGGCAGCAATATTACACTCCTGACTAAAAGGAATGTTTTCACTGATACACACAGCTGTTCACACCTGCCACATCACCAGCATGTCCACACAGTGGACATTTCTCGGCCAACTGTTTGTCAAAGAAGCCAGAACAAAAAGGGAGCTGCAAAGCACAAGACCTACCTGGATTTCTAATGAATTACTTTTAACTCTAAAAGATTTCCCAAATGCTTCATATTCACCTATTGCCAATCACCACAAACCACATTTCCTTCAAAATCTTAGGAAGCTTAACCTGTTATCCTACAAATAAAACAGTGCGGGAAAACAGGAGTTGTGCCTTCTCCTAATCTCCTAAACGATTCAGATCAGTGTGCTGTCCTGAAACAGCTCCTTACAGATGTGCAGATTGCCTCTCCATGTGGGTCCTGTGTGCAGCTGAGATCCCAGATGTGCTCTCCCCTTTGGTGTAAAGCCAGCTTTAAGGGAAACAGTTTTGGAACCGTGGCAGCATTACTGTTTTTGGACACTCATTGACCCCCGACTGGCTGCTAAAAATAGTTTCCCTCTGCACACGTGGCTGTTTCACTGGAATTGTCTGAGTTTGCTGGAATTTGCAAAATCCATTTCCCCTGCACTATTTCCCCACCTATCTTCCCCAGCTCGAGACTGTGATTCTCCTTCTGCTGGGAGGAAAATTTCTTACCATCATCACCCATTCTGTGCCTCCTGTCAGGCAGAAAGGGCTCAGGAAGACCAACACTTTGTTCATCTTTTACAAGGTATTTGGGTATTGCTTTGCTCAGTGGTGCAAGGTGGAGCTGTTTGGGCCCATTTTCAGGGCCGACCTGGAGTCACACCAGGTCGGCGGTGCAGGACCTAAATCCCCAAAGCTTTCTGTGTCCGTCTTGACCTGCCATAAAATACTGACTGAGCAGCACCCAAGCCTCTCGTTCCCATTCCAATATTACTTTTCCTATATTAACAGCTTGTAAGAGTCCTTATGTTCAGTCACAGTTCTTTGTGCATGGGGTAAAAGCCCAGGCTATCATCCCTCCCATTCAACTACAAAAGACTCCAAAATTTAATCAATTTCAAAGAAAACAGAAGAAGTTAAAAATTAATCATTCACATACACAGAAATGTGTGTGGACGTTTTTATACAACCTGATAGACATGTTTAGCTACTAGGTTTCTAGAGTTACTTTCATGCCTCTGAACTGTATGTAAATATTCAATATGCCAGCCAGCCTGCCACTTGGAAATACAGACTGCAATCTAAATGTGTGTGGGCACTATGTACGAGGAAGAACAAACATTTTACTGCAAGCATACGTATATAAGTATTAAACTGAAAGTAAATTTTCAGTTCAGATGTTCTCAGCCTGGAGATAACTTGCACATATTTAATTTATAAATGATTCATAAAAAGGCTTAACGGATTTATAATCTCCTAATTACCAGAAGACAATGTTGTGGACGCTTTTCAAGCTTGTATAGGATCAAGACTCAGGCAGGTACATGCTGAACGCTGGTAATATTTTTACACACTTCTTTGCATGGGACTAACACTACACTTATCCTTCCCTTTGTCCTTACTTTAGTAATGCATTTTTATGCATTCTCACAGCAGAGGTTTTCCCCAAAAAGAAGTGTACCTACACCTTTTTAGATATTCCCAGGTGAATATCTAACATGAGCGAGCCTTTCCGAGATTTTCACACTTTCATTGCAGCAACATCCAGAATAAGTAAGTGATGCTGAACCTGGGTGGCACTGGAAAAGTGAGAGCTGATCCTTGCACAACCTCATCAATTACAGGCTCTTGACACACGTACCAGTGAAGCCTGTGTTTATCACAGAACGTATAGCTCCAGGACACCAGGCACCAAATAACCAAATAGCCCCGCAAGCAGTGATCGCAACCCATACCCCATGGTGTGGATTGAAATATCTTCAACCAACACCCCCAGGTTTTGCTCAGGTACTTAACACAGCTGTCGTACAACATGCTCAGGAAAGTGCAGCACACATGTGGTGACACAGCCAGAACCTCTTACAGGAGGAGCTCTCCTGCACCCTGACGTTCTCTGCTGTGCGTGCAGACTGTAAATACAAGTATCTGGTGAAGAGCAGCTCACATCTCTCTGCCTTCTGTATTTCAGGTCTCTCTTCCTTGTAGACTTATAGCCCTATTGTATTTCTTCAGCTCCATGCCTATCTGATGTTATTTGGTGCTGGAAGGATGATACAAGTGTGGGTCCTCTCTTAAACCCTTATTTTTCCTGGGAGTGTTCAGCCCCAGGCTCAATAAAAGTCTCCCAGGAGCTTTTTGTCACACCGAGTCTAACCCCACATCTTTTTGACAATTACAGGGGCTTGGGTTTTAGCCAGTCCTGAGGGCTGTCACATAAGCAGAGAGCAAGCAGGAACTGTAGGGCTTGGGGTGCTGCAAAGGGTGGCTGGATCTCACCACGTTGCCCCCCATGCTCCAGCAAAGATATTCTCAGAGCTCTGAAAAAATGACCAAACAAGTATCCTTAGGCAAAACAAGCTTCTATGCCTCAAGTATCCACCGTACTTTCCTAAAAAACATCAACTTTTAACTCTGTTGATCTGGTATATGCAGTCCACAAACACATGCATAGGTAGTGCCTAATTTTGCTGTAGCTTCAAGGTGAGAGATCATGCACTTAACCAGGTGAAGGCTGTCATGAAGGCTGAAGCACACCTACCACATAAAATAATTTCGGAAGAGCAGTGGGTCTCAGAAGTCTTCTGTTTCCTTATTACTAGGCGAGGAAGTTGAAAGCAGGAGAAGTCAATCTAGAGATTTTCTGTGGTGTACCACGCACGCAGCTGATGCCTGGCAAGCATGGTGTGCAAGATGTGGCATGGTGCACAAAGAGGATACAGAGCCTAATTTTTCCTTTCTCAGCTCTGAACAAGAGTGGGTAGAGCTCAGAATACACATTTTTTCTGTACACAATAGTGCATTTTTCCATCTACAATGCTGATATTGCAGCAAGCAGAATTTGGGAAGCTGTGTAAGCTGTGTTTTGGGTAGGGGAAGAGCTCTTGTGTCTGCCTATCATGTACAAGGTTGGTTAACAGAAAAAAAAAAGAAAAAAAAAAAAAAAACGGAGTAGGAGTAGTTCTGGAGTTCTGGTGCTGCTTTTTCCCCTCACCCTGGTGAAAATTACAAGTTGAATTTATCTAATTTATTCTCTGAATTTATCTGAGTTTATTCTCTTGTTCTTTTAAGCCTCGGTGATGTTGTAAATAGCTAAAACACGCACAGGGTGCTTACACTCGGTGAGTGGCCCAAGTTACTGCAGGGGATTTCTTACGTGTGCAGATCAGTTCTGAGACCCCCAGTACAAGAGAGAGATGGGCGTACTAGGGAGAGTCTGGTGAAGGGCCCTGAAGGTGGGAAGGGACCAGAGCATCTCTCATGCAAGGAGGCCATCCAGCCTGGGAAAGAGAGGCTCAGGCAGGTCTCACCCATGTGTTTAGCACCAGGTGGGGGTTGAAGAAGGCTGGGCCAGGCTCTTCCCAGCAGTGCCATGACCAGAGGCAATGTAGACAGACTGAAATGCAGGAGGCCCCATTTAATTGGAAGGAGGAAAACTTTTATTTTATTTTATTTTTTAATTTCTGGAGACATCATGATGGACACAAGGCTGAGCAACCTGCTCAAGGTGACCTGATCCATTGGGCTTTGTGCCAGGGGGGCAGGTGGTGTAGGACACCCTCCACCTGGGGGACTGATCCTGCAGTGCCAGGCACAGCCAAGCTCATGACAAGTTCCTCCCTGCAGGTGTGGTGGTGCCCCCATGGGCAACTCCAGCCCCCCGAGGGATTTCAGTCTCATCACTTATCAGTGAGCCAGGCATTTAAAATCACACCTACTTGTTTCGTGCAATGTGTGTTGAATCACACTGAGGTGGTTAGTATAGCTTCCCCAAAATGATTTTTGAGCACTGCTCTCCTAAAATAATATTTGGGGAATTTTTTTTCAGTTCCGAAGCTGGTTCTTCAAACAGTTTCAATTCTCTCTTCATGTCTGGAGTAAAACACAGGCTGAAAGCTGAAGCAAGTCTGACAAGTCATCAAGGAATTTTGAGAACTGCAGACAGGGACCCACCCATTATGGAAAGTTTGCAGGTAGAATACGTGCACACAAAATTTTATTTATTTATTATTTTTTTTTAGCTTGTAGAATAGGAAGTCTGCATAGCAAAACTATCTGAATTTTCCCTGTTGTCCGTGCTGTCACCTCAGGGTGAGTGTCACGTCTTGCAGCGTGTGAGGTGAGAGGAAAGGCACAACAAAACCCTTGAAAGGGCAGAAAGGCAATGGAGAAAATGCATCTTCAGCAAGAACATTTGTTAATGAGGAACTACAGCAAACCTTGTAACAGCACTTGATACTTGTCTGCCTACTTTTACACCACTAGCTATTTCACCGGCTTGTGGTTTCTGGCAAAATGTATAGAAAGTGGAAGTATTGCTGCTGCTTTGAGGCATGTGATTGGGTCTGTAAGAGATTACATCCTCCCGGGGAGGAGTTTTCTGCGAGGAAGGCAGGGTGCAGCCCATAAATATCTGGGACTCGGACGGCTGCTGTCCCACTTGCTGTGAGTGTGCTGCTGAGGGGCGCTGCTCCTGCTCCTGCCCAGCAACATGGTCGATGCCTTTGTGAACAGCAAAATCCGACATGACAAAGTCACCCTTTTTATAAAGGGAACCTGCCCGTACTGCAGGAACGCCGTGGCACTGATGCAGAAATTTAACTTTCTGCCAGGACACCTGGAGGTGGTGGACATCACCGGGATGGAAGATGTGCAGGACTACTTCCAGCGGACGACAGGGCAGCGAACTGTAAGTGCTGGTGCTCCCGTTCCAGAATTTTGTCTCCTGTGCCAGCTGCCATCCGGGACCACTGCTGCTGAGGGTGAGGTGAGGTCTCCTCACCTGGTCCTTTCTGCTGCCTGGGGCTGCCAGACCCCCAGGAACACCTCATGCCTCCTCCAAATTGCTGCACAGGAAAACCCAGAAGGGCTTGTGCAGGGAGCACCCACACGTTTTGGGGACTGTGACCCAAATTCCCCCAGTGACTGTGCTCTGAAGCTGCCTGAGTCCGCACAGAGCACTTGCAGAGGAGGGAGAGCCACAAGTCTGTCTGAATTTGGGCTACTGTTTTCCCCTCTGATGTCAAGCAGAAAAAAAAAAAAAAACACATTTCAAATTGACTCATTTTAGCCGGCAGCAGAGTAGGCACTGTGCTTGCAAAATGTAGTGGCCGCTTATTCGGAAGCTTAATTAAGTAATTAGATTCGTGTGAGGGAGCAACAGTACATGCTTGGATTTCACAAGTAACTTCCTCAGAAGCACTGCCGTGCAGGTTGGGCAGTTCATGCCCCAGCCTTAGCCCTGCCTTTGTGTAACCAACACACCTTCTTCTCCTCCCTGGCACCTTGCTGCCAGCAACAGCCCAGGCTACTCCTCACAGGTCACACAGGCACACGCAAAGCACCTTGCTCAGCTTCCTGGGAAGGGCACGCGACACCCCAGCATCCTGCAGCCCACCCTCAAGCTGATGGAGCACCCTGGTGCACTTTTTCTGCACTGGCTGCCAATAGATACCTTTAATGTTTCTTCCCTTAGCCCCAGCCTGCTGTAGCACTTGAACCACCGGACCTTTTGGAGCGTAGATAATATTTCATCCCTGTATCCTCTGCCTTTCTTGAGCTGCATGAGGCACTGCCATGTGCTGGTGGTGGTCCCTGCAGACCCCGGGAAACCTCATGGCCTTACACCTGGGCTCAGACACAGCCCTGGTGTGGAGTGATGCTGGAAGTGGTGCAACAACACCACAAAAGCAGAAGTGTTTTCCCAGCAGCAAGGGAATCTAGGAGGAAGAGGATGGGTATCTTAGTCAGTGAAGCCACGTATTAAAAGCAGCAGATGATTTCACAGCAGGAGGGGAACTGACAGCATGACGGCAAAAGAAGCCACACACAGGAAGTGTAAGGAAATATCCTGGCTGATGGGGCATGGTGTGAGGTTGGACAGTGAGAGGAGTCGGCTGCTGGAAGCAGAAAGCAAATTCATAGCACAGGAGGGATGGAGAGAGCGGGTTTGCTCATGTGCTTTGCCGAGTGAGGACAGGGGCTCAGGCCAAGGTCACAGAATAAAGCTTGTCTTGTCTGATGCTGCAGGCTATCATCTGAATCAGGGAGTGATTTGGGCTGGAAGGGACCTGGCAGAAAGTTCTGTAATTGTTCCTGGCCACAAGGAGAGTGGCTCAGCCTGCATGGAGATACAAGAGAGGAGATACAAGGCTTGCTGAGAAGGGACCAGCAGGGGTGGGGGAAGAAAAGGGAGATTTTGCAAATCATGGTCTCCTTATCACGAAGTCTGCTTTCCCGACAAGTCCTCTCCCTGCTCTGCTTTTTTAGCGACCCAGTGGTTGCCCTTTTTACTGATTGATCTGTATCGCTGTTTCTGTCCAGGTTCCTCGCGTGTTTATTGGGACAACCTGCATCGGAGGATTTTCTGATCTGCAGAATTTGTATCAGCAGCTCCCCGGGATGCTACAGAAGATTGGTGCCCTGCAGTAGCTGAAGGGTAGGTAGTGGGGAGGGCTCTTTGGACAGCAGCAGTGCTTTCCAGTGCCACAGACGGAATTTGAGTATAGCTGTCAGCAATCCAGCACAGGCATCCGTGACAAGAGCAATGCTGGACTGCCTACCTGGGTAACGTGCATATTGCAGCCTTGCAGAGGACAAGGTACAGCTAATATCAGTACACAGCCCCACGCCTGTGCCCTTTGGCTTGCCTTGTGAAAGGCTTATTGATCAGCAGGTCAGCTCTGGCTACAGGACTAAAGATGTTGCAGGACAGTCCCTTGCCTAAAATCCTGGACTGAGTTTCTCTTTGATCTTTTTTTTTTTTTTGAAATTAGGAGATTATTGAACCGAATTTGTTTTCCCTTTCCCTTTCCCTTTCCCTTTCCCTTTCCCTTTCCCTTTCCCTTTCCCTTTCCCTTTCCCTTTCCCTTTCCCTTTCCCTTTCCCTTTCCCTTTCCCTTTCCCTTTCCCTTTCCCTTTCCCTTTCCCTTTCCCTTAACCTTAACCTTAACCTTAACCTTAACCTTAACCTTAACCTTAACCTTAACCTTTACCTTTCCTTTTCCCTTTCCTTTTCCTTTTTTAATACTAAAGCATGACTTGATGAAGCAGTACTGTGTGCCATTACATGAGAGTGAAGTGCCCGCTCATTTCTGGTATTCCCAGCTGCAGGATATGCTTTATTAGTGTTTGACAGCTTGCATTTCTGTTGCTAGCCTTTGCCTAAGATCTAAACAAAAATGATTTTCCTAGGGAGAGAAGGAAGCCATTTGAGTTTCTTTTGGCCCCACCAACAGTCCCGCATAGCCTTGTTCACCCATGTCCTACTAATACAGCATTAGAAGCTGTCTTTGCTGCCCATTGACGCCCCTTGCAAGTCACATCTTGAAGTGAGCGCTGGCTTTCCTAGCATCGTTCCTACATGCCTGGGCAATGTTTCCAAATTCCTCCTTTTTTTTTTTTTTTAACCTAGGATCTGCTTATCCACAAGTTAAGATGCAACTAAGTGTAAAAACAGAAAAGGGTGTGTTTGTGGGTGTGGGTGCGGGTGCATACAATTCCAATACTGTGATTTCTGCACAATAAGTAGCGTGTGATCATTACAGCACCCTGAATTAAGCTTAAAAGCGGGCATGTCTTCTCAGAAAGAGCAGTCAGGCATTGGGATGGGTTTGCCAAGGAGGTGGTGGAGTCACCATCCCTGCGGGTGTTACGGAAAGTTTGGACGTGGTGATAAAGACAAAGGTTAGTGGGTGATATCAGTTGTAGGGGTATGGCTGGACCAGATGGTCTTGGAGGTCTTTTCCAACCTTTATCATTCTGTGTTTCTGTGTGGCTGAATTCCTTGCTTTATGAAGTTGGAAGTGCTGATTTCCCTGTGTGACGATTTTTAGCAAAGAAGACTGGAGTTAGGTATACGTATATGAAATAACCATGTATTGTACACAAAGAAGTGTGTGCATGTACAGACATGGACTTATATCTCTGTATATGATTTAAATTTATAGGTATGTATACACTCACTTAAATTTGTACTTAAAAGGTCTCCAAAGTCTGTTTCATAAGGGTATTTGTTCATAAAGTAATGTCTCACAGGAGTGATCTCTACCATTTATGTCCATTATTTCTGCTTCCAGGACAAAGATGACCACGAACTGTGACCTTCCCATCTTCACATGCGCACTTCTTGGAGCAGATTCCTTCCAGCTGCTCTCTGTGGGATCAAATCCATCTTTTTAGGGGAATGCAACTTCTTTTCATTTCATTTATATGTGCTTCAGCGTGTCACATCTCTTCATCCTTTCTGTAGTTGCAGAAAGAAGTCCAGAATGTGAAGCAATTCAGCCTAATAAAATACGCTTGCACTAAGTGTCTCTGCTCACCATTGTGTTTCTTTTCTTACATAGATCAGTTCACACACTCATTCTAAGTGCCTCTTTTCTCTCTACGATCTTTTTCTATCCGTCTCTCCCAGAGCAGCTTCTGAAAATCCTCAGCATTTTCCATGCCTTGTAAAACATGTCATTAAAATGGATCAAGCCGGAGCTGCACACAGTAATGCAGCCCCGAAAGCAAGCACTTGCAGCCTGCAAACACTGGCCCTCGCCTTACGACCCGTCATCCTTCAGCTGATGTCTCATGGCAGGGTCATGAAGGTTGAAGCAGCCTTTTTTTCTGTAAACGTTTTGTTACAACACAGCTGCTGGCAAGAAGGGTTGTGGATTCTTCATTTCTGGCTGTAATCTAAGAGCTGCTTTGGACAGAAAATGCCTGGGGCTGTCGGACAAATCCTCAATTGAGGAGGCTGCTAATTGAAGAATACTCCACTGTGACAGCACTGGTCAAATTAAGACTTCAAGTAAATAGCGTTGTGCAGGGAAACCAGACTTATGGGAAATGGGCAGTGAAGCTACTACCAAATCAAAAAAAAAAAAAAAAAAAAAGTTTCCAGAATTGGAAGTTTAGAGATTGCTTTTAGTTGCTGAAGAGGCAGAATATATAAGTAAATAATTAAATAATTAAATAAGTAAATAAGTAAATAAATAAATAAATAAATAAAAGCCTTCTCAATTCTTTCCACTTTTATTTCTTTCATCTTTTAGACTCTGCTTTGCCTGCTGAGCAGACAAAGGCCTAGTGGATGAGAAGAATCTAGCACAATTCTGGGGCCACCATGTCAGCATGGCCCCAGTGGTCACATCCTTGACAAAGCTTTGTCCTGAGCACAGCCTCTCTCCCTGCGTTGAGCTCTCATGAGACAGCACAAGCTTGTCTGCACAGCCACCAGATCAGATCCCTATTTAAACAAACCATCCTGATTCCTCACAAGTTTTCTCTCTTGTCGAGGTGACCTATAGTCTAGAAATATGTTGAAATACAAAATACCAGCCACAAAGTCATATCAGAAATTAACTGAAGAAAAGCATTGAATGAGAAGAGAAAAGCGTACAGCAATTCAAAGTGAGCTGGTATGGCTTGCCTTCTCTATTGATTCTGTTTCCTGCTTAGCAACAGACCTTCATGGAAGTTACATAAAAAAAAATAATGCAGAGAAACCTCCGGGTTTCAAAGGGAAAGATTATTCGGCATGAGAGTGATTGTATAGGGAAGATCAGTTTTAAGAAATCATAGAATCCCAGAATGGTTTGGGTTGGAAGGGTCCTTAAAGCCCACCCAGTGCCCACCCTTGCCATGGGCAGGCACCCCCCCCACCGCAGCCCCCAGCCCCATCCAGGCTGGCCTTGGGCACTGCCAGGGATGGGGCAGCCACAGCTCCTCTGGGCAGCCTGGGCCTCACCCCCTCAGAGTAGAGAAGCTCTTTCTAGATCACCTAATCTACCTGCTTTTATTTTAAAGCCACCCCTCCTGATCCCCTGCACCCCCTGACACAGAGTCCCTCCCCAGCTTTCCTGTAGGCCCCGTTAGGCACTGTAAGGTCTCCCCAGAGCCTTCTCTTCTCCAGGCTGAAGAGCCCCAGTTCCCTCAGCCTGTCTTTGTAGGAGAGGTGCTCCAGCCCTCTGATTCAGAGCTAAGCTTGAACAACTTAAGATGACTTATGCAAATTTGTGCAGATTTGTTCAGCAAACTTTAACATTCTACTAAGCCACAAACGGTCTGTGAACATGAGAAGTTCAACATTTCCTAGATTACGTGACAGTTATGTTTTTTAGAACTGTGCTCATATTCACTGTTCCCAGTCCTTTTATGCAGCTAGAATTTCCATGGGATGAAAAGTTTAAAACCTAATAACAGAGTTTAGATCTACCACCATCTTCTGTGTCAGAGACAACGTCATGGAAGCAGCTGTAATAATTTTTTCTCTGTGTTCCCACACGTCCACAGGTACATCAGAGCCACTGCTGGAGGGTGCATTTTACAGAATTGTAGGCGATGGTCAATTGCAGATGATGCTGCTGAGGGCAGCTGCTGAAAAGGTGTTAAAGTTACAGCTATGATTTCCTATTTTTAGTGCTTGAGAAAGTCAGATTGCTTCCCTTCTTGGTTAACACTTCTGAGGAGAGTTATTCTGGGGCACATTTGCAGAAGTGAAATTACATGCTGTAAATTGAGTGCTTTGGTACTGATAGGCATCAGCAAAGAGCATTTGGTCTACAACACTTTCTGTATTTTTTTTTATTTGTTTATTTGTTTTTAAACAAAGAAAGAACAGAGCTTATTCACGCAGCTCTGTAACCACATCATTATTGCAAGCTGAACTGTGAGAGGAAAGCAGAAATAGCTAAATATAGAATTTGAGCAATTTTACCTCCCTCGAAGTCCTACCATGATATTTTTGTTTGTGAAATGTATTTCCAATGCAGAATAAATAACTGTGCTGGTGCACAACACCTCTGTGGCTTGTGCTCCCCAGTGGTGGTGCACAGCAACACGCCGCCTAATGCCCAGCTCTTCTTTTCATTAAAAGCATGTTCAAAAGGGATCAATGAAGAGAGGAAATAGGACAATTCATCTGAATAGTCAGGAGGATATTAACAGTTTCTGGCTGAGACACCATTCACCAAGAACCACAGGGTTCAACTTGGACACAGTTCTGGTTTTCACCATTTTTACATTAAGTAACAAATTTACACTGATAGGATTCACATCATCAGCTGAGGTTTCTCAGAGGAGCTGGAATGTGAGGTTTACTCAGGTGCATGACAAATGCACATAGATTGTGTTGAGCTGTAACTGTCGAAATATCCATCTGTCTTTCCTGGATATTCAGTCAGTTTCTAGAGTATTTATTGCAAATGGGGCAACCAAGATATTGATTGGAATTCCTAATAGACAGGAAAGAACAAAACAGTGGTGAATGAGCAGATAAAACTAAACATAAATCTGCACTTTTTTCATCCTCTTTCCAGAAAGGTCAAAGATACATTTAAGTAGTTTGCCAGACCTTAGGATGCGTTATCTGATGGGGATTTCATGCATGGATTAGAGTGCATTGAGACATATTCTTATTTTACAACCTTTTGCTGTACTATATAGGCAAAACTCTTAGCAGAGCAAATAAGGTAGAGAGGGAAAGCTGAACTATGATTTTTAAAGAAATTCTTGATATTTTGCGAAGTGTAAATACAAAGCTGAAACAGCACTTCAAATGATAAAAGTATGCAGAGAATATAATCCAGGAAATGAGACTGTCTTGATACGAACTGCAGGGTGTGGAGAGTTTTGTGTTAAAGCTGCAGAATGGGTGTATTCAAACCTGCAGAGCTGTTGGAACTGTATAGTCTCTCCCATTTTCTGGGCTCATCTATTTCCGTTTTACAGTAATTCCTAAAAAATCAACTACCAGGGCATGCTAAGCATCAGAAAACCAAACGCAATCCTTGCTGGAGCAGCTGGGGCAGACCACCACTGGAGGACGGAGGCACCCAGTGACCACCCAAATGCCTCCCATGAGTGCTGGTCAGCAAACAGTGCCCACCCGAGCAAAACATCCCACCAGCAACCTGTCCGAGGAGATTACACGTGACATGGTGCTGTTTTGCCTGTGGTGCAGGGCTCCAGTGATTGCTTTCCTTGTTGTGCAGTGCCTTGCTGTACTTCGTGGTAAGCAAATATGTGCTGCACCGACAACATCAGCCAGGCTCGCTGGCTGGAAAAGCATGACATATTGCTGCTAGTTGTCTCTTGTAATTAGTCAGCTTCTTCTTGCCTCATTATCTCTGAATCATTGTTGGGAACTAACAAGACACAGATTAGCTGTTCTTTGCTGCATCACTAACAAGAAAAGCTATTTGAAGTACCTTACACATTTCTTCTACCCTTTATATGATTCAATGAAGACTTTGCCTGGGCTTGTTAAAGGACAGCTAACAACCCAGATGACAATGTGATCCTAATTTCAGATATGAATAAGCAGCTAAATCCCCTTTGCTTGACACAGCACCGTTCACTAAAATTTTCAGAATTTTTCATCTCACAACCATGTGAAGAAAGCAAAAAATGTTAAAATGCCATCAAATGCAATGCATCTTAATTTAGGGTCTGGAGTAATATTGCAGTACAAATAATTCCTTATCTGTCCCCTCACTTACCACATTGCACATAAATGATAAGTTAATAAGCTACAAAAATGTTTCCATTGCAATGCTCAAATATTCTAATACAAATGGGAAAATAACCATGAGACCGACTAGAGAAAATCTTTTTATTTTGTAACAACAACAAAAAAAAAATATTAAATCTAATAACATGTACATTTAATCACAGTATGTTAAAAGAAAAAAAAAAAACACATAGGAAATGGTGAGTTTCAGTACATGCTTAATAAAATAACTTCTCTTCCTTCTATTTATTAATTTTTATTTAAAAAACAAACAAACAAAAAACAACACTATAGATTCTTAACTATAATAAGGACTATAATAAGGTTAACTGTTAGTGCAGAAACTTTCCACGTTAGTCTCTGTAGAGCTCCATGCTAGGTTGGAAGAAGCCTACACATGTATCAATACAGCAAGAATGATACTGTGCAAGCTCTTACACAACAAATTTTCTTCTAACAGTGGATTTTTAGACTTAGCTTTAGTGAGAGACTGAAGTTAAATTTCTAATTAAATGTCAGTCCTAAAATGTCATCCCAAACCCTCTAAAACCTGCTCAGCTCCCGCCTAAGTACCCAAATTCACCACCTGCTCCTTCCTTTGAGCCTAAGGTGCCTGATGCTCTCAGAGTTGGGAGATGCTGGGACCTGTGCAAGCCCCGTGGCTTGGCACTGGGATGTTTGGGTCTCCCCACCCAAGCACTGGGGGCTCTCTGCTGCCCTGCGGGTTATGTAAGAAATGTAGGTTTGAAACCCCATCAGGTTGCGGCCATCACTGGTTCTTTGGACTCTATTTAGAGGCAAATCCTAATTCTCCTCAGAGCAAAAATGTTCTTGTGGGCAGTTACGAGAACTGAAAACTGAATCTGTCAACAATACATTAAACTGTTTATCAGAACGTGGCAAGTCTGTTTTAAAGAGAAGTGGATGTTGCTAGCAAGATAACTCTGTGCATTGCAAGTGGATGTTACTAGTAAGATAACTCTACGTGAAACATCTGAAAGAGTACATTTCCTGCTCTAGCACATAAATTTTCCTCCTCCCACATTTTACTCTTTTCAAAGCCACTAGTCTGAATAATATTTTTCAGCTTCTTCATAATTTTTACTTTATACTATAGCTAACATCCTAACGTGTTATGCAAAGTTATTCACAAATACCAAACTCAGTGGTGCCTTAATTCCTGACTATCCAAAATCTATATGTTCCTACATGTATCAAAATACTAATAAATTTGCCAACAGCAACTAACCAAGCATCATGACCTACTCTCAGCTGTGTTTTAGAATGTTAGTCAGCTTTAAAAATAGCTTCAAGATAAATACATTTCTACAGAAAATCATCATACTGAATAAAAATAAGAATTTATAATTACAGTTTTTCTAAGAATTTACATTTTTCAGATGTTCTATGTCTGCAAAGTTAGCATATTTCCACCTGATACAGGTGGCGTTATGGGGATACTCTATAAGATGAAAAACTGTTTTAATGTCTGAAGAGTAATATGCAGTGTATCTATGAATTCGTAATAAATACTGTCACACTGCTTGGCTTCTCAGTATAAAATGTGTGATTACCACTGACTGTAACACATAATACCAAAATATTTCTCTTGGTTGGATACAAAGTTCATATTCCCATAAAGCCTATTTTAAATGCCTATAAAACATTTACATAAAGTTAAAATAGCATTTTGTTATACCTTATCTACTTATGTTATCGGCAACATATTATCTTTTAACAGAAAAAAAAAAAAAGGGAAAGCTCTCAAGACACTGAAAATTTAGGACTGCATGCAACACATTCACACAATTTTTGTCTCGGTTTTGTACAAGAAGTCCTTGTGAGGCATATAAATGTATCTTCTCTCAGTCGCCAGTGATGGAAGCACATCTGTGACCAAGCATGTTTCAGGTACCCAGGAAAGTTATGGTTCAGCTGTGTGCTCATTTTTGCTCATTACTTTATGGTCCAATAAAATGTAAGTTTTAGTCTTATCTATTAATTTATGCCTAGAATTTCTATTTTTCTACTAAAATGGTATCATAACTTTAGGGAGGAAATAAAAACTTTAAATTTCAATTCAATACATATTACTTTTCTAATAATTTTTCTTCGCTATTTTCAGTTTTATTTAGTGGTCTTGAAAAAGTGACTTAATGTTCTGTATTTCTAACTGCTTATATGCAACATGTGGATAGTTATATCTCCTCTTTAAAGAACTTTAAGATTTCCAGGTGACACGTTAAAAATAAAAATGATTTATCATTCTTATCTAATGCAAAACTAACTTTAGAATTTTTAGCCTGTAGCAGCCAGCTGAGTCATAATGTATTTCTTACTTTATTGTTTGTCCCAGAATAGTACGAAAAAAACCTCTGCATAATATCACCAGGAAAAAAAAAAAAAAATGATTCTAGCACAGAATATGAAAGAACAATCTACCTATGAAATTTTATTGAAATATAAAAATAATCCATATAAGGATTTTACAACAGGTGATGTTCCTCATAGGACCATCGTACCTAGCTGTAGGCCACCTCCTTCCACCATTAGGACACTGATTTCAAACATTGATGCTAGGACTTCTGACCATGAGACCCACTTTTACCAGAAAAGTCACTACTGCCAGTGAGTTTTCTCCCACAGAACGTTTGAATGACTGTTTGCTCCCTGCCTATAAGAGCTCCACTGAAAGTAAAAACCTATTTGAAGTATAAAATGAATGCTTACTAAAATATGAATTAAGCTTACCCTTTATTTTGCAAACCAATAAATGCTGCAGTAAATTTTTGTGTTCTGAGATATTTAAAGGACTTAAGAGTTGGCTTCTCAGCTTGCTTACTCTGCTACTCTTGTATTGTTTGCAGATGTAGAAAAAAAAATATTTGTTTTCAACAACTTTACAGCTGAAAATAACCATGAACACCACTAAAAATTAGTAATAAAGAACTTAAAAGGGGGAACAGATGCCAGTCATGACATGGCCTGGTTGAATTCCCATGAATGTGAAATCCTTATGCTTGAAATAATTCTTCTTCCTTAAAGCAGTAAGAACTGTATCATGAAAGTAGAATCATTTATTATCAAAGCAAATACTATTAGTAAGTGCACTACAGTATTGCATATAATGTTCTAGGAACATCAGTGTTTATTTTTTGCTGTTGATACTATTTTTATGCTCCATATAATCCCCAATCAGAGGTTTCCCAGTCGAGTTGCACTTCGATTATGTCCAGTCTCCTTACATTACTGCACAATGACATTTCTGAGAGTGGATGTAATTCCTGTATTCAGCAAGTTGCTTCAGGTACATGTTGGACGGCCATCTGTGCATCTCTACAAAATTGCGCTCCTCCACTAAACAATGCAATAAATGAATTAAATGTAATATACAGACGGGTATGAGTGTACAGGCTGCACAAAGTTTCTTAAAATTGGTTTTAAAACATCACAGATATAAATACAATATAAAAAGTAAAGTTGGAATGAATGATGGCATCCATTTCATCAAGAACTTAGTTTTGTACCCATGATACAAAAGTTTGACATGATGTTCCATTGCTATTAAGTCAGCAGTAAATACGTTACTTAATAACATGGATACAACACTCATTCCAAGAGCAGAGAGATCCCCCTAAAGATGGATACTCTTTATTCTTAGAAGACAAACTAAACTGCAAGAGCTTTTCCATACCATAACATTGCAGGTGAGGGTATTTCAATCCTTACACCAATTGTTTGAGATTACAAAAAGCAAGGTAAAGAGGGCGACTAGGAATTTATCAAGATTTTTGTCTTTTGTGCCATGTTTTCTGTCACTGACAATATAAAATCATGTAACAGGTATTAGTCACATTGCTTAGGTGAATTTGCTCTGCCTTTGCAGAACAATGCCTTTTCACTACTGAAGCCCACAGCCCTATAGCTCCTGGGTCGCCCTGCAGCAGCAGCTGCCTGGCCAGGTGGGACAGAGACCCGAACCCAGGCACCCAAAGAGCAGCAAGGCCAGGGAAGTTATGTTGGTAATGGGCAACAGGCAGCATCTTTCATTTGTCTGCAGCAAAATGCAGAGCTGCTTTTGATGATTTCAGGGTTTCAGCTGTAGGAAAGTAACTAGAAATCAGCTACTCCCTGGTCAAATGTTCTTGAAACCAGAGGTGATGCTACATTGTGATGTTCTGAACAATACAGGTCAACTACCAGTAACTGCTGCTTTCTGAGGAGCGAGCTGCCCACCGGAGCTGTACCTGCGAGAGCACTTGTGCCCTGGCAGGTCAGAACAAGACATTTTCACCTGATCCACCTGTGTTTACATTTGCACTTTTCTTTCTTTCCCCCACCTTGCCCAGTGCAAGTTCAGTAGAGCGGAGCGTGTCAATCCCTCAACAAATCATCTGGTAGAGACTGGGAGGAAAGAGAACAGCAAAGGGCAGACTACCAAAACCTCGAAGAATACCTGTCGGGCACCCTTTTCCCTTGAGTGAATATGAGCACTTTCCACCAGGAGCTGGCCTCAAAAATGGGTGTCCGTCACCGCTGAGATTTCAGACACCTCGCCAAAGAGCCAACAGCCACATCAGCCCTGGGTGCTTCACAAGGGGTGAGGGCACAGAGGACACTCCAGGTGATGGCACAGCAAACATTTGGTGTGGTAATATTGTACAGCTCATCCCCAAGCTACTCGGGCACTGTCAGAGCATGTCCTGACCGTTAGTAGAAGTCTCCTAAGTTTCACTTGCACAACTCTCACAGGAGGCTCGTACACAGACTGACATCCACCTGGGTAGCTGCAGATGCAGGCAGAAGCACACTTACAGCTTCCCACAGCAGAAAAACATCACTTAATAAACAAATTTCTTAGAAATTCTGGATCCATACAGGTAAAATAATATTTATCCTGCTGACGTTGATAGTGAAAAGCAGCAGTAGACCTTAAAGCCTTTAGCATAGCTATCTGAAGCTGAGCCTCTTGATGGAGCTCTTTCAGCACTAAGAAATAATTTATGGTGAGTGTGAAGAGACCTGCTGTGCTCAAAGAAAGTGGACTACCTCAGGGGCTGCCTGTGAAAGCCTGAGTCTCAGACAGTGTCCTGAATGTGGTGGTAGCACCCTTCCAGACAGGAGAAGCTCAGGAAGGGTGAAGCCCCGCAGCCAGGGAGGTTCAGACACGCACACTCTGCCACCCCAACCAGCAGGAAGGAGAGCAAACCAGGCCTGAGGAGGATGAACCCCCATGTGGATGACTCCCACCAGCACAGGTATCCTGCTCCCAGACGTGATCCATTTCTGACTGCATAAAATGGGTCTTTAGAAGGTGGGCAGATGGCCCAATGGAGGATAGAGCCCACGTCCAAACAAAGCAAGGAGGACCCAGCCCTCCTTCCTTTGTTCATAACAGTCACAAATCCGTCATCACACAGAGAGATACAAGCCATAAAAATGGGGAAAAAAGACTTTTATACAATTCAGGGCCAAAGAGAGCGTCAGTGCACTACAAAGAATTTCCTTCTGAAGACACTGACCCCCTACAAACAGCCCGAATATAATCCCCAGGCCCAAGAGCTGCACCTGCCAAAACCACCTTCACTTGAGTGACAAAAAGTCCTGCAGGCAACAGGAAAAACTTTCTGGAATTACATGTCAGGAAACAAATATAGTCAGGGTTGAAAAATAAATCTCAATTCCCTGGAAGAACCTGGATTTAATTACTTGAAAAGGATGTTAGTTAGTTTCTTGGTTTCAAAATATCTGCTGGAGACTACAACAGGAATCCTTTTTTCCATGGACAAAAATCCCCACCCTTAAACAGCAGGTACTGGAAGTGACTCAATACAGACCACACAAACTTACAGACGTAAGGGTGTGCTAGGGCTGAGATATGATGACCACATTGCCCTCGTCAGTTCAGCTCTGGGTGGGACCAACTGTGCTAGTCGTCAGCACAGGGATCAAAGACAAGGGTGCGGGGTGCTGGCTGCACTGCCCTCTGTGTGCCTCATGCTTGTTGTACACCAGGGTGGTGAACCGAAAGGCTTCGTATTTGCTCTAGATTATATAGCTAAGTAAGTCCTAATCATCATATGCAGAAGTAGCATTCTTCAGCATCACACTTCTAATCTAAGCAGAACGGAAAAACATTTCATTATTTTTAAAAATAATTGGTAAGGGCTACCTGAAAGATCTTGAAATTCAGGCTTTTGACTGAAGATGAGGTAGTTAGTGGCGATAAAATGGAGAAGCCAAGTTGAAAGGCAATCAGAATTGTGAAACTGCAAGAAGAAAGGAGATACAAGCAACACTTTTAATACTACCAAGTCTAAGAGTACAGGAGAAAAACAACCACACCTCCCATGCCAAAATGTATCAGATTACCACTGTCAGCACAGCAGTATTATTAGATGAATTTTTTACAGGAGGAGATAAAAAAGTCACTGGCAGAAATACTTAAACAGATGTTGACTTTTGAATGAATGATAAAACTGCCCTCCTCAAGCTGTGTGATCTAATCCATAGGTCTTTTGGTCATGAACCCTGAAACTTTTGGCTTCTGCATATTAGCAGAACTTCAGAAAAAGTCATACAGGAGCATCCTCTACCTCCTCTGTGGCTCAGTGAGCAGGGTATTCTCATAGCTCCAGTGGCTGGAGCCCCCTGGGGGACAGAAGCAAATCTGTATGTGTGAGAGGTTCACCATCCGTCCTGGATGCACCTAGGTTGATTTCGAAACAGCAGCAAAGCCCAGTAGCATAACATTCAGAGCTGAAAATCCAGTGAGACAGTTCAGGTGCTGCCAGTGAAGGAAATGCCGTGGAAATCCCTACTAACTTACTGAAATATTGGCACAAAAGGAGAATAACTTTTAAAACACACCTTTTAAAAAACGCAGTTAAGAAGATGTATTTTTAATAAGATGTACATCATCACATGCATTCACAGAGAGAAAGCCTGTAAGTATATAAACTAGTGTCCTATCTCCTGTGGCAACTCAGAAACAGGAGGTAAAAGCTATGTCGCTTTTACTAATCAGAACATTTCAGAATTGGGTTCACTTTTAAAGAAAAAAGTGTTTCATTACTGTAAATCAACAGGTTGCTTCTTTATGTATCTCCCAATATATAATAAATTTAATTCGTCTTATTCTCTTTTTATGACCAATGGCATTTTGCTCTCTCTTTTTTCTCCATAAAATCCTTCTTTGGATTTTGTCACAGAGATTTTCTGTGACAGTTAGATATAATACAATTTTCTTTTTGATTAAAAAAAGAGGTACTGCATCTTCAGTTGCCTTAAATGCACCTTTTTGGCAGGAATAACAATAAAGCTGAATTACTGCAATGTGTCACTGATGAAGAAAATTGCACAAAATATGATATGACTGTAATTTCTGCAATAAAAGGTTGATGAAGACCTTATTTTATCCACCCTTGTGCCACTAAAAATCCATAAGCACCAGATTATATCAACACTTGTCCTTGAAAGTGAAATTATTAAGATCTAAAAAATCATAACAGTTAGGATTAAAAAAATAAAAATAAAAATCCCTCCACTAATTATGGTGACCATATACATTCTGATTTAATATATAAAATCCATACCTTAGCTTTTTTGAGCAAGCTAACAATACTGAGACTTGTGGTCGCCAGTTCTCTACTAGGCATGCTCTGAAGCTGTGTGATAATGTACAGCTCACAGATATGCTGGAGTCTCATTACTTGGTACATCTCTGCACAGATCAAGAGGGACATAGCTTGGAGAATACTAGCTGAAAAACAACAGAATAACAGTTACAAGTACTTTACTTTTTTGAGAAGACACTCAAAAGCTGCTTTTCACAGAATGATCTTTCAAATATTTAATGGTGAACACAAAATCAAGATGCTGTTACCTTTTATTTTTCTTTATTATTATTATTGTTTGCTGTATCACTTTCTTTTTCCTGATAAACTATTTAATTACCAGGAAAAAAGTAGTTAGTAAATTTTTAGAAGGCAAGAGTAATAAACTGTAATCAATATCCCATATCTTGAAGATGGTAAGTCAAATGCTACTAATCTCTTTAAATTGAATGATGAATAATAACAGGATTTAGCTTTCTAAATTCTCTTTTGAAAAAGAACATCTGTAATACTTGTAAGAGTAAATACAATGAAAAGGCCAAGGAATGGAGCTTTTTTTTTTTTCCAAATGTGATATAGAGTTTGAATATTTAAACCAGTGGACAGTGAAATATGAGAAGGATTGAGAAGAGAAAAGTGAAAAAACAAACAAACAAACACACAACAAACTAGAATTATTTAAAAGGAACAAAAAGGCAAAATTAAGTATAACACCATAAATCATTCTATGAAAAGAAGATTATCTGTATATAAACCACATTTCATTTTTGTGACTGCTTCTGTTCTTAATAAAAAGACAAAAGATAAGAAGCAAAAAATATTTTAGTTTTTTTTTCTTTACAAATACTCCAATGCACATGTTCATTAGAAGGGCTTTATAAGCAAATAAGATATCAGTGTATATACATAAGGTATTCTTGCAATTTAATTTTAGTTACATTAAGCTTAGTAAAATGTAAGCCAAACAAAAATGACAATTTGGTAATAAAATCCCAAAGTAAGATTCAAAGCAATACTGCTTAGATGCAGAAAGAAAACTACAAATGCTGTAGTGTACAAGAAACAAAATTTCACTTTTTTTAGTCTTACTATATAAGCATAAAACTACTACAGCAGTTTTTTATTAGTGATAATCACTCTGTTTGCATATTGATTTTACTTGAATAAGATTGATTTCTTTTTTTAGTGCCAAATATTATCAATTTTTCTTTCTTGAGACATTGTTGAGAAAAATACTGGCATTTTCTGGCTAAATAAATGCTGCTACATTGCTCCCTATCCCTTCATTCTCAGTGTGGAAAAATATGTGTATTTTTAAATATTCTTACCTGGACAGCAGGAGTCGGTATAGAGATATTCTAGAAAGGAGAGGAAAGTGTCTTTGGAAACCCCATACACTGGAACCAGAATACTATTTGCTTCTAGATAATTACCATTAAACATAGCTGCCATTACCTCACAGCGAGCTACCAGAACTGCTCTGTGTGCTGGTACAGTTGCACCTGCAGGACACAAGAGAAAAATTGATGATGAATTTATATACACAGTAAGATCTTGATATTAAAGCTTATATTATCTTAGAATGCTTACATGTCACTTAGCACGATTAAAAGCAATTTTAGAGTGTTTAAAATTAACAATAGCCAATGGATAACTAATACCAAACAGGTATGTATGTGCATGCAGTTGTAGATTTGCGTACTGATTAGGAGGTTCAATCACACTATGAGTTTTTACACAAACATAATGGGCTCCCATGGTGCCAAAGCATGCTTGTAAGCTAGAAAACTTAGAGCAACTCTCACTATTCAAGGATTAGTTTCAGAATAAAAATCCGTTTGCCTGAAAAAGACTAGAGTAATTACTAAATTACTAAATTTTAGTAATTACTTAGTAATTACTAAATTGTAATAAAATTATCATGGTTGATGAATTAGGAAAAAAATCGTGGAAGACTCAGCATCCATTAAAAATAGGTCCACATTTTGCTAGTGTATAAGTATGTGTTTTTTTTTTTTTTTTAAATACATGTTGACTCATTTGCTGGTAACTTTTGTTCTGTGTAATACACAGTGGTGGTATGGTCTCACCAGCTTCCCACAGGGCCTCTCTCAGGAATGGGATACTGAGCTGAATTGTTTGTGTCATTAAACTCAACATGAGGATTCTGTTCTCATTGCAAAGATTTTTTTGTTTTTACTGCATATTAAACAGAACATCTAGAAAGAATCTGCTTGTCCACGCGTGCTTATTTTTGAGGGATTAATGTTTCATGTTTGGCTCTGAGACTTAAAGCTAAAATAATTAAACAATTGTCTAACCCTAAAAGGCCATTTCTGTATGAAGGGTGGGCGTGAACAAATTGAGAAAATCATTAGCATTTAAAACAATCTCATTCTTATTCTCACAGAAGTATGCATCTTTTTTTTTTTTTTTAAATCATTTTTGTTTTAAGGATGAAGGCATTTCATTTCCAGAACAAGTCATGAATGCTACTCCAGCATATTGTGCATCTGAGTACATTGTTCACAGACAAAAGAAGAGCTGGCTGAGCATGGACACTACCTTAAAGCATCCATACAGACAAGTTGAGCAAAAAAATGCTTTCCACCATGACAGGAAAGTGTATACATTTACTTAGTTTTCGCTCCCATGCAGATGCACTGGAAAATACAGTCGCCTCCCTTTTTTTTTCCATTATTTTTTCAGGGAGGATAATTGCTGGAGACGTGGTGGAGCAGAGCTACTGTACCTTGTATTGTGAAGATGACATCCGCCAGGACAGGCGTATTAAAGAACAGCCTGAGAGAAGTATTGTACAACTGTTTTATCTGGTGAGAGCTGCCATCCCTCAAATTGTTTAGCTGCAAAATAAATTATTAATAAAAATCTGACAAGTATAGCTGAATGCAAAATAAATGACTACAAGACATGATTTATGGGGGGAGACTAAGCAGCAGCCTGTCGCTCTCAGCGTTATGTTCTCCTGCTAATCCCACCCAATGGCATCTCCTTCATCTGCAACTCCACAACCCTTTATATCTTTCCAGTCCCTGTTCCAATTCATTTCTAGCCCTCATGCTTTTGAAGAAATGTGAAATAGAAGTAGCCTGAAGGTATGATGAAAGCCCCAAAAGAAAACTAACAAACAACCCTCCCCCCAACAAATAAACAAACAACAAACGAACAAAAAACAGCAGTTCAGGCGTATTACATTAAAAGCTTTCCAGACTTTTAAAATCCAACCCTATTAACTGTTTAGCTGTGGACATGTGTGACTGGCAAGCTACAACTGAGAAATCAGAAGGTTAAAACACTAGGTAACTTTTTGATCTGTATATTATGTTATCTCAAGATGGTGCAAGATGATTTCCCATTTACACATCACAGAAATATTTTGTGCAAGTGCAAGTGTCAGGGAATCTATAAGCTCTACGTGTAAATAGCTGTTAAAACTAATTCTATATTATAAGTTTTTATTGACATGTAATGTGACATAGATAACATTTTACTGTGAAGTCAGTTATTGAATTACATACATTAAGCAACAGACAGATTTCCACATCACAGCATTTATAAGGGAAAACAACTCTACCAATATCCTCCAGAAGCATAACTTTTGGCACATTTTCAGGAGAGCAAAGCTTTCCTGGGCAGCTTCTATTACATGAGAATTAGGAACACATAATCATATTGTTAGACAACGTGTGAAGCTGTAAATATCACAGAATCACAGAATTTCTAGGTTGGAAGAGACCTCGAGATCATCGAGTCCAACCTCTGACCTAACACTAACAGTCCCCACTAAACCATATCCCTAAGCTCTACATCTAAACATCTTTTGAAGACTTCCAGGGATGGTGACTCCACCACCTCCCTGGGCAGCCCGTTCCAGTGCCTCACAACCCTTTCAGTAAAGAAGCTCTTCCTAACATCTAACCTAAAACTCCCCTTGCACAACATTGGCCCATTCCCCCTCGTCCTGTCACCAGGCACGTGGGAGAACAGGCCAACCCCCACCTCACTACAGCCTCCTTTAAGGTACCTGTAGAGAGCGATAAGGTCACCCCTGAGCCTCCTTTTCTCCAGGCTGAACAAGCCCAGCTCCCTCAGCTGCTCCTCGTAGGACTTGTTCTCCAGGCCCCTCACCAGCTTCGTCGCCCTTCTCTGGACCCGCTCAAGCACCTCGATGTCCTTCTTGTAGCGAGGGGCCCAAAACTGAACACAGTACTCGAGGTGCGGCCTCACCAGAGCCGAGTTCAGGGGGACGATCACCTCCCTAGCCCTGCTGGTCACACTGTTTCTGATACAAGCCAGGATGCCGTTGGCCTTCTTGGCCACCTGAGCACACTGCTGGCTCATATTCAGCCGACTGTCCACCATCACTCCCAGGTCCTTCTCTGCCTAGCAGCTCTCCAACCACTCATCTCCCAGCCTGTAGCTCTGCTTGGGGTTATTGCGCCCCAGGTGCAGGACCCGGCACTTGGCCTTGTTGAACTTCATGCAGTTGACCTCAGCCCATGGGTGCAGCCTATCCAGATCCTTCCTGCAGAGCTTTCCTACCCTCGAGCAGATCGACACACGCACCTAACTTGGTGTCATCTGCAGACTTACTGAGGGTGCACTCAATGCCCTTGTCCAGATCATGGATGAAGATGTTAAAGAGGACCGGCCCCAGCACCGAGCCCTGGGGGACGCCACTAGTGACTGGCCTCCAACTGGACTTGACTCCATTTACCACGACTCTTTGGGCCCGGCTATCCAGCCAGTTTCTAACCCAAGGAAGCGTGCGCCAGTCCAAGCCAAGAGCAGCCAGTTTCTTGAGGAGAATGCTGTGGGAGACGGTGTCAAAAGCCTTGCTGAAGTCAAGGTAGACCACATCCACAGCCTTTCCCTCGTCCACCCAGCGCGTCACTTTTCCATAGAAGGAGATCAGGTTCATCAAGCAGGATCTGCCTTTCATAAACCCATGCTGACTGGGCCTGGTCGCCTGCTTGCCCTGCAAGTGTTGCATGATGACTCAAGAGGATCTGCTCCATGAGCTTCCCTGGTACTGAGGTCAAACTGACCGGCCTGTAGTTCCCTGGGTCTGCCCTCCGGCCCTTCTTGTAGATGGGCGTCACATTTGCTAGCCGCCAGTCAGCTGGGACCTCCCCCGATAGCCAGGACTGCTGATAAATGATGGATAGGGGCTTGGCCAGCTCCTCTGCCAGTTCTCTCAGTACCCTTGGGTAGATCCCATCCGGCCCCATCGACTTGTGCACATCCAAGTGCCGTACCAGGTCACCAACCATTTCTTCATGGATAGTGAGGGCCACATCCTGCTCCCCATGCCCTTCCACCAGCTCAGGGTACTGGGTATCCAGAGAACAACCGGTATTGCCGCTAAAGACTGAGGCGAAGAAGGCATTGAGCACCTCTGCCTTTTCCTCATCTCTTGTAACTAAGTTTCCCCCTGCATCCAGTAAAGGATGGAGATTCTCCTTAGTCCTCCTTTTTGTGTTGATGTATTTATAAAAGTGTTTTTTGTTATCTTTAGTGGCAGTAGCCAGATTGAGCTCCAGATGAGCTTTGGCCTTCCTAATTTTGTCCCTGCACAGCCTCACAACATCCTTATAGTCCTCCCTAGTGGCCTGCCCTCTTTTCCAGAGATTATAAACCCTCTTTTTTCTCCTAAGCTCAAGCCACAGTTCTCTGTTGAGCCAGGCTGGTCTTCTTCCCCGCCAGCTCATCTTTGGGCACATGGGAACAGACCGCTCCTGCACCATTAAGATTTCCCTCTTGAAGAGCGCCCAGCCTTCCTGGACCCCTCTGCCCTTCAGAACCGCCTCCCAAGGAACTCTGCCAACCAGTGTCCTGAGCAGCTCAAAGTCAGCCCTCTGGAAGTCCAGTACAGCAGTTTTACTGGTCCCCTTCCTGGCCTCGCCAAGAATAGTGAACTCCACCATTTCGTGGTCACTCTGCCCAAGACAGCTCCCAACAACCACATCCTCCACCAGTCCTTCTCTGTTTGTGAAGAGAAGGTCTAGCGGGGCACCACCCCTGGTAGGCTCACTAACCAGCTGTGTCAGGAAGCGATCTTCCACTTCCTCCAGAAACCTCCTAGACTGCTTTCTCTGGGCTGTGTTGTGCTTCCAGGATATGTCAGGGAAGTTGAAGACCCCCACGAGTACAAGCGCTGACGATTTCGCAACTTCTGTCAGCTGCCTGTAGAACTCCTCATCCGTCTCCTCATCCTGGTTCGGCGGTCTATAGCAGACCCCGACCAGGACACTAGCCTTGTTGTCCCTGCCGATCCTAACCCAAAGGGACTCGATCTTGTCATTCCTAGCCTCGAGTTCTACAACATTGAAAGACTCTCTAATATAGAGAGCCACACCGCCACCCCTTCTGTGCTGCCTGTCCCTTCTGAAGAGCCTATAGCCAGGCATTGCAGCACTCCAGTCATGAGACTGGTCCCACCACGTTTCCGTGATGGCAACCAAGTCGTAGCCTGCCCGCTGCACGATGGCTTCCAGCTCCTCCTGTTTGTTACCCATGCTGCGTGCATTGGTGTAGATGCACTTCAGCTGGGCTTATCTCCCAGCCTTGCCATTGTTCCCCCTGGCACAGCTCCAACAATCCTTGCTTCAGCCCCATCCCCCTTCTTACCTAGTTTAAAGCCCTCTCAATGAGTAATCTTGTTAGGAGACTCGCTTATGTGCTTTTTACTGATTGCATTCAACCAGCACATTACATCAGCATCTCTGTCTTTCTAAACCAGAGATAAATAGGTAAACACATATGAACAACCTACTGACAAAACAGTAAAAGAAAACAGAAGCTAAAACTAAAGTAGTACAAAGCTGACAATGAAATCTTGTCTAGAGAAGAATTTTCTAAGAATGTAACTAATACTACCAGTTACCCCAAGAGGCTTAGGTGTACCTTCCCTGGAGTTTTCAGGATACATTTAACTTTCTCAAGCACATGTTCAGTTTTTTCAGAATCCTTCAACTTCTTTTTTATATCCTCTTCTAGTCGTTCCCACTGGCAAGCACCTGTCACAAAACCAGACAAAGTTGGCTTATAAATTGTTAAGGCCCAGAACTTACCAGGCAGAGAAAAGTTCTTATCAATACCAAACACATCCTGCAGAAATTATATTTTTTACCAAGATGTGCCCAGAAACTGGGAGATGTGATTCTGCTACAATCAAGCTTTCATGGTAAGCTGGAGATGACTTTTACAATAATATAGGATGCTTCACTATTTATTAGGCTTCTATGGCATCTGATCAACCAGCATCACTGGTTTCATTGCTTTGTAGGTGTCTGAATCAGAAAAGTTCCATGTCCAGTTATGCTGAATACTGGTAACTGAAAACAGAGCATGGTTTGCAGTGGAACTTCTTTCTTTCTTGTTTTCAGAGTCAAAACCACAATATGCTCTTAGGTCTCTCCATAGTTTTCTTTCAAAAACTAAGTTGGACAGAAATAAAAAAGCACTTCTTGTGATGACTTGTGAAGGCTCATAGTTGGCTTAGGCACAGATTCTGGCCCCAACTGTCAAAAATTTCCATATGGTAAAGAAATAATATAACATTATTGCCAAATAGTAAATGCAAATCAGGTGACAGTAGCCAGATTGGGAAGGAAAAAAAAAAAAAAGTTTATCCTCAAAGACTTTGCTGGGATAAATCTCAAAGACAGGAGGCACTTCTTCAGTATCTCCCATCTGTGACCTATAGGGCCCTGCAGCAGGGAAGGTCCAGAGAGAGAAAAAAACTCAGGATAAAGAACAGGTCAGCACTGCCCTCACAGCACTCTGCTTTACCAAATGTGGAAAACGCACCCAGAAGCTGAAAGGGCATCGAGACTCTGCAGCTCTAACAGCTCCTGCATAAGGATGGTAAGTGCCTGTAATCTTGTGAGCATGACGCCATGGTCCTAACAGGCTGAAATGATGACACTGTCTCATGGCCTGATCTCTTCTCAGCCTATGCCTTAAATGTCTTCAGAAGTCATTGCCATTGCTTAGATGTACCAAACTGCAAAGACTGAAGACAATTCTCTGCACGTTGTGAGCTGTGACCTCGAGCAGAGTTTCACCCACCTCTGTGCAAAGCTGCTCACCCCTTTGGTTCCCATTAACAAAAATAAAAAAATACATAGACATCAGCAAACATTAATGGTAAATTAACAACACAAACAGATAAAGACACTGTACTTATCTTTCATGTGTTGAAATTCCAAGCATTATCCTCTACTCGAGCCACCAATAAATAAAATAATGGATCTATTCACACCAAAAAACAACTGCATCTGTTCTCCATGCTCAACACTCTGTTTGAAAGTACTAATGGGGAGATTTCCCAGGTTGAAAGCTGAATGAGCCTCCCTTGTACCTTTGTAAGCCTGTACTCAAGTCTCAGTCACTGAGGAAAGATCCTTTTCATGTGTTAAGCAGGTATGGATCTACATACATCGACTAAGCTCCCTTATACACGGAGTTCTAACAAAATAATTATTTAGGTCTTTTTTATTACCATTAACATCAGAATGCATCAATGAAAAGCCTGCTAACTTGTTCCACAAATAAAAAAAAGTCTATACTCTTATGTACTAACAGCTTGCAGAATATTTTATAAAGGATAACAGGAACCTCTGAAAAAAATATATATATAATATATTTCTCCTTCATCTGATGATTCCTAAGCAATATTTTAAAAGATAAATATATATATATTTTTATTGGAGATGACTTTTACAATATATATATATATTAGTTCAATATTAATATATAGCTAGGGTTAATTTAGTTTGGATGAGATCACTGCCTCGATTTCATTAGCAGCAAAGCATATGCAATATAGAGAAGTTCTCTGCACTGAAACCAGATGTCACTACTTTCTTTTGAATAGCACCATGTCCAGAAGAGAAAGAGCATGTAAGATTTACTTCAGTAACTCTGCATTCTTTTTAACATGTTTGGAGCATGTGGACATTTAAAGTACTTTCAAAACCCGAACCCTGCAGCTATCATGAGTTCTGTATTTTGTTGGCAAAGCTTTGAAACATCGTTGATGTTAGCTTATGGCTGTAGATAAGTAAAATATCATGCTGAATAGATCTGGAGTGACAGACAATTTATTTTTTAATGGAAATATGCGGAGTGCTTCTCTCCAACAAGCATTGCTCCTCAGAGCCAGGCAGGTGTAGCGATGTGGCACAGCGCATGCATGCCAAACTCAAGCCTAGAGATGGCCCTTGCTTTAGTGCACGTGCTCCCAAGCAAGGCATGTGCCACGGCAGAAACAGGCAGCCAGGTACCTGAGTAAATGAAGTGCAGGATGTCCAACAGACAGGAGCAGAAGACAGAGTCCTTAACAATCACCCTGGCTGGGGGGCTGGGTTCTGCAGAGCCACGAGCAACTGGGAGCCCGGCCCCGGTGTCCACCGCAAAGAGGCTCTGCGCTGTCCGCACAACGGAGGAGTCGTGGACATCTGCGGGGCTCTTCACGTTGAAGAGCAGCATGAAGACCTGGCTCACGGAGCACAGGATGACCTTGTGAGCCTCCATCACCTTGCTGAAGTCTTCTGAGTAAAAGGCCACATCCGTGCACTGGCAGCAGAACAGCAAGTTGTGCAGGTCAGAGTCGTAATGTGAGGCCTCGCCTTTTAAGATCGGCAATTTTTCTGCAAAAGTTAAGGAGCTGGTCTGTAAAACTAAAGCAATTATTAACTGTAGAACACTTATTTTTCCAGAAATCTGACCAAATCAAGGCCAATTTTTGGAAAAAAAAATATTTGATGCAGTTCGCATACGCCTAGTGAAATACTCCTAAAATGGAAATATTTAGTAGAACTTGTTTAGCAAAGCATGTCTACCAACTTACAAAACCTTTTAAGGCACTTATGACTGAAATAAATATTGGCTGTGAGTCTCAAAGCTACAGGATCTGAGTGTATTTTCTTGTACATGCAAGACAAGACATATTTAGAAGCATATTTAGCTACATATTTAGAAGCAAAATCTTGTCAATAATCCTTTCTCTGGATATGTGCATCAGGTGCTTGGACATCACATGCAGGAGGAACTCAAGTATTTTTCCTTTAAGGAAAATAGGAAATTTACTTGTTGATATTGTAGAACAATAAAGCATTAAGTAATGACTTCCTTTTCTAATTTGTATGTTCATCTTTTACTAGTTTGTACACCATAAAATGCACCAGAAAATGACCAGAAAATATTATTTGTGTCTGAAACAAATTAGAAGCCGATTGCAATGTTACATGTCGCTACACAATTCTCCCTATATTAATTAAACCACACTAAGAGACAATGCAACCCAAGCATCATAACCAGTATAGCTGATGACAGATAACACACTGCTCAGAATAATTATGACAAAGCATTAATTGCATAAAGAACACCACAGACATAGCAGACAGTACAGCAGAGACCAGACATCAGCGAGCACCTGGCTGTTCAAGCTGAGGGGGTTGCACTCGATGGCGCTTCTGGTTCTTTTTTCTTTTCTTCATTTTTTCAGATGACTTCTGATTCAAACTTTGGATCATAAAATATTCCAGCTAAAATATAAAATGCAATATTAACAAATCTTTTTAATTTAAGAACATACTGTCCACGAATCTATGAACAATGAGTGGACCCGACATGCAGGACTGAAGCTACTGCCATTAGGAAGGGCCAACCAGGTTATCAATGTTCTGGCACTTCCTTATCAGAAGATACCAAAGGTGATTGAAATCAGCATAATTTAAAAGACTATTTATTCACATGGTGATGGTTATCTCTCCTGTGTTTCATCTTCTCAAAAATGACAGTCACAAAGATATTCAGCTTATCAACTTTAGTAGATGCTAATTACACAATTACAGAGAGGAATAAGACTAATGATCTTTCCATCACTAGCACCTGTCTAATGATCAGGTGCTAGTGATGGAAACAACAAACCCTACACGAGCTCTTCAGCTTGCAATCCACACAATGCTATAGTGCCTTCTGGAAAAGCCACGTTTAAATATCACCTGTGTGAGCACAGCATTTTACTACAAGAGACAGCAAGCGTGATCACTGCAATAAAAATGTACCTCAGGTGAAATGATTAATTTAAAATGAGCAAAGAGGCATTAATGGTGGTATGGTTCTAGGTAATGGAGGTGTTAAACATTTTTAGCACACAATGCATTCCAGTAGCATGCACAGTGCTTTATGAAAACTAGAAGAATATTCTGCTTGGATGAGATGTTGTGAGGATTCCTTGGTTTTAGTTGGGAATGAATGGATCCAATAAAAACTGGCTACCTTGTGCCAGGTATTTCAAGTTGCTATCAAATCCCATGGAAGCACACTGCACTTGTAAATCAGGGACAGCTGTCAAACCATGTGAAATTACTGGGCTAAAAGAACTACATTTTTTTTCTTCAAATCCAGATGCTACCAGGGAAGTAAATAAAAGGTTCAAAAAAAACCCCGATGTTGCATAAGGTTGAAAATCAAATGCAAATGTGAAACAATTGCATGGAGAAGTCTGAAAGACTGTGGTTTGAAACTGTTCTGTGGACCTCCCTGCCTGCAGGGGAGAGAAAAAATAAAGTGCTAATTAAAGATGAAATATTTTTAACAAGCTTTTGAGCTTCTGCCTTGTTTGACTTTACTGCAACTGACCCCAGGTTCTGCTCAGGATTACCGACAGTGCCATGACTGTTTGCTGAGAGACCACAAGAACATGCTGAAAAATCGGTCACTTCAGCAATCTTATTGTCCTCATTTCATGAGCAGGACAACAGAGGGATTGAGCAATTACAGTAAAACTTAAAAAAGAGACGAGAACATGACAGAATAACAGTTGGAAGGGACTTGCGGAGGCCACCCACTCAAACCACCAGCTTCAAGCAGGTCTCCTCTTTCAAACCCACACATCAGGTTGTCAAAGGTGCCTTATCCAGTTGGGGTCTATCACACTTGAGCAGGAAAAAAGCACCAGAAGTGCGTGGGGAGTCCCTGCAGCATGCACCACGGCTTTCCCCGTTTCTCCAGCAGGCAGTTACAGCTGGGCTGTTGAGCCCATTAGGCCCATCAGGCCTGCTCCGTGCCATGCTGGGAGCCCTGCGGCCCCTCACTTACCACACCCCCAAAATACTTCTGGATATAGAAGTCGTTAAGAGCGTGCAGCTCAAGGTAAGTAGCTCCGAACTCCTTAGCAAGCTGGAGCCCTTCGGAGGTGGTAACACAGCTCCCCCGGTCCGAGGTGCACAGCGGGCAGGTACAGGGCACTGCGGAGAAAACAAGGGTGCATGTAAGGCGTTTTGGTCCAACCACCCAGACTACCCATCTCCCTAAACAGCTGTAAGGATGTTCTGCTCAGAAAATAAAAAACAGTCAAGCACAGCAATTTTCTGGTAAGAAATCTGCAATCATATCAACACGAACAGCTTCTTCTAGTCCATTCAAGATACCAGCTGCTATTCAAAACTCAGTTTATCCTACATTAACATTATTTTAAATACCATTTGGATTCTATTTAAATTCAATTCGAGGCAGAAGAGTTGAGCAGGACCTTCAGGACGCTGGTTTGGGGTTGGTACGTGCACCATGGGTTGCTGCCACCCTCCAGCCTGCCATACTGCGGCCTCCCCATGCACTCCAGGCATGGAAAGGAAAAACTTCCACCAACAGTCCTGGCTGCTATGAGCACGCACATACAGGAGAGTATGATTTATTTTCAGGTTTTACATAATTCTTTATGCCATAGTAGCTATTTTTGAAGACTATGCTGTTACTGATAGAAATCTGTTAGCCACCTGGGCTTGGCTTTGCCTAACGCCAGCAAGAACTGCCTGCAAAAACGTGCTCCCAGATATGCCGTACATGCTCTACACTTGTTCCCACTGCTCTGGCCCACGGGCAACATGTGTTAACATTGCTGTTTTTATTTCTGTTGGCAGCAGCACTTGCTACTACAAAGGATTAAAATCTTAGTAATGAGTATGAGCAAGCCACCGGCCCGCACGTACCTCCCCCAAACAAAGGGGTGCAGTGCGAGCCCCAGCAGCCGGGTCGTGACCCAGGCGGTGGCTGGGAGCCCTGGCCTCTCCCCTGGCAGGGAGGCAGGCAGAGGGAGGCTGGGGAAGACAGCAAGTGCAGGGAAGGAAAAGAAATGGGGAAGCCCAGGGTTAGTTCAATGAAACGTTACCTCTGGGACGGCAGATTTATTGCCCTTGTGTAAATCACAGCATAAAAGCATTTTGTCACTGTTAGTGACTTACTAAAGGAAAAAATAAAATAATAAAATATAAAATAAAATAAAATAAAATAAAATAAAATAAAATAAAATAAAATAAAATAAAATAAAATAAAATAAAATAAAATAAAATAAAATAAAATAAAATAAAATAAAATAAAATAAAATAATGGGAAAGAAGGGAAAGGAAAGAAAGGAAAAGAAAGAAGGGAAAGGCAAAGAAGTTAAAGGCACAGAAAAGAAAGGGAAAGAAAAGAAAGGGAAAGAAGGGAAAGATTTAATTCTTACAGAGTTCTTTAACAACCCCATCTCAATCACTGAGCAAAATGGGACGTAAATAGATGCTGGCAAAACTGAACATTATGTCCACAGAAGATATACGTCATACTGCTTAATATTTATTTATATTTCACAAAGTAAATGACTATAGATACGTTCATAAACCACATCTCTTACTCTTAGCTGGAGAAATGCTCAGAAATATTGCTTTCAGTCAAACTCATAAAGTAAAACCAAGTCACAAGTTTGGCACTCATTGTCTTGGAAAGAAAACATGTAAGAAAATCAAACCCCATGACTAAACAGACCATGAAAACCAGCAAAAGCACAATGCAAAACACCTGGAAATAGAGAATGAAGTTTATGTGGTTTTTCTGTTGGTATCTATGCTATTTTTTTTCTACTTTACTTCAGGATGTAAGCAGACAAAAGCTACTCATGTCTACCCAAACTGCACGCATCTTCTTACCAGTGTTGCCCCAGTCAGCTGCGGGACACCAAGGTATCAATCCACACCCGTGTGACTGTAGCTTCCCTAAGCGTGACACAGCAACACCTCCCTGCTTGCTACACATCAGTGTGCTCTGCCCTTGTCGTGGGCCTCCTGCGCAGCCCGTGCGGTACCAAAGGGCTGTCTCTCTGCTCCTCTGATGACACCCTAGAGGATGCAGAGGCTTTTTCCACCACCTCAGGCTGCAGGCTGATGCACTGAGTTTTAATGCTGGAGATATGTGGAACCTGCAGTATGGCTAGAGAGAGCTCACAACTACAGAGCTCGTCTCGTACACTCAAATTTATGTCTCTTTAATCCTAAACACTATATTTAATCCCCACCTCTGATGACTCCACAAGAAGAGTTGTTGCAGAGGTCAAAGCAGGATAGGATGCCTTTTGTCATCAGGATTAATTAACCATAAGGGTTCTTGCCCACATGCCAGCCTGCAGAACCACAATACATGAGCACATTACTGTCATTCTGACAGATTAATTGTTCTGTTAACAACCTGGAAAAACAATCAGCTTCTACTGAAATTACTACATGTCGAACTTCCAAGTGGCATTTTAACTATTGCTTCAGAAGATCGGATACTTACGGTTTTTTCTTGCACCAATAGCAGAAATTATTACCGGAATTGAACAGTGGTTTAATGCCTTTTTTATCATTGGGACATAACTGTCTTTTATTTCTTGAAACAAGGTCTTGTCGTTGACAGAGTATTTAATCACAATAATATCAGCTCCTCCAATAAGACTGCGAGAGGTGTACCAGTCACTGTCAAATATATCCTAAACAGGGAAAAAAAAAAAAAAAAAAAAAAAAAAAAAGAAGTCAAGAATCCCTTGCCTATAAATCAAAAGATTAGCTATTCAATATAATTTAATGCAAAAAACCTTACAGGCATGCTTTTAACTGATAGTCTAATATCTCATTTGAAGACATGCAACAAAGACCAGAATTGATGCTCTGTAATTCTGTTGTTTGCAAAACAAGTTATTCAGATAGTATTTATCTAGGGATATAATTTGCAGAAAGAAACACTGCTGTTTAAAATACTTAATTTTCATATGTTTCTATTAAGGAAATAAAAGTGGTAAAAATTTTGTAGCAATTCATATAAAACCATTAATTATAATAATATTTTAGGTAGAGGGTTACACAGAACAATAGTTTTTACTTATGAACCTTTAGATACAGCTTTTATCACTTGAGTGTAAGTTTTATCTGCTTCACAGAAGCTTCCAAGCAGAAACAAGTGCTAGTGTCTTCAATACAAGGACTTATGTGACATAACTAACCTTCCTTTTTCAATTTCTCATTCAGTTTTTCATTACCGTGGGCTGTAAGAGTAAGAGTTAAACTCTAAAATTATTTTGTATCCAATTAAATTACAACTGTGCTGCATCTACACATAATATTGGTTGTTACTCATATAGTCATTTGCATGACATCTCCAAATTCAGAATTTCTCCTTTACCAAACACTAGCTCAGAAACAGCAATGGCTTTGCACATCTGCTCAATTGAAAATTTTGACAGAAATCTGGAAATTTTCCAGAGAACTAAAAATCAATTCAAAAATCTAAAATAGTATAACCTTTCAGAACAGTACTATACAGCATGAAGTAAAGCTAACATAAAATATGATCTTGAGAAAAAAAAAAAAAAAAAGGAAACGAGCAATGATGAAATGCAGAAGATGTGGAAGAGAGGAGGAAACAGTCATAAAAGAAGAGACAAAAGAACAGGACTCAAAGTTTGGGTTGGGTGAGGGGAAATCAATGGGATCACTCCGAAAGAGTCACTGTTTCAAATCTGTGCTGAATGAGCTGTATTACTCTTAAGTACAAGAGAAGTAGGAACTTGCTGGAAGTCTATCAATTGGCAAATATTTGCATAGACTGTCAGCGCACATCCTACACAATTCAGAGCTTTTCTCTACACATAATTAAGCCGAGAAATAAACTCAAAGCCTAATAGGTGTTCCCATTAATTTCTTTAGTAGGTGTCCTTGTTCTGGAATAAGAGAACCATAGACAATTTACAAGTTATAAAGAATAGCTATAGTATAATGATTCACCATGCTGGCATGAGCTTTAAAAGTCTTGCTGTTGGTGGATTTTACTCAAGTCAATTGTTAGAGATTATTATAATCCCAGGCTAAGGAAAACTTTCACCATGGTTTAACAAAATTCTATTCTATTCTATTCTATTCTATTCTATTCTATTCTATTCTATTCTATTCTATTCTATTCTATTCTATTCTATTCTATTCTATTCTATTCTATTCTATTCTATTCTATTCTACGCCCTCCCCTCCCATCCCATCCTTTCCTACTCTAAAATAACTTGGCTGTGCTAATCCAGCTTTGTATCAGCTTCAGTCCTGATTCACTTAACAGAATCCCAGAATGGTTTGGGTTGGAAGAGACCTCTATTCCACCCAATTTCCAGCCCCCTGCCATGGGCAGGGACACTTCCCCCAGCCCAGGCTGCCCCCAGCCCCATCCAGCCTGACCTTGGGCACTGCCAGGGCTGGGACAGCCACAGCTCCTCTGAGCAGCCTGTGCTGGTGCCTCACCCCTCTCAGAGGGAAAAAGTTCTTCCTTACAGCTAATCTAAATCTACCCTCTTTCAATTGGTGATGGTTAGCTTCCTTTACATGACTATTTCATAGCATAGTCTCATCAGAGGGCTCGAACTATGTGTTTCATCTTTTTCTCACTGGCTGCTCCTAGGCACCAGCAAAACTTCAAACCTCAGCCCAGCCAAACCAAAAACAGTCAAATCTGTAGCCAGCACACACTTGCTTCATAGCGAATTTATAAAGCTAATGCAGTAACACAAGTTTAGTACCTGTAGCAGTGAGACTACCAGGTACAGTGCTTTAAGACAGCCAGCTAGATGGGCATTCACAGCACCCCATCACCATACTGCCAGGAAAAAATCGAGAACATTCAAGGGGCAGCTCTAATACTTTTTAGCTGATGAAGATCTCCACATAAATATTTTGGTAGGGTTGCATACATTTACCACATGAAAGGTTTAACGAAAAATAAAATACAAACCAAAAATAAATATAAAACGTTTAGTTGCTGTATGACAGAAGATAGAAAGCATGCCTGTTGCTTTTCAACTTCCTTCTGTCTGCTTGTGTTGAAGCTCAGGTTTGCACATTTCTATCACTAAGATGTTGGGGATCAATAACACCATTGGGGACTAGAGCAAAGATGCACAAATATACAAAAACTCTGCAACAAGCGAATGCATTCCTAATAAAAAATACTTGTGGAAACTTCATACTGGATGTAATATGCAATATTTACATGTTGTCACACGTCTGTATATGGTTTGTGCAGCTGCCTCCATTATAGAGTTAAACCTCCAATGGACTTTGACACCATTTCATGCCACAAAGAAAGATTTTGGGAAGATTGTTGAGGTTTTGGTGAATATGAACTCAGCATGGCCAAAGGAAGGAACCACCTCTAACCCTAGTGCTTAACTGGGCATCAGCCCTAGTGGCAGCTCTGGACACGACACAATCTAACACACAGGGGCACACTGCTCCAGCCTCAGCTCTCATCCCAGCTCTCCAAAGAGAGCATCATCCTGTAAAAGACCATCCTTGAACACCCTCCAAGCTCTAATCCCAACTAGTGGCATCTCTGGGGCTCTTCCCAATCCCATCAGAGCACATTGTAGAAGACTTGTGTTTGACTGCAAGCTTGTGGAGATTACACAACAGTGGTGAAAAGGTCAGTATGATACAGCAAGAAAATATGTATGCTTTTCCTGTTGAAAATGATACTAAAAACGTATTTTTGACAACAAAACAACAAGAAGAAAGCTTAGCCATTAGCTTACAGGTAATGCACTAGGTGCCCTTTTTGTACCCTGCCACATCTCCAGCTCTGCAGGTGTGTGGAAACTTGGTGAAACCCTTACTGAAAATAACTGCATGGGTGCATAAATACACGTCTTTGTTGAACTGCTAGGGAAAAAAGTCTCATGGGCTCTCAAGAGCAGACTGCAGCAGGTTTGTGGGTCCGTGGTTTCCTCCACTACCCCCTGCCACCACTGTGTGTCTCTGCTAATACTAAAAAGGATTTTGGTGATGTTGACAGAGCTGTGGGGTTGGAGTGCACCTTCCCAGGATGAGAGCCAGTGTGCAGCATATCAAAGAAGCTAGAACAATGTTGGATGCGCCCATCCAAAGCATCACAACACCCCATCTGTATCACCCTCCTGCCGTTTCCCTAAGCTCTCCCGCACACCCAAAGTCTGTTCTTCAGGATGGATGTTACTGTCACAAACACAGAGCAGAAAGGCACGTTCCCAGAGGCCTCATGGCAGTTATTTCATTTTGCATCAAATGTAGAGTAGACCATTCAGATTACTGCTCCCATGGTGGGAAAGTTCTTCAGAAACATCTCTGACAAAATGTTGTTCTCCCAATACATCACTTGAGACAGAGCATCTGGAGCCTTAGCCATGTTAAGCACTCCTTGATTCTCATTTTTAGGAAAGTTTTCCTGCAGAAACGCCGGAAGAATTCCCTCAGATAATGAGCTGTTCAGATGCAGGAGTGACCTCAATTCCAGGCTCCAGCTATGCCATTTGCATTGCAGCTACTTCTCATCACGCTTCCTGCTCTTGGCACAGTCCACTTCCCAAGACAGCCGCTGACAAAGAGAATAAGTGCATAGCTAGCGTTATGGTAATATGACCTTATTAGTTACAATTGTAGTTCTGTTGCTGTTCCTCTCAGGACTTCCTAGAAAAGAAGCTGCTTTCTCCCCTTACCTGTCTCTGCTACACACCTCTCTCATAAGGAACCCTTCCCACTAGTAAATCTTTCTTGTCAAGCAGCAAAGTCGAAAACCAAGCCTTCAGGGGCAACGAACGTGGTTTTCCTGCGGAACACATAGTCCCCTTAGAGGACAATAGCTGCTTTGTGAAAAAAAACAATGTATGAATGCCTTTAGGGAGCCAGCAGCGTCCTGCTGCCCACTGAGCCCAGCACCCTGCCCACCACAGCACCAGCACCAGGGCAGGGCAGCCCCTCTCTCCCCAAGCCCCCCAGCACCCGCCGGGTGCACCATGGCTGTTGGGAGGTTTGCCCCAGTGCAGGACTTTCCCAGGACTTGCTCCCCCAACCTAGGACTGAATCTCTCTAATATCCTTACAGCACTGCTCCAGGTGAGAGGAAAGATCAGCAGAGGTAACACAGCTAGGTTTATTGCCCTTACCACAGTGCCGCTCATCCTGCCATTTATTTTCCAACATCACAATTAAATGAATCAAAATATGAATTGCTGTTTCTATGCTATGCTTCATTCTGAAGTTGAAGATTTACTTGCCATCAGATACTACAGACTTGGTCCACACTTTTTCTGCAGTTTTCACCTGTACACATGCAGGAGCACAACAAAACTCAGCATAAAGTGACTGAAGTTGCAAAGTACACACAAGCTGATAAAACAGCAACTCACTTCCCAGGACTGTCAAATCTGACACATTCATAGCTTGCCAGGTAAAGCAACCTTTTCTAGAGGAAACCTTAAACTACTCTTGCAAACTACTCCTTTCAAGTCGCTAGCTCCCATACTGAGTTTTATAAAAAAAAAAAAAAGATAAAAAAGTTTGACTTTCTAGTTCGATACGCATTAAGAGATCACAACTTGAGCATGTGTTAGCAACCAAGTGTGCGTTAAAGTCACAATATGTAGCTTGGATGTTAACACACTTAGGTTTTCCTTAGTTCTTCATACCTCTGCTCATGCCAGGTCTGTTTTTTTTTGTTTTTTTTTTTTTTTTGTCAAAGTTTGTTCCAGCCATGTGAACCACCAGGGAATTGGTCCTGTGTATCTGTCCCCTGCACATGGCAGGTATCAGCATGCAGCTTCCCAAACACAGCGTGGGACACAGCAGGCCACAGTGATAAATACACGGGGTTTGACGCATGGAGGTCGGTGTGGTTTCGGAAACAGTGGCACTGTGCTCACAGATTTCAACACGAATGATGCACCTCTATCTCCAAAGCCAGCACTGCTTCCCTGCGCCCTGCAGCTGCCACCAGGAGGAAGATCTCACAACACTCTGCATGCTGGCAGTAATGACTCCATCCCTGTCATTTTTGGAGCACAGAAACATCAAAGACCTTAAGTCCGTCTGTAACACTAGACAGACTGTTCCTATGGGCAGCATTGCCCAAGAACAGCTCAAACCTGCTCAGCAGTTTGGTAGCCACCTCCAGCCACCAAACACCAGGACCCCAGGGTAACGCTGATGCTGCTTCAGCGACCCCATGGGACCCGGGCAGCCCGCCATCCTGCAGCAATTGGTGTGCTCACCTGCCAGGTTGATGTGCAGCACTGGCTTGCTTTGATCCCGTGGGTTTGATCTCGATAAAATACAAACCTTAGCTGAAATGAAAGTTATGCTTAGATGAAACAATGCAAAGCCCACTATGCCACTGCCTCTAAGATTCAGTACTCTGCTTGAAATATGAATCCTTTACTGTGAGGATTATGATGCGTTAGCAACAACCGCACTTGAGGCACCCCCAGTCATTGTTCTGAGCTGTTACGTGGTATTTCCCCGGGCTACCAAAGAATAGTCCTTCAAGGACCACAACGACCTAAAGCCTCGAGAATCCAGCCTACCAACAACAGTCCTGTCCTGCCTCCTCCTAGCAAGCAGGCAGCTTCACTCGGAGCAAAGAACCTTCAGAGGAGGCCAGTCCGACTCCCCGAGATGTCTTCTGCTCAGCAAAAAATGCTCACTGCTCCTCATTATTCCCAGTAATCGGCTCCCTGCCTCCCTTGGCTGAGAAAGGGAACAAGAGGCCAATGCTGTAAAACATAATGCCATAGACAAAAACAAGATAGCTTTTCAAGGCCAAAAGTGACAAGAGGTCCAGAGGTGGAGAGCCTTGCTCTCCACAAGGTCAGATGGACATAAAACAACATAAGAAGATGAAAAATGCATCTCTAATCTAGGTCTGCACACTTTTCTCCTCCTACCATTCTGCAGCTATCGCTGCCTGCCTTCCAACCCCCCTCGCCAAGCGCCGGTCCTTTGAAACATCCTTTGAAGTCATACAGCTTTAATTTACATTCAGTGGCTCCTACTCATTGCTGTGCTCCAATGAATTGAACAAAGTACACAGGCAGATGAAATGCAGATTTAAAAATTTTAAAAAAAAATCAGAGATCCCATTTAAAAAGAAAAAAGAAAAAGAAACGAAAAGGAAAAGCAGTGAGAAATAGAGAACAGAATGATAGCTAAATTGGATAATGCAGCTTTAAGATTACAGGCTCCTGATCGTGTATTGCTGCACTGGTAGGATTCCCGTAGATTGAAAGAAAAAAAAAAAAAGTTTACTTTACAGTGCTGCAAAAATCACTCTCAGGATAAAATTATTAAGTTCAAACCAATTACTGTCTCAGAGTTTGATTTTGTTAAAGCTGTTAAAGCTTTTTTTTCTTTTTTTTTGGAAGGCAATCAGGTGTTATTAAGTATGCATTATTCTAAAGTATCAGTGTCATTTCTTGCATAATCATTGACCTGCTCATACTCCTAATTAAGTTATCTCACCCATTAGCAAAAGTCCCAGTAACACGGTAGAGTGTCAGGACCCTCGTTATTTACCTTCTGATGTGAGAAATCGTGCTAGGATGTGATAACTCATCACAGCAGAAGCAAAAGGGCTCGATACAGTGCATTTAGCCAGAGGACAAATAACAGAACCTGTCATTTCCCTGAGCTGGACGCCTGATTGCCTTTTCAGCCTTACAGAGAAAAAGACCCTCTGTGGACTGCTGCATCCTTTCTGCTGTTTTGAGACTTATTTTCGGCATTTTGCCATAAACCTGGTGCCACAGCACCCGCGGGCAGAGAGCAGAGACCTCCCCATTGTTTCAGGGGGGCGACCCCCGAAGGAAGGGGACACCCGGGGGACCCCATGGCCGTACCCATCGCGGACACTCGTGGAGCTCCAGCCGCACGCCGCCCAGGATGCGCGCCCGGAGCCGGCTGGGCGCGGGGCTGCCCAGCTCGGCCACCAGCCCGCTGCCCCGCAGGTAGCTCCGCACCAGCCCCGGCTGCCCCGCGCCGCCCGACGCCGCCTCCCGCTCCGTGCCCAGCGCCACGATGCTCACCGACCTGCAACGGCACCCCCGGCATCACCCCCGGCATCACCCCCCGGTACCCCCCGGTACCCCCCGATCCCCTCCGGGACTCCCCCGGCATCCCCCCCGCTACCTCCCGGTACCTCCCGGCACTCCCGGACCCCCCCCCGACATCACCCCCGGTACCCCCCGGTGCCCCCCCGGTACCCCCCGGTACCTCCCCGTACCCCCAGCATCCCCCCTGTGCCCCCCGATCCCCCAGGGGACTCCCCCGGCATCCTCCCCCGATCCCCTCCGGTACCCCCCCGGTGTCCCCGATCCCCCCAGACCCCTCCCGGTACCCCCCTCCCGACCCCCCCCGGCCCCGCATCGGCCCATACATGCTCCCGGCTCTGCCTCCCTCCCTCCCGCGCTACGTCACGGCCATCACACGATGACGTCACGCCCATTTTGGGGCGGGGGGGGCGGGGGGGGAGGGGGGTGGGGTGGTGGCAGGGAGCGCTGAGTAGCAGAGTAGGGAAGGGAAGGGAAGGGAAGGGAAGGGAAGGGAAGGGAAGGGAAGGGAAGGGAAGGGAAGGGAAGGGAAGGGAAGGGAAGGGAAGGGAAGGGAAGGGAAGGGAAGGGAAGGGAAGGGAAGGGAAGGGAAGGGAAGGGAAGGGAAGGGAAGGGAAGGGAAGGGAAGGGAAGGGAAGGGAAGGGAAGGGAAGGGAAGGGAAGGGAAAAAATAAAAGGAAAGAAAGGGGAAAGGAAAGGAAAAAAAATAAAAAGAAAATGAAAATGAAAAGGAAAGTAAAAGGCAAAAGAAAAAGAAAGAAAGAAGGAAAGAAAGAAGGAAAGAAAGAAGGAAAGAAGGAAAGAAGGAAAGAAGGAAAGAAGGAAAGAAGGAAAGAAAGAAAGAAAGAAAGAAAGAAAGAAAGAAAGAAAGAAAGAAAGAAAGAAAGAAAGAAAGAAAGAAAGAAAGAAAGAAAGAAGTAAGGGGAGAAGAAAAAGAAAGAAAAGGGAAAAGAAAGAGGAACAAAAAGAAGAAAAGAAATACAACTTAAATTTTACATCGTAGCAAACTCCATGAACAGAGAATTTGCTCAACATCTCCACCTCAGATGCATTCTGCAAGTTATGTGGGCAAGTGAAAGCAATAAAAGATTGTTTAACTGAAAGAAGAGGATTATAAAGGATTGCTTGACTGTTCCCTATTTGGCAGTCTGGACGCTGAATATCCTGTGATCAGCAAACACTTCAGCCAGCAGGCATTTGCTGCTGCTGCAGACTCACAAAGACAAAATTGCAGAAAAGGGAGAGTGTGTTTGACAAGACTCAGAAAACAATAGCATATTTGATCTTGTGCATTTTAGACTGGGACGTTATTATTTTCTTCCAAATTATTTCTGCTGAAGCTTCCCAGTGAATATCTCAGAAAAAGCAATGAAGACAAATATGCAATCTTTCCCAACAAAAGGGCAGTGATATTTTCCATGGCAAGGAGATAAGCACAGCCAAGTCAAGGAGGAAGAATTTTTCCTTGTGGGAGCTGTAGTCTCACTTGCATGGACCAAGACATGACCAACTGTCCCATATTTTCACATCTGTGAAATGATTTAATGCACTTGGGTTCAGTGTTGTCCTATTCATTAGCTGATCCTGCACACTACCCAGAGCTTCTGCTCACTTTTTAGCACATTTTGATACCTGACAATCTATGTTGTTGTCAGAGAGGTAAATTTCCTTTTTTTTTTTTTTTTTCCCCAAAGAACATAGACAGTGAGTCCAGGTAACAGCAATCTTTTTTGGTGAATGGAGGTGTGTTGCAAAATGCAAACTTTGTCAGCCCTGATGTTACTGGTGCCCATCCACGCTGCTGTACAGTCTGGCAGCTGAGATTCTTGCACAGACAAAGCACAAACCAACAAAAGGAGCTTTTCTGTTGCTGTAGCCATCTGCCAAATCCAAGCCAACAAAAGCAGCCTGTGTGTGGGAAAGCAAGGAATGAATGGCGGGGCAGTGTTAAGGACTATGAATATTTTTCAGTACAACTATGCCAGAAAAAAAAATAATAGTGGATTTGCTCTGGCTTGAAAGCACACAAATACTCGTGCAGCAGGGCCAGTTGTATCAATGGCACAACCACCCCCTGCCAGAGCCTGCTGCCCCTCCAGCCCTCAGCCTCGCAATGCCACAGGCAGCACGGATCCCAGAACATTGCGTTGCATCCACCACTACAAATGATAGAGTGCCATGACCTTTGAAAAATCACCTTCCATGCGAATCACCTTTGAAAAACTCATTGTGCTTTTATAAAGGTGATTTATGCCTCCACCTTTACATCTGCTACATTTATGGGCTTGTAAACATCACTCGTAACTCCCTCGGCCTTCCCCTCTCCAAAATGAAGGGTCAAATGAAGACGACTCTTCAGCCCCTTCAGTCTCCTGATCATTTCATCTCATGATGAGATCACCATGAGATCATCTCCCACTCCTTCTGTTGTGTGGGTTCCTTCTGGAGTTTCTCAGCATTCAGCATCTGACCACCTGCAAGAAGTTTAAGTATCACCTGCAGACTTGGAGGTTTCACAGGTCCCCAGTGAACATCAGTCATCAAAGACAGCCCAAGGCTTCTCTTCTGACCTGGGGAATTCCCATCCTTGCAAGCATTCAAGGTTTGACTAGAAAAGTCCTTGAGTAATTTGATGCAATTAGACCTACTCGGAGAAGGAGATTCATTAGATGACCTCCAGGAGGTCACTTCCTACCTGAATTATTATTATTATTATTATTATTATTATTATTATTATTATTATTGTTGTTGTTGTTGTTGTTGTTGTTGTTGTTGTTGTTGTTGTTGTTGTTGTTGTTATTACTGACTCTTTGGATCTCCTTCCTCCTAAAGACTGACCACTAAGCCCTATCCCTCACTTCCTCTTCTTACACCAGCTTTCAATCCAAAACCAAATCTCTTGTCCAATCTTGTGGTAACTTAGTTTCTTTACAACATTTAATAAGCTTTACAAAAAGCTTCTCAAAGGCTTTTTGAAAATGCAGGAGGATTATTATACTCGCACAACCCCCTTTATCCACATACTCACTGCCCTTCCTCCAAATTCCGGTGATGCAGGACTTCCCTCCACAGAAGCCACTCCTTGCAAGCAGACACTGTTTGTCCATGTGTCCCTTCATCATTTTTGTTACAGACTCTCTCATCTTTTCAGGAATGAAGGGCAGTCCCATTGGTTCCACATTCCCCGGAGCCCCTCTCAAGCAGTTTTTTCCTGCCAGGCCCATAGCATGGGGCCATCTGTAAAGATTTAGCACAAGCCTCAGACACCAGGTCAGGGGTTTCCTATCTGAGTTTCTGGGGAGTGGTCTAGCAAATCTTATCTAGTCCTAGCTACTTATTAATGTCTACTCGATCCATTTGGTCTAATGCTGCTCTATCAAAACAAGAAACATAACATCAGCCCCATACTGAATCCAAGGTGTGAAGGGAGTTGAAAATGATCTAATAGGAGGAGAAGGAGAAATAAAAAGGCCGCTTTCTAAATTTAAACCAGATCTGGTTTATAGCATTTATAGCAGAAGAGAGCTGCGAAAGCCACTACTGAGTTGTGGAAACCTGCTGACATGGTGCAGGTAAGCAGTGGATTATTGGAAGCCAGCTCTGCTGCTGCAGGAGTCCAGACTGCCCTCCTGGCTCGTTGACTTCAACAGTAAAAGGCTCCAGTTCCCAAATCATGAGGAGGAGCCTCATCACCACGGTGCCTGCATGCCTGAAACCTGCAGCGCTGCCCTAAAATTCAGAGGTGAAGGGCCGAAACTGATGCTGCTGTAGGTCAGGGGCAGGGAAGAGATGGCACACCCTGAATGTATTTTGAAACTTCTGGGCGATTTTAATAATCCACTTTATGATCCCCTGGATAAGCACTTAAGACTGAGTGACACAGCACATGAATTGTCCAGGGAGACGTGCCTCAAGGTGATTTAATGTGCTCTGCTTTGTGCTTGCGCACAGTTTTGTCCATTAATGAGTAAAGATTCTAGTTTTGGTCACTAAAGATACGCTATATGGGTGCAGATAACATTCACGACATCAAGTAAATGAAGAGTTAATGTGAGTTTTAAGAAAATAAAATTAAGGAAAAATGATTAGAGCTGTAGATATAAATAGCCACTATACAGCCTATGCGTAACAGAATTATTTATTCACCTATGAGTGTCAAAAGTTCATGAGTCATAAATGAAACCTCATTGAGAGTAGGCTTCCTGTTTAAAGTTACCTTAAAATTATTTTTATACAACTGCACTTCTCCAGAATTAAAAGAAACAGTAGCTGCCCTTATGTGGATATTAAACAACTTTCAGGTCATTACAGGATGGAAATCTTTGTGTTTAAAAATTTGGTTCTGGTTTCTCCAGCACTTTTAGACTACTTATTCCAAAACTGGAGCACTCTCTTGAGGGGTATTTGGCTGCTCAGGACCTTTGCTGAATGCTAAACTGTACATTTGATGTGAGAAATGGCACACGATGAAAGAGTAGAAATGAAAACGTCTTTATAAGTGGATTTACTTTGATGAGCAGAAGCCAGTGAATGACTATTTTCCTGCCTCAAATCCTGGATATACAGTGTGCAGTCCAAGAAGTGTTCCTGTTTTGGCTGTTGTCTCCATAGTTGTGTTAATTAAGTCTCAGTACTGAGCAGCCTATTTTTACAAAACTAATAGCAATTTAGTATCTTCAAGGCTTTTCTTCTTTCAGTTGCATGTAGTCAAAGTTTACTGTAACAGGCAGATAGAGGGGAAGATATGGACAATGTTACTCTCTAAGCTTTACTTCTGCTGAAAATCAGGCTAGCAATATACATTTAAGTTGAAATGCAATATCTGCATAAATAAATCACCACTGAAGGACCAGGTCATAATTGGTATGGTTTCAAGTAAAAAGTTTTCAAGTAAAAGCTGACATTTCTGAATGCCAGCTCTGCAAACTGAAAATAAAAACTTGACTTGATCCATAAATCAGTGTAGTGCTTTTTTTATTTTTTTTTTTTACTTTCTCTAAGTAGAGGTAAATAAAAGTACCACAGCTTACCTTTGTGGTATTTGTTGCTGGTCTAGAGGTTGCCTAGATATAAATTGACTGATTAGAACCTGATATTTTGTCGTAACTAGCTTCAGTATCAATTGCTTTATTAATTGTATCATAGTTGCAAGGAAAACAAGGCCAAAGGGCTGGACTGGTCAACATTAAAGAAGCAATCAAATTTCATGAGCTCTAAAGCTCTAAATTTTTCATATTGAAGAAAAACAACAACTATAACAGCAACATGAACAAATAGAGAAGATCGAGAAGAGGAATTTCGTTATATTATAGTAATGCACTGTTGTTGTGTGCAAAACTCAAGTTGCATATCAGGTCTGTTTTCTACCTTCTAAGATATACCAAACACTGGAATCAATAATTTGTATTAACTTGCTTTTTTATTGCTGGTATTTTCTTATTCAAAGCTGTGGTGCTTTTCTGATGAAAGTATACACACCATAAATAGCACATTCCTACTCTTCTAATAACCTCATAGTATGATAAATAGCTATGTATATCTATGTATATAGCTATGTATAGCTAGTATGCTATGATAAATAGCATCAATTTGTTATATCAAAGGACCTATTTTTGCCTTATTTTCTATTTGGAGTCACTGGATAAAGCTCCAAATAATCAAGATGTTCTGATATTTCTACAATCTAAGGAAGAGATACTACTAAATAAGAATAATAATAAGAAACAGTACTAAACAGTAACATCTGCAGCATGTATTTGACATGTTTATGTCTTCTCTGAAAACATTTACAAGGGAAAAAAGATTCAGACTGTTTCTGTATCAAAAGATATGATGGTTCTTGGTGGTGATTTTTTTTCCCACTTTTGTTTTCTTTTTATTTGTTATATTTGAATCATCAGTAATCTTCAGTTACTTTTCTACAGTAATTCTCAAATTACATCAGGATTTTCACTTACGTATTTGGCAGTAACTTAAGCTACAGCCTAGATTGTAGATTTGTATCTACAGAAATCTTGCCAGAGTTGCCTAACAATGCTTCTTCATACGACAAAAATAGGAAAAGGGTATGATGTCTGAAAAAGACCAAGCAGGGCAAAATGCTTGTGAGGAAGGTGAAAATGGAAAACAAGTAATAAAGAAGTCTGTGTGCAGTGATGTTTGCAGTTTGTACTTCATAGCAAAAGTGAAAAATAAACAAACAGCAACAAAACCACTCCTGCTTGGAGTCCAGAAGTAAGAACAGGAAAATTTAAAAGGAAAAAATATATAAGTGGAAGTTATTTGAAAAGCTTCAGTCTTTAAGAGTATTTTGCTTTCTCTCTATAAGTCAAAACATTTGTACTAATTTAAAACTGAGCTGTCAGCAAAGACATGTTTTAGTAGATAGAGTATTTTATATAGCATTTTTATATAGCATTTTAATCTTTTATATTTATATATATATATGTGTGTGTGTGTGTGTGTGTGTATCTTTTATATTTATATATATGTATATATATATATGTATATATATTGTGTGTATATATATATGTGTGTGTGTGTGTGTGTGTGTGTATCTTTTATATTTATATATATGTATATATATATATGTGTATATATATATACATATATATAAATATAAAAGATTAAAATTAAGTGAATTAAATCACATCTAGGAATCTCCAGAAATATGCTATATAAAATACTCTATCTCTATACTCTATCTATTAAAACATCTCTTTATATATGTATATATACATATATACATATATATATATATATATCTGCGTGGTTTAATATATGTTTCTCTGCTAGAGAACTGAGAACTGTTTTAACATCCAGTCCTTTTATGAGCTTAATTCATGTTGCAGGAGAATCTTGCAACAACTAGTCAGTGAGAGCAACAAATCTGATAATGTCATCAATAACATTTCTAAACTTTCTAAAAACAGAAAGATATAGATATCTTGATATAGACTACATAGACCTCAGGCAGTGTGAACAGGTTCTTCAGAAGTCTTATCTGCCTTCGTCCAACCTCTGTGTTGTGGTATGGGGCATATATGGTAAATGCTATTCATTAGGTATGTCACAGTATAAACTTCTCTTCATAAGCTGCAGAATTTCTAAACTAAGTGAAGTGTTTATATGCAGATATTTGAGACATTTTTTAGTGATGAGTAATGGTTTGATGATCATTTCACAGTGCTCTCTCATCACTATAGTGATGAGAAACTATTCTGTGGTTTTGATGTTTTGAATTCTGTTGATAGTGTTCTGCATCCATCTCAAATCATGACTCACCATTTATTTTAAAAAAGAAACAGATCATTTACCTGAATTTGCACTTTCATAGTTGACCACTGAAGACAGGAAAACCTCAACAACATAAAAACATCCAAGTGTAGGGTGCTATCTTTCAACTCACACTTCTTTATTAACTTTTTTATTACTTTTATTAACAGCCTGGAAAAGCTATAACTTATTTTGAAAAAAGTACTGATGCTTTTAAACATGGATGAGCAGGAAATGTTTGACCCACACCTATGCTTCCGAAGCAGGGGGCATGAGCATTTGCTAAATGAAGAGGGAAACACAGTGTAGCAGAACTGAGACATAAAACTGGTGAATGTTCCACGTATTGTAGGCGACTGCAAATGGAAGCTGCCTTTGGTTAGCTCCATGCCAATGAAGTCTTAGAAATTTTACCAGTGCTACATAATTCTCTGTGTTTGAAATCCTCCTGAATTTCACTGTAATTGAAAGGGGGTAGCTGGATCTCAGTCCTTGCAGTGGGAAATAAACTGTAGAAAGTGTTTTAAAACTCCATGTTCTTTCCTGCTGGCTGTTTTATGACTGCAGAGAAAATTTTAAGTAGTGTTTTATGAAGTATGAATTTTACCAAAGAAGCATCAGAATGCTTATTCCCTTATTCCCTAGAAAATACTAAATTGCCAAGCTTTTAATTCTTTGCCCTCTGTCTCATTTCACTTTAGATGTGCGTTTTGTTGGCAAGATTTACTTTCAGTTATCAATAAAAGAAATTCTTTCCAGTTGCCTGTAAAGTCTGGACCCATTTTTAACATTTTGAGACACTTAACTGAGAAACAATGTCAGTTTCTCCATTTAATGTTTCTTTTTATGATTCTATGTGAGGATTAGAATGAAGTCATTTCTGCCTGCACAGAGTATGATGAACTGCCATCGCAGCAAAAAAGCAGCATGAAAAAAAAAATATATATATATATATATTCCTTTATATACATATATATATATATAAAGGAATAAGGGAATAAAGATTGATGAGATCGTAAGACCACTTCAAAATCATCCCTTAAGAAAATAGGAAAACTGGTATAAAGGATTGAGAGATTGTTAAAATCAAGTTCATAAAGTTATTTCTTAATAGAATATTATAGAGGGTAGCTTGAGGATCTTGAGCATACACCAATTCGTATTTACTTTTCTAATTTTAAACTACTATCTTTGAAGCAGCAAAATAAATAACGTTTCCAACATTTTTTTTTCTGATCTCAATCAGCAGAAATTTTGGTTTTCCTCTTCCTTATTTTTATTTATTTATTTATTTATTTATTTATTTATTTATTTATTTATTTATTTATTTATTTATTTATTTATTTATTTATTTTGTGATAAGTCACTCATATTGTGTGTGCTTTTAACTGAAGCAGATGTTCACAGGTAATCTAGGATAAAGACATGCCCAAACAGTGATTCACTTTGAAAAATCCTTTTCTTTCGCAAACTGGTTCTAAATAAACACTATGGCTTAAAGAGAAAAACAGTGCAGAATAGATTTTTTATCTCTCTTAGCCAGATGCCCACATGGAATAAAAATAAAAATTTGTGTCTTTAGAAGATCTATTCAGAAGTCTGTTTGACTTCTGTTAATTAAAAAAGTTTTTTTTCTTGCCTTTATGTCAAGTTTTAAAAGTTAAAATTTTGTTTTTATTTATTGCCTTCATATGGAGGGAGGAGGAAAAGACTTCATGTTACAAAAATTGCCAAGAGGAGGGATTACAGAGATGTATGTTCCCATTACATAGTCTTGACTCTCAGAACTGGACATCTAAATTAGTCACCTAAATGAACACATATATGAGGCTAAACAAGTAAAACTTGTTGATGTCAGCTGAAAATACTTGCTCACAAAATTAAAGAATGTAAAATGACAAATATCATTTTATTTTGGTACAAGTAATGAGGATGCTTAAAATTATAAAGGTACTTTATTAATCTAGTATACTGAAAGAAAATACTAGAATGTAAAAGTATCTTCTTAGCTTCAGTATTTTATTTTTAACAAGTTTAAAGAAAATTGATGAGTTATACTGCAGTGTAAGTAATGAAATTCAAATTCTCATACCTTCAGACAGATTCTGTATTCTTACTTTTTTTTTTTTTAGGTAAGTTATTTCAGTTCAAATTCTTTACTGTGAAACATTTTCTGCATCTAGAGGTGAATTTATGCTTGACTTTTTTCTTGATACAGGAAAATGAAGCATAATGTTATTTCAACTATTAAGACAATACGAAGTCCCTCAGGTAATCTCAATGGGACAATAGTATCAGATGACTTTGGAAGTGGAAATTGTGTCAGACACCTGGTTACACTACAATGCAAACAGTTAGTTAGAAGAAGTACAGGAATATCTTAGGTGACTGAATATACCTAAAATTGCATTTGATGTTTTAGAAGGAAACCCACTTAGGTAACAGTGTAAATGAAAGCAAAAATTTGCTTCTAAACTCCAGATGATTAAACATAATGGCAAAATGAACATTAAAATATAATAATAAACATTATTATATTTTAATTAAAATATAATTAATGAACACTATTACTGAACATTTATACTATAAATGGAAAAGTTAATTATAAAAAAGGAAGCACCAGTAGACTCATGTTAAAATGATACCTCTGTTTTAAATGGAGCTTGTGCTTTTATTTCTTTTTTTATTCATTTTCAACTGTAATTTAAGCTTTCCCAGTCCTAGCAGAATCATGTAATGCAAACATATGTTTGCTTATTTATTTATTTATTTATTTTTGCTACAGTATCTTTTATCTTCGTAATTCTACACTTTTAAGTAAAGTTTTTTACAAGTAAAAGTGCAATTACTCAAGCACAGTAAAGACATTTTGCCAACTACATCCAATTCACCTATTTTATTGCTTTATTATGAATATTCCTAAAAGGTGGGAGTTGTTCAGAGATGAAAAGACATTTGGGTCATCACCTAATGGTGCAGCTCCGATTTAGCAACTTTTGTATCTACAAACACTCACTTTCCAGCATTCTCTTTTTGCATTGTTTTAATTCACTCTTTGATTCCAGATTAGGAAGCAATGTGGGCACTGAGACAGTCTCAATCTGTTCCTGAAGTGATGATGGGGGTTGGGATGTCATCCACGAACAAAGATAATATTCTTGTCTCTATATGTACAATGTTTATTGCACAGTATCACAGCTTAAATGTGTTACATTCATCTTAGATGTGAAAAGTCTCTAGTAACTCTCAAAGACATTTTTCCTTGCTAGGATATGTAAATAAATTTAGGCAATTTGCTTGAAAAAAATTCTAATGGGCAATAAGTGACTGCACATTTCTCCATTTCTTGACTCCCTGTGTCATCATTCATCCAAGTACAAAGTGGTTACTGGAAATCAACTCTGAAGAAAGATGTCGTTTCACATAAAAGATCTCTATGTTCTTACATACTCAGAAAAAACAAGAACAATAACAATAAAAAACACCAAAGGTCCTCAGTATGTCATTTTAGATATGGGACTGGACCTAAAGATAACATACACTGTTTATGTTAATTTTTGACTCGTTTGCCAGGAATAATGGTGATCATTATGTGAGAAACACTCCGTAGCCAATAACTTAGGCTCAGGCGAGGATCTCAGTGAAGTAGTAATTTATTCGCGATTGCAATGGCGGGCGCCCCACAAGCAGGAGAGAGCGCATCTACTAGTTCCAAAACACAGTTTATATACCTTTTGATGGCAGGACCCTCCCCTGTTTCCCCACTGAGTGGGTAATCCAGGTTCACAATCTATCTGATGCTTCACAAACAATGCATGGCCTTCAGTTGCCGGCCTGTTAAATTTCAAATTTTTTTTGACATTTTTACTGTTTGAAGTGGTAATGTTTCTTCACTTATCTGACTTGACTTGATACCGTGATTTTCACCTAATTGTCCTAAGGAGTCTGGTTGTCTGCATTTTACTAGGTCGCCTGCTAAACTTTCTTATCACTGTAAGCATATCTCAGTACCACATTCCCTCCTTCTAAACAATGTTACTCTGCAAAAACAACATTTCTATTCCCACAATTCCCCCCTTTTCTTTTTTTTATAAACTGTTGATTTTTGCAAAACCTTTCTCTAAGGTGTAATTTGATAGACTTCTTCTTTTTTGCTTTCTTTGCTTTCCATCTCCTCATTATCTCCTTATCTGAGTAAGGTGGTAGCTCCATGGTCATTTGTTTCAATAGTGCAGTTTCAGTTAACCACTGTACTAGTCCTCTTACACAGAGGATAATGCAGCAACCAATGGCTGTCAAAACTCCTACAACTACGATCAATGTTGCAAATATGCCTATTTTTTTTTTTATTTTTTATTTTTTTTTTTTCTGCCAATTCACTGGCAAGGGTGGTAAGCCCTTGCAATGCTCTTGTTACCGAGCCATCTGGGACACTATTGTTGGGTATAAGATTGCAACAATGGTTGCTCAGTATTACACACACACAAACACACCTCCTTCCTCTGCGAGCATCATATCTAATGCTATCCTGTTTTCCCAAGCCATTTTGCTGATGGCATCTAGTTGTTCAGCGATTCCTCTCATCGCATCCTTGGTATAATTGATGAATCTCCGCTGATTATAATAGAAATAATTAATCCAATCCACATTTTTATTGATTGTTACCCACCAGAACAGTGACTCAAACCCTGCAGCAATTTGATTTCTGGCTTTATGTTCATCTGCAACTCCTCTAGGTACCCCAATAGAATCTATGTATACTCTATCATCAAATGATATTCCTAAGCCTCTTTTACTTCCTCTGGGTATTTGTGATGTTTCTCTTTCAAATGCCAGGGTGAAGGGTATAGCTAATTGAACAAGTGCACAAGTGCCTTCCCAATTAGATGGTAGGGTGGACCGTAAGATCTTCCCTCCACCGTACCACCAGAGATCTGCCCTGGGGATCTCTAGTCTTGAGCAGTTTCCCATCAAGTCCTTGGTAGCACAAGGCAAATTCTCGTAGATGCCAGGTAGCACTCACACCCTGCCGTGAGAGGCAAGCTGTATGGTTACCTATAGCTGTAGAGAATGCAGGGGGAACCGTGATACTGTTATCATGCAAGGAACAGCAAAGAGAGACTTACAGGCCTCATTTCCCCAGGCAGTCTTTTCTTGGTACAATGCAATCATACATCGCATCCCTTGGGAGTCTTTGGTCCACCCCCATGGGAAAGGCACTATCTGGGCAATCGGTCATCCCGAGGCACAAGCATAGCAGTAGCTACGGTTGAGACTCTGGACGGTATATTTGACCCATTCTATCCAGGCATTCACATCCCCATACCTTGTTTGAACTGACACATTTCAGAGGGCTTCCTGTTTTCTCTCCTGTTTTCTCCTTGAGTTTCTCCCTTTCTCTGATGGCAATAGAGGATTGTTTCCATACAGCTATTCTCAATCTGGCTGTTGGGTCTCTCCCAGTTATTTGTTCTCTCTGCTCAATTGTCGTTGGGCATTTAGATCTCCACAAGCTAACACCTCACAAACATCAAACGTGACAGAATGTGGTACATAACCCTCTGTCACAGTCACCCATATTTTGATGGGGTATCCCGTTTTTGCTATTATCTGGTCATGCCTTTTGCAAGTTGCCAATTGACCAAGGCCTTCTCTGAGGCCTAGAATCACTAAAAACAAAATTAGTAATCAATTTTTCCCTGTCATTATTTTTAAACCTTAGGTTTCCAAATAATTATCGATACAAAAAAATAAGATGTACACTACTACTATAACAACCCCCCCCTTGGGAGCACTGCATTTTGCTATAGGTCTGTTCTTTCTTTCAATCACAAGTCGCAGTCGTTAGTTACCTGTGAAAATAAAGGTTAGTTTACAATTGTAAGCTCTTATCCTGCTCAGAGTCCACTATGAGATTTTTCTATTCAATTTCAACTTCCAACAAGTCTTTTGTAGGAACAGCTTCCCAGGTACTAGCGTCGACGGATGCCTTCACTCGAGTATAGTGAGTCCAACCTTTTTCCGCAGTTCTTATGGCTGTTTCAGTGGTTAGTAATTGTCCTTCCCATTCAGGCCGGAGTTGACTCTTTCCAGGTCCAAATCAGGACCCGGTTTCCTGGGTGATGGTGGTGAATGGGGAATTCCAAAGGTGGGGTTTGAGCCAACAACCCACAGGTCCTGAGAAATGACAAAGAAGAGGACAAACCCAGAATACAGTTCTTAAGAAAACTCTCTTGTTTTAAATTGTGGTATCTCATCCCTTCTGCCCAGATAGGGCAATCTGAACAGCATCTCATATGGTGAAATTCCTATATCCTTTCTTGGTGCTGTTTAAAGCTGTAGGAGTAAGCATTTTACCCAAGGAAGTTGGGTTTCTAACACTAGTTTAGTTAATTGCTTCTTTAATGTCTGATTCATTCGCTCCACCTTCCCAGAAGAGGAGGGGTACCAGGGGCTGTGAAAATCCCACTCAATCTCTAAGGCCTGCTTTAACCCTTGCAGTAAAGCTTTACACCCATCCAGTCACGTGGTCAATTAGGACAAACAAGTAACTCAGTAAAGTTTACCTGTATACTTTGGAAAGGTCAAACCCCTGGCTCCCGTCCCCCTCTAGATGGGTTACAGAAGACCTTTTTATTTACCTTTTGACATATGGTACATCCTCTACATATGTGCTTCCCTAAAGTGTATATTCCTACACAGACATACTTTCTTATCACATATTGCTTGCACCTCCCAATGACTCTTCTGATGTAAAACAGTTAATATTTGCCTCATTATCACTTTATTCAGCATTTCTCTCCCATTAGGGAGTATCCATTTTCCTTCAGACTTCATGGCTCCTGATTTCTTAAAAAAAATCTTTCTTTTAAAACTTTTTAGTTCTTTCTTAATTTTCAACAATTCTTTGAATCCTCTCTGCATTTATTCTTTGTTTTCCTTCAGACATTAGATGCCTTAAATACCTGACTTCTCTTTCTCCATATTGTAATTTATTTATTTTTTTTTTAATACTCCCAAGCCCTGCTTTCCCAGAAAGTTGAATAGCTTGTTAGTAGCTTTCTTCACAACTCTTTTCTCCTGTCCTGACAATAGAAAACGATCCATATATTTGTTAACATTAATACCCCCTTGGGAGGTTGTAATTGCTCCAAAATCTTTTTTAGAACTTAACCAAATAGATAGGTGGCCCAGTAAACCCTTGGGGTAAAATTGTCCACCTATATTGTTGCTTCCGCCCCCATTTCAGGGTCTTTCCAGTCAGAGGTGAATATCCATGTATGTTTGCTCTCAGGGCCTGAGAGCACTCCATTAATAACACTGTTATTCCAGTCTAACAATTTACTATTTGAATGCCCAATTTAATCATCAAATCCCTTCTCAACAAGTTAGTCCCTGCCTTGGGTACATACAATAATTACCCAGTGATCATTTTATCCCCTGGTCTCAGCTTGGTATCCCCCAAAAGTGGCACTGTTATCCCAGCCCCTTCTACCCCCATCACTTTTTAGGGTTTCATTAGTTAATTTAATCCCTGATACTTTACAAGTCAGTAATGACCTAGCTGCTCCCCAGTGTATTGGGTTTGATGGCAAGGTTCGGGGGCTGTGAGTGGGGGGGGTAGGAAACTGCAGTGGCAGCCCCTGTGAGGAAAAAAAAAAAAAACAGAAGCCTCCCCGTGGCACATAAGGGACAATTTCATCTGGCCCTAAAGGGGCCCACTGCTGCCCAGAGCCAAGCCATGAGCAATACAGGCCGTGCCTCTGTGAGAGCACATCCACAAAAACAAACAAACAAACAAACAAACAAAAACCTGCTGCTCAACAGCAGTTGGGAGAGCGAGAAACCCCCCCCGCAGACACCAAAGTCAGTGCAGAAGGAGGGGGAGGAGGCGCTCCAGGCGCTGGAGCCGAAGCCCCCCTGCGGCCGCTGGAGAGGCTCCTGGTGGAGCAGGCTGTTCCCCCCCACCGTCCCCCTCCCCGATGCTTGGGAAACTGACCAAACACCACAGCAAATATGCAAATATACCAAAACTTCTAGACTGTTACTTAGATAATGCCTACATCCCCTTTCCCTGCTCATTCAACTTCAAACAGCTCTGTTAAATACTACATGCCACACCTTTAACCCCTTCAGCAACCCTTTTAACACTTCCTTTATCTTTCTCCAGCCTGTACTTTAATACCAGCACCAAAGGCTCAGTCAGGGTCCAACTTAATTCCATACTTTTTCCCTCCAAGATAAACAACATATCAATATAGCATATTTCATCCCATTTTCCTTCTTCCCTCCTTCTTCCACTCCACATATTCCTATTCGAAGTGGCCAGCCTGGCCACACTTAAAACATCTTATCAAAGCCTGTCCCTGCTAGGACTCAGGCCACAACACAGGCAGCCTTCTTTGCCTGCCATTCCTTCATCTCTCTTCCTCTCCTTTCCATCCTGGCCCTGACTCTCCCTGAAGATTTTCTTCCTCTTTCTCCAACCCTCTGCCTCACTACCCGCTGCACTGTCAATACCATTAGTTTCGCTCTTTTTTTTTTTTTTTCCTTCTTATCTCCCCTTCGGACACACACCTCCCAGGCCTCCCGCAGGAGGGTCCCCCAGTGACTGTTCACTACATCCCCCCACCTTCTGAATCATTTTCTGCGTATTTTGCCAGGCTTTAATCACACAATGAACTTTCAAGAGCCCTTGGGTTACTGGGTCCTCAGGTCTTATCCCCAAGTACTTTCTCATTCTGACCCCAAGTCTCTCATATGATTTCTGTGTTGCACACTATTATTATTCCAGCCAGGATTGGCAAGTGGGTATTTCTGCCCTGCCGGTATTACCCCTGGTCCTGGAGGATGAGCTCTTTCCCATTCTTGTATAGCAGCTCTCCTCCTGATCATTCCCATTTCTTTCCCTGTAAACAACATACTTATAGACATAATTCCCTCCCCCAAGAGTATAAATCAGGTCGTAGGAACTGGTCTAATTGTTCAACTAGGCTGTCGGGGTCCTCAAATAAAGACTTCCTCTCCTTCTTAAAAGTCCTAACCTCTCTGCTGGTAAGGAGGGGGGGGTAGTTCACCTAAGAGGATACACAGTTAGTGTTAATACTGTTAGTATCAGGGAAGGCAAAATTCTCAGTATATCTTCTACCTTGTTCTAATTCTTGCCGGAGCCTAGGGTACGATACTTTTTTAGGGACAGTGTTAATTACAGTCCCTGTCTCCCTTCCTGGAGTGACTGCTGCTGCCACCAGTTCAATATTAAGATTATAGGGAGCATAACTTGGCTCCTTCTCTGAAAAAGGAATCTTCTTGTTTACACATAAATTTAAAGCCTGAATTTTCATCAGACCCGTATTTTGGCCAAAATACTGCTGTTTCCTTAATTGGTTCTTTTGTCCAGACTGATACACAATATTTAACCTTTTTTTTTTTTTAATTATTTTTCTTTTACAATCCCTCTAATTTTGGGATTATGTTTCCAATCTCTTATAATTCTTCAGCAAGAACTATTAGTAGGCACTCCCCCAGGGATATCTCCCTGTCCCCTGGAACTCATATCTTCCCATTTTTCCTAACCCTCGCCCGTATGTGCTACAGAAATTTCCCTTCTGCAGTGTACCACACACCAACGTACTGAAAAATGGGGGTGTACCGCCAAGCACTTCCCTGTGCCAGCGTTACCGCACACCTATGAGTTTACCAGATTCCCTGGAACTCGTACTTCCCATCTTTCCTAACCCTCGCCAGTATGTGCTACAGAATTTTCCCTTCAGTGTACCACACACCAACGTACTGAAAGATGGGGGTGTACCGCCAAGCACTTCCCCGTGCCAGCGTTACCGCACACCTGAGTTTACCAGATTCCCTGGTGTACTTCCAAGCACTTCCCCGTGCAAGGATTACCGTACACCAGATTCCCCTGGTGTAGTGCCAGCACTTCCCCGTGCAAGGGCTTACCATACACCAGATACCCGACCCCCAAGGCAATACTTAATATTTCTTACCTTGGTCTGTGCACAGAGTTACCGGATCGATTCTTAAAAACCCGGAGTGCCTACCTTCTTCCTTTCCCCACTACTTCACGGATCCTGCCTCTTTAACCAGTCTCGGGCCCTCTGTCAGCTTTCCGCAGAACCGCCACCGTCGATGCACAGGACCGCTGAAATCAGCGGGGCATGCCTTCCTGCTGCTGCGGCGGTGGAGCTCCCCAGTAGGTGACTGGCTCCCGGACGAGCCCCCAAATTGTGAGAAACACTCCGTAGCCAATAACTTAGGCTCAGGCGAGGATCTCAGTGAAGTAGTAATTTATTCGCGATTGCAATGGCGGGCGCCCCACAAGCAGGAGAGAGCGCATCTACTAGTTCCAAAACACAGTTTATATACCTTTTGATGGCAGGACCCTCCCCTGTTTCCCCACTGAGTGGGTAATCCAGGTTCACAATCTATCTGATGCTTCACAAACAATGCATGGCCTTCAGTTGCCGGCCTGTTAAATTTCAAATTTTTTTTGACATTTTTACTGTTTGAAGTGGTAATGTTTCTTCACTTATCTGACTTGACTTGATACCGTGATTTTCACCTAATTGTCCTAAGGAGTCTGGTTGTCTGCATTTTACTAGGTCGCCTGCTAAACTTTCTTATCACTGTAAGCATATCTCAGTACCACATTCCCTCCTTCTAAACAATGTTACTCTGCAAAAACAACATTTCTATTCCCACAATTATCATTTGATCTTGCTAGAAAATTTTGGTAAGCTTTTCAATAAAAACTTCCATAGTATAGTGTTACAGTTTGAGACATACACAGAGCAATTAAGGTAAAACAAAGCTCAATAGTTGAGAATATTTGTTATACACCATGAATGGCACGGTGTATAGCCTAGCAGCTAGAGCTTTGTTGACAGAAATAGATATGTATGTATGTATGTTTGTGTATTAGGCATACATGTAGGTACGTTTAACCATGGTTATACATACATATGCCTAATAAGGTACCATGGAGGTCTTATGCTACCTCCTTTTAATCTGAAGAAAAGAAAGCCATCTCCTGAGACTAAAGTAGTAACCCAATAGTAAAAGTAGTAAACCAGGTACCATTAGGTGTGCTACAAAGATCCCATCTCAGCTGAGTAAGCAGCATGCCTGACTTTCAGAAGGATGCAGCTGCAGTTAATGCTCAGGAGCGTGTGCTCTGAAATTCTACTGGTTTAAAAAAAGATCTTGCAGAGAATGCGTGCTGCTTGTTTTGGAAACTCAGTTCCTCCACTTTGAAATTAACCACCTTAAGCTGGTAGGCTGCCTGGCATGCTGCCACCTATTGTTCCGTATTACTGGCTGAAAGGAAGCTTGGAGATGGGTGGTGTGCGAAAGACCTTGGTATTGACTTGTTCGTGGTATTCACTCTTTACTAGTAATTACATTGTTCCTGATGCATGGAAATGAAGTTGCAGAAGCCTGTTTTATGTTAAATATTAGGAGTTTGTCAAGGTTTCTGGGATGATACTTTATTCTTTCGTTCAGCTGGAACACATCTGACTAAATAAGCAGATTAATATTCTCACTGTCACCCTTCCCACCTACAAATGCTGATAAAGGGGTTAGAGGGACCGGAGAGAACACTGTCCTCCCCTGTGATCTACCAGGTAACTACTTTCCCAGCAACACTCCAGCAGGTCCATTAGCAATTACAGCAGGAACCACCTGAATGTAAACTTTTCACCGATTTATGGATTTCACTGTGTTTGGTCTGTGAAGGCACACACAGTCCCCCCGGGGTGCTGACTACACAACGCTGCAGAGCCGGGTGCAAGGCAAGCCCAGCAGCTTTCTGGCAACCAGCCTTGTGCATGCAAGAGGTCACTAAAAATGTCATTGCTTAAGTAATGGAAAAGCTAATCATTACAGTGAAAGATCATAAACCGTTGCCCTTTGGGAAGGGCAACAACTACGTGTTGTTTTCTTTATCTAAAATCGCAGGAGAGGGGTTTAGGACAGCTCTGGCTTTGTCTCTTTTGAACATGAAGGAAAATGGGTTTATTTTGCTTGGCTTGAAGGACTTTTTGATCCTTCCTTGTTTCCATTTTGTAATGAGGAGATAGAGGAACACTGGGTAAATTCCAAAGTGACACTTTGTATTATTTTGTTTCATTTTCAGTACTTACACTATTATTATTTTTTCCCTAAAGGAATACTTACGGAGACCAAAATTCAGAAACACTCCAAATCTCAATTTCTGCTTCAGTTGTACAGCTATATAATATGGATAGCATTATTCACCAAGGAATTGACAGTCAAAATTTGAAAAATGTGGAATTATTACTGCAGACAAGTTTGATACATGGAAAAGCTTAGTTGTCCAGATCAACAACCTCATAGCCAAATCTTCACTAATTAAATACAGACGCTGTATGGAAATGCTAAAACATAAGTGAATTGTGAGAAATGCAAACAGTTACCTGACTTTTTATTTTTATTTATTTTTCACTCTGGGATCATACAGTGGACAAAACAATTGCTACTTCAAATGTTAAGTAGATAGGAGATGTACCATGTTGCTGTAATGATCCCTTAATGGATAAATTCATAATTCACCTGAGTTTAGACAACTCATCTTGTTTAGAAAACAAGAGTTAGGAGCAGCTGAGGAGACTGGGGCTGTTTAGTCTGGAGAAGAGGAGGCTGAGGGGAGACCTCATTGCGCTTCCCACCTCCCTGCAAGGAGGCTGCAGCGCGGAGGCAGTCGGTCTCTTTTCTCAGGTGACAAGAGAGAGGCCATGAGGAAAGGCTCTCGATGTGGGGCAGGCTGTGCTTGGGTTGGGTACTGGGAAGAATTTCTTCAAGGAGGTTGTGGTTGAGCACTGGAGCAGCCTGCCCAGTTAAGTGATGGAGTCCCAATCCCTGCAGCTATTTAAGAGATGTGTGGACATGGCACTAAGGTACATGGTTTAGTGACGGGGACTCAGTAGGCCAGGTGGATGGTCGGACTTGATGATCTTGAAGGCCTTTTCCAGCCTAGATCGTTCTAGAAGGGAAGGAACATTACTGCAGATACAACACACCCATGAAAATGAGTTACTATGTGGGGAACAGGTACAAGGATCTGAAGTCCCGAACCCAAATCTTCTCTGTTGTACCCATTTTTGCACAGTGCTGTTGTATTTATGGGATTCCAAACTGTGTCCAAGGTACTTCACTTTACATCCTCTTACTAACGGGCACATGAGGCAAAGTTTGAGGAAAAGTAACAGAAACAGCCAAATGAGGCAACATTATTGACTTACTATACTTTACTGTTATGACTGTTCTCAAAAACAATTTTTCCATTCTGGACTTAACTTAAAAAATGCATTCTATCCACCATTCGTTGAAAAGACTTTGGGGTGGGGGAAAAAAAAAAAAAAAAAAAAAGCCATCCCATCATCAATCTTCTTGGCAAATCCCTTTTTTGATCCTTTTTGGATCCAACACTAGCTCTCTGTGCTTTTCCTCTACCTCAGAGGAGAACTGTGTAAGATTTATTAATTGGATTTGCTTTAGTATGTTATACCATTTGTCTCTTAGGACAAGAAGCCAGGCTTCTACATAACAACTGAAAAAAATATGAGAAATTAAATCTCCTGTGAACAAGTTGTTGAAGTTATTTGCTTGAAAAGCAGCAACATACAAGAACCACCTCCCTCCCCTTTCCTAGGCAGAATACGAATATAAAGTTAAAAAAAATAATAATAAAAAAATCTGTATGCAAAGCAGGTAATACATGGAGAAATGGAAATCCCTCAGCCTGCATAATCCACCAATAAGTGCAGGAATTTGTCAAGTTATCCTGAAAGAAAAGGTTTGGGCTAGGAGGAAGGCATCAGAGGGGATAAGAGCATCCTTACAAGTCAGCAAAGAAGAATCTTGTAAAAGACATTCAAAGAAATAGATAACTGCTGTCAAAGATCACATTGTCCAAGTTACAGAAGTGAAACCCAGTGTGATTAGAGATGAAGACAGAAAAGTACATATTTTTAATTACCAGTAGTTTTTCTCTACTGTTAAGATATCTCTAATATGTATGTCCTTACATTGATCAGCAATCAGTTATTTAAAAAGCAACAGAAAAAAAAAAAAAAAAAAACAAAGAATTTAATATTACATTATTTTGGTTAACATCAGGCATTGTTTCAGCTTAGCACCTGCTGGAGCATCTAAACTGGCAATGAAAATTCCATGCCACAAACACCTGCATCTCATAACAGATATTGAGCTTCAGGTTTTCTTTGGATGCTGAGTCTCATTAAAAATATGGTGAGCAGTGGAAGGTGACATGGCCTCCTGGGATGTGTGCTGCATCTCGAGCACCTGCAGCTTTTTAACTTCAGACGCAGGTGGCATTCTCCTGGGTGCTGAGACTGCAGTGCTAGGAACAGTGTGGGACATACAACCAGGCCAGGGGAAGGCAACCACTGCACTGCTCCTCCTTTTCTGGGCCAAACTGCAGCTGTAAAAGTATGTCATTTTCCCCGCAGCAATTTGCACTAAATAAGCATGCTGTTTTTTTCAGGATGTTCAGAATATGCCCTGGTAAAAATACACTTCTTATTCCAATGCAGAGAGAATGTACACAGGTGTCTTGAATATTATCAGCAAGCAAGGCAGAAGTAATAACTTCTATTAAACAACATATGTGTGTGTGTGTGTGTGTGTGTGTGTGTGTGTGTGTGTGTGTGTGTGTGTGTGCATATATAAAGTATCATCATGGGATGCTTGGGAACTGGTGAGAGCTGGCTCTTTAAACCTATGTCTGTACGATAGCAGAGGTAGCAACACGAATTACTTTTCCTGGACAGAGCAGAAACTACAGCTGTAAACTTGAGAGTGCATTTCATTCCAAAATTGAGCATGAAAAGAGGGAACTGTGCAATGCTATTAAAAGGGCTTTGGCAGTGAAAACATGGTTTTAAAATTGTTGTTCGTCCTAGAAATTTTTTGTGTGTGTTCTCCAGTCCTGCAAGAACTGCTTTCACCAGTGTATGCACTTCACGAACTGCACATAATTAAGGAGTACATTCATAAGCTTCTATATCCTGACTTCACTATCAATTTTTACATTGAAACATTACCTTATTTAAAGTACAGTGCCAAATGAAGTCAACAGGACATGACATAACAAGGTATTACATGTAGAAAGGAAAAATTAAGCCACCCATCCTTACAGGTACTACTGTCTAATTAAGGTTTATGGTACATGAGGTTGAGGCTTAAGCTACAGTGACTGCTGTCGTGGTAGTGTAAACATCAAAACCCTGCTAGATCCCTGATAGAATAAATAAATAAATGTTTATTCCATTCAAGCTGCTTTTGAAAGTAGCTCACAGAGCTGGAGCATCTCACAGGCTCATCATGAAAATTTCCAAGCCAAAGCACAAAATGTATTTCTCTTTTCTTTGTGAGACAGATTAATGAAAGGAAATCAATGCAGGGCTGCAGTTTTGAACAATGCTCAGGCACGACTGAGAGCTACTTGCTGTTGCATCTGAACATTTAAGGTCTACACATTTTTAGTCTTTGGCAATACCATAAAAGTTGTTATCATTAATATATCCAAGATTTCTTTCTACTGGAAAAAAAGAAAAAAAAAAGTAAAAATAATATCTAAGCAATCACATAAGTCAGTGAAAGTGTATCTGAAGGTCTTAACATATTTTTCTTTTACATGATGTGTGTCTTTCAATAGTACATGGTACCAATGCTTAAGTTTCATCACAGGTGAAACTAGTTGGGTGAAAATGGAGGAAAGGGAAGAAAAATTCTGTCCCCTCTTCATGTGGCCAAGCCAGTGTACAGTGATGTATCTACCATGTCCTTTGGCATAGCAGTTGTATCACTGTACCACCAACCTCACCTTCCTACTACCTACACTTCAAGAAGAGTAAGAAGTTTATGTGTTCCTTTAAAATAGAAAAAAGAAAACACATGCATACACACAAAAGCCCAACAGCAAATACAACAACAACAGAACCCAGACCGAAGAACTGGTCAGTAAATAACAGAAGCTTCTAGCAGGTGATCAGCTCTGATTGACCTGACAGAAGGTAAGCGCTTACACCTGATCTAGTCAGCACAGCCTGATTTAATGGCCAGTGAGAGGAGGAGGAAGAACATGTATCAGTGCTGCGCTATTTCTAAAACACAACACTGTCACAGGTCAGATCAACAGCACCTTGAAGGTGCTCCCCTATTGACCATGCAAACAACATGAGGAGACATGACCAGAAGCAGATGGCTAAGTTTAAATAGGATGAATCCATCACACCGTGACATAAATTGAGAATGTGTTCTGCTTCTCTCATTGTGACCGATCAGGCACAAATGTCTTTCTCTGACAGTTCCCTACACCTCCCTAATTTTAAATACATTGACATGAACAATGATGTTGACACAGACTTCCTTATCCTCCCCATACACTAAAAGCCAGATAATCTACTGCACATGAGAGAAACTTACAGTAAAGACCAAATAGCTTGAAACTGAACCCACGTAAGACAGAACTTCTGCAAACAGCCAACAAATCAACAGAAGAGGCACCCTGAAAAATTACAGGCAGGCTGCAGTCACATTACTAGATGGACTGACAGGTCAGGAGCCTGGGGCTGATGTTAACCTTCACGCAGTATTCCTGTAACTGAAGGGAAGGTCTATGGGCTCTGTGCTCTGGGTAAGAAAATCCACCGAGTCCCAGAACACAGACTGCTCTTCATGCAGCACAACACAGGGTGTGCTGGGAGCAGGGTTATCAGGGCAGATCTAATGTTATCCAGGGAACTCAAATGCAGAAACCTAACTTTTGGCTCTAAATAGAAAGCACACCCTTTATAGTGAATATACAATGTTGTTTTTTAAAATAAATAAAAACATACAAACAAGAACTATGCATGTCTTTTTTTTTTTTTTTTTTTTTTAACCCAACAGTTTCTTTCTCATCCGACAACAGAATCAGGAAGAACAAGTTATACATGACAAATATATGTCACATTATTTGATGAACTACCAGAAGAGTTCAATGAGGAGTAGGAAAATAAATGCTACTACATACTACAGAATCTGGTAGCAATACACAAGTGGGCATTAAAAAGCACATTAAAATACGCTCAAGTGTTGTCCTCCTCCTTGTGAAAATGTGGATTTGGATTTTTAAACATCCACATAATGCTCAAATATCTAAAACGTTAAAATTTTCTCTGTCATTTATACAGAAGGCATTGTAAGCATAAACTGTTAAATATATAAACATAACCTTTACTCCAGACTATTTACCTTAAACAATGTTTCATAAATGTTTCATAAGTAATAAATTACACTATATCCCCTCTTGAAAATTAAAATAATTATAGCAATACAGAATTTATAAGATATAAAGTATGATATACACTCTGCTCTAAGTCTTTTTGAAATTCAAGAGAAAAAAAAATCAATGGCACAGGCCATGTCATATCCCCAACTAAGTAGAGCTTCTTATCTTACTAATTTCCACATTATTGAATGCAGAATATAAACATCAGAATTTAATCTTGGAACAGTCTTTACAGCCATGTTACATTTTTATTTAATTACAATGATTCTTCATAGGGACATTCACCAGCATTTTTTTTTCTAGCTACAATTTATTCTGCTGCCTGTGAGTTGCTTTTTTTTTTCAAAGCTAAATCACCATTATTTTTGTATTTGTCAGCAAAATAATCAGAGTCAAAGCTTACAGACAAATCTGGAGGACTCACATAAACGTTGCCATTGTTTACTGTAACTTTGTGAATCCTTTGTTTTACTCCTTTTGACTGCCACCGAGGTGTTGGTGATGGCTCCAAAGGGTTTATTCCTTCATATAATCCTTCTCCTGTTTCCAAAGTAATTACGTACTTATGCCAAGGACAAACAATACATGGTTGACCATCAATATCCTGAAAAGAGGAAAAAATAAAGAAAAAATATGTAATTGTATTCTGACTCTTCTCCTTTAAGAATCTCCAGGCCAAAAAATATGTCTGGTGATTCATGTCTATTCATGATTCATGTCTATCTGCATGTCTATTCTGGCAGGAACAAAAATTTCTGCTCCTAAGAGCACCATATTACAGTAGCAAACTGGACCAGCAATCTGTTTGTGCTGGAGCCCTTTACCCAACAGTGAACAACACCAGGTTTTCCTTGCAACTTTTGTAATACTGCTGCTAATCATAATATTCTACCATTATGGGATGCATTTACACAGCAAAGGGAATCAGGTTCTCACTCTATTTCTCATCTCACCATTTCAGTCTCCCAAGATTAAAACAAACAAATAAAAAACAAACCAAGCAAAAAAAAAAAAAAAAAAAAAAAAAAAAAGTAAAAAGTGTGATACGAAACATTATTTTCACTTAAATATCATTTTCTTTCAATGTTATGTTCAGTCAAAAGTTTTCAGAGAAAATACATTTGAGATTTCAAAAGACTATGGAAATGCATATTACTTTGCTTACATACCTCTATTTCTCCAAGATTTAAAGGGCCTCCTTCATCTGAAACATGGAAGAATAAAATATTAATTCATTCAGCATATGTTATGTTTAATTGTAGCAATGTTAAGAAGAACGAGCAAATATCTTACGGTAGCAGCGAGAGTCCAAAGCATGAAATTTCCCTTCATGGTAGAAAACAACAACTTCTCTGCCATTGACTTTGGCAGTTATTCTTTGGGAGTTTTTTATGTCGTCTTCTTTTCCAACTAGTACAAGACCATCCGGCTCTGCTTCAACTGTTCCTTTGCTTGAGCTGCGCAAAACCACATCCTTAAAACACACAAAAAATAATTCAAAAAAGGCAGCTTATGAAGCAGTCCATGTTTGGATTTCTACATCTGGAATGGATGTCCCAGTCTCAGAGAAACTCACAGCTCATTTAACACGAGATGAAAGGAACAGAAGTTTTAGTAAAAGATTAACAATATGCACATGAAGCAAAGCACAGGAGTTTGGTGATAATGTTTCACCAACATGTTCACTACCAGAAGCAGAATTGCGAACACCAACTGTTGCAAACCTCATACCTGAGGCTGAGACAAGATAAATTCCAAATCATTGCTTATTTAGTCGATACTGTAGTCACTATCTCCCCTAAAGCAAACAAGTCTAGTAGTGCTGATTTTAAAATATTTAATTATTTAGCTATGCAATGTGTAAGCAGTAGCATTTACAAGTAAATCTGATTCTCTTTAAACAATACAATGTCTAGAAATACAAACCTATCTAGGTTGACAAAAAAAAGTTAAAGTATCATTTGCAAAAGGAAAAAAAAAAAAAAAAAAGTTTATTTGTGAAGCTATAATAAAATGGGCTTTTTAACAGATATGTTTTGCCTTTCCCTTCTTCTCTTTACATATTTCAGATGTCTAAGAGCCTCTCCCTCTCTCAGGAGAGGACATGAGGCAGTTTTCCTCTTTTATCACAAAACCTGTCCTCCTATTAAATTTGCTTACAATTAGCTACTGTGTTCCAGTCACCTCAGAAGTCCTAGTGCCACAATATTACCCTCAATTCCACAGAAGATCAGCCTAAAAAAAGCTGTTGCACACACTGAGAACAAAGAGGAACCACATACATACAGATTCCAGTTGCAAAGAGGGTTAAGAGCTACAAAGAGCAGTGCAACTTATCAGGCACGCAGCAAGCCGTACAGTACCTTAGATCCACACCAGATTACAACAGAGATGAGAAAGCAGATGAAGAAATGAATGCTCAGAATAATGAGGTCCAACATTGGCTCTCTTCAGTGTTCCTATCACAACTAGGCCTGCTTTGTTCGCATAGGTAACAGCATTTATCAAAGTGCTTCTTTACATAAAGACGTAAGCCAGTGGGACTGGCCCCAATAGCACAAAAAGGCAGGCTTTATGAAGGCTCAGCACGGCAGAGGAGAGAGCTCTGTGAGGACTGATAAGGAGTGGGGATGAGCTGGGGCTGTCCTGATAACAGAAGATCAGAGCTCAGAGTTCCTCTCGCTGCATTTCCCCTTGTAAGCAATGCTGCACCACCGCCTGTTCCAAGTGGGACTCGTCAAACTGAAACCCTGCGCAGAAGTCACGTCTTATGTCACGTAGTGTGTTCTGGGTGTACGCAGCCTCAGCAACTGCATATTTCCTAATAACCGCTATGCTGAGACTGGCATAAATAACAGTGTGGCACTGGCAAGGCCAGTTATTATTTGCTTTGTGCATAATGAAATGCAACTACCAATTCCTTGCATTCCAGTCACAGGAATTTCTACCAAGCCTTTCCTAGAAAGTGAAATATCACAGTTGTCAGACTCACAGTAACATCCAATAAGGCATTTGCATTTACCTTATTTTCCTTAGAAAATAAGCATGGTGTGTAGCAACTTAACCATGAGAACTAGAATACAATATTCTCAATTTTTACTATCAGGATTTGTTTTGGTCTGACTGCATATAAACCTTCCAGACTGATCTAAACCTTAAAATACAGGTGCATGTAGTTAAGCACACTCTTGTGAGGACACTTATAAAAACACACACATGCACACACACACATACATACATAAACACACATATATATATCCATCTCGTATTAAAGTAACACATAGTAGTTCGTTTAGTGGTGATGTTTCTACAGCCATCCAGGATTTCAAACACAAAAAAAAAGCCAGTCAATTCAGCCTGACTGCCAGTATCTTGTAGACCCTGCGCTAAGTGCCTGGAGTCAGCAATCAGTAGCCAACTGCTCCACTCCACAGGCCAGCTCCAACGTAAACCCCTCCGTGCTTATCTGCAGCCACCTGCAGACCAGGGACTGACCATCAGGACTGAGCCCTCGGGGCAGCGTACGCCTGGTAATGCAGTACGGAGCTTGCTAAACACATGCTGACAGACAATTTTCTCCCCTCTGAAAAGCCACGTGGAAAAGGCCTCTGCAGCTCGATCCTCTCAGAAGCCTTCCACTGGCCATGAGGTGGGGACGTGCCTGCAGAGCACTGACAAAAGGCGGCAGATTTCAGCCTAAAGCCCTCGGAAAGCCCGCACGGAGGCAGATTTTTGCCTACAGGAGCCTGCCTGGCTTGTGTCCCTTGGCCTGAGCCCAGCCCCAGGCCTAGCTGCAGGGCAGCGTGCCAGCCAGCAGGACTGCAGCTCCAGGCAGTGCCCCGAGCGTGATGCCGGCTTCCCGCTGGGCCCCACGCCAGCAGGAGCGGGCTGGCTGAGGCATTCGGGGGATTAATACTGTCTTGGGGATCATGTTAATCACCTGCTGCAAGGATGCGTTAGACAGGGGTAGCAACAGGCTGAGGTATGAGGAATGCAACCTCACAACCCACAGTTTAATCATAGACTCATGGGATCAGAGAATGGCTGGGGTTGGAAGGGACCTTAAAGCCCACCCAGTTCCAGCCCCCTGCCATGGGCAGCGACATCTCCCACTAGATCAGGTTGCCCAGGGCCTCATCCAACCCTGTCAAGCGTTAATGATTGACACCCCATCAGAACAACAACTGTGCTCCAGTAAGGAGATAAAATTCCCAGTAATCAGGTGGATAGGAGCAAGTCAAAAAAACCCTGTGATGTCCTAGTGGATATTTGCAACCTGCCCAACCCAGGCAATCAGAAATCCCTGCAGCAGACAGCTGGTGCGTGGGGATTCAGGAAGGTCTGGGGCTCTAGCTCAACTACTGCATGACGTGCTGAAGACATCAGTACAGCAGTAGTGGTGTGAGCAGGCTGGAGAAGCTCTCAGCAGCTTAGAGAAGTAATGGCCTATGAGTTGTTAGGACCCCTACATGCTTGAAACCCCTTTGCACTGCCAGTCGTGGTAGGGGATCCAGGAGCATGGTGGGGCCTGTGACAGCAGGTAAGCCAGGGTGAAGGAGAATGGCCCATGGAGTTCGGTTCAAAGCCCTGGCAGGCAGCACAGAGTGTTTGAGAAGTGCTGCTTAGAACATATCTAGCCTTAATGGATAAAGAGAACGTCAGCCAGAACAGGAAGGAACATTTAAAACTACCCCTCTGTATTTTAAAGCCCACTTTGGAGGGACAACCCTTTCCTGCTGGTTGGCCCTCAGATGGCCATGCAACCATAAGCTTTATCCCAGGGCACCGGGTGAGGGAACTCTGAAAGAAGGGAAACTCAATGAAGATGTTTGGGAGATCGGGATCCTAACTCTCCAATAAAGGAAGCCCCCATATTTAACCCTCAGCAGCACAACAGAGTGTCGTTCACAGATAAGTGGCTAGAACACATGCTGCCGTATCAGTCAAGGATTGAAAGTCTTATCACGTGAGCTGAGGGATCTGCTCAATTAGCCAAGTTGCAAGCTGTTTAAATGGCTCTGGAAGCAGAAGCTAAAGTGACTTACACCAATTCCTATGAAGTCTGGGCAGGAGTCACTGAAGAAGTGGAAGGAAAATAATTTGCAAGTTAATAACTGAGATATTTGGGGGAAAGGAATATGGCACACAGAAACCAGACCCACTGCAATGGGAGACGTGGATCAGAGGGATTCTGATTCAGTGTATGTCTGGAATAACAAGACTGATAAGCATGCCCGGGCCCAATACCCAAGACCAGTCTCTTTGTTTTGTTTTCCAGGCTCATGAACATTATGTGAGAACACTCCAAGTGCCTACACTGTACTGGAGTGAACCTAAGGCATTATCCTATTTTTTGTAATAATTTGACTTTTCTTTGTGTTTATAATTTTACATGTGTCTTGCTTTTAGAACAGGAGAACCCTGAACATATACTGTCTCTTTTTGTTAATGTGAAATATTTATTTTAAAACTTATTTTAAAATTTAAAGTCTTTGGCTCATGTTATCTTGAATCAAGAAAATGGTGTGTTTTACAGTTATATGTGTCTTTCTGATGTTTCCTGTAACAAAAGCAGGCTGGAAGGAAAAATTATTAAGTTGTCATAGAATCATTGAGTCATAGAATGGTTTGGGTTGGAAGAAACCTTACAGACCACCCAGTTCCAATCCCCTGCCATGACAGGGACACCTCCCACCAGAGCAGGTTGCTCAAAGCCTGGCTTTGAGCTCCTCAAATGCTGGTTATTTACCCACGCACCTTCTCAAGGAGTGACGGGATTACGTCTATTAGGTGTCCCACTGGAAGCACCTCCTAACTCTTCTTGGAGAGAGAAATCAGCCAGTTGGTGCATGGGCTTCCTGTGAAGCCCTGAATCACTATGTGTCACCGATGTTCCCCGTGCTCACATTCCCAATAGACTAAATGCCTCACCTTGCCTGAATATTTCCAGGAAAGGACAGGAGCTAGGAAAGGAATACAGGTGTGAAACAATGCTCAGTTATGTGTGGAACTCCAGCATTATGCATGTCAGTAAAGACACTGGGTCCAGATGGGAATATGCATTTATTTTTTCTCTTGTGTTATACTGCAAATTGTTCGATACCTTATAACAAAATTAAGGACTGCTCACCGCCAAACCACCATCCTTACCACATGCTGAAAGATACAGTGAACTTGCAGGATTTAGTAAACAATTGTGCTTGTAAGAGCCCAGGCAGCACAGGCACCTACCTGTACGGTGGGATGGTTACTTACGCATTCAGAAGTACATTATGCTCTATGGCATGGGCTGGCCCATTTTTTACCCAGGCACATTCAACCTCCAGACCCTCTAGTGGAAAGATCAAAACACATACGTATCTTGAATCCTATTTCTGAACCACAGTGTAATTGTACTTGAATCTGCCGCTGCAATTCAATGGGCAATGCCACAATCAATGCAGTTTTGGCCTTGCAAGAAGAGGCATCAGGAGTATCAAAAGTAGTGCTCCAAAATTAGATGGCATTGGATATGCCATCTCTCAAGGTAGTGTGTGTGTATTGATAAATACAACCCGCTGTGCTTATGCTGCTCAATCTGGTCATATCTCCATTGACATTTCTGTTCTAAGAGAATATTTAAAAACCTCCCACGAAATGGGAGAAAACAGACAGAACGCAGACATATGGGGACAGTCACTCAATGTCGGAGGTTGGTTCAGGAGTATTCTGAAGCCAATTTTGAACCAGATCATTTTGGTCTTACCAATCATAGTTTATACATTAGCAAAACTGTCTTTATATTGTCTGACATTGAGCTGTAAGTGCACATTACTACCCACCAACAAACTTTTGGAAATGCACAGCACAGGGAACGAAGGGAACGAAGGAATGTAAGTGTTAAATAAACACAAGGACAAGGAGGTGCAAGACACCACCTGGGCAGAGCTCATCACCAGTACCAGACTGGTGTTTAGTTGGTTTGAGAGGACTGAGCATGGGGCTAAGTGAAGGTCTAAAAGAAGGACCCCCCTGCTAGCTGTGGTGCCAGCAGCCATGGAAGGCAAGATTCAACCCAGCACATCCTGAGCATGGTGAGGACATTCCAGAGAAACCTCGACCAGAGGGGAGGCTCAGGAGACATGGGTGAGAGTGATAATCCATGCATCCATGTTGCTTGCAGACAGGCATTGAAGAACTGGCCAGCTGTATCTACCTGTCAAGCTGCAGTAGAGAAAAATAATTTTTTTTTTCCCTTCCTGTTCTTACTTGATTTACATTTCCCATGAGTGATTGATTAATCCCAGAATGAGAAAGCAATCGCAGACACCCCTCCACTGGTGTGTCAGTCATAGTCTGCTCTCGTGGGAAGTTTTTTTTTCAGTTCTTAAGGTCTGCTGCAGTATGCATGCGTTTGTGCTCTCAGTAATGTTACCAACACCTTGAATGAGGAAGGTCAGGTGAGGGCAAGGCTCCTTCCTACTTGTGCAGGGTCTCACTGGGTCTTCAGCCAGGGCTTTTTCTTGATTATTCTAGGTCACAAACAAGCAATCTTTCAATGACACAGCACTTGAGGCTCCTTATATCCACACTCTGTCACTAACCATCACCAACCTATCCAACAACACTGAGCTTTTTTTTTTCCTATACATGTACGTTTCTCTCTTTTCTATGGGTATCTTTTCTTGTTTCAAAAAGTGTCTCTTGGTAGGTATTTGTGTTGAACCACATTTACTTGTAAAGGTACCAGATTCTGACAGGTAGTGGCAGCAGCTGAAACTCAAGCTTCCTCTAACAAAATTAAGACTGTGACTTTTCACAGAAAAAGACATCATTCTGAAAACAGGCACTTTGTGTGGTATTTTTACAAAACATCATTACAATAATTCATGCTAACTTGCAATTACTGTTGATGGCAAGGAGTTATTATAAAGATTGTAAAGCTGGAAGGGTGGTATATAAATGGGACTCAAATTTGTTCACTGAAAGAGAAAAAAAAAAAGAAAAAAAAAAAAAAAAGAATGGCAAGTCACCACCCAGCAGGCAGAAAAGAAGGGCTGTAAAGAGTGTCAAGGAAGCATTTGGTCGAACTCTTACCTAGAGCAGGATCACACGTACCTTACCCATTCTTGACAACTATTTTCAACTTACTTGTAATAAATTCCAGTGTCAGTTTTGATAGCCTCTCCAGGCAGTCTCTTTTTATGTTTAACCATCCTTACATTATTTTCCCCAAATACCACGTCAGAACAGCCATGCCTGAAAAACAAAGGCATCTTTTTCTGTTCTTGGTGACAGCAGTTTGTTGTGCTTTTATGTGACCCTATTATTATCTGGGGACTTATCAAGGTTTCTCTGAAGTCTGAAACAAACCTAGCACAACTCATAGTCCCTTGTTTATATTATATACCTTTGAATGCTCTCATCTGGTTACATCTTTCTTAAAATACAAAGCCACAAATGGGGGATATCTTGAGGATTCATTAGTGTTGAGAAGAATAAAGTAATTACCTTGTGTCTTGCATATAACATTGTTTTAAATCATTCAAGAACGTCCTTTGTTTCTTTTGTCATCACATCATACTGTTGATTTATACTCTTCTCCTTTTTCACTAACATCTCCATGCTTTTTTTTTGTTCCTGAAGAAATTGCACCCTAGACAGGTTGCAACCTAGACAACAACCTAGTTTACCTAGAATCTATTTCTACACTTTGCTTAAAAAGATATAATAAACATCACTGCCTAATTGCATGCATTTTTTCTCACTTATTTGGCAAGCTATTCTGACACAGACGATTATTTTCATGATTTGATGGCATATCCAACATTGGCAGTCTCCTGCCTCTGCAATGACTTCTAGGAACTTGTAATTACAAAAATAATTCCCATTGTTATTCTTCAGAACACTAGTACCTCACCTGCTTTTTGTTTGTTTGTTAGTTTTCAGGACATCATGATGCTCTGTTGACCTGAGTATATCTGAAAACATGCTTGACTGCATTGTTATTCCAGCCCTTCTTCTCCCTTTCACTCCCCAGTTTCTCATTATTTATTACTGACATTATATCTTATTATCTCTATTTTTATGTATTTATTATCATTACATTGTATGACTTGTTTAGAGTGATTGAGAAAGGTGTTTTTCCAGTTAGTTTGCCCAGCTTGCATGTTGCAAACATCATTTGATTTGTTGTAGCAATGCAGATGCTTTAGCATAATCAAGACAGTGAAGCTGAATACGATCAATTGCAAATATATCTATTTTATAGTTAAATTAGTACAGTTTTCTACCAAAACAGGCAGATTGTTTATTGCAAATAGAGGTAGTTTAGTATTAGGAGGGCTTTTGCCTTCTCTCTGTCAATGAACTTGTGGAAGACGAAGTTTTGCTTTTAACAAATAAATTAATGCTTTCTTGTTAAATAAGCTCTTTAAGAAGACCAAATACAAACATAAATAGTTGACTATCATGGAATACCAGAATGATGGAGGTTAACAGCACTTCTCCCAGCTAAAGAAGGGCCATCTACAGAAGGTTGTCCAGCACCATGTCCTGGACTGGATAGGCCAATCTGGGATCTGACCACAACCCTCACTACCTTACATGCCACAGAATAACTCAGAGATCATCCCTTCCTACTGGAATTCTACTTTCAGTTTGTGAGCTAGCACATTACTGGGTTTCCCACAATTATTTTGGAAACTGTCCCTATGAACTACCCGTTTCTGCAGTCTGTTATTCAGCAAGTTGCTGCAAGGGTTTAAGGTAGGAAGTCTGTTTTTCCATTTCACACAGTAATACAAACTACACTTCTGTTAGCCTAACAGTTACAAATAAGCGCATCCTTAAAGGCTTTTGTCTTCTGAGAAATGTAGCACTGCATTCACAGAATTGACAGAACACAATTTTCCCTTGTGATATATTTAAAAATTAAAGAAAGCACTGACAAAACAACAACAAAACAAACACACACACACACAAAAATCACAGTTCACTGTTATTTTATTTTGCTGTATTCTGTACAATTTATTCCATTCTCTCCAGAACTCTGGAAAGTGATCAATTTACTTATTATTTCCCTTGTTGAATAAGCCTTCATAGGGACATTTTGACATTTTTTCCCTGTAATTATGCAGCCAATTTATATTAGAATGCTAAGATGAAATTATTTCATCACTATCTGAACTCATTTTTGCAAGAATTGCAAAGGCACATGCTACAGGGTTTAAAGGTTTATTTGAATTTAATATATACCAATAATAGTGTAGTAAGCAGTTTACAAAATGCATGTAGAGTACTTAGCCATCAGAAAATATTTTTTTTCCATGTTATTATTATTTTTTTTACAAGCTTATTGTTACTGCTGAATATCGCATTAAAAATTCCAGAGAACATTTAGGTATGAACTATAATATCATCCTGAATTGCTATTATAGCTGCAACAACCATGCTTGAAAATAAGCACATATAAGTGCTGCTACAAGCATATTCTTCATTAAGCAAAAGTTAAGACTTACTAGCTAAATCTTATCTCCTTCCAAAACTGCTTTGTTTTTTGTCACATTCCTGGTAAAATGAGAAATAGTATTTTTAATTTTTTTTTTTTTTTTTTTTTCTGCAAGCTTCAACAGCATCTCCTCTGTATACATTTCAGATTCCAGTTTTGCACATTAAGACGTTTACCTGCAGAATCTAACTCCATAATGGGGAATCTACTCAATCAGTTTTCACCTTATGTTGTGCAAATGGCATTACCACTTTTCACAGAACAGCTGTAGTCACAACTTTGGTCTGAGGGTCTTATTATTTTCCCCCCCCCCACCCCCCCTTAATTTCCAAAAGCCAAATTCCTCTTCATAGCAAACATGTTCAGTGAGTGGCCTATGCATATAGTGAAATTATTTTGAACAGTGAGGCATGATAAGCTCAGATCCAAAAGCCAGAGATTAGAAGGCTGATCCTCAAAGGATGAAGATTCAATGATGTATAAATAGGGAATGCTGAAAATATTAAGTACTTGAATAAACTGCATTTATGTCCAGACCAGTAGTAGTTGATATCTTTTTGATGAAATTTGAACCTCTATGGCATCTCCAAACTGGATAACTGTGAATTTATTATGAAAGTCCACCTTGATGGAAAACTGGCTCTAGCACATTTCTCTGTAACTGGCATCCCACCACACTAGGTACCATAATCCGTTTAACAGTCTGTCCTTAGAAATGCAAATTCCTGTTAAGTTCTGACACTTAATACTTGGTATTCTGACAACCAGCTAAACATTCCATACACATAATTAATACTTATGTGCTATCCTTTCTATGGATACTTAAGTGACGTGGAATTATAACACGTAGAACCTAAATTTGTTGTGCTGGCTAGTTATATAATTTTTTTCTGGCTTTTTAACAAAAACCAGTAATCCTCTGATCATCCTTGCTTTAAATAGCTTGTATAAGATAGCAGTCCTAGCACTTGAAACACAACAGAATATCACAAATGCAGAATGTTTCCACATAGTCATAAGAAAGCTGCATTGATTTTATTTATTTATGTATTTATTTTATTAATTCTCTGACTCAGCCACTCATCAATTGCTTTCTCGTATTTTTTTGGTTTCTTTAACCAGTCTTGATGCCATCTAAGGTTAGCAATAACAGCTGAGTAATTCTGTCCCAAACTTTGTTTCCAGCTGATAAACTGGTTTTTGTTATACTCCTGAACATAAGAAGAAACCTTTGGGTAGTTTACTACAGAGCGAAGTATTTTGTCCAAGGACTTTACAATTTCTGGGAATTTTACGGCAACGTTTGTGAGCTCATCTGGATCAGCAGAAAGGTCTGGAACAAACAAAAAGGCAGTTAAGAGCCAGTGTGCATGTAATTGAATTTATCAATCAGTTAGGACACAAGAGTTGTAACATACCGAACAGTTGTGGAAGTACTGAATGGCCATCTGAGTATGCGATATACTTCCATTTACCAGTTCGAAGCATGTATGTGGAAGCATTCACATTGCACCCGTGGAACTCACTCAGCACCCACGAGGGCCGAGGCCCCCTGGGTGACACTTCCTCTTCAGCCTTTCCCTGTAGCAGCGGTATAAGAGAATATCCACTGAGGTTCTGTGGGACAGGAATTCCTGCTATATCTAAGCAAAAATATATATAATCAAGACACTACTGCAGTTAAAACAATATAGAAAACAAATTTTCATTAGCTTTAACTACTAGAAGTACAGTTTTATCTCTTGCCCCACATTTTCTCAAGCAATTGTAACATGCATGTGATGCTTCTTCAATAAAGATTTTTGCAGACTGCTTTGAAAAGAACAGTTTTCTGATCAGCAGCCTAAAAGATTGTAGGTAAAGCCTGGAATGGTGACTTCACCGAATATTTAGTTCCAAAGAGATCTTGTGTGATTTGTCACACAAAAACTGTTTGAAAGTATACTCTTATAAGTTTCTTCTATTTATTTGTAGGTAATTTGATGCAAGTCCTTTTCATTTGTTTCTCTGCTCCATAAAGGATTTTTCCATATCCAAGAAGATAAGAATGGATATGGATTATAACATTTTATTACACTTGCTCAGATCAATTGTACCTTTCCTACACAAAGACCTTTATTAAGTTTCTTCCACATGACACTTCATAAAGGAAATTCCTTTGATAAGATAATGAAGCTGCCATCCTTTCAGATAAAATCACATCTCTGGATGCTTTTACATTGTAATTTCTATAGTGAATTATTAGATATGCATGCTAGCAAGGATTATTCATATCTGAACTACGTCTGATTGGTTTGTATCTCATTTTTAAACAAATAATCCCAAATAAAATCATTCTCTGTAATTGTGAGAATGATGGTAACAGCAATAAGGAACAACACCAACTCCTTTATTCAGTTTTAATATGCACTTCTTGCGTTTTGTGTTAAGTCCATACCTATGCTCCCCACATAAATTGTTACCTCCTGTTGTGTTTACTACATTGTTTCACAAAGTGGAGACATCATTCTGTCTATAACACGTATGTTGTATATGTTGTATATATGTCTATAACACGTGTTATAGACATATATACAACAATAATTGAGTGAAAAAAAAAGATCGAAATGACTTAACTCACCAAGCATAGTAGGATATATATCCACAAGAGACACCAAGTTTGATATTTGCTGCTGTTCTTTTACGCCTGGCCCCATAACTAAGAGAGGAACATGGGAACTTCCTTCATACATGCTCATTTTGTAGAACTGCCGGTGCTCCATAGCAAGTTCTCCATGATCAGAAGTGAATATAACAATTGTTTCTTTAAGAAGCCCAGTATCTCTTAGAGCTGAAATAACCTCACCTGCAACAAGAAAAAGGTATTCAGAAAGGTACATTCAAATATTCCTTTAAGCTTCTGTATTGGCAGAGTGGCACGCAAACCCTGAGTAATCCTATTCAAAGGCTTGGGAAATCCTCCCTCTGCCACAGAAGGCTGAGCCCAAAGCATGCATCCCAGAACAATATACAGTATTATATTGTAGTAAATTAGTTGCAGCAGTCTGCTTCCCAGTGAAGCCTGGAGGGCACTGAACAGCAACCATAAAAATTATGAAGGGCAGAGATGCACCACAGGATGAGGTGCATTTTTGCTACTATAACTAATAACAATTATTGCAACAGAAGCAAAACACAGCACCAGAAGCCCTAACACTACATCTAGAGAGAAGGACTCCTCACAGCATCCACCTTACACGTAATCATGGGTGTCTTTTCTTCCTGTGCTTATGTCCCACAGGGACCCTTTACACAGACGTTTGTTGTTCAAGGAAGACAAAGCCAAGGTCAATGAAATCAGTAACTAAGCAAAGCATCTGCATATCTGTAACTAACATAATTCTTGACTAAACAGACTAGTTAAAAACTTAAATTACCATATTAAACCCCAGTGCAGAGTTACTTAGCAACACCTTCATTTCCTAGTGTCCCCACTGATCTCTTTTATTTTATAAAATGTGAAAGCGTAATTCTATGCCTTTTAAATTAATAATTCTAAAATTGCAAAAAGATTAGCTTATTTATTCATGAATTTCAAATTAGAATGCAAGAAAATTCTTGTTCTTTCACTGCTGCTTTTAAAATTAAGAATTAGAATCACTAAACAAAGTCTATTTTGCATTATAATTTTTATGCATGTAGACCTTATCACAGATTAGGAAGTATTCTGATTGCTTAATTATTTTTTTTCTTCTTCGTTTTCAATAATATGCTGCTAAGGAAGACTTCAAAGGTAGCTTCTTTGTTTAAGCCACGGCTAGTTGTTATCATTGTATCTATGCATTTGAAATCAATCTCCAGGGGAACTGCTTGTGCTACCAAATTTCACTTTCTTTGCAGCTTTGCTTTGCTGATCTTTCCCCTTTCCATCTATTTCTATTTTTCAGTTATCACCTAATGAAAAAATATTTAATTCTGCTGATGCATGTCAAACAAAGCTTAACTGTACTTACTGAGCTTTTATCTACTCTTTGATAGTTCATCTTAGTATTTTTCAGAGTGAACTCACTTTGCAATTGCCTTAAAAGGTGTCCGGTTATTCATCATAGAGACTGATTAAGTAACATCTATGTGACCTACTCCTAGGTCTGAACTGTGTGGCTTTGTTTCATTTTTCCAAAAGACCAGCCCTAACTGCATTTTCTTTTATATTTCTTAAGAAAAAATCAGAATAAGAAAACCCACTGTGTTATGAAACTTTACGTACCTAGCATAGCATCTGTCTCTGCACACATAGCATAATAAAATGCTCTAATATTTTTCACTTCTTTCTTTGTAAACTGTCCTGTGCAATTCTTGGTGTAGGATGAATAATAGTCTACTGGATGCATCTCTGAAAGAGAAGACCACTTGGGAATTTTAATAGCTTCATACATTACCTAAAAATGAAGAGGATATTGGCATTACTTTAGCAACTGAATTAAACAATTCTAACAGAAACAAACAAAAAAAAAAAAAACAAACAACAACAACAAAACAGATTTAATGTAAAATTTTTAGCATAATTTCACAGATCTCAGTTTGTGGTGCAGAAGACAACAGCTGTCTATCTCTTGTGTGGTGTTGCTACTTCCTCCATACTTCCCCTCTGTTTCCACAGGTGTTAAGTCATTTAGTTATAAAAGAGAGCTATAAAAATCAGCTAGAAACTAAGGAAAGAAGCCGGACATATGTGCTTTTCTAGCTGATGTCTTTTTAAACAGGAAGTGATAGTGTGAAACAATTTTCTAGATCTGTAATCTAGAGAAGTTATGGAAGGATTGGCATAGTGTCTCGTTAAGTGTCAAATGCCTCTAAACCTTATGTATGTAGGGGTGTCAGGTGTGTCTATAAAGCAAGAAATTTACTTAGTCTGGGAAGATCTACAGAAAACTGGAGGACAAGTCCTGGCATCTTGATAAACATATTTCAACATGTTAATCCAATTTCCTAATACAGTGCTATTTATTTCTACAAATGTCAAGCCATTTAATTATAAAGAGGCACAAAATCAGTTTGGAGCTAAAAGGAGGAGCCGATCAATTACATACAATGCTAGATTGCATATTCAGACTGGTATTCTCACAGATTTTGTGTGCTTACGCACCAGCTTTAGTGCCTGAAAGTTTGACACATACATTTGCCTAGGCAGTCACACTTGTAAGCATGCTCCTATGTAAGTGCTGCATTTAACAAAGTTAATTACTTCTGTATCACAGATTTAAAACACAAATTACCATAAAGCAGAGAACTATAGACTCAATATGGAAAAAATAAGTTTATTAAGCAATAAAAACACACATGCTGTTCCCATTTACCTCTGAAAATTTCTCTAATAAACAGAGCTGAGGCCTAGATTACGATGATGAAGAAGCAAGTTCCAATAAGATCAAAGACGCTAGGATTTGTACCATAAGGAACTGAGAAACTCAGAAGTTTCAAGACATGTACAAAAGAGTATATTTTACAGTGTGCAGCATAATACAAAAAAAAAAATGCTCTCTACTTTTTCTGTATTTTAATGACAATACTGTAGACAGTATGTAGAAAAATAGTATTTCATGAGGTCTAATATTAATTGCTAGCATGCAGTGACAGATATACTGGTCGAATTTATAAACCTAATACAGATGAAGTGATTTCATGGATCTTCAACTCTACCTGCTTCACGCCAATGAGAAAGCTGTCATTTCGCATGTGAGAACTCTGGAGAAAGAGCCCTTGACACCTCTCTGGTCCAGCAGCTATTGACACAGCTCCCCCTTCTGACTTCACTACCTACTTCATGCACCCTGTAAAACAGATTTTCACCCAAATGTGGGAAAGATAGCACCACCTCCTGTTCACAGGGTGATAGCTAATTTCATTATCCCTGAGAAATGAGATGAGAGCATACTCTGTGCAGTAGACAATACAGGATAATCTATCCAGTGCTCAGATGGAGATTCTCATGTTATAGAGTCATCGTGGTCTGGAGTTCTGCAGTCACATGAAGTACATAAAGTCACATTTTAGACTCCTCAAATGGTATTTATTAGCTGTATGAGATATAATGGAAGCAAAAATCCCCATGATCCAGCAGAAGACTGAACCCTTTTATACAAGATTAGAGCCTAGCTTTAAGAATTCAGCCATTATCTCTATGTCTGTCTGTCATAACTTGTAACTAGAAAAGATGCCACATGCCCCGAAAAAGAGCCAGCCAGTGCAAATTACAGTGGACCATCTCCTCAGCAGCACAGAGTTTCATAAACATACCATGCTGATACTCCATTCTGTACTAGCTCCCCAGTAAACATGTAATTTAATTCACATTCCTCATCTATACACTCAAATTTCCTCTTGAGATTGATCTTTGTCATTTTCACAGTCTGCTTTTTCCATGGCCAAAACAAATACATTCCAGAAGAATCAGGAAATGGTCACTAGGTGGTAGCATGTGGTTCACATAATTGAACTCAACTACACAGTGGGTGAAAGGACCTCAACAAACTATGAGTTCCAATAGTCTAACTGGATTAAGTGTGCAAAAATGTGTTTGAGATGTTATAAATTTGAGATGTTATGCTGTGACGTGAAAGAAGATATATACCAGACACTTGATACGCATATACCTTGATACAAGGTATATACCACCACTTTCCAAGAAATGTCTGTTGTAGCAATCAGCACCTAGGAAGTTTCCTTAATATCCAAACTAGATCTTGCTTTTTTCACAGGAAGGATTGTGGTGGTTTTTTTTTCTGCCTCTTTTTTTTTTTTCTTCCCCTCTCTTCCTTTCCCTATAAACTTCTCAGCATTCTTAATAAAGAATATCTATTACAGATATTAGACCGGTATCTATCAATGTCACTCAACCTTAATTTGTATATTTCTTTTCCTAAGTCTCTGTATTTTTGTGGCACCTAAACAAATTTTGCATCTCCCCAGTAGAAAATGCAAAATTCAGTTATATGAATTGCATCTGCTTTTTTCTGTAGCAAGTATGAAGTCCTTTAAAACGTGACTCTCACTTCTTCAGCTGAAGAAATTCCTAATGCCTTTATGCAGTGGGAGCTGTTGTAATCCATTTATAGATTTATGACAGATAAGGGCACCTGGAGACTGCATGAGATGGAAAAAAATATTTACTCTGTCTTTATGATGGAGTGCTATCTGCTAGCTCTGCACGTATAGACATAGCGGGACATTTTGGGACACTAAAAACAAATGATGCTACAGTAGCATAGAAAGCAGTTAAGAGAAAAAAGACTTCTGCTCAGAAAATCTCTCACTAAAACTTAGGTCTCATTGTATCAATTTAATGCGTTGCCTGCCATTGAACTCCAAATTTCTAACAGTCAGCAGTTTATAACAGTTAGCAATTTAAAACAGGTAGCGGTGATAACTGCAAACAAACCTCTCCTTTCCTACAACAGAAGAAAATTCTTTGCTTCTATTTGCTTAATCTTAAATCGTAAGTCCAACATCCCTTCCAAGTACTACTTACTGTGTACTGAATTATCAAAACTGTGTCTGATCTGAAAACTTACAAGTAATAAAATACTTTTAAAGTTATAAATAGATTTATACTTAAATTCCATCTTCACATACCTTTTCAAGCCAATAGGGAGATGTCAAAAATGTAGAGGAACCAAAATTTTCTCCTGCATAAGGTGATGGATAGGGATGAGGTAAATTTAGTCCCAAGTAAAGAGCAAAAGGCTGAGTAAGGTTAATGGCCTCTTCCCGTATCCAAGCCACTGCTTTGTCAGTATTCTTCCAATCTGCTTCCATCACTCTCACGTGCCTCCTGTCGCCAGTAAGATTTACCATGGGTCTCCCTTCTTGCCGGAGCAGGAAGTCAACATCCCTAGTCCAGGCTTCCACACGGTTACTGAAAATACATACACAAGACACATGCTTGGTGGTGACTGTTTTCTTCATTTTTCTTCCAAGTCAAAAGAATTTAGAACTCCCGATGAACTTCTGCTACATTTGTAGCTGTAATCTATCTAATTTCTACGTAAAGGAGAATTGTGATAAACGTAATCTACAGCTATCTCATATCTATTTTATACTCATAGCTTTAGTCATTCTTTCCTGTTTCTGAAACTTTTTTGTTTTATTATAACTTCATGTCAGAATGGTTCTTCTTCCCACATCTACACAATAACGTTTAGATATAGCATCTCTACCTTGTTGACCCTGCTCCATATTCTGGCATGCATTCATATTTATCCATCTGTCTTATATTCACATTTATTTATCTATTTATCTAACTGTTTATCTGGTAAACAGGGCCTTGGAATTTCGTTATTTAAAAAAAACTTACAACACAGCCTTCAAAAAAAAACAAAACATCGCCAGTGATTGTGATGGTAGATTTAATATTCAAATATTATCAAATATGTTTCTCTGTTTCGGTTTTCCTATACTGATCCTATATATATAATCAACACAGGAAGACTTAAAGCAATAAAATATGAAATAACCATTAAATAACCAAAATGTGAAATAACCATTCACACTGAGCAAAGCCACAATCTTGATATTCACCTCCTAGCTAAAGGAAACAGACAAAATGAGATACGCTTATGGCTGCATACAATTACAGGACAGACCTCTACTAGGTTCCTAACACAATTTCCTTCAAATAAAAGCTCCTACCATTTCAGTCAGAGACAGAAACCACTTGCCAGGCTGTTCATTCCTGTCTATGTCATACCGGGAGCATCTCTCTGATTACCTCACTGAATGATGTCCAGATGTATAATCCAATTTCCCGTACTTCTGGGTGTGGTAGCCATGCTTCTGCATGAGATCCATCCATGTTAGGTAATCTGGATCCAGACCTTTGAAGTTATTCCAAGACTCTGTTAAATGAGTGAAAAGACCGCTCCACATAGCTGGAAAACAAACGAGATATGGTTTGTGAAGAGTAAGTAGTGCTTCCTGTCTGAAACTAAGTTGAATATACTTCAGAATGGATCCATCTTTTCATTATTTTAAATGCAAAAAGTTCACATTAAGAATCAGAAAAATGGCATTTTATATTCCCCGCTCAAGTGGATCACATTTTTTTCATCATTATGAGCAGCAAATATTAAAATAATCCCCAGAATCACAGATAAAGGTCCCACCTTTCCATGCACTATAGTCATTAAATCAGGCTTTTCTGTAAATCAGGAAAAAATCCACAGCATTGCAGATCCTGATGAAACATGAACGGCGCTCCAAAGCATGATCTCTCCTCACTTCAATTAGATTTTAGTGTTAAAGTATGTTTGTGAAGAGAATTTGAGTTCTTTACTTTTTAAAAAACTATTTTTATGTAATTATTATATTTATTATTTTTATTATATGGAAAGTTTTATCCTTTCCATATATTCTACTTCACTACCAGCTGTAGAAACAAAGCAAAATTATTAATGAAGTGATCAAAAACAAACGAAACCAAGGAAAGGTTGAGAAGGAGCTACAATAAACATTTTTCTTATCCAGTCCCTGTTTCTTTGTAGCCTGTCTTCTTCACAGTGGTAATTTAAATTCAAAGGTGGATCCAAAAGCAAAACTAAACTCTTCTGTACGCAGTGGAAAAGCCAGTAATACTAGAAAACGCTAACGCCAATGCTAACCATGGTGATACCCCTCCTCTCCCCACTGACAGCCATACCTCAGATCACCCCTAGCTCTTCCCTTCCCTTCTAGTATTGTCTCTGACTCCTCCACGATGGATGCACCCTCAGTTCCTTTAAAGTTTCCAAGCTAGTGGTTAAAGAAGAGATGCCTTGCTGGCTCACAGCTACACCTGTCTGCCGCACGTAGGACAGGCTGCTTCCTCCTATCATGTATTACAGAAAGGGGAATCTCACCTTCAGCTATAGATGAAAGTTCATTTACGTCACCTCTGGAGGATCTTTGCAACAACTGAGAAGGCTAGAAACACTTTAAGATGTAACCTTTTATTCAAGAATACAGCTTCCTTCTAACTTTCCAAGTTCTAAACTCCGCAAATGTGAAGATGCACATGGGACATTGATTACCATGAGTAAAGATGAATACTTATGTATATAATTAAAGCCACTGAAGGATGCATTATGTATTTAACACAGTGTTTAGAATAAATGTAATCTAGAGGCAAGGCTAACAGCAACCAATGTATTCAATTGGCTTTATTTAATATTTTTTTCCTGAAGTAGGAAAGAGATTTATTGCATTTCTACAGGATGGGACAAGAGTAGGTCTGAATACAGTTTCAACACTTCAGCACACAAACTGACAATTTCTTTACAAATCCTCAAGGTTTTTAAAAGTTACTGATGCCTGAGTGGAATTTGGAAAAAGACCTCGAAACTTGGATATAATTGCACAAAAAAAAATTAAAAAAATATAAAAGGGAGAACAAAAACCTGAAAGGAAGAAGTGTGAGGCACGAAAAAGAGAAACGGATGGAACATCAGAATACTATAGGAATTTCAGACACAAATCAAAAATAAATTGGTTTTACCAAAAAAAAAAAAAAAGAAAAGTGAAAGCCCCCAAATTTAAGCCTTTGAAGTTTCCAATAATTACTGTATGTTTAAATTGATGTGTGCAAGTATTTATCATTTTCTTTTATCTGCCGTTTTGCTTGGTCTTACCTGCACGGGATGGACAACAAATCGGAGAATTGGTGTAAGCATTGAGAAAGACGGCGCCACGTCTTTTCATGAAGTTTATGAAAGGCAATTCCACAGTCTGATTTCCAGGATAAAACGTCAAACGTCCGTCCTGCAACCAAGCAGAGAAAAACATTACCTAAAAACTGTTATCCCGAATTATTGTCAGCAACACTTCTTAACTTGTGATCTTGAAGTTGTACCGGTCAAACACTGCTGATTCTACTTAGGTATGGAAAATACGGAATTGAGAAGCTCTTGTTAGATCAATATAAAATGGATAACTCAAAAAAAATAAAAAAAAATAAAAAAAGCCATGCACAATGCACTCACCAGCGAGTCGCAGGCCACCAGCACCACGCTGTGCCCCGGGGCGGCGGGACGCGGCCTGGCAGCCGCCACAGGCAGGGCGGCCGCCAGCAGCGGCAGCAGCAGCAGCGCGGGCCCGGCCCAGGCCCCGGCCCCGCCGCCCGCCATGGCGGCGGTGGCGGAACGGGACGGGACGGGGCGGTGTGGGGAGGACTACAACTCCCAGCGTGCCCCGGGCTCGCCGCCGCTGACTGGCGCAATGGGGCCGGGCGGAACGCGTCCCCGCCGCGGCGTCACGGCGGGGACTGCGCCTGCGCGGTGGCGGCCGCGGAGGGGCGCTGAGGGGGTGAGGGGAGGTAAGATGGCGGCGGGGGGGGGCTGAGGCGGGCAGCGGGCCGGGCTGCCTGAGGGAGGGCTGGGCAGGGCCGAGCCGGGCCGGGCGGGGGCCGAGGCAGCGCTCCGGGCTGAGTTTGTCGTCTCTCCGCAGGTGGAGATGGAGCCCGGGCTCGGGCGGTGCGAGGGACGCTGTGTCTGAGGAGCCTGAGGAGCCTGAGCCCGCTGGGAGCCACAGCGCTTGTCAAGGGCGGCTGCTAAAAAGTGTGCGTGTGGCGAGTTTAAAAAATAATCTCTTTCTCTCTATATATATATATGTGTATACAGAGAGAGAGATTCTGAGGGAATCTCAGATATCAGCCATCTTCCTTCACTCTTCCGTTATTAATTCCTCCCTAAGCCCTTATACCCGTCCTCAGCTGTTGCTCTGCAGCTTTTACAAGCCGCTTTTTCATCTTTCCAGCACGTTTCTTTGCCCGCACCCTCTGAGTTGTTCCTTAGCCACGTCCCGTCTTTGCCAGTTTGCATTGTGATGTTTTAAAGGTTTGTTTCAGGCTAAATATTTAGATTGAAGCGAAACAGGGTGTGATTATCGCGGACGTTACAAGCATGAACCTGTCTTATGCTTGTTCTTTAATGCTTCTGTGCGGCTGCAGTGACAGAAGGCAGACTGCCCCTGAGTGTTGGTGTCATGCTGACCACCGTCCCGACACAGACACGAAAATTAAAAGCTCTGATCTCAGGAGCCCCTTGAGAACGTGTCCGGTGCTCACTGTGTAGCAGTTCCTGCCTTAACAGAACATACATATGGTGTCTTTCATCTGCTGACATTCCACAACTTAAACTATGGTACCTGTCATACAACACCTCGCATCCCATTGAGGATTATCCCAAAATGAACTTCGTGTCAAGGCTTAGGATAAGTGCTGCGTATCACTTAACTGTTTGGAATATAGAAGTAATCCTGCGTTGAGACTAAGCGTGACCAATTGATCTTAACTATAGTATTTGTTTCAGCAAGTTTTAGGGAATTATCATTCAGTGTGCAGTTTAGGCATGTTGCAGTAACCAAAGTGCTCGGGATGCTTTCTGCTTTCTTTATGCTATTACATTAGGACATTAGCGATGTTCTGAGTTCAGTTTGTATGGCTGGACTTGATGATCATAAAGATCTTTCCCAACCTAGATGGTTTTACAGTTCTTCTGTACTAACTAATTATGTGTTGGTTTTATTTAGCAGCCACAATGTCAGATAAGGAGGTGAAAGCAGCATTAAAGAGTGCTAGAGAAGCCATAAGAAATAAAGAATATAAGGAAGCCTTAAAACATTGCAAGGTAAGAATTATTTACTTGGAAAGTAAAGTGCTTTGTACTTTTTGTTTGCTGTTCCCATACGCTTAGAACTATGTAGTTACCTGGAGTGTGTTGTACCTCACCAATGTAATAGTTAAGATTAATTGCACAGCTTAATTTCTGTTCCACTCAGTGAAACAGTTCCAATGTGAAACATTTTGTGGCATAAAAATATCAAGTTACTAACCTTAACCTTCACCTTTCCCTAAAAATGAGTTAACTTTTAATATTATCATAAAGAGGAATTCACCAAACCTTAATGAGAAAACTCAGTGCATGAATCTGTGAGATGCATTGCATTCATCCTTTTCACCTCAAATTGCGTGTTTTTAGGCAGTCTTAAAGCAAGAAAAAAACAACTACAATGCCTGGGTATTTATTGGCCTGGCAGCTGCTGAGCTAGAACAGCCTGATCAGGCCAAAGGAGCATATAAGAAGGCTATTGAAATTGAACCAAACCAGCTGCTGGCATGGCAGGTAAGTGTGTGCCCAGATTCACTTTTTCTTTCCATGAAAGTATTCCTCTGGAGTTCAGTATGGGAACAAAGCTGAGTTAATATTTACGTTGAGTTTTCTTCAGGCACTAAGTTGTACGGGGCTTTTCGGTAACAGAAGTTAATGTTACGTGTGTACAAACTAAAGCGATGGGTGGTTGTGTGTGTGTAGCAGCATGAATTTTAGCTCCGTTGCATTTAAGCGTGTGTTTCTTCTCTAGACAAGATAGCAGCGAAATGTGCTAGGAAGAATGTAAACTGAAGGACATACAGTAAATTTATCTGTGCTTAGAATTGCCATGCTCATAGCTTAGCAAACATTTGAGAGTGCTTGTCTTGTATACAACAAAATGTTTTATCTAGAAACTTATTTTTCCAGCACGAAATGGATTGTTATTAATTTTTGATGTTACTTAAAAAATAATAACATACATTTAAAGTAGTGTGTACTGCTGGTATTGTGACATCTTAGCAGTATATGGTTATGGCATTCAGTTGAGTTATTTGGAGACTCGTGAAGCATAAAGTTGCACGATAGGTCTCTTGCAGATGTCAGAATCTGATACTTTTATTGTAGTAAGGTTTGTTGAGTTTTCAATATAAATCGCTTCTTAAAGTATAAATACTAGTGCCTCATTTCAGGGTGTATGGAAATTTCCACAGCCGTCAGATTCTGGCTTTCTGTTATTATACATGTACAAGGTGGTGTGGTACTTAGATATAAAGTTTTCATCTTGTGAGGTGCTATTTGTATATAGTCTGGATTTGTATATAATCTAATTTGCAGACAACATTATGTAACATTTAAAAGTTTCAAATAGTTGTATTAATTAATAAAGCGAGGAAAGCTATTATTTTAAAATAGATACAGGAATATCAATGTAGATTCTGCTCAGAGATTACTGCATTAACATGTGAAGGCAATATATTTTTTTAGGCGGAACTTGCAATGTAAATTTAATTCATAACTGCAGACATCAAATGTTACTTATTTTCTGATCTTATTTTTTTAAAGGGATTAGCAAATTTATATGAGAAATCCAACCAAACCGATGTCAAAGGAGACTTGGCAGATGTTTATAAAAAGCTCTTGGAACTCTATGAAAGGTAAAGAATATTGTACTATAATTCAGTCAAAGGTTTTTAGCTCACAAAAGTTCAGTGAACGCCACAGCTGATATGATTGCCAGGATAGATTACCAGTTGTCTTTTTTAAGCCACTGGTAAGTGCAGGTTACTTAACCTTATACAGGTACAGAAAAGCTATGTTATTTCTGCCTCTTTTAATAGAGCAAAAACTTTTGGAATAGTTGTAGTTGAGGTTAGCATTTCAGAAGATTCTTACGTTGTCACTTGTCATCTGTGTAACCTCACTGCCTTGATGCATTTAGCTGTGAGGGTACCAAGCCTGCATTAATAAGGGGCCTTAACTTTTCCCTCCTTTATGGGGAATGGATGTCACCCAGCTCATACAGATACAGTTCTAAACAAAAGTAACAAAAGTAACTCTTAGCTGTCAGTGTAGCTGGCTGGAGAGTTACAGTTGTTTCCTTAATTTGAAAACAGATCAAACAGAAAAGCCCAATCCCTTAAAGGAATTGTTTACTCAGTTATAGCAGTGATTTTTAAGGTAATCTGCAATGTTCTAAATATTTTTTTGTTAACTGAACTAAAACTTCATTTGTCAGAATTTGAACTGTACTGCTATTTTATGGCAATCTTAGCTTGTTTGATTTTCTTCTTTCTAGTGGAGACAAGCAGAAATGGTGTAATGTATGTAACAAGCTTGTGGAACTATATCATCAAGAAAAGAAATATTTAGAGGTAAGTGACTAATGTCATTTCTCTGCTCTGATCTAAAGGAAATTTCTCGCTAGAGCTAGCTAGTCTTCATGAAGGAATCCATAGGTGTTCTGGGCCAGAGATCATTTAGAATCTCCTTTTGGATCACTAGGCTGATTTTTTAACTATATTCTTTTACCATATTATTTTTTTTTTCCTCCCTCTGCATAAAAGAATTGGATGGCACCTGTTTAACTGGCAACACTTGACAAAAATGTTAGTGTATAGGCTGGAAGGGTGCAATATCATCCTTCTGTTTGATTTCCAGAAGTCCAGCATGATACCAAATGCACATTTACCCACAGCATGTGAGAGGAACTTACCCTTTGCCTAGCTTGGCCAGTTCTCCACTGATGGGATGATCTTTTCCTAGGTTGTTTCATGCCAGAGGGTGAGGTGGAATTTACATAAAAACCAAAGCATATGGATTAGGTACCAGATTCTGTGAGCACAATAAGGACATGAAAATCTGCTCTGGTGCACCACAAGCTTCAGCCCTCCTTGCACTCCTAAAGACCTTGTCAGCATGAGCACTGCAGGGATGGCTCTTGACAGGTTACCATGAGGTGGAGCTGTTAAACACCTGTACAGTTCAACAGTAGTGTTATCTGCAGTCTAGTGTTATTACAGAATACTTAGTTTTGCTGCTACTCTGTTCACTTTTGTGGTGTGTGCTTACACAAAACACCATCTTCCTCCTTTTCCTCTGACAATGGGAAATGGGAGATTTTCCTTCTCTTTAAGCATCAGGCTGAAGACTGTTAGCCTCAAAGATTCTTTGCATAGCAGTTTCTGAAACTAAATTTAGTGATAAGCTTAGTTTGTGGTTTCCTTCCTATGTTAGGCCTGAGCATCCTTTTTATTCTTTCTTAGTCTTGCTGAGTTTTCCACGCTGTAATTTCAGCACATATTGCTGCTGTTCTTGTATTTCTGTTTGTAGTAGTGTAGATCTGACAGATACTCTGTTTGTAGGAGGACTGTTTGTCTGTTTTTTCTGTTGTTTTCTCAAGGAACCAGAGTCAGAATTCATGCTGTTGGTACCACCTTTACGTACCTTGGAAGGTAGACAAGTCCCCACGCAATGTTATTATTAAACAGTATATACTGCTTTCATTTTGTGTTATAGTGTTCACTTCCCCTCCTTCAATGTCTCTCTCTCTATATTGAAAGCATTCATTTTTCTCCATGTGATCCTTAATTACTCAGTCTGGCTGGCACTGGGTTTTCTGTCCAATAACAAGGCAGGTGAGGATAGCTTTAAATCTTCCTTTTCAAATTTTCAATAAATGATGCAAGCATTTATTTGCAATAGTGTGTTATGCAAATGTAAGTAAGTGTAGAAGTGGAAGTACTCTAGTAGTATAGCGGTTTAATTTAAATTAGGATATCTTTTGACTGTTTGAAAGAATGTCACTGTCTTGTACAGACAGCAGTGTGCCATTTTAAGAGAGGAAAGTGAAATGCGTGTTTCTTGGAGTTGACAGTACTTGGAAATTTTGTTGAATTTAAAGAGTTACAGCATAGTTTGTTTGTCTCCTATTGACAGGTTGCTGAAACATGGCAGAAACTAATAAGGATAAAACAGGAGGAAGGTGCAGAAAAAGCAGAGCTTCATCAGCTTTGGAAAAGGATGATCCAGTTACTGGCAGACAGTGAACAGAGCCAGGACAATCAGACTGTGCAAATGGTAATGTTTTTCCATTCCTATTCATCATCAGATGCATATATATACACAGAGCAGCTAGATTCAAATTAAGCCTTAAAAAAGTACCCATCATGTGACTCTCTCATTAGCGTTCAGTGGTACCCAGCTTCTCAGGAAAAAGGTAGGTGATGTAGCATCTGACAGAAACAGCGAAGGTGTTGCTGTCTGAAGTGAAACTTCAGTGGAATCGGGCATCTGAACACAAACAGTTGTCCTGGAGCTTTGTCCTTAACTGCCTCCGAAGTTCTGTGGGAGCCCAGGTTTGCCCTGTACCCTGGTGATGCATTGTTCTGCCCCTGCATGGTACAAGAAGCATCAGTGTATTCACACAGCAGGACAGAATAGCTTCTAGCATATTTGAAAGTTCTGATAGAGTCTAGAATATAGGCATTCTCCAAAACAAGTGACTCCTTCTCTTCCTCTCCTGCAAACTGGAAGAGGTAGTTTTGTGCTGTTTTCCCATTACTTCGTACCTAGTGCTCATCTTAGGTATCAATGTTTGAGTTCAAAATTTCCTTCTACAAATTGTAAGCTTTTATGTTTTAGGAGAATGTTAAAGTTCTTTGGAGCATTACAGAAAGATCATGAGTTGTACTGATTCTGTGCCCTCTGTGGCCAAAGTTAATTTTATTTTATCTGTTTTATTCGTTCTTGCAAGATGAACCTCCTTCACAAGGAAGGGTGGAAATTTCTCTGGTTGATAGTAATGGTTCAGGAAGGTAGCAAATACTTGTTCAAGTACTTTGACAGAGGGAAACTGAACGTAGATCCGTAAGTTCTGAGAAGGCAAATGCTCTGCCTTAAGGGCTATTATAAAAAAGAGGTGCTGAAGTCAGTACTTGCTGTCTGTTTTTTTTGTTTTGTGAGGGAGGTGGAGTAGGAGGTGAGCAGGGGACTGGTACAAAAAGATTAGGAATGGATTTCACCTGTAAATCAACAATTTCCTGCAGTTCTGAACCTGTAAGGTTGTGGTATTGAAGGCAGCTTACTATTCATCATTTCGGTTGTGGGAAACATTATATAAAATTTAATAGTGGGAGAGGGGGAGAGTGTCAAGGAATTAAGGACTTCAGGTTTCTTGAGAGTTCAGGGGGAAGGCTGACAAATAGTAACTTTGGTTTTGTGGAACCAAGTCCTTCAAACTGGAATTGGGTACAAAGAAGCATCTGTACTCCCACAAATTTTGCATTCCTTGTACGTATTTTATAAAACTTATTACTGCTTTTTCTTGTTTTGGAAAACTAATGTGTTTTGTGTTTATGAGATGATAAAGGACCCAAGGAATATCAAAGACACCAAGATAAGGATTTTTTTTGTCATTTTCCTCTGCTTTTGGTATGAGGATAAATTTAAGGAGTAGGGACCAGGTTTGAGTATGCACTTAACTATGATGGTAACGTTTTCTTAGAGTCATTGTTTGCTATACTCCTAATTATTTCTTATTTCAGCTTTTGAATGCATTTGAGGAGGCAGTGAACTCTGCGGACCCTGTTCCCAGTGAAGACCACCAAAATCTTTACAAAGACTTTATTCAGTGCCTGTCAAAGGTAAGGTTTTATTAGTCAGTCTTTGTCAGTGAGTCGTAGAATCAGTCACAGAATTGTAGAGTGGCTTGGAGTGGAAGAGACTTTAAAGATGATGTAACTCCAACCCCCTGCCAGAGGCAGGGATGCCACCCACTAGATCAGGTTGCCCAAAGCCCCATTCAGCCCAGCATTGGGCACTGCCAGGGATAGGGCATCCACAATTTCTCTGGGCAGCCTGTGCTGGTTGCCTCACTACCCTTACAGTGAAGAATTTTCTCTTTATGTCTAGTCTGAATCTCTCCTCTTAGTTTAAGACCATTCCCCCTTGTCCTATCATTATCTACCCAAGTAAAGAGTCCTTCTCTATCTTTTTTATAAGGCCCCTTTAAGCAGAGAAAGGTTGCAATAAGGTCTCCCCAGAGCCTTCTCTTCTCCATGCTGAACATCCCCAGCTCTCTCAGCCTTTCTTCATAGGAGAGGTGCTCCAGCCAATTGATCAACTGCATGGCTCTCCTCTGGACCTGCTCTTAACAGCTCCACGTCCTTCTTGGTCTGGTGGCCCCAAACCTGGATTCAGTACTCCAAGTGGAGTCTCACAAGAGCAGAAAAGAAAGCGACAATCACCTCCCTCCCCTGCTGGTCACACTTCTTGCGATGCAGCCCAGGACACAGTTGACCTTCTGGGCTGCAAGCACATACTGCTGGCTCACGCTGAGCTTTTTGTCCACCAGAACCCCCAAGTCCTTCTCTGCAGGGCTGCTCTCTATGACTTCTCCCACTCTGTGCTCATGTCTGGGATGACCCTTACCCAGGTGCAGTACCCTGCACTTGGACTTGTTGAACCTCATTGAGTTCACATGAGCCCACCTCTCTAGTCCATCGAGGTCCCTTTGGAAGGCATCTCCTCTTCCGTCTTTGCTATCAACTGCACTGTTCAGCTTGGTGTCAGCTGCAAACTTGCTGAAGGTGCACTTGATCACACTGTCTACATGGAACAATCCTGTATGATAATTCACACAAATAGCTCCTTGTTTTCTTTTCCTTACAAGCTTCCTCATGAAACAGCTAAGTTGGAAAAGGCCTGTGATGACATGATGGCTTTATATCCTACTGCAAGCTATCCTTTGGAAGTACTTTGCTTGCACTACATTGAGTCAGGTGAGTAGGATGGGTTTACACACTCTGGGGGCTTAAAATAATTCTTTTTATAATTGATGTTATGATAGTCTTTTTGACAAGTTTTTACCCTTCACACCTAAATACAAGCACGCTGTTTACTTCGTCATGTTTTACCACTCTGGAAGTGGAAAGTGTTCACTCATGCTGCTATGGTTTAACCTGGCAGGCAGTGAAGCACCATGCATTCACTACCTCACTCCCCACCAGTGGGATGGGGGTGAGAAATGGGTAAAACTCTTTGGATGAGATAAAAACAGTTTAATAAGAAAAGGAAGGAAATTAATAAATAAAAGAACACACAAAGTGATGCACAGTGCTCACCAGTAGCCAACTGATGCTCAACCAGTCGCTGAAACAAGGCAGCTCCCCTGGCCGGTTTAACCCAGTTTTACTCTTCAGCCTTACTCGGTTTGGGATATTCATTCAGCAAGTTCAGGCCAGCTGTCCTGGCTATGTCCCAGCCTAGCTCCCTGTGTACCCCCAGCCCCTCACTGGCAGGGCAGTGTGAGAAGCTGAGAAGTCCTTGGCTTGGTGTAAGCACTGCTCAGCAGCAACCAAAACATTGGTGTGTTATCATGATTATTCTCATCCGAAGTCCAAAACACAGCACTGTACCAACAACTATGAAGGAAATTAACTCCATCCAGCTGAAACTAAGACATATGCTTTATAATTACATGATTTTGTAACAGAATGATGACTGTAAATGGGAAAAAAAAAGAAAAGAAAAAAAGTCCAACTTTTGCAATGTATTTGCCTTACAAAACTCAAAAACAGCCTTTCCAGATAAATGAATCTATGCTCTGCATTCAGTATGAAGCCTGATTCATAGGCACTGAGCCTAGAATAATGAATGGAGAAGTTAACACATAGCTCTAAGGTTGAGGAAGGGCTATGTGTAGGTTACTCTTTGCCAATAAAATCCTTCCTGCCTAAGAAGAAAGATTTGTGAAATTGCTTGATGTCCCAAATTTGTGGGCTTGTAACTTAGTTGCAATATTAGTCAATTTTACCAAATTCGAATCAAAGGCGTCCTGTATTTTAATGAGTCCATAATTTAAAGCAAAACAAAACAGAAAAACAGATCAAAGACTGTTGCTGAAGTTGCTAAGTTTGCAAGTTAACTGTCAATAAAATGTAATGCTGACACATTAAGTCATGTGCTTTCACAGCAAGACTGTTTCAGCAAGCCCATCACAGCAAATGTGTAGTTACACAGGCCTACTCTGGAAGGAAATTATTTTGATTTATTTGTGGTAGATTTTGAGATGTGCGCTTTCACCTAAGCTTGGATGAAGGGCATATGAACAAATTAGTTTCTACTAATAAAGGAAGCATACCTGTATTAGTTTACTATGAGGTGTTAAAGAATTCAGATTGGCAGCGTATTTTGCTTGGTGATATTGAGTATATTGATGACTACTTGATTTTTACTTGTTTATGTGTAGGGGTTACAAGCATATAGTATAATTGGAAAAAAATGTTTAATGAATAAACTCATTACCTTGAGCTTAAAGGATAAGTGTCATATAAGTATATATGTTTCTGTAAATAATTTCAGTTTTCTTGTTACATTTTTAAATCTACAGCTCAAGAAAGTGTTTCTTTTTTTTTTTTTTCTGCAACTAGGTGCCATGTCAGAAAAGGCCTTTCAGTGTTTTTCTAAGCTTTCGGAGATGGACTCAAGTAGTGGTCCAGGCAACATTGGTTTTGGTATAAAATGTCTCCATGAAAAGAAATATGAGGAGGCTGTTAAAAGTCTTACTGAAGGTAAATGTATAATGTGAGGTATTGGTACTCTGTCTTGACAGCAGCTACAATTAATGTTTTGGGAAGCTTAGAGTTTCATATTACTTTGCCAGTTCTATTGCAAGTAGTAGAAAGACCAGCTAGCTTTTAAAATAATACTCAATGCTTTGTCTGACTGAAGTATATTTTTTTAAGTATCTCTTGAAGTATAACATGTCTGAAAGTCTAAGCAATCAGGATATACTGTGATACCCTGTATTCCTTTAATTTGAATTTTGGAATATGCTATGTCACAGCAGCATACCCACACTGAAATAAGGTGACTTGCCTAAATAATGAATCAAATTTCAGATGCTTAAGAGGAAAGTCTTCCATGTAGCAAATTTCTCTCTTAAATGGCAGTTGGACATTTTGATGAAACATATATGTGATTTAGAAATGCAATTGAAATTTGCTTATATTTCTGAACTGCTCTCTCCCAAAACATATTACCAGTTTTTTACTTCTAGATGTAGTACTCATAAAGGGGAGAACACAAAGAGCCTTGCACTTTGCATCAGCAGAAATGTTTCGAGTTGGAAGTAATGCCTTTCCTAGTAAGCCAAGTGTTCACATTTTAGGCTCTGAAACTTCAAGGAATTATTTAATAGTAATATATTTCTCAGAAGAATCAAATTCTGTTTTATGACTGAATCTCTAATTAAGGCGTTTCTCAGGAAATTCTAGTTAAATGCTTTTGCAATCTGTTTTTTTTTTTTGCTGTCTTGAAGTTCCATAGCTGTTCTATAGAGCCAGCCTTTTCTCGTCTCTAAGGGAAATTTTATAAAGCAGTCTACAGGCTGTTGGTGATAATTTGTGATCAAACAGAAGGACTTTCTGCGTTCTGAAACAAAAGTGCACCTTAAGCCAATGTTGTGTATTTCCTCACATTTTCCCCTTTTCTCTTTATTTATATATAACATTATAGGCAAAATTAAGCCTAAGAGAGGTTTACAACTGCCATGGTCTTTCCCTTACATTTGGGTGTATCTAAGATATTTTTTCTTTGAGTCTTAGTTTAAACTAACTGCATTTTTTTTTGCTGATTATTTGATGTTAGTGTTTTGATGGTGTTGCACGGCAATACAGCATCTGTCAGCCACAGCATCTTTGCAGCCCTAAGCAACATTTTTTTTCTTGAACTTTCTTTTACTAGGTTTGAAGAATGCTAGCCAGTGTCTGGGAGCATGGCATTGTTTGGCAGAGGCACAGATGAAAATTCACAAGCACAAGAATGCTGTCCTGTCCTGTAATCAAGGTAACTGCCTGCTAATTGAAAGGGCATCTGCAGTGTTAACCGTCTTTATGCAGTCTAGTCAGTGTGGCCTGTGCACAGTAGGTGTGTGTTAGCAGCAGCCCTACTCCTTTGCACTTTGCATCATCACTGGTTGTGGTGAGCTCTCTTGCTGCTTTTGCTTTATGACAGGTGAAAATCACCTTGTGCTGCTTAGTCTCAGGAAGAGAGGAAATATTTGGTTAATCAGAACCAGAAAGCTGTCTCAGGATTAATATTTAGATGTTTTGCACATTTTCGTATGCTTCTTCAGCTGGTCGTTGACCAAGTCAGCCAAACAGCAGTTAACTGCCAGGAACTACAGAGGTGAGTGAAACACAGTGGACTTTATCAGAATCTCACCTTTTCAGTCTTTATATAAAGTTAAAGTGCAGAAGAATGTTGGATAGTACAGCTGCATCTCAAGAAAGCTTACTTTGAGTGCAACTCTTCATCTCTGCTAGCTGGGAGTGAGGGCGGTTGTTATGATCTAGTGATATATATCTAATCTGAACAGAATCATTATTTGATGGTTATAAATGAAGGCTCATCCAAAGCAGGCTTCTTCTGACAGAGACTAATGTAACAAAAAACTCCTCAGGAAAGACTCAGAGAGGTAACAGTAATCAGACTTGGCTAAACAGTCATAGAAAATACATTAAAAGCAAGGGGAATACTTCAAATGGTGAAGTACTTGCCATTGAGGAAGATGCAGAAGGGCTATAAAGCTGGGTAGAGGAAATGTGAGAACAGAACGAAGTAGGTCAAAAGAGTTCAGGAAACATATTGCAGAAGGAATGAAAATGAGGCAATTATTTTCCCATCTGTTTTCGCTGTGTAAGAGTTCAGGGAGACTTCTACACCACGACCTTTTTTTTCAGGGGTCTTATCAAAGAATTTACCTGTCATTATAGCCTTGATAGAAGTTACTATAAACCAAAACAGGAAAAATGAGCATTAAGAAACTAAGAGATACTGACCTAGGAATTGAACAGGGCACATCAAGATGAAATTGCTGAAGCATTAACTGTTAAATCATAGAATCACAACATGGGGTGGGTTGGAGGGGCCCTTAAAGAGCACACAACTCCATCCTCCCTGCTATGGGCAGGGACACCTCCCCCTAGGTCAGGCTGCCCAAAGCCCCATCCAGCCTGGCCTTGGACACTTCCAGGGATGGGGCATCCTCAGCAACCTGGGCAACCTGTGCCGGTGCCTCTAATCTAAATCTGCCCTCTTCAATTTGCAAGCCATAACCCCTTTTCCTACTACTACGCTCCCTGATAAATATTCTCTTTCTAGTGGTATGTAATCACTTGCTTAAACTGTCTTCGTACCCAGATACTTAGACATAGTTAGTGTGACTCCAATTACAGGAAGGATTGTAGGAAAGATCAGAAAAACCACAGACAAGTATAATGTTTAATGGTGAAACTGCATTACTCTCTTCTTTCAGTTTTTAAGTAATTAATGTAGAAAGATGAATTCTGTGGGGATAGACAGCATGGCTTCAATAAAGTGAAATTGTTTTTTAGTAATCTTTGAAGAAGCTACCAGCACACGGGGAATGAAGTTGTAGTACAATTCACTCTGACATCCAAGTGGTAATTGATAAAATCAAGAGATCTTATTACAAGACTTTTAAGGAAACTGAGCAGTTTGGATTAAGAAGCAGTGTTATAGCACTGAGTAGGAGTTTTTTTCTTCTTTTTTGTCTGTTTGTGGTTTTTGTTTTTTTTTAATAGATTAAAAGAGCACGTTGTAGTAATAAAGGTCATTTTTCATGCTTGAAAGAGGCATTCGAATACCAGGACCTTGGATGTTTATCTTCTTTACTAGTCCAATTATGAATTTTGAGTAATACATTTTGCTGCTATTCAGGGCAGAGGGGAATAAGTCTGAAAAGAAATTATCAGAGAAGGTAATTAGGTGAGAACCTGAACAGGCCTCTTGCTATCTGTTAAAATAACTGATTGTAGTGGATTTATGCAACTAGACAGTTGAACTCCACCACAACTGCTCTTTCACTCACCCTCCTCAGAGGGAAAGGGGGAGAAAATACGATGAAAAGGACTCAAGGGTTGAGATGTGGACAGGGAGATCATTTACCAGTTACTGTCATGGGTAAATCAGGCTCTTCATAGAGAGATTAAAGTAATTTATTGCCAACAGACTAGAGCAATGAGAACTAAAAGCAAACTAAAACAACCTTCCCCTCATCCACCCTCTTCCACCTCCTCCTCCCAAGAGGCACAGGGGAACAGGGAATGAGAGCTGCGGTCAGTCCCTGTTGCTTCGTCTCTGCCTCTCCTTCATGGTCCCTCTCTGCCCCTGCTCCCTGTGGGGTCTCTCCCACGGGATGCCGTCCTTCCCCAGCTGATCCCACACGGGCTGCCCACAGGCAGCAGCTCCTCAAGCACTGCTCCCACACGGCTCCGTCCCATGGGGTCCATCCATCCCTCCCCCAGGAGCAAACTGCTCCAGCACGGGTCCCCCACGGCTGGGCAGCAGCTCCCCCAAAGACCCCCTGCTCCTGCGGGGGCTCCTCTCCACGGGCTGCAGCTCCGGCCCGGGGCCTGCTCCTGCGGGGGCTCTCCATGGGCCGCGGCCTCCTCCAGGCCACATCCACCTGCTCCACCGGGGGCTCCTCCACCCATGGGGGGGCTGCAGCGTGGAGATCTGCTCCATGGGGGACCCATGGGCTGCAGGGGGACAGCCTGCTCCACCAGGGGCCTCTCCCTGCACAGCCCGCAGGGGAACTGCTGCTGCCTGCCTGCAGCACCTCCTGCCCTCCTGCTGCACCCACCTGGGGGCTGCAGGGCTGGTGCTCACTTCTCTCTCTCCCAGCTGCTGTAGCACAGGCGGATTTATTTTCCCTTAACTCTGCTCTCCCAGAGCCCAACCAGTGTCACTCACGCTTTAGGGAGCAGCAGGTCCCTTTTGGAGCAGCTGGAGCTGGCTCCGCTCTGCCATGGGGCAGTTGCTGGGCTCTGCTCACAGAGGCCACCCTGCAGCCCCTCATTACCAAAACCTTGCCACATAAACCCAATACACTAATAAAATTCCATAGTCATAAAAGCAAAGTCATGCAGTTGTTAGAAGAAGTGTTCTCGTTAAGTTATCCTCTAGTCTTACTGCAGTAAAACACAGAAAGGTATTTATTCTGTATGAAGAAAGTAGGACTGCTCCTTTTCCCCTTCTGTGCTTTACAGGAGAACTTGAAAGTCAGGAATTACAGTGAAGGGAATGGTTACTGAAACAGCACCAACAGGCAGTTGCATGAAGAACTTGAGCAGCGTGGTGAATTCTTTGTGCAGTTTTAGTACCCACCCACTCTCTAAAAGAAGAGATGATTTTGAAATCCGTGAAGTTACAAATTACTTGGAAAATAAATAAAGATCATATGCTTTCTTCTCACATGCAAGATCTAGTTAGTAACAAATGAAACTAAAGGATGTCAGGCTCAGAACAAACGAAGGAGGCTTTGTTTCTTATGACAAAGTGTAAGTTAAGGTATTGTGCCTTGCTAAAAGATGCTGTGGATACTGAAAGTTGCCTTGAGTCCAAAACTGGGGGAGAAATCTAGGGAAGCACTGCTCTGTGCTTGGCCTGTTTTTACATTGTTCCTGTATATCTGCAGCTAGAGGCAGGATGCTAGGACAGACGGACTATCAGGTCAGACAGAAGACTGACATGGGTGGAAATAGAGTTAACTGACTAGTTGAGAAAGTATTTGTCTTTGGAGTGTACTGCAACTCAACAGAGATTCTCTGAGGTGAGATTATACTGCCTACTGGAGAAGTAACCAATACTGCTTACAATAGTACAGAGCTGGCTTTGCACAGGTACAGAGTTAAATCCTTGATTTAATAGCAATATTTTTTCCCTTCTGACATTGAAGTATAGAACAACAAATTTGGTTAGTGAAGGGTCATTGTTTTCTCAGAGCATGGATCAGGAAAACAAGCATTCCAATTATTAGGCTAGCATCTAGGAGACAGTTTCTTACACATCTGACATCACCTTTCTAAAATTGATCAAACTTTTGAACTTGCATAAGTAGAGATTTTATGTAATAGTTTCTTCAACACAGGAGAGAACAGTCTAATAATTAGCTTTATTAAGTGGTGTTCTCTGTAGATCCTTTTTTATTTCCATTTGATTAAACTTCTGTCTTGTCAACAGCTCTCAAGAGTCTTGGAAATCCTGAGAGTCCTAGTCTTCAGCAGAAGAAGGACCGTATTCTTCAGTTGAAAGCAGAGGCTTTGATTAAAATAGGCGATGCCGATGCTGCAGAAGAAGCCATTAATGCACTTGAGCAGGTATTTTCATTGACCAAAATGTAGTTTAAGGAAAAAAAAAATGCTCTCATCTTTATGCACTAAAAATTCAAGCTGTGTATTTTTCCCCTTGGCTCGTTTTTGTTTTCTGTGTGGTTTAGACAGCTCCTACCAACAATGGTGTAATTAAAACATGCCTTGCTCCTTTGCTTTTAGGCTTTGCTACTACTTCTTTTAAGTCACAATTCTAATTTAAAAAGCCATTGCTCCTCGCCTTATCTGGTCTTGCATAGTGAAGCTGGGTTCTTGCTAGTTCTGGGGCTATTGTTCATCTTTATTTGAATTATGGTTATAATCCTACTCCCTCTGCCCTCAATTCACTTGTTATTACATGTAAACACATTACTTTAAGATTGAATGGTGAAGCTTTAAGTGAAAATTGCTTCCCCTCTGTTATGCCTCACAGTTTCATGTATACTACTTTTTTACTGTTCAAACTTCTGTAGATTTGTCCTTTCTGTTTACAATCTGCTACCTCTTCAGCAAAACTCTATCTAAGGCTCCTCAAGGGTGGTCTCCTCTCTCAGTGCTTTCTTGTCTTCATGTAGAAAACCTGCTTTTGACACCTTTGATTTCTTAGTGTGTGAAAAGAATAACTTGTTTGTATCTATTACCTGATCTTCTAGATTGCAGGTGCAAGCAGCGATCCAGTGGTTTTAGCTTTCAGAGGTCGGGCTTATCTAAACAAAGGTTTAGTGGATCAAGCTTCAAAGGTTAGTGCTCTATAGTCCTTCCTGCAAGCTATGTAGAACTCTTATTTTCATATAGAAATAACTAGAGAAGGATGACATATTTTTGCAGATTTCACAAGAACTTCTGTTGTCACACCCTGATCTGGCTGAGGCCCATGCTCTTGAGGGTTTCATCCATTATTCTCAAAAGAAGTATGAACAGGCAGAAAGAAGGTAAACCTCTTTTTCTTTTTTTAACAGGGAAATGTGGGGGAAAATAGCATATAATGTTCAGCTTTTGAGGGTTTGCTTCATCTAATCTGTTCCTTTTATTTAGTTTTCAAAATGCCATTGAAAGAAGGGCTGACACTGCAGAGTATCATCAGTACCTGGGGCTCACCTATTGGTTCATGAGTGATGAGACAAAAAAAGACAAAGGAAAAACACTCACTCAGCTCTTGAAGGTAAAAGCTTCTTTAACAATTCACATAGATTAGCATTTTCCTACATAGGAAAAGAAATACAGAAATTATTCGTGACTGGAGTTAGACACTGGAATTGTTTCTTACTCTTTACAGGCCTACAGAGCCTGTAAACCACGTTCAGCTGTGAAGAAATGCATGAAAGGGAGCTGTGTAATTACCTAGAATCTCCCTGTTTTTGTTTTCTTCTGTTCACTGAAATCTTGAGGTCTTTGGTGTAGCCAAAAGTAGTAATGGTTCTTTCAATCCCCTTTCCTTGAGGGCTGTAAAGTTGAGGCCTATAGGTGAACAGTGTAGCACTTTTTGAAATGTAGAAGGCAAAACGTTTGAAAATGTAGAGGGGGAGAGGGGGAAGAAAGGAAGGAGAGGAGAAAGAGAATGGTGTTAAAGTTTCAGTGTGTGTCCACAGAAGTAAGCCTGCAAAGCCCAACTAGTTTATATGCTTTTCCTGATCGTTTGTTTTTTGTTGGTTGTGGCTTTTTCCCTGCACATAGATAGAATGTAATCCAAAAGATTGTCTGACATCATTACTGAGAATTTGGAAGTTACAAAATAGGAATCTAGATATTGCAAAGTCACTATAAATTAGTAGCAGGTATGGGCAACTCGTATCATCGTCTACTGTTTACAATTCATTAGCAGCGGAGTATAGTGGGCAATGTATTTGAAGTGAACAGTAATCTTAATTCTAAATTATTTTATATGAGCTTTTTTATTATTGTCATAGCTGTTATTGTGCTGCTTGGGGCTTGTAGTTTCTTAAGTATAAACAAATCTGCCAAATGTGCTTAAAAAGGGAACTCAGACTTTAGAAAATGCTAGAGTTAACTGTGATATAATACGGTATGACTATGAGTGTAATGACTGAAACTGAGTGGAATATAAAAATGATGGGATGCAGTATGGAATTGTTTGTTCCCAACACATCTCGCTTGTTAGTACTCATGGCACAAAACATTTTGTACAGAAGGTTTGTGGCAGATTCTGCAAATATTTAAAGCTCAAGTAATCTTTTGAATACTCAGATGTACCACAGAAGATGCTTAACTAAGTTGATAAGCAGAGATTGTACAAGTAGTTATCACTGGACCTGCCCATCTGTTATTCCTTCAAAAGCTGCTCTTATATTGTGTTCATATTTCTTTATAGGCTGCAAAATTGGACAGCTACTTGGGAAGTGTCTTTTGTTATTTAGGTAACTACTACAGAGACATTGCTGGAGACAAAAGTAGAGCTCGTGGTTGCTATAAAAAGGCTTTTGAACTGGATGCAACTGATGAAGAATCTGGAATAGCAGCTGTAGACTTAAGTGTGGAACTTGGAGACACGGTATTGCATATTCAGGGCCTTGGCTAATGGGTGTCTTGATTTTCTGTTAATCCTGCTCTTTGAGCAACCACTTGAGATTTCTTCAGTATTTGAGAATAAGATCTCAAGAAAACAGATATTCTGTCATTGCTTAGCAGTTTTCATAGCTGGATCTGCTTCAACTCCGTGCTTCAATTCTGATTTAAACCTATCTGGGGAGAAAGGTGGGGGAAGCAAGCATAACGTTGTAGTCATCACATACGTGATTCAGAAGATGGGAGGATTTTTTTCAGTAGGTTACATGAAGAGAAAGTGAGTTTTCTCTTCATATTTAACTTGTGCCATTTCTTTCTCCATCCTCCCCCTTGCTCCTTTCAGAAAAAAAGCACACAAAGTCATCGGAACATTTTAAACAAATATTTCTTACATAGCATTGTATAAAAAGTTCTTAGTCTGGTATTACAGCAAGAAAGCAGCCCACACTTTGACAGACTATTGGAATATCTGGAGAAATAGACTGAGTATCTGACTTACTGCAAAGACGTGTAACCTTATCTAGTTAAAAAATCAAGTTGCCTATTTGCTAAGGCATATACATAAGAAATAATCACATCTTATCACAGATGTGATAATTTCCTTCTTTACTCTGCCACTCAGCCTGCCAGCTTTGAAAAGCCCATGTAATGTTTCTTCATTACAGTAACTAACAAGTTAGACAGTTTAATGGTTTGCTAGAATTGGGAGTATTCTTCTTAAACAATAACTTTCTTCTTTAGATACAGCTGTTTACTAATGTGGCATTTTTGGTGCTTTGTTAGGATACCGCTCTGTCAATCTTGAATGAAGTAACTGAAAAAGCAAACGCTGCTTCAATAAAATGGGCCTGGCTTCATCGTGGACTTTACTACCTCAGAACTGGTCAGCCGTCACAAGCAGTGGCTGAGTAAGAGAACTTGTGGTTGGTTTAAACTGTTTTCTGTAAATCCCTGTAAAACAGTCTTTGATCTTCATGATTTTTGAAATTAAGTTAGCTAATCACAAGATGGCCTGTACTACACAATGGAAATGGGTCTGAGCAAGCTGTATCTATCTCCAGTTCTGGAATTAGCACAATGCAGTTTTATCATGATAGCAGTGATCCATGCTAACAAGCCTGGTGACAGGCTTGTCATAGACACTATAACACTGAATAATGAGCCAAAATTAGGTACAATGCCTAAACTTTTATAATGTGTTCTATGAAGATTACAACACTATTATGCAGTTTCTAAAAGTTCTATATAATTGTGTGGTTGTGTTCTGATAGTATATAATGCAAAGAAATAATTTGTTTTTGTTAACTTATATCACATTTGATTTAAATAAATTAAATTTTGATATCTTCAGTTTGCAGGCAGCTCTCAGGGCTGATCCAAAGGATTCCAACTGCTGGGAGTCTCTAGGGGAGGCTTACTTTGGCAGAGGTAGCTATGCAACAGCTCTAAAAGCCTTCAGGAAGGCCAGTGAACTGAACCCAGAGCTTGTATACAGCATATACAGAGCTGCTGCAGTTGAGCAGATGCTAGGCAAATATGAAAATGCTATAGTTACCTATCAAGAAATCTTGAAGAAGACAGAAGAGTATGTGCCTGCGTTGAAAGGTAGTGTATCTGAATCTGAAAATTTTAGGTCTTTCTCCTTCTATCCTGAGTTTCATGAAGAGGCTCTGATGTAGTTAGGTCTGCCTACGTAAAGGACAGTTTTGCTGGTGTAGAATGCTGTGATTCACATGTATGAAAGAAAGAGTATAATAGCTTGTAAACATATGAAGACTGTTAAACCATGATGCACAGAAATGATTGTTACTGTTGCAAGTAAGTAAAAAAGGTAACTATTCTTACGTAACTACCAAGCCAAATGGGTAGAGGCATTGAAAATTTATGTAGTGGATGCCAGCTGATGATGCTCAGCTTCACCTAAGCAGTCAAATACTGTGTATGGCTGAACAGGCAGTGGAGTTGGGCTTCTGTGTCAAAAAGGTGGGCTATATTTATTTTCTGCTGCTGCTCTTCGTGACTTTTTTTTCTCACCTTTTCTGTTACCCCTGGTGATTCCGATCCCTGTGAGCTTCTTCAACTGACTAAAAATAGTAGTGAGGTATCCAGAGAGGTCTCGCAAATGTTAGATGTGGCAGTTGGTAGGTTACTTTAGTATGTATTTGGGAACAGGCTAGAGTGGTCAAGCACGGAGTCCTGGTGATAGTGAAAGTGAACTGTTGGTCTCAGTTTATGTAACGTAGAGAGTATATAACATTTTGATAGCCAACTAATAACTGTTTTGTTCACGTTCTCAGTGCCTCTTAGTCCTCAGGCATTCTCACCCTATACATCCATCTGAAATCAAGTTTTTTGCTGCTTGGTTCTGGTATGAATTTTTATGTTGCGTTCCTTCTGTAGAAGGCCTTTGACATTTGGATGAGTGTAAGCTGATATACAAAATATACACAAGTGTACTTGTCATACAGTTTTGATCAAAAAAGAAACAGTTTCTGAAATGAGCTGTTAGAAGTGTAGTCTTAAGGCAGATGAGAGAACATACTGATGTTGCTTGAACGTGTCTTTTCTGTGCACTTTTTATTTGTGTTGTTGAATAATAAGTTTATTCACCTCTGCTCCAGCATTTCTCTTCACTTATAACTTCAGGGAATAGAATCAGTTTTATAAATCAATTTTGCTTTTAGATTGGAGCTTCTTGACATCTGAAGAGTTTATGTCCTTGGGACTTCTGTGTGGTCAATGCAAACACCTAGTGAGGGCATGATAAGAGTCTCACAGAGCTGCATCTAGTTCATATGGTCTGCGTTTGTCACGATGTTATTGATGTTAATTGTTTGCCAAAATCTGCAAAGAAAGATGGTACCTACTTTGATTATTAGTTTGATATAAATAGAGACGACTAAAGCATGAGGAATGTAGGTTCAGAACTGTGAAGAAAATGCTGAGAATTAACGAGGCTCAAATCCAGTGACTTATTGCCAGACAGAATCACTACAGATACCAGCGGTGTAAAGAGGCAGTATCTTGCTGTTTCTGAAATAATACAAATAGTGGTATTAGATGTGGTTTCTTTAATTGCATTTATTTCCATATGAAGTAAATTCTTAAATAGGATTAAATAGTTGTGGTTTCAGGTAGTTCTAAAAAAACTTCCCACTTTTATTACCTTGATGTTATTTCTTCTTTTTGTATTTGGCAGTGATTTGATAATGTTTTTGACTGAAGTGTGAGCTGAATATGGCTGTATTTGTCAGACTTACCAGTGCAGAGCACCTCTCACATAAGTGCTGTAGTTAATTCTTGAAAACAAACCCAAAGTTTCAATACTATATTTTTTATAATTACACAAATTTATTTTAATATTCAGATTATTCTACAGTTCATGCTACTGGGGAAGGGGTAAAAGCAAAGTCTCTCTTGTGAGCCACAGAGTGAGTTTGGTTGTGGATTTTTTTGGTCAGGCATAGTATATGTAGGGCATAAAGCATAACATGGAGCAGTCTTTCTTCATACAACCCCACCTCCTTCATCAAGTAGTAACATGGAAGCATCTGTTTTCATAGAGGATATTTTGTCTTTCTTTCAGGACTTGGTGAGTGCTATCTCATGCTGGCAAAATCAGCCCTTGATAAGTATCTTGATAGGAAGGCTGTGGAATACATAGAGCAGGCTCTTGAATTTTTTACAAGGTTAGTACTAAACATTCTGTTGTTTCATTTCCACTGGGCTTGTGGTTTGAAGAAGAAGAGTTAAGTGTTTGAGGAGTTTCAGTTACACTAAATCAAATGGAGTGGGCTTCTAATGTAGAAGTGTTTAGTGAAAATGGTTTGAATAATGCATTGTGGACTTAGGCTGCTAGAGCGAATGGTAATGAGAGTTTTCTTTTTTGTGTTTAAAGACACAGAGTCTTTTGATTATAACACAAGTGTGAAGTCGCACACAGTTCATTTCAGCTCTCATCCTGTGTATATGGGTAGAAGGAAGGAAACTTCTCCCAAAAATGGTGGATGAGAGGCTATTGTAGCTTACCTTCCTCAATCTTACTGTTTTGCTTATCAGACAGAATGCTTTAGTGGCCTAAACTGAACCCTGGGATAACTGTTGGTATAGGAGAAGGTCTGCTAGGTTTCTGCAGATGTCTCATGTCTTGCAATATAAATGATACTGTTCTGAAACACAAAAGTTAGTGTTGACAGCTGATGTTTTGATAGATAACAGGTCATTTTCAGAACAGACTCTTCGTCTCCACAAAATTGCAGTACGTTAGCATTTTGTAGTTTCTCTTTTTATGATTACTTTTAAGTTTTTAAAAATACAGATTTAGTAGCAAGAAAACAGAATAATAATAATAAAAAAAAAATACAAACAGCCCATCAATTAATTAGAGTTCGTGCCACTATTCAAAGTGGTGAACTTTCTTTCAGGAAAGAGCATTGCAGTGTCTGAACAGATATTTTGTGGGTTTTCTTAAATATCAATTTACAGGGCAACAAAGCACCGTCCTGATGTATCATCCCTTTGGAAACTGCTTGGAGATACCTGTACTACTGTGCATGTTATTTCACCAGCCAGAGTGAATATTCAAGTTCTAGGATTGCTTCTGGGTAAAAATGAAGGCAAACAGATGCTGAAGAAAATTGAGCTGCTCAGACTGGGAGGAAGGTAATAATATATTTTTTTTTTTTACTGTCAAGTTCTTCTACATATCTGTGCACAGTATAGAGTCTCAAATGTTCTAGACTATATTATTCCTAGAAAATGAAACAAATGCTGATCTTTATCACCTGGATATTTAATGAAGATTAATGAGGAGGTAAAGAGGGCCTCATGCTTCTTTCAAACTATACCACTCATTTAAAGGTATGATCCCTGGATTGCTGCAGTGGCTCTCAACACTTCATTTAGGACCTGCTCTTCTTGGTTCTGTCTCCAGAGCACGGCTATATCATGTCTCTCATTCAACAAATTGTGCTACTCTAAATGGAATGGTTGCAGTAGTAGTTAGCCCATTCTCCCAGGATTATTAAAGTCCAAGATAATACTGTAAGCTTTATGTCTGTGTTTATTTCATACAAAACTGTTATCAATTTGAGCCCTAGTTATGGGATCTAAATTACATTGGAAGACGGAATTCCTTGTGCCTGTCCCTGGAAACTCACAATAATAGAGCTAGAGATAATAGAAGTACTTATAGTTGTTTTCTTGTAGCCTCTCCTGTGGCTCCTTATGAGCTTTGTGCAGCTGGATGTGTTAGTTAAGACAGGCTGGCAATGTACCTCCTTTGAAGATCTCAACAGTGATATGTGTAGTCAAAATACTTCCAAGGGAAAGTCTGATTAACTCTGAAAATGGTTGATGTTTGTTTTAATTAAAAATATGCATATTGCAGCTGACATAACTTTGATGTATTGCACATCTATAATTTCACAAGTGGTGGGGTAATACAGATCAGGATGGATTCTGTGAAGATAGCTGTCTGAATTAAAATTAGTTGTCATAGGATTTCCATTCTTGTCTGGTTTTGTTTGTATTTATGCATATTTGTTTGGTTTGGGTTTTTAAGCACTCGAGTGTTTTTCAGCTTTCTGTTCTTCATGTTAGGGAGGCTCAGAATAATACGTGTGTGTGATTCATGTTTCTGTAGGTGTTACGGCAGAGCTTTAAAATTGATGCCTTTGCCTAACATATGGTGTGATCTTGGAATAAATTATTATCGACAAGCAGAGCACCTCACAGCAGTGGATGCTGACATGAATGAGATCAGTGAACTGCTAGAGAAATCTTTACAGGTACTGCCTGTTTTTCTGTTGCATTCTTTAAAGTTTAAATCAACTTTGGTGTTTCTCTGCCTAACCTCTCTGTCCTCAATAAGACCTAACCCTCTGGATAACTTTGTGCATAAAATCTTATTTTATGATAATCTAGTAGTTCAATTCACATTTGATTTTCTTTCAGTGTATCAAAAAAGCTGTGAGGCTTGACAGCAAAAATCATCTTTATTGGAATGCACTTGGTGTAGTTGCTTCCTGTAGTGGTAAGTCTTCAGTGAGACCCCTAGCTGCATAATATTCTAAATTAGAAGGCAACTTAACTAATGGTGTTTATGAAATTCAGTTAGATCTAGCTTTCCTTTTTTTTTTCCTCCAGCTATTGGGAATTATGCTCTTGCTCAACATTCGTTCATCAAATCTGTTCAAGCTGAGCAAATCGTAAGTGCTGTAGGCAGCTGCCATCTGTTTCAAGTGGGCATTTGAAACTTTTCTTCCCCTGATGCTGTGTCATTTGGTTTTTTTAGAATACAGCAAGAACACATTGGTTTTAACTTGTATTTGTTCTCCCTAGAATGTTGTGGCCTGGACTAACTTGGGGGTTTTGTATCTAGCAACTGGAAACATTGAGGTAACTTTTTTTCCCATTTCTCAAATATGGTTTCCTTTTCCACTTTTTTTTCTTTAGGGGAATATAGTAGGGTGAGAGCGTGGGCTAAAAGTGGAGAGTGTACCTCTCAAATTCAAAAAACATACTTGAATTGAATGAAATAAAATCAGCATTTTTCTTGAGTCACACAAATTAAGTATTTGTTCTGGAGTGGATGTAGTTAAGTGAACTTGCTCTAAATTGCTGAAGTTTCTCTCCAAATGACTAAGTGGAATAGCAACTGTTCAGAAGGACTGAGAAGGACTAAATCAAACCAACTCACAACAAGTTGACTGGGAACTCTTTTAGTCACAAACTGAAACTTTGAGTTTCTGATTTTCCTGTAGGTAGCTACTTTCTGCTCATTAGTATGGCACATGACTTGCCATAGTTCTGTATAACCTTTAGAGCTTCTCTGAATAAAAATTGGAATACCTGTTAAGTGAAGTCCAGGGTTTTCATGTACCTAAAACTACATAATATCCTATTTACTGGTAAGAATTTCAGCAATTTTATTTAATTTCTGTAATGTGATGGTCAAGCTTTATTTTTAGTAAAAATAATTTAATAGTAAAAACTACTTACTGCTAAGACATCTCAGGCTAGGACTTTGTTCACCTTGTGCCACATTAAGGGAAGAACAATGAACATGTGCAGCCTTGAGGGAAAATTATGACTTGTGGATGGTAATCAGTTTAACAATTTTCAGAATGTGTCAAACTGTTTACATGAAAGAAATGCAAATTTTGAAATCTGGATCCTAGGCTGATTTTAAAATATTAATTGTTTCAACAGTTAATCTAGCTTCTTCCTCAGAACAAGGAGGAGGAGTTGTATTTGGAAGGGAGAGGAACTTTGATTTTCTAAATATTTTTAATTTTATGTTTTTCTTTTGAGAAGATAAACTGATTTATTTCTGTGGGTGATATGTTGTTCTGTAAAGCACAGTAGATATTCTTTAGTAGTGACCTAATTTCATTCATGAAAATCTCTTCTAATACTACTGCATGTTAGCTATGAATACTCAAAAGTGATCTGTTACCATGCCAGACAGTTGAACAGCATCATTATCTTTGGTTCTGCAGCAAGCTCATGAAGCCTTCAAGATAGCCCAGTCTCTGGAGCCCACTTACCTACTGTGCTGGGTTGGACAGGTAAGATGTGAAAAAATCTTAACTGTGCACCAAATCCATTTGTTAGTGCAAGAGAAGTTTTACACTCTGTCCTAAGAATTGGCCCTTAAGCATGTTCTCATAGGATTTTAAGTAGAGGGAGCGGCTGCTTCCCCTGGGGGTGGATGGGACCCTTTGCTTCTGTATTGGTATATAATGGAAGCTACATTAATCATGTATCTTTATATAAATGTTTTTTGTGGCTAATGTAATTGTGAGTTGTATAAGAAATTATCTATTAAAAAAATCACTTTTGTGCTCTGAAGCTTGTTATTAAGTGTTCTTAACAAAGTACCATCTTCGTAAGATGCTAGCTATTTTGTCTTCTTCTGTATGACTATTTCATTTAATGGCACTGTTTAGCACACTTCTCAGTGTCCCCCTTTCTATCTTCGCTGTTAAAAACAGTAAGTCTCTAATATACCTGGTGCAAAAGCAGCTCTTACATCCTGGGAGGTGCCTTCCTCCACCTACCACTGTGGATTGGATGTGCTCCCACTGGTATCTAGGCCATCTGTGAATAGTAGAAGTACTCATGACTCATTTGTGATTGCCGTAGGTGCACTCAATAATCCCATGCTGTTGACCTGCTAATAATATCTAACTGAAACCGGATTCTAAGGAAGGACTACTGACATCATGTCAAAATTCAGCTCCCGTCATACGTTGTTATAAGTGGAACTAACATGCACAAGAAGTCTCTGTCTTGAAAAATGTAACGTAGCTCCCCAACACCTTAAGTGTGAAGTGCTGATGCGGTACTTATGCCCTCTTAGTAGTGTTCATTTTATTCTTAGAATTAGAGAGTGGTTTGGGTTGGAAGGGAAGCTTCCAACCTTCCAAGGGAAGCTCATTTAGTTCCAACTCCCTGCTGTGGTCAGGGACACTTCTCACTAGACCAGGTTTCCCAGAGCCCCATCGAACCTGGCCTTAAAAACTTCCAAGGATGGTGCATCAGCAGCTTCTCTGGGAAACCCAGTCCACTGCATCACCAGTCTCTATTAAAGAATTTCTTCCTTACATCTAATTTAAATCTACCCTCTTTTAGATTAATGCCATAACCCTTTGTCTTGTCCCTACACCCCCTTACAGAGACCCTCCACAGCTTTTCTGTAGACCCGTTTAGGTACTGGCAGGCTGCTGTAAGCTCTCCCTGGAGCCTTCTTTTCTCCAGGCTGAACAACCCCTACTCTCTCAGTTTCTCTTTGTAGGAGAGTTGCTCCAGCCCTTTGGTCATTGTTGTGGCCTCCTCTGGGCCCTCTTCAACAGGTACATGTCCTTATCCTGGGGCCCTAGAGCTGGATGCAGTATTTCAGGGGGAGTTTCAAGAGAGCAGCATAGAATTTCTTCAAGAGCATGAGAATATAAATTATTTTCATGTTAATTACCTAAGATGTGCCAGAAGTAATGTGTACCGAGGCTCTTGTCAATGTCATCGTTTTTTAAGTACCTGACCGCAGGAACCTTTGCTTCTCTGTAGGCTCTTGTTGCGGAAAAAGTTGGCAGCTATGATACTATGGATCTCTTCAGGCATACAACTGAACTTAGTATGCATGTAAGTGTAACAGTTATATTGTACTGAAGATTCTTTATGTCTAATCTTATGTCTAGTTAGGTGATGTATTTTTTTTTTAAAATAGGTTTCTTTAATGATGGGACAACTAGAGTCTTGTTCCAAATGGGATTGTCTGAATTCCATGTTGGTGTTCCTGGCCTGTGCTGGCACTAAATGGCAAGCAGTTATTTTGTTAAGTGCTTTAGTCCCAGTGGTCCAAGAACTCTGCTCCATAAGTTGTGAAAAAAAATTTCTTGATGTTCCACAGAACTGGACAGAGATCAAAGGCATAAATTGGACACAAAAACAGGAAAGAATACTGCCAGTATGCTGGCAGATACTGCCAGAAAGACCCGGGATACTGCCAGGGTCCTAAGAAAGTGGAGGACTTTATATTGTCTTAAACTTTTCTTATTTGTCATCTCTCCAGTGTGTCATAAGTGATACGTAAATATGAGAGTTCTTTTTGCCCGAAGGACAATTTTTGTTTGCAGCAATCCAGTTCAGTGTTTTATTGTACTGCTTAACAGTTATGTAGACTTTTAGCCAACATTGTGTTAAAACAAAGAATTACTATGATCTTTAAGCATTTCAGTGTTACTAGAGCAGGTTTAATGACTCTCAATTTGTGTGTTTTTTATTTCCTGAGACTGAGGGAGCAAAAGGCTATGCCCACTGGGTTTGTTCAACACTGCAGGATAAAAGCAACAGAAATACTGAGGTGTATCAGTACAACATTGTTCAAATGAATGCTATTCCAGCAGCTCAGGTGGTAATGACCAAATATACAGGTAGGTAACGTAGATACCTCTCTGAATTGCCAAGCCTGACTAAGAGATGTGTTAAATGTCTACTTCTGTATAAGGTGTGGCACAGAGTGATTCAGCTGGACTAAGCTTTTATGTTGTAAATTAAGCAGACAAAATGAGGTTAATTGGTTACTGATTTTTTATTAATGCACCGGAACAAAATAGGTATGAGTTCTATCATTCCACCAGACCTCGTTTCAGAAACTGAGCACAGTGAGGACCAGAGCCTTGTTATACTTGCCATCAGGTGTCTGGTATCTGACTTCACTTGAGTATATCTCTATGTCTGTGCAGATAGCTGCTAGCTTTTTTGCCCGTGTGCTAGATGTTAGGCTGTTTGTGGATGCTGTAAAACTTCATAACCTGAAGCACACAATAGTGTTAAGCTTCAGTAAGAGACAGAAGACTTTCTTGGGCATGGTTTCAAGACAGCATGGCCTCCATGTTGTGGTAAGCTTGTGTATATTTAGCCCAGAAGGTGGATGGAGCAAGTGTGGATTTTCTTACTGTAAATATATCCTTGGACTAAATATGTCCATTGCTGGTATTTTTAGAGCTACAAACTAAGTTACAAGCACTTAAAATGAAGTAAGTGTGAGGAGGCATTTGTAAAATCCCTAAGCAGATTTCAAGAAAGGCCTATGTTCCCCTTTCTGGTCTAGGAAAAACTGTTAGAACTGAGATGACAACTGTAGCTATTGACAAGCCTTTCAATGTTGTAGTAGTGAAAAGAAATAAACCGTAAGGTTCTGCTAGTATCTTACTAGAGTCAGTACAAGCTGAGTAATTTAATATTTCATTACCAAAAAAAAAAGACACCACAAATCACAGTGAGCTGAAACACAGTGAGCTTAACAAAATAAAATATATTGGATGCATCAATACTGTGTCATAAGAGTTGAAACACTTTTGAGCTAGCCTGATGTCATGTTGTGGTCTTAGTATCTCTTCTTTATTTGTTTGCAGCCTGTCAAATAATTCCAATGAGCAACTGAGAGAAGCACTTGGCAAAGTGCTTCATATATGTGTGTGTGTGTGTACTGTAGCATCAATGTAGCAGTGTTTTTTCTACTACATTTCACAGCTCTTTCTGATTACATTCTCCTGTATTGTCAATTCTGATTTTCTAGAAAGAAATCCAGATGATGCATCTGCTTTCACGATGCTTGGTTACTTGAATGAGTATATGGATCTAAAAAGGCAGGCCAAAGATGCTTATGAGAGGTGAGTTATACGTACTGGAATGTTTACTGATAGAAGCTCCTTGTCCTCTTTTTCTATAAAGGCTTTTCTTTTCTTGCAGTAAACCTTATTTTCAATGTACTCAGCAGTACATTTCAACTAACTGTACTGCAAGGGGGATGTGAGGATGTTCTTATATCAAGTTTGGAAATGTAGAACACAAGTAACAAGGAAAAATAAAGTCATTGCAAGGCTGAGCATCTTACTAGGACATTTAGCTAATTCAGTGTATGGCATCTCTCTTTTTTTGTGTTTTTTTTTTGTTTGTTTGTTTTGTTTTGGTCTCTATACTGATTAATGTTAGGGTTTTTTTTTCTTTTCAAATGGTAGAGGAGGGTGGTGAAAGAAACCACGTTTGGAGAGCATGTTTGGTGATTCATTAAACTTTGTAAGATTGTCTCTGTGCTTTCTGTGCTTATGCATAAAAAGATTTCTGTGTAAAACACTTGTCCATTCTGCTCTGAAAACTAATGTCAGAATACTTGTGTTATAGTCCTATGATAATTACTCTTAATTGTGGTTATTTTAAGGGCCGCTTCATTACTGAAAAACTCTGAGGATACTGAGAAATATCATATAGCTATGCAAAACTATGGCAGATCACTGTGGTAAGTGTTTGTTGACATACTTATCCCAGCCCCTAGATTCAGCTTTGGATGTAGTGAATGCAGTGGTGAAAAACTTGTGCAAGGCCAAATGGCGAAAGGTCAACAGAGAAAATAATTTATTAAATATCATTCTTAATTGTAGACAAGTCTGACTGAACTCTGTATGTTCTCCAGAAATGGGTACTATATCAAAAACAAATTAGAGGAATTGCACTACCTCTTGGCAGTTTATAACAGATCAGTGATTCCCTTGAACTCAGTTTGATCCTTAAATAGAGTCTAAACAGTGTAGCTGTACAGTCTCCAGGGTAAATTGTTTTTTAGGATCTCCACACTTTGGATTCAGGTATGTGTAGTTTGAATAAGGTAGCTGCTGTAAGGTTTATTAGAAGTCCTTTCTACCTGCCCTTTGAATTTGTGTTCACTTGTATGAATTTAAACACGCATGGTTAGGATATTGTATGCATGTGACCTTTCTGCTGCTGACCCTTTCTGCTGCAACTCTACACGCAATTGAGTTCCCTTAATGGAATCATAGAATCACTAAGGTTGGAAAAGACCTCATGATTTGCTTTGAGTTCTGATGGAAGGCAGGGCACCAGTGTTAATAGATGAAGACTTACAAACTCTTCTTTGATGTAAGATGGCTCAAGTTTTGCTTATTAGATTTTGTCAATGCTATAGGGAAACATTAATGTATTCTTAATTTTCTGTGCATGTAACTGTAATGCCTAGGCTGTGATAATGTAATAATTCATTCTTAAATTTCAGAAATTTCTGAAGCAGCTCTTCAGTTTTCCGTAGTCTCAGATCCACACTGTATGCATGGTGATTCCTGTGGGCAACTTACACAAGACTAACAGTTCAATAACTAATAACTAGTTCTAATAATATCTCCCTGCATAATTTCTTCCATAGTGGCCTTAGAACAAGAATTCTATATCTGTTTGTGTACGTACACTTGCCTGTGTGTGCATGTGCATGCTTTGATTTGATTTTTCTCTTGTTTTTTCACCTTTGCAATTTTCCTACTCCCCTTCCCTATTCCATTGTGCTGACAGTTAAGCTACATCTTTACACATAGCTATCCTGCACATTTTCCCCACCAACTATTTTTCATGCAAGAGGTAGTTGGAAAGAGGAACTGCTGTAACAGGAGGAGGGTAAGAAATATTGCACATTCTTGTCCTAGTGCTGCACTTTTCCAGATGTGTGCTTACAACTGCTGTTCAAAACAGGATTCTCAGCTGCATGGACAGCTTTTCTTAATTCTAACAGTTCTTGCTACATCCTTCATACTAACAGTAGTTGTGTTTTTTTTTTCCACAGTGCCATTGGTGAATGTGATAAAGCCATTGAGGTTTATTCATCAATACCTCTAACTGATTTTGATAGCATTGTGGGGATAGCATTAGCCTACTTCAAAAAAGGACTCTTACAAGAAAGTATTAAAGGTAAACATCTGCCTAAGTCACAGTACCGCACTTAGAATGACAAAGTTTATTCGTCTAACCAACCTAGCTGTGGTTGAGATTATTTCACTCTTTCAGTCCCAATGTACAAGTACAAATTCTGCAGCTATTTTCATCATTTAGCTGTTGAGTGCTAGAGCTATTCAAATGTACTAAGGAAAGCTACATTTTTATAATGTTTAATTCTTGTTCATTAACCTCTTGTGCTCTTAGCTTCTCTCACTATCTCTTACTAATGGCTTTCTTGGGAAAATCATTTCTGGGTAGGAGATTAATATAGTGTACAAAACACTTTAGCTTTAGTAATACATGTAAGTGCCGTATTGTCATGTTCTACACTGCCGAGATGTGAGACTTCACAAAGAGGTGTACTGAATTATCAGTGTGGAAGTGTAAGCACTCACAGTAGAGCAGCCAGCTCAGCATTGTAAAGAACTCTGTTTTTGATTGGAGTTGTCTGCCCATCTCAAATACTATTTCATAAATATACTGTCATAGGAGAATCTTTAAACTGTACTTATTAAGCCTTTTTCTCTAGATATCCCTGCACTACTTCTCAGATTTATTTCCATTTGCTACATATTAAACAGGCTGTAAATAACCCTGGCATTTTCCAAGTCTTAGTTGTGTGTTCTGCAGTATGGTGTGAGGCATGAAAATGTAGTGAACCTGAAACCAAAGTGCCTTGTTTGTGTGTGTATGTATTAATATCATGCCTTTCCAGAGGCTTTATGAGCAATGTATTTCCTTCCCTTCTTCAATACTAAGTCTTTTTTTTTTTTTTTAACAGCCTATGAGAAAGCCCTGTCTGTTGCCGAGTCTGAACAAGATAAAGCACATATCCTGACTGCCTTGGCAATAATAGAGTATAAGCAGAACAAAGTGGATGCTGCAAAGACACTACTGTTTAAATGGTGAATGGAGGGAATAACAATCAGTATATGACGCTTTATTGTACTTCTAAAACTGAAAAGTCACTTTTGTTGGGGGCCTCAGGATCAACTCGGTCAACAGAGAATTTCAGTAATGGCTGTACAGTCCCCATCTTGCCAGAAGACTCGTGAAGTTACTGAAATAGTGAAGATTCATGACTATGCTGAAGCCTGAGTAACTGATGAGTTAGCAAACTAATTAGCTGGGGAGCTGGTACATCCTATTAATCACTGTAGAGTTCTATTTTTGTCCTTAACAACAACAGTGAGAATTTCCTATATGGTGGTAGTCATTTGTGTTTAAAATAATAATAAAAAAGTAGAAAATGCTTTAGAAAAGTAACACTACAGTGAATATGTTCAGATCTAAATCTGAAGTACAATGTTGCAAATTTATACAGTGAATTTTAATTAGAAGAAAAGAGGCCTGTACATTCTAATCATAGGTCTTTGTTAGTAGGAATTTGTGCAGGGGAACTTGAAGGGCCTAGGTAGGTCACTGAGCAAGAAGATTCCTTTTTCTTCTTTCTTTGTAAGTTTAGCACAGAGATTTTGGTAGTGAGTATGTCTCTTTAGCTAGTGCGATAGAGTAACTCTTCTTACTCATGGGAGAGCTGTGCCCTTCCACCAGCTGACATGCTCGGTGTTGCCTATTCAAGGTTGCATGTAACAGCTGGTGGAATTTCTTTTTTTGCCAGGAACTGAAAATGAAATATAGAACAGGATGTTCGCATTCTTGTATTTCTTTCAAATGCAGAAATTATGTAAGATTAGTTAATAGTTAAAGATTATTTATCTAAACATTATTATTTATAAAAATTATTCCAAAAAAGCTTGATTAAGAACCTTATTGTGGTCACCTGATAAGTGAAGGTAGGCAGCATTTCATTCTGCAGTTGTGTATAGGACATGACAATTAAGTAACTCCAAATTTCTGTTGCCATGCCCTATTCTGGTCTTTTTTTTTTTGCCTCCTTTTATTTTGTATTGTCATTTATTGAATTGCTTTTGTTGTAAGAATAGCTTCAATTAGTACATCACTTAACGTATTTGATTTTGGTTGTTTGTAATGAGCTGTGTGTATTATGCAAAGTCAAAGTTCTGGGGATTAATTTGAGTTGAGAGTTCTCCACCTGTTCTATATAATTTGCAGAAAAAAGTCATTCACTGTGGCTAGTAGGTCTCCAATAAAGCTGGGAGTACTGTTGAGATGAGGTTAAACTCTTTCTCGTAATGAACAGAATAGCATAACTTAGTACTGATACTAAAACTAATTCATGGTAGAAAGAGCATGCTTCAAGTAAACTAAGTTGGAAGAAATCTTGATGTAAACAAGCTTTAATTTCTCAGAACAGCCAAATTGAAAGACCAGTTCTATGCAGCAGGCTTATTTCTGTCTTTTTCCTTCCTGCATTTCTGTTGCAAAGTTGGAAATAGGCACACTGCAACTCACTTATGACATGAGTTAGAAGTACAGGTGTCTTCAGGAAAAGTAAATAGCTCTCAGTGTTAGACATTCTTTTGCCATTCCTTTTATGGGTGCTACTAAAGGGTACCTAATGTGGTGGAGCCTTGCCAAGTAGTTATAACTAATAACTACTGAGTGTAGCACACTACCTGAAATAGAACAGAACCACTTTCTGTATCTTGATATCTCAAATTTACTGGTCTAGCTTGTTCCAGCATCTCTTAGTGTTAATTCAGCATATCGTAGGTGATGCATGGGAGCAAGAGGACTCAAAAGCATCAAGTACTGTAGCATTGATGGTAAATTTAATTTCTGCTCCAAAATGTCTCCTCTCCCTCTGATTCAACAGCTCATTAAAGGAACCTAGTACAGAAAGTCTAAAGGCTTTGTGCACACTAGGACTGGTAAAGCAGGATGTTACGCTTGCGACAGCAGCCTTAAAAGAATTACTGAAGCACGAGAAAGGAAAAGATGGGATTTATGAAAGGTGCCTTATTGCATCTGCTGTTTATGCATTACAAGGTAGAAACATGGCAGTCCAGAGAGAAGTCTCAAAAGCAATACATAGGTATGTATTTTGTTAATATTTAGATTGCCTTGTAAATGTGTTGCTTTATTGATACTGATAAGTAAGCAAAATTTATTTGCAACATTCTTCTCTTAAAAAAAGAAAGTTTTTCAAACAAGAAAGTGGCATGAAAGTGGCTCATTTAAGATTGTAGAATCAGCAGACAGAAGTTTGCTTTATTCTGTCTTACTTAAAGTATCAAGTGGCAAAAATTTCATGGCTTGTATGTGTTTGTTTTTTTTCTGTTTTTGTTTTGGTGGCTTCTTTGGTAATCAGAGCAGTTCACTATGCTATAAAAGTATTCTTCATTTTGATTATCAGGTCTTTCAACTAAGAAAATCTTTAGGGCTTTTATTTAATATTTAACAGCAGCAGCTGATGCAGTTCATTCCCTTAAATAGAAGTCTGAGTTTAAAAGTGTTTTAAGTAACGTAGGCATTATGGGAAGGGGAAATTTTAATTATTGCCTTTAAACAAGCCACACCTTAAACTCTTTCAAGGTGATTTCATAAGCTATGCTTCAAACAATGTTTTTCCCCAAAACTACAGTTAAAATTCCTTGTTCCTCAGACTAGAAGAACCAAACCTGTAGTCTTTGAGTTTGTCCATTTTCTTCCCATGAATATCAATTTGCATATTATATGCTTTTTTCTTTAGCCAGTAGTATAATACAAGAGTTGTTTGTTTGTTTTAAATTACTAGACACATCTATTTACAACTGTACTTGTGCAACAACTGAACTTCTTTCTAAAAACAAAAGATCTGTTTGGTATTTACAGCAGCTGCCTACAAAGTCACAGAAGACTGGATTCATTTCTAAACCAGAAAATCTAATATGCTTGTTTTTTTTTTGTTTTGTTTTGTTTTTTTCCCAGTAACCCTGATAATCCCTCTCTTTGGTCTCTTTTGTCTCGGCTAGTTCCACTGTATGCATTACAGAAGACAGAAGTAAGTGCATTGCTGTAATAAGTCTGTACTGTTTATAACCTGGGTGTACTATGTGTTGTTTCGTATCTGAAGAAAAAAGCGTAAACACACCATGCTTCAGTACATGTGCATTCAGTAGTTAACATGAAAACTTTAAATATAAATACATTTTGAGCAGTGCACAGGTACATGCTGAACAAATTACTTATCCAATTATTTGTGTCCTTAACAGCGTGGTGAACCTTTATCTTCTTGAAATAGACTAAATCTACCAGAAGTATTTCATCAAGAAGATTGTACTAAATATATGTAATTTATATAAAAGGATTTTTTATGTTTGTATATAATATACATTTTTTAAGAAGTTTTTATATATGTTGAATTTTGTTACTGTACTCAACTTTACTTATTTAATTACCCAGTATTTCTTTGTTGCTTTTGTACTTACTGGTAGCTCTTCTCCAAATAAACACTCATTCCCTTAATGTATGTCAAATATCTAAAAGACGTTTAGATGTAGAGCTTAGGGATTTGGTTTAGTGGGGACTGTTAGTGTTAGGTCAGAGGTTGGACTCGATGATCTTGAGGTTTCTTCCAACCTAGAAATTCTGTGATTCTGTAAATAAAAATAGCACCTGAAACAAATTCCTGTCTCTATGAAACTTTAATTTACAAACACAAGGTGTGGATAAGTTCTGATCTTGAATATCTCTTCATAATTCTCTATGAAGAGATTTGTCTGTAGGAAAGGAAAATATTTCATTGTGAAAACTTTATATTTCTGATCAATACAGACAAAAAGATCTTGCCTCACAGATTTTGTAGTGTTTCTTAATCATATAACCTTGTTGTTTTTCTTTTTTTTTCCTTTTTATGTTGCAGGGTGGAGCCATGGCAGGAAACATTGCACATGCACTTGATTCAAGATATGGAAAGGTTCGTCTCCCCTAAAATGCAGACTTTATAATTCCATTAAACTATCCTAAAATGAACTCCATCTGATCACTTACATGTAGTGTTAAGTCACTCTTATGTTGTATTTCGTAGGAAGCCCTACTAAATGTTGCAGTGAATCAGTTGGCAGCAGGATATCACATGTTAAAAGATCAGAACGAAAATCCTCTGAAGAGTATTCAGAAGGCAATCCACCTCTGTCCAGGTGACTGTGTTCTCAAATATGCTAGTGATTTTTGTACTAATCAGAAACAAAATTGTTGTGCTAACAAAGTATTTGCTTTTCTTGGGTCATTCTGTTATTTTGTTTTGCCTGTCTGTGTTTTGGAGAGAACACCTTGAATGGAAATTTTAACTGTCATTGTAAGTTTAGGCTTGGTGAATTCAACCAGATGGGGAAAAAATCCCTGAGTTTCATGGCCTGTTCTGAAAACATGAGCAATTTGTTACTTCCTCCTGCATCAAGTCAGTGGGGCTGAAAGTGAAAAAATTACTTACTTTCCCCCAGATATACCCAAGACTGACTGCTATTCATAAGCAGTAAAGTTTGCATTCTACTTTATTAGGCTGTCAAGCTGTCTTTTATTTTCTTGACAAAGAAAAACCTATCTTTGGACTGAAAATTTTCATAGCTGCAATTTTTATTTGTGCTCTGTCTGATTCAGGACAGAGACCAGACTCTTAGAGTTATAGGTGTTCTTGACTGGGCTAATTCAAGCTAATGCTGAGCTTCTTTTAACTGACAGTAGAAGTAGGCATCTATCTGTGATCACCGTAACTTGCATGCTGGTGGTTGAACTAGAATGAGTCTGTGTGAATGGAAGCTGCGGATGACATTGTGAGATTTATTCTGTCTCTCTTATGTGGCACTAAACGATAGTCAAGGTTAGTGTGTGTCACTGGAATTAAACACACCAGTGTCCATACAAAAAATACATTTGTTGGCTTTAGAAATGGCATTTTTGCCTTAAGATTTGAAAAAGCTTACTTGTTAGATGCAAATACTTGTCTGCTGCCTTGGGCTAAGCTGATGTGTGTCTGATTGGATTACTTGCCTTGTTCTCCTTACCTTTATTTACTGTATGTGGTTCCATTGATGGCTATGTTTTTATGCTTAATCATTCTAAATGAACTACCGGACTATTTAGAATGGGCACGAGTTGCCTTTAACCATTGTTTTCTCCTAGATAACCCCGCTGCATGGGCAGTGCTAATGGCAGCCTGTCACACTGAGAACACTGTTGTCTGTCTAAACAACACTCAGCCGAAGCGAACAGGTCTAGAGATGACACTGGTGTCTACAATTTCAGCCAAAAGTAAGATACAAAACTTTTTATTAAAAAAAAAAAAAAAAAGAAAAAAGAAATATAATTGAAGTGTTCTAACCTTGCAATACTATCCTGAATTTCGGAAGTGTGCATATACGATATGAATTGCTTAGTAGTAATTTGAGTTGCAGCTGTATTTTTTCCTATAAAAATACTAAATCCTAATGTAGAGCTAGTGTTAGTTAATTAATTGTAGCTTGCGTTTTCATCCAGAGCCTCAAATTTTATTTTTTTAAATAGTACTTCTGAACTCTGAGATGAGCAAAGGGACACTGTTCACAAGAAAAGGCTGAAGTATTCAATGAGCTCTGTAACTTTTCCAGCAGAGTGATAACCTCAATTAATAGGCCTGCCTTGCTTAATATCCATAGTGTTTTGAAAACTGGAATTAAATCAATTATTTTCAAACCTTTAACTCAAAGGGTGAATTTGTTGTTCTATCCTCTTGTTTTCAATCATATCATCTCTTAATAATCCCACGAATGAAGGAAGCGATGTCAGTCCAATACTAGAAATTCTCCCTTACTAGGTCATTCTCCCTTACATGTGACGTGGTAGGGCACTACAGAGTGTACAGTAACTCAGTTTAGTGTTCTATGTGCTTTTGCAGCTGGAGAAAGTAACCTTCCACGTAATTATATCCAGACTCTTGAAGATTGGTCTCTATGTCAAGCTATCACCAGTTTAGAGGAGACTGGTAGAATCTCAGAAGCTGAAGCACTTTGTAACAAGGTACGACAGCAGCATACTGTCAGAATGTGAAAAGAGGTGTATAGAAATCATTGCATGATGAATGTATTGGGCGATGAAACTTGTTCTGCCCTTAAATATTAACTTAGAGTTAAGCAAAGCATTAGAGAAATAAAAGACAAGAAATCCACTCAGGAGACTTTCAGGGGACTTAACTGTCTTCTGATCCATGGTTAAGTTACATTGGTAGTCAATTTCAGATCCACAAGTGGATGCTGCAAGTTTAATTATTAAAAGGAAAAATCTTGAGGCAACACAACTGGAGAAGGGGACTGTTGTGTTAACAGCCTTCAAGTGTGTATATAAGAAGTTTGCAAAAGATTCACAAAATAGTAATTGGACTCGGCAGCAGACGTGCTTGACTTTCACTTAGGAAAGTGGCTAATCCTTTGCAAATGTCTTCCTTGCTTATAGCACTTCTGTACTGGTGGGGAAGGGAATTAGTTCCTAAAAATGAGATTCAGTGAACATGCTGATATTTTTAAGAGATAGGAAAGTATTTTCCCCTAAATGTGCTTGGGGTGGTGGTGTTTTCCTCTTCTGGATATCATGTCTACGGACCTTGCTAGTATTAAAAAAGGATCGGATATTGCTACAAATACAACGTGGTATCTGGGGAAGGAGTAGGAAGAGATTATGGTGATTTTTGCTTATTTTTGTTAGTTAAATAATTTAGGAAAAAGAGAGTCAGTGCCTGCAGTTTCTGTAGAAACCAAAGACTCTCTGGTATCATTAGCTCTCACTGAGCATTTTGGATCTTAGGATTTCCAGAAGGTGATATAACGGGGAATGACAAGTCAGGCACTGCACTCTGAATTTGAGACAAGCAACTTAATTCCACACTTGCTGTTGGGTAGAAAAATTGAAGCAAATACTAACAGCTTTTATTTTGTTTCATAAAGTCTCTGCAGTCTGGGTGTTCTTCTAAGATCCAGCTCGTTAAGGCAGGAAATGTTTAGTAAAGTGCTTCTGTTCCAATGAGAATCAAGAACCCTATCTGAGAGAATCTAAACTAAACAAAAACCTGAACATTCTTGAGGTCACTTCAGTTGTGGGATAGACTTTTTCCCCCATCAGCCCAAAACTTCTAGTGATTGTCAAGCCAAACTGGAGCTAGAGGTCTGCCACTTATCTATCTTTCAGAAACCTCTAATGGTAAGACAGATGCAAAATTTAGGAATGATTTCATATGTATTTTAAGGGTAAAAGGAAAAAAAGTTTCTATTCCCATGTGTCAATTCCTGGAACACTGCTTTCTGCAGAGTAGGGGAAAATGCCATGTTGCAAGGATCTTGAGAATGTTTTCAATGCTCTTTTTTGTAGAGGATCAAATGGCAAAAAAGAAAGTATCTTCTGATATTTTTAAATGATCATTCTGATTCCATCTGGTTTTAGGGTTTAAAGAGCTGTCCTGAGCACCCGGCTCTGTTTTTGCTTTTGAGACAAGTTCAGTGTAAGCAGCTGTTGCAGTCTCACAAAGAACTTCCGGATACCATCCTGGAGGAGCTTCACAAAACAGTCATGACCAGTTCTTCAGTTGCAGCCTGGCAAGTAAGTGTGGATTGGCTCCCTGATTTTGTTATACTGCTTGTTACAGTGAGCTCTGAGAGTATCCATGTTAAGTGGGTGAGAGTTTGTTTCACTGCTTTTTGTTGTCCTCTGACAGTAAGTAACACAGAAAATAGCTAGTATTCAGTTCTTTATAAAGATGTATCTATGTTGGTTTTCTTTAATAGTTGAAATAATGACAAGTGTTAGAAAGAGCAAGTAGACATGGGGGCAGAAATAAAAACCCAGAGATTAAACACCTGACACTTGTGTCTCTGGGGTCGTATGACTTAGCACTGTGAGAAAACAGTAAAATATTTCATAGCCTATAAGAGTAGATGCAGGTAAATTGTTCTCACTTACTTATTCTCTCTTGAGTTCCATAATTTTCTGACATCTAGTGTCACTGTACTTTCAAGTTGGTTGAGACTGGGAGGAATAGAAATCACTCATAAGAACAGTGTTTGCTCACTTCCTTTCATGCAATTGCAGTAAGTCATTTTTAGTTAATATGAAGGTGCTATTAACTGAGTTCATGCGCTGCTTCTATGAGACAATCTGAGGAGACTATGAAACATGCCAAAATGTCTTTCGGGCAATGCAGCATATTTGTGTGTATATATATATATGTATGTATATATATATATATATATTTTTTTTTTACCTGTTGCTGTTGGTTACAGTTACTCTCTTCCTTCACTGATATTAGGAGCATGTTTCCATGAACTTTCAGAGGTTTTCACATAGGTGCAGGAAATACAGTGCTCCCTCTGCCTGTTGAACAGGCAAAAGCTTCTTACCAGAAAGTTTCACTAAAGATGATTTCAGTCCTAGAAGATGAGGCCAAGGCTGCCATAGAGATCACTATGTCCCTTGTTACAAGGCTGCAGGTCATCTTCCCTTCTGGAACATAAGAGTAGCATATGTGGAAAGGTGCTTTTTTGATATGTTTTCCTTAGTCTTGTAAGACTTTGTCTTCCTGAACTGCAGAACTCATTCAGATGGGATTTGTAAAATACTCAGGTATGTAAGACATGATTATGTTGTCTAGTATTTTAGTAATAATTTTGAAAATGGAGTTCTTGAGGCATCTCTTGCATAGTCAAGTGTTGTCTTGCTTATAAGCAGGGAAGTGAAGGAAGTGAACTAAACATATATGTGGTTTTTGTTTTGTTTTAATCCAGGTCATAAAATACATCTAGATAAGATCTTTCCAGTCTTCAATTAAAGAAAATATTTCTCAGGGCTAGGACAGAGTTCTCAAGAAGCTTGCCCGACTGCTAAAGCTGCTCCTAGTGAATAGCTCTGTGCTTTCATGTATATTCTGGCTCTAGACTTCCTAAGAGTTTGGTAAATGTTTTGTCGTACTCAGAAGTACACATCACAGTGTCCTACAGTTTTACTAAATTAGAGTGGCCATTAGCTTAGATTTTTTCCCAAGTTTTTTGGTGTATGTCTAAATGATTGTTCTGGGATTTAGGAGGGGTATTGTGCTACTGTTCTGACAGCTGTTCTTCTTGCGCTGTGGCTTACCAACGAGACAGTGAAAAGTTAGTCTTGCAGGTCTGCCATGGTGCACTTGCATGAGCGTTCTCTTCTCCTTCGCATCTTGTGCTCTAGGTATCTTCAGCTGCGAAGCAGTGAGCCCAAGGAAAGGTTTTAGGGGGAGGGTGGAGCACCTGAATTACTTAACAGAGCAGTCCTGCAGCTTGATGGCAAAGGTTCATAATCTCACTAGTGCTAATAAGGAACATACTAAAAAATCTGTTTTGATAAATGACTTCTGTGCATCAGAAAGGGTTATGAATTTTGACCCTTTTTATACTAGGCAGTCATTAGCTGGCAAAAGTCCTTTTCTTAAAAGCAGGATAATTCTCTTTTCAAAAAAGAAGTTGCTTTGGTTGCTTGGTTATCCAGGAAATAATACTTCTAAATGTGCCTTATGCATTTTGATATATATCATGCATATGTCAGGGATTTGCAAACTTGTGGCTGTCTCTCCTTGGAAAAATGTGACGTGGTTACAACATTAACAAGGGAAAAGTTAGAATCTTTTTCCTTCTCTTTGTGAGTGAATCCAGAGCTGGTGAAACAGGTCATAGGAGCGTGAAACTCTGCACACAGGTCCTATTTTCTACTTTCTTTTTCCTGTGTAGTGCCTCCAGGATGACTGTGGTAGGCAAAGAAGCTTTGTAGTGCAAGTTATACACCCATTATCTGAGCTCAGTCTCGCGGTGTAATATCTTTCACGTTCCTGAAATTACTCAATTGTGCTGGAATCTCTGTTAACCTCTACAGAATTTTTAGAAACAAGTGAGGCACAACACAATTCTCTTTTTCTCTTTTAGCCTTTCTAGACTTCCACAAAGCCAGTCATGTTGTTTGTTCATCTGTGAGCAATCTCCAGATGAAGACAGCTATCAGATAGTTGGACATACATGTAGATGTCTGGCATAAGTTACTATAGTGAGATGTACTGCTGGCTCTGCCATCAGGAAGCTACATTTTCCTGCAGGATAGTGTGCAGTGGAATGAGGGTGGGGTGAATGGCAGTGTTTTAGCTAATGCTATACTGTGGCACTCTTTTTTTTCCTTTTCTTTTTTTTTTTTTATTTAAACAAAATAACATCAAATTGTATAAATTGTATTGCCTAATGGGATGCATGTTTTGTTGGCTCCTTAAATGATTTTTTTGTCTGTGTATTTTCAGTGGCTGGCAAAAGTATATCAGTCCCAAGGAATGATGGTTGGAGCAGAGATGTGTTACAGAAAGAGTCTGAAGTTGGCGTCACAGCAGGGCAGCTGGAGTGGGAAGTTATCCAGTCTGCTCAGGCTGGCTATGCTAGCACTGGAAATCTGCATGGTAGGATAATCAAAATTATATAACTGCATGATGTAACAGCAGTTGATGTAATGTAGGGCTTCTGCAGTCTTTAAATGAAACTCCTGTTTAAATGACTTAGCATTTTATGAGTGACAACTTGACTAGAGAATAAAATAAAACCTCAAGGGGCAGTGGGCTGTTTATAGAATATTCCTTTGTAAGACAGGTTGCTGTGAAATAATCAAGTAGAATCACTTGGTACGTAACAGGCTAACTTGTTCAATAAAGCTTAGTTCTCTAATAGATTCAGTTCCATCATCAAAAATGCTGTACGCTTCAAATCTCTGTCCTTATGCTCAGATAACTAGCTTTAATAAATGCTTTTCCTGTACTGGTGCCTGGAGGCTTCGGTCAGATTTTAAGTAACTGTATGCTCTATGGTCATTTCTAGATATGGTGCCTTGCCTTGAAGTATAAAGACAATCTAAGGGAAGTGTACCTTGTGATATAAAGAAAATTGTTCTACTTACTCCTTGCACCGAGGGGCCAGGTGAACATAACTCAGTTCCTTGGAGAGTGTCCATTCTCTTTAGGCATTGTCACTCTAGAAACTTGCAGTGCACTGTCAGATTTCTTTCAAACTGATATAACAGGTAGATACTGTTGTGATTTTGGCTAACGCTTTCTGATGTATTTTAACAGATAATCAAGCTAACAGCCTTATCCAAAATCAGGCAAAGGTACCCCATAGCACCCTGAGTGCTTATTTAAGAAAAGACAGGCAGCTTTACCGAGGATAAACCTGCAAAGCTGTTGCTTCTGGTGGGAAAAGAGAATCCCCATCACAGTAGACCAATTCCTTTCTCACAAGCCATCTGCTTCAAAAGCAGAATTTTTCAAGCGGCAGAATTTTTTCTTACCGTGATTTTTCTGCCCTTTTTCTAGTATACTGTTTCCCATTTCTTAAGTCTCCTAAATGTCTGCGTAGGTCACAAGGTACTCTTTAATTGAATTAACACTACTTCTTTAGATACTGGCCTAAATTGCATGATACTATATGAGTTCATTTTAAAATATAATTAGAGTGAAACTCATCATCTCGTCTCTACGTTTGCATGAGCAGAGCAGTTGATGCATGGATTCCTATTAGGCCTCTCTAATCAGTACTGGCATAATGAAATGTGCAAGAGCCTGGTCAAAACCTAGGCACCCCTTCAAGCACAGTAGTATGAATTCTATCTGGACAATAGTAAGGTTTCCTTAAGCCAAAAGATACAGTAACTTTCTCAATAGTTGCTTTATTAGGTAATTCACATCTTGGAGATGGTTTTTACTTCTAGTAAAATGTTATATTCTCCAGTCTTTTCTGGGAATGAATTCTATATTCTAACATAGTTTTTTTAATGGGATGAAGGTTAACAAGATGAAGAGCAAACAAAGTGTTTGTGATTGAAACAGTCATTACTAACACATGTGTATAAAAACAATAACAACAAAAAAAAACAAAAAAACAGAAAAACAACAAAAAGATTCTTCATATAAATAAGCAAGTGGAATGTAGGCTTGCCTAAATCAACTTAATTTGACTTTTCCAGGCTCTTCTAATCAGTGTTTTTATGAAGTTTCCTACTAACTTGCCAAACATCCTGTGTAACTCAGAACAGTTTGAATTAAACCTTCTCTGTAGAGAGCTGCAAACAAACACTGACTTACATTTCGTGCTACAATGAAGCCCTTTTCTTTCTTAAATCACAGGCTAATGTCCCAGATGAGCACTGGCCATCCTTGGTTCAGGAGGCAACAACTGAAGCTTTGAAACTCTCATCCTGCCCCTTGGCATCTCTCCTGCAAGCACTACTACAGTATAATCGCAAAATGGGAGCAAGGTATTTGTGATCTCTTAAGCTTAAATGGAATACACTGCCTAGAAGTATAAGTGGTCATTATGCCTAGATCTAACTCCAAGACCTAAAAGAAAATTGAAAACGGGAATTAATTCTTGAAGTGACTTTAAAAGGGAGGGGGGAGTGGAGGAGGTTAGTAGTGTGGGGAACTGAAAGCAGCAGAATCTTCCTTCTCTTCTCAAAAAACTGTAAATGACCTTCACGCAAAGAGAAAAACAGCTTTATGAGCCTGGCTATTAAGTCAAGGTTTTTCTCACAGATATTTTAGTTAAGCTGTGGAAAACTGGAAAATTGTAGATATTTTTTATAGATAATTTTAATGAACTAGATTCTCCAGGTTCTGAGATGGCTTACTTTCTCTGTGAGCTTTTAGGAAGGTGACAGTTTAATGTGATAGTGATAGTTGTTGTTTATAATAAAATTAGACTGGAAATTTGTGTAGTCAATTAAAATCCATTTTATTTTAATTTCAAATATTCACTTAGTTAACAATTGTTGAGATCCTGTGATATATCAATCAGGCAAAATGTTTCAAAATCCTGTAACAAGAAATTCGTCTTAACTACAAATAACAAAACAGAAACAGATGTAACCTCTCAACAGTCTGTTAAATCACAACATAATAGAAAATCATGTTTGATATAAAGGACAGAATTCTCAAAACAAAAGCCAAATCTGATTGTGTACCACTAAGCAAATGCTGTATCCTTAAACTTAATTGCAAGTTTTTGCCACATTTCTAATAATGTGATGAATTTAGAAAACGTCTTTGTTAGCTACTAGCTGGCAGTTTTAGAAAGTAGTATCAGCCAAATAAGGTTTAGAACTCTTTGTGGTACTCTATTAAAAAAAAAAAAAAATCCCTCTCTTCTGCAATTTCACATCTTGCCCCTGTGTTTTACAGGAACTGTAGTACGTTTTGTAAGTGCCTGGATTATATATTTGTGTATAATATTAAATTTCTTTGGGATTATTAAGACTCATCATAATAGCTGCTTCTCACGGGAGCATCTGTCTTCCAAAAGATTTATTTTTGTAGCTCTTTAACAAGAGAGCATCTGCTGTTTCTGGTTATTGTTGCTTACCGTCAGATATTGGTGTGTTACATGCAATCTAGTCAGTGAAATTTTACAGCTGATTTGGATTGTTTTGGTTATGCTTCCAGGGAGACTCGTCGGATGTTGGAAAGAGTGGTCTACCAACCAGGGAATCCAGAATCCATAGTGTCAGTGGCACGCTGGTACCTCCTGCAGCATCTGTATGCCAAAGATGATTACGAATTAATAGATGTAAGACAGTCCACTTCATATAGAAATTCAATCAATTTCCATTGAGTATTGTGCTTTTAACTTGTAAGTGGGGTAGAGAGAAGCTAAGGAAGTGGTGGCTCTTCTGTGCTACAGGTTGCGGTGTTTAGGAATTCCATGCTGACAAAACACAGCTCAATTTGTATTCAGTTTGTTTGAAAAGCCTTCTCTCCCTCCCTGCAACACTAATGAAAATCAAACAGTAAAATCTCGCTCTAATCCAAATTAGAAAGTTCTGCTAGTGACTCCTCAGTAGATATGAGGACCATTTTAACAGAATTTTACCTGAATGTGATAATGCAATCAGGAATGCTGATTTCCTCAAGCCTGTCTGGAACAGCGTGGTATGCCTTAACCCAAAAGATATGAGCAGTAGCAGGTTATGCTTTCTGTACTTACAATTTTTATTATATCTGTGATAGTAACTTTTTTTTTCTCATAGTAAGTGGTACATTATTTTTTATTCAGAGTGCTCTGCAAATTGATTTGGTCAATTTCAGAAATCCACACTGATGTAAAAGGAGGTGGTTAAATTTGGCTTGTAATTGGAATCACTTTGCTTACTCAAGCTTAGAACATTCTCTTAGTAATCTGTATACTGTGCTGATGGGCTCTTTTGTTCTGGATAACAGTGAAATGTTGAATCATTAACAAGATCAAACATTAAGTAGGCTTGGCATTGCTAAAAATCCATACACAGACACAGAGCTTCATTTAAGAAGAAAACAAATTAAATCATGAGTTGGGATGATCCTGATATGATCTCCTTATACTTGCTTCTGCAAAGTCATCTGTACTCTCTACCAGTGAGTACAATACGAGTAATGACTAAAGTTAATATTTATTTGATTCTACTTAATGTTTATCATTTTAAATATGTATGATGTAACTAGATTACAAGAGAAGTGCCAGAAGCTTATAAAGATCAGTGAACATTAGGCTGTCAGGGGAGATGTTTTAACTAGTAGAAAAGTTTGCAAATATGACATGTGGAAAGTAAACGGTGAAAGGTTAAATTTAAGTGGGAGAGGCAAAGGGAAACCTTGGCAGTTTTGTTTAAGTAGGTGCACGGAAAGCTTCTTTTTGACAAATTTAGATTTATACAAATGCTCTAGCAGGGAACAAGTGTGCATTGGCAGAGAGATGGGTCTCAACCAGCTCTGCTTGTTTCATTGCCAGCAGGGAACTTACTTACCAAACTCACTTTCAGCCTCAAGTAACAAATGATGCTACTATAGTGCATTGCAAGTCACTACATGTTTAACGGGCGACTAGAGAGTGTTTTTTTTTTTGTTTGTTTGTTTGTTTTTAAGTGAATAATGTTTTAAGCAAGCTGATGTGTAATGTTCATGTTTCCTATCTGGACTGAAGGGTTACTTAAATCTCTCAGGGAAGCTATGTAGCAGAAATTAAAATTTATTTGAGATTTCCAGTAAAATATACCAACACTAAACTTAGAAAATTCTCAATTTTTCATTGTTTGATTTCCTTGTAGGCACTTGTAGAAAATGCCAAAGCTAATGGAGATGTTAGAGCTCTGGAACTAAACACGAAATTGTCATCAAGTGCCTAGTATGTACTATCTGAAGTGGAAAATCTCTTCAAGCAACTTGATCAGGCCATCCTTCAGGAGTATATGTGGTTTGGACTTTTTTATTCGTTTGTATCCAGTTTAACTTGTTGCCCTAGCTGCAGCTTTATCCTTAGTTTCACTTTTTCTTGAACTCAAGGGTTTTTTTTGTTTGTTTTTTGACATGGGTCGCACCATAAAATCACAGATTAACAGAATTGTAGGGCTTGGAAGGGACCTCCAGAGATCATGGGTCCAAACCCTCCACCAAAGCAGGTTTCCCAGAGCAGGCTGCCCAGGTAGGTGTTCAGATGGGCCTTGAATATCTCTAGAGGAGGAGACTCCACAACCTCCCTGGGCAGCCTGTCCCAGTGCTCCGTCACCTTCACCATGAAGAAGTTCTTTCACATGTTGGTGCGGAACTGCCTGTGCTCCATTTTGTGGCCATTGCCCCTTGTCCTATCCCTGCAAATCACTGAAAAGAGGTTGGCCGAATGTCAAAAACACATTTGGCTTGAAGGGAAAACCCTGAATTTTGTTTTCGTTTTCTTCCTCACTAAGATGTCAGTACTGCTTGCAATGGGGTCTACTTGTCTTCTATTTACCCCTTGGCTACACACAGAGAAGTACAATATTAACTGCATTGGCAGTGATGCAATGTTGAAAAAGTTTCTACTTTTTCTTTTTTCGTGGAACGGAGTCTTATTAGTTAATTAGCAGCAAACTTTTCTTCCCTCACAAGTATTATAAAACATACGCAAATTTAAAATGCCTCTATTCCTTCAATATATTTTGTTTTGATGTTGAGACCCAAATCCACTTGGAATTTCATATGTGGTGTCAGTTTATATGCATTTTTTTTTAAAGTTTTTTTGTTAGCTAACCTTAATTGCAGCAGCGTATCCTTGACTGCAGGCTTGAGTAAATGTTCTCATCAAGAAAAGCTTGTGATCATCAGGGACAGGGTCATATTTATAACTGTGCATAACAGGCTATATTTATGTCTTGTTAATTCTGCTGCTGACTGCTTAATGGGATGAATCACGACAGTGGTTCTTAATACGTGATGTTATTTTGCCTTGATGTACATGAAAATAAAAAAAAAAATAAAATAAAGCAGTGATTCTAATCTGTTAGTGTTACCATTAGCAATTTTCAAGCTGTTGACAAGAGAGTCATGATAGCTGTCCATTCCTAGTTTATAATTTCTGTATGACACTATGTCTAGAAAAGTCTTAGAATGGTGAATATCCCATATGAGAGGAGAGCAGACACTTCCAAGGCATGCGATGTGCTGCTGAAATAGTGGGATTGGATTGAATTCACAGCTGCTTACAGGACCACTCGCATCTGGCTTAAAGAAAGCGGGATGCTGAGCTGGGGTGAGGGATAACTGAGGCTCCCACCCAGAACATCTTGGCATCCAGTCACGCACAGTGATGCATGGAAAGCAGGCGGGAGCCACAGGCTGTCATCAGGAGCCACTGTCATTTTTAAGCCAGAAAGCTAAGCTCAGTAGGCTGGATTTTCTACTTTGTGGAGGTGAGCTTTCTGAATGGCAAGAATCCCTGCTCGTCTCCCACACTTTCGTTCTCCCACCCATCTCAATGCAAAATACCTTACTCTAAAAAGATTTTTTTTGATAAATTTAGATTGTGGTTGCCTTCACAGCCTGCTCACATAGTCTAGAATTATCATTAACTGCAAATATTAAAAGGGAATGTTGGAAAAGCCAGACTCGTGACTCTCAAAACTAGCTGTAACTTTTTTTAGCTCTCTGCTATTAATAGCCTTGAGGGGTTCTTACAGCTTGTAGTTCATATCCTTGTATATGGTTTTGGTATTTATGCCTCCTACTGTAGTGGTGGGAGAGCCATCGTATCCAGCCTGATGACAGTGCAGTAAGTGGCTGCCTTCCCTTGTTTTTGATGTGTTAGACAGAAATGCTTCCACTTGATCCTATGCTAAGCACCAATTCTAACACCTAGAAGAACAAAAGACAGCAGGCCAGAGAATCTGCCTTAAGTAACCATCAACTGAATAATCTGTGTATTTAAATTAAAAATAAAATAAAAAGTCAGTGTTTTTTTTCTTCAGAAGACCATGAAGTCAATGACTTTTGCAGTGATCAATGATGAACTCTTTGAACAAGAAAATGAAACAGCCCAAAAGTATATTACATGCCCTGTAGGGGAAAAAAAAAAAAACACACCACATATCTCTACCACCTACTCAATGAAAAGCATTCAGGGAACTTGAGTTTAAAATAAAGCTTCTGTAAAACGAAACAATGTGAGGTAAAAATCTTGCTCTCCTCAATAGCGTGCAGCCTCTACAAAATCAGTACTCACAGAAAGCGTGCTCTACCACTGAAAAAATGGGTGAATTCACGGGGGTTGAGACAGCCCCTATTTGTTACCATTGTAGAGCTCAGCTTTAAAATTCAAAGTACTATACAAAGGCACATAAGCATTGTGGAAATGAAGAACTGAGAGCTGGTTATGAATTTCACTGACTGGAATGCCATACATTTGGCTGCTACTAATGTAAAGGAACAAAAAAACATACCCAAATTATACTTAAGTTTTATTGTGTTGTCTTATGCTGAAGGCAGAATGGAATGAGATCTACTGAATCTCAAGGCAGAACTTCTGATTGCTTCAGTTATGAAGATTTTTTTATGCTTACACTTCTTTTTATATAAATGTGAGGAAAAGGGCTTGCTTCTGAGAGTTTTTGTTTACTTGGGTCTCTCATTTGTTTAATTCTCTGTATTTCTTTTGCTAGTTTGGATTTCTTTTCAACTCTTGAGGTTTCTCTCAAAATGGTATCGTGAAGTACAGTGGGTAATTACATTAATTTAAAGTAGTCTTGCCTAACCTGAGAGTTTAACAAAGCCACAGATGTTTACTTCTTTCTTTCAGAGAGTTTTGTGTGAGAGGCAAGTTTTGCTTTGATGAGCATCTTTCATATCTCAGAACACTTAATCATTTTAATATGTAAACATAAAACTGGAGAACTGTTTTAAAGATGCACAAATACAACTTTAACAACTTTACAATGAAAAGTTGCATCCACAGTCTTGCAGTCCAGTTGAATGTGGTCATGGATGTCTAGAACTTAGCTATCCTTTTCTCCCAAATAATTTGCTATCTGTTGAATTGACAGCTGACAGTTAAATAACCTTTTACTGTTCTCAGGGATCATTCTGAGTTTGGTCACAGTAAGCTGTAATAAATACTGAGACAATTCCTTTACGTCACTCAAACAATAGCAATGCTCTGAATATATATTCCTGTATGAACTTAATTTATAATTGCACCCCTGAGCCCTTCTAGTAGAATCACACAAATCAGTATTTAGGTAAAGCAACATTTGGTTTTTGCATATTCCCACATGAAGGAATAGGTAATTAGGAAACGTAGTAATAGTTCTGTCCTTTCCTCTGATCCAGGGTTAGACTCTGAAGGTTGTCTTTTTTTTTTTTTTTTTTTTTCCTGGGTGATTTTTGACACCACTTGCTTTCAGAAACACATTCATCAGTAACCTTGCATTTCCTCCTTTTGCTGCTGCTCAGCAGCCAAGGTACAGTGTGGAGGCAATACACCAAGCCATACCAACTACTGCTTCTCTGGCAGACAGGTGCAAGGGTGAAAAATTGCAAGAGTGGCTAGAACAAAGTAGAGGAAGGTTGTGAGACTGCCCTTTACCAAATGTCTTGCTGTGCTGTGACTGCATTGAAAGACTTTAAGACCCCATACATAGTCTACAGTGAAGGGAAAGTACCCGTAAATGGACAGAATATGAAGTGACACTAAAATATGAATTCACAATACCTCAATCTGCTGCACGTAGAAAATGTGACAAATGCACCCAAAACTCTGCTCAGAAAAGTCTGGCCTCAGTGAAAAGGCAGAAATATTGTGACTTTGGTTGCTGGTTTGTTTGTTTGTTGTGTTTTTTACAAGAAGTGATAATTTTCTAGGACTTTTTAGTTACTGGAGAAGCTTTTAACACTTTGTTAAAAGTTTCTCCCAGCAGGGGTGAACATGATTAATTGCTGAAGTAGGGTTCCCTACTGACTGCATCAATTCAGTTTCAGCAACCATGCTGTGCAGGTTTGGCATCTTAAGAGAAGCCACCTGGAATCTGTGGTTTTGAGAAACCTCTTCTTCTGTAGAGCAAGAAGCACAAGAGCCTTGAGACAGGAGGTTATCTTGGTCTTCTTGAATTTCCTTCTCTTAGAGACGGATGGCATTAGGCCTTCGGGAAACAAATGTTACAGTTTAAATATTCATTTTTCTATTGCAATCGCACCATGACTGACTTATTTTGCCTCATTGCTAAAGAACTCCTACTAGCCTCTGTTGGGAAATCAGAGTGATATGTTCCTTTTGCTCTACTCCATTTTTTTCCTTTTTTACAGATTTCTTTTCTTGTGTTTTTGTTTGTTTTTTTAAGTAAAGCAAAATTTCTGATGTCAGTTACATTTTTGAGTACTATACTGCTAACCACCGCTTCATTTAGTGAAACAGAAGAGATGTGAGATAAGCTTTCTTAATAATGCATCTGCTAACAATTAACTTGCATTTTATCACACTTGTACCTGATTTATTAGCTACTTTTAATGATCCAGTAGGTTCTTACAGTCAGTCCAAGTCACGCATCAGTACCATGCCACATTTCAGGATGTTATTACTACCTACACATTGGAGCTGGAGGAATGTGCTAGGGCTGATTTTAATGTTTACACCAATCTAAAACCAATATAGATTATGGCAGGATGGGGCTAACGCTGCTTATGGACTGAGTAATAGGTTTCTTAAAGTCCTTTAAAGAGCATGAATGCCTTTGTATGAAATCTGCTTGCAGAATGCTAAAGTCAATCCTTAGAAAATCATGTACTTTTTATTGTGAAATTGGTATAAGCTGCTATTTTTGTGTCTGCACAATGTGATAAGTCACAAGAACATCCTGCAGGGACAGGAGGAAACGAAGGTGGGTGTGTCTAAAGACTGCTTCTTTTAATCCAGCTATGCTTCTCGCTGGAGAGAGCACCTGCAAGTGTTGATAAGGATTTGCTTTTGGAGTTAATTCTCATGGGAGGTCACTCGCTTTGTATCTTTGAGTGTCTTTCTTCATCTTCTTTTTTTCAAGCTTCAGCTTTGCGTTCTGTATTTGTTTGAGCAGCTCCAGAGACTCATGAATAGATTGAAATCCTGGCAGAAGAATAGGAACAATTAATTAAATAGTGGTTGCTTTCAATACACTAAGAGATTCTGTGTTGTTTTTTTTTTTTTTCCCTTTGCAGAGGTTTCTGACCCATGTGTAATTCAGAGCACATTAAACCCAACCTATTTATTTCATCATTTTACTGAATACCATAGACAGGTATTAGCAGTTGAGGTTGCAAACTCCTTGCTATAGGATTAGTATCTCCCAGTGCACTGGACAATGCCAAGCATGACAGAAGTAAACTGTAACTGACATATTTATGGTCTGGAGTTAAGAAAATGCTATGTCTGTGTTTAAAACCAAGGGTACTGTTAGCTTTTGAAGTGTAATGGTCTTCTGCTGAGCACTGATTTTTATTTTATTTATATATTTGAGTTTGCAGTCCTTATTTTGAATCAGACACTCCCGTCAATGTGCTTGGTAGCAGTGCCTTGAAGTACAGGTATGTGTGAGTGACCACATTTCTGCAGCACCCTTGGAGTCTGCAGACTGGGTTTAAGTGCTTGCCCAGCACATCTTACCCATCTTGTCCATCTTACAGCCCCACAGCTTGTAGCCAGCTGTGCAATTTCTGCTGGCCTGGCATCTTACTGAGAGAAACTCAGCATCTGCCATCAGATAACCAGCTGATACGTCGAAGGCAATAAAATGGCAAGACCGCCAATTTCAGGGAAACAGATGTAGGCACGGCTGATGTGCAGTCTGCCCACCTGCAGGCAGCAAGGTTTGTGTCATGAATCTCCAAGAGTTATAGCCACTATGAATAAAAATTACGTTTCATCTGAGATGGGCACTGTTTTTTCATACACAGCTGGGAGAGTGGGAGCTCAGCTTCACTTGCCATGTGTGCTTTGTATATAGCTATAGAAAAGAAATGGGAGTGTGCAGACGCAGTTATTTTTTCTTCTAAAAACAGAAGTACAAAGCACTTTTATTCAGCCATAGTACAATTAAACATTGTTGGTAAAGAATGGAAAATTAAGCTGCTGTTAGGTAGCTGTTTCCGTTTTGCAGTACCTTTCAAGTTACATTGAAAGGTAACTTTTATAAAATATAAAAGGTAAGTATAAAATATTTTATATTACATATAAAATTAATTCTTGTGCTCTTTTTTAAAAGTGCTTGCAATAACATGACAGTTCGTTATTTTTTTTTCTTTTTGAACACTTGTTTATCATGGATTAATTTTGACACTGCTACACACTAGATAGCGTTCAGTGAAATCACTGCATAGGGCTTAGAATTTCATAAATTCTGACCATGTCTGATTTCCAGGATGCTGATCTGTGCTAAAGCCCAAGCAGCTGTTGAGACCATTTATAAGCTGCTTCTGTGCCCTTCATACTGCTCTGCACCTCTTCAGTGGCCTTTTCTTCCCCAGGCTCATAGGTGGGCTGTGGAAAATGAAGGAATTGGAACTGCACGAAGGAGCTGGGGTCCTAGTTCACAGACAGCTTTGGAGATGAGAACCAGATGCTTGAGTTTCAAGTGAGAACATGTAAGATGTGAAGCACTTGTGTAATGACTTTCAGCCATCTGTTCCCTTGCAGAGATGGGCTGAGTGATTTTTCAGATAACCTGACATTTCCATTTTGTTTCCATTATCAGCTGCAAGTAGATGGTACTGCAATGGATTGAGCGACGCAGGGTAGTTTATGGCAGGCAGAATTGTCCTTTTGAAAGCCTTGTGCTTTGTGCCAGGTAAAGGACTGCTAATTGCTGCTGAAGGTTGAACAGCCAGAATCGGCTCAGATTGGTGCAGTGCTCATGTTCTCAGAATTACGTTTGAGATGGACATACTATAAGAAGCAGCCACTGTGAATTCAGCAGTGTTACCCAAATGCTTCCCCATTCATTTGTGTAAAGTGTGGCCCATGGAGTGTATTTGTTACACATCCAGGGGCCTCTTTCTCCAGCTGTTGTTAGCTGAGAGCAGGGCATAAGGGATGGAAATGATGGAGGTCATCAAACACATTCACAGGAGCAGGACCTGTGGGAGAAGGCAAGACTTGCACCTCCCAGCTAAGGTTAGTGACCCCGTGAGTGGAAGAAATAAGTACTCTAAAATATTTGGAAAGCTGGTTGTGAAATTGCCTTTTAAGTGTCCTTGCCATCAGACCCTCAGGAAAAGACAACAGCCGTGTGTGAATGTTGTGCTGGCTGCCGGCGGTGCAGGTGGGCTGACCCAGACACCTAGAAATGACACCTCGCTAACTGGGGCTCAGGAGAGAGAAAGTCCTGTTAAGGTCTTTCTCCCTTTGCCAGAAAGTATTTTCTGCAGCAGTAAGTCACTGTACACATTTATTTAAAAAATGAACTACGTTAAAGATCATTCTCACCTGATCTGTATTCGTTTTGGATTTCCTCGAGCTCCTTCCAGACCTGTCTTTCAAATCTGGTGATTCTTGCGTGCAGGTTGTTTTCATCACTTCTCATCTGGTTCAACTCTTGTTTGTATTCCTCTGGTTTCTCTGTCTGTTCTAGCTTTAGTGACAGAAGCAGAAGCTTTTCCTCTATTTTCTTTTCTGCTGCTTCCTTTAAATGCAGAGAAGAAGTTCACGGTAAGGTGCTTTCAGTATGCCCACCACTAACCTGACACCTGGCATCCTTGAATCCAGTCAAGTTTTGCTGCTTCATCCCAGGAGTAACAGCACTGCAGGAGTGCAGGTGAGTTCTGGTACCCCGGAGGGAATGACAATCCTCTCCTCCCCAACACACTAGAACAGGGGAAAGGGCTGGGCCAGGACAGAGGTGATTTTATTATTTCATTTATTCATTTATTTTGGTCAAAACCCTTGGGTCTTGTTGCTCAGAGGCTCCTGTAGGCCCAGGGTCTGCCTCTCAGGGAAGGTATCTGCAAATATGGCAGGCTTGTTTGAACCTGAACAGGGCTTGGGGTGGTGCTGGCAACATACTCTGGGCATCCCTGGGGGCTGAGCTGTTTTTTTTTCAGGGAGGAGATGCCCAGAGGACCACTGGCTGCTCCACAGCACTGCATTCACACAGCAGTAAATGCTCTCCTTGTTCTCAATGTGGTCTTTTGATCAGCTCTCCTCATCCCGGCACTGAGACGTGGTGATCATATTTTAATCAGTTTTGAACTCTGAGGCTGAGCATATAACTGCATATTTCAAAGGAGGGAAAGCTTCTCAAGCTGTGGAGGAATTAATTAAAAGGCACTGGTCCTGTGCCAAGCGCTAACTGCTGCTGCGGAATCCAAACTCGCTGCATTTTAATGTACCAACCGCAGTATGGCGATGGGGTGTCTATATTTAAAACCAGGCAGAATTTGCATAGAAGATCCCTTACTATTCTCAGCTTGTCAATGAATAAAAACTTGATGTTCAGTGGTGGCACTGGTGCTCATTTTGGGTCAGGAAACCACTGCCTTAGGTACACCGGGGTTACATGAAAGGGAAGAGTTACCATAACCAAGGAAAAGTGCATTTCCCAGGTTGCTGGGAGTTTTGTCAGAGACACTAAAAAGCCACTTGGACAAGCCCCAAACCCTGCCCAGGGGATGCTCCCAGTGGAGGAAAGCCTTACCAGCCTCTCCTTCATGGCATTCAGCAGCTGGTGCCTGTGCTGGGCTTGGTCCTCCGAGCGTGTCAGCTGCGCTTCTGTCCACTTCTGCTGGTGCTGCATCTGATCTTTGACGTCGCTTAGAATGCTTGTCAACCTGAAATCATCATTATTGATTTATTTATTTATTTTTAGCAATGAGACTTAAGGTTTAGTCAGTATTATGGGGGAGTCTTGAGTCATTTGAGTAAATCAAGTTACTCCAAACCTCCTCGGTATTTTCCCAAGAAGGCCTAAGCTCAGTAATTTTAGTAATCCTTAACTTGGAGGTTGTGCATACATGCCAAAATGTGATTTATCCAGTGCAGTCTAATTTAGGAAAATACCCGAGGGCTGAAAAATGGATTTTCGACTTGAATGATCTTTATTTGAACTGCATGAAGAAACGACACTCTCCCACTGGACACCATCTTTGTAGCTGAGCATCACGGGGATCAGCCAAACCCCTTGTGGTCTGAAAATCAAGTTCAAAAGGATCAAAGAAGTTTGTGAGTAAAAGTTTACAAACACAATGCGGTTGTCTTTGAACCAGCAGCTGGACAGAAATCTGAAGGCCCCCCCAGTGCAGGCAGCACCTGGAGACATGGCAGGCCAGAGGAGCCAACAAACGTCACTTGTACCAAATACACAAGCCCTCAGGCTAGAGAACTGTATGGTTTAGACTTTGTTTTTCTCATGCTGCAGCTTGTAATTTATAACATGAGCCATGACGAGACGTGAATTTAGGTCAAAGTTTAGTCATGCATCTAAATTTTCTTGCTTATGCAGGTGACCTGAGTTCACAGAAAAATTTGATGTGGTGGTATTAATTTCTTACACATACTTTCATGCAAACTGTGACCACTTGAAATTTACTTGGGCTGAATTACGGATCAACTGCTTGGCAACACTGCAGAAACCAACAGTAAAGAGCAGGATTTTATAACCAGACTTCATGCTTAAAGTACTTGTAATACTTAATAGCACTTCTCAAAAGGGTGTTTGAGTGAAATCGTTTTTTTATAGCAAGGGATTGATAACAATTTTGCATCAGTCTAATGAAGCGATAATTACCATCAGCAGCCAGTGTAAATGTACGAAACAAATTAATGATGACAGAATTTCCCTAAGTGATACGTGTCTGCAGTTTGTTTGCTATGGATAGCGTCTTACCGAGATTGTGTACACAAACAGCTGTTAGGCCAGTTTATTATTCATTTTAATAATTCTAAGTTTTGTGGTTTTTTTTTTTTTTAACATTAGAAATTTGAAATATTGATTTTTGTCATTTATAGCCCTTACATGCATATGCAAACATGCACACACTTTACTTCCTGGAGTACTAGCCTTTGCTTTTGAGAAAATAAGATGATACTGTGATATGATGCTGGTGATACAGACCACTGTTTGATCTGTGTAGTTTATGGTGGGTAGGAGAGGTAGAGTGAGCCTTCCTCAGACCTAGCAGAGCGAGCCACCTGGCTGGAATAGCACAAGTTGCCATCTGAACCCTGCTTTGGAGGGGGGTGGTAGGGATGGAGTTAGGGCTCAATCAAAGCCACTACTACCTGCTCTGAGGTTATTGAGAGCAAATTTGAGGTCAGTAAGCAAGCTGCTAATTGCAAGAGTTGTAGTTCTGCTCAACCAGCAGATCAGGCAATAACAGGGCTGCTACCTCGTCAGATAGAACTTTTGTGTAGTTAATCACTGATTTTCATCCTTGAGGCATAAAATGAGGTACGATGATGCTGTTTTGTTAGCATTACTGAAAAAAAATATTGATCGATCTCATTTTAATTGGTAAAGTGGAATTAAGCACGTATGACTATTGATGGTCAGCTTTGTTCAAAGGTTAAAAATCAAATTCTGTGTGGGGAGTAAGATATGCAGATGGCCTGTGACTTTGCTCTGCATGCTCTGAACTTGGGAAAAAAAGGAATTAAAAGGATTTAAACTTAAAAATGAATTATTTGAGACCAGTGTTTAGGCAAGTTGGAAAATGTGGCAAAAACGTGGTGGTTAAGCAGCACCCTGTTTTGCTCCACTGGAACGCTTCTTCAATTGCCATCCCTCCCACATGGAGCTCACACAATTACATCTCAGGGGAGCAAGAGAGACCACAGATTTGCCTAGTCTCTGGTCCAGCAGATCCCTGAAATATTAATAAAGGGATATTTGTGGATATTTAGTAGGAGCATATTCCAGCAGAGCTACAATAAATCTGCATGCATGAGACTAAATCTATTGATGAGTGAGCTGGCTTTGCTATGGATACTACAGATATTCCTAAGCTAACTGGCCTGGAGAGATAAGCATCCAGTCCCCTGATGGTGAAGGTCCACATTACCTAGGGAGTCCTGAAACACTTTAAAAATTCATCAGGTTCTCAGTAACAGTATCAGTCTGCACTTCCACAAGACAACTGCCAGACTGCAAAAACTGCTGGTTGGAGACAGCTGCGTGTCAGCTGAAAAGGCAGCTCTGGGCTTCCAAGCTGATCTAAACATGCCAGCGTGCGAGTGGAAGCTCTAGTCTGTTCCAGCAAAAGAGGTTAAATTTAATTTCAGCTCTTTAAAAAGTAAGCATAAATCTGGTAGAATTTTAAAGGTGCAATATGGGAAAAGACAGACATATTTCCCAAAGAGCATGCTATTTTAATTAAATATGATATTAACTGGAATAGAATCTCAGCATTTTGATAAATAAGCCTTTTGGATTTCATGTTAAAAGACCGACTGCAAGTACATCTCAGGACCTTGAAAGCCATCCCTTTCAGCTTCCTATTTCTGTTGACAGTTTCAGTAAGCTCTAATTAACTTTTGAGAATCTCAGCATTTACTTCAATTCAGTTTTCCGATTTCCTTCTTTTCTGGCATTGTTCCCTGTTTCTTTCCCTCTTATTTTGTTTTTATTTCCCATTCCTCTCACTTTGTCTTGATTCATATTCTCTGTTCTCCATCGCTCTGTAATTCTTCCTTGTTTATTTCCCCACTTTAATTCATTCCCAATTTTATCTGTTATTTCCCCATTGATCCCTACTTCTTTTCCTTTCCTCTTGACAGGAACATTTTTACATTTAAAGCTCTAGCATATTTTTAACTCTGAATGCAATTCAGATAAATCATCATTCAAATACCTCAACATTTTAAGGAGTGGGTCTATTCCCTCTGAAATACTGTTATTGCAGTATTATTATAATTAAATTTTCATCTACTTGTGCTGGTTCTGCTTTTAATGCTGGGCTGTTCTGCATTGTCCTGAATATGGATGCTGCATACTTTCATTCATTGCATCCCTCAATGGCGCTCCCTCTTCTCTAAAACTCATCGGGTTCAAAATGACACTGTGGAAGTACTTTTGCAGCTAGAATAGGAGAAATATCCCTCATAAGAAAGAAACAGTAAATTGCAAATCCAAGGGCACATGAAGCTATGCACCTGCTTCAGCCCTTGGCTACCATCCCTTGCTTGTCCCTGCCACCTCCCTCCATCAGCAGCACCCCCGCCCCTGGCTCCTCTCTCAGAAACGGGCAAACTGAGCAAATGCATAAAGAAAATGTCTTCTGCGCATTAGGCAAGTCACAAATTAGCCGCAATTATAATGGTAAATAGCGTCTTTGTATTTGGTGCCTTTCTCTTAAGCGTGGAGAGGTAATTGGCTTCATACCTTTCTTCTTACAAGGTGGCATTTAGTGCCTCATTGTAACAATTAGCTTGCAAGACAATGTACTTTCATTATGTATTTTCATTATTTTATAGCATAGATCTTCATTAACCTTCTTGTAGTGTTTTGAATGGATGTTAATTAATGGGTTTGTTTTGCTGTTTCATAGCAACCTGTTCATCATACTAAAGAATCTAGGGTGAATTATAATAATGAAAAACCCTCCATCACCTACTTGAAATCCAGAAGTTGCAATTTGTGATGCTGATCTCCCTGGACTGTCTTTAAATTTGAGCTTTGATCAGGGTTGGAAGCCTCTATCTTGCCTAATAGCTGCATTACCTAATGAGAATTCAACAGAGAACACCTTTATGAGCCAGACTATAAGCACTTATATTTAAATATGTATTATGATTGCAAGAGTGGAAAAAACAAAAAACAAAAAAACAAAAACAAAAACAAAACAAAACAAAAAAGCAAACAAACAAAAAAAACAGCTAATATGAAGAGCTCTGAACTCTCTCACAAATAATTACACTCAGCAAAGACAGACTTGAGCTCAAAGTCACCAAGGCTGCAAGACCAATGTCAAAGTCTTTGTGGAGACGGACTTTGCAATTAAATTCAGGGATATTCACCTATTTATCTTTTGTGCACATTTGTATCCAACACCAATTGGGCTCCTTCTCACCTGGAGCAGAGAAGGGAGGAGAGTCAGCATCTCTGGGTGACACAGAGGCCGTGCCCACTATGTAAAGGGATGCTGGATGCTCAGATGCTTTTGGAAGGTGTAGGACAGAGTGATGCAGGAGGCTGGGATCCGCCAGAAACCCATGTCTTGCGTGGCCTCACCCTCCATGAGCTTCAGCAGCACAGCCTGGGCCAAGGCACTTACTGCTGCATGCAGATGCTTGATCCCAAAAGGCAGTCTGACCCGATGGGCTTGTGACTCAGCCTGCCTTCCCCAATTTATTAATAATTTAGAGGGGATGCTAAATCCCAGCATTGTTCCTCGGTGATTTTACACTAAATGAGGCCAGAAAACACCCTGGTGAGAAGATGCCCCCAACTATTTGGTAGCTGTGGCACATCCATGTCAAAAGATTGCCACCAAGGACTCATTACGCTGTCTTGGTACCTTATTTTTTTGCAACAGAATGTGGCTCTTTTTTCAGTTCTTTCCTTTGCTTCTGTCCTGCTGTCACATAAGAATAACTTTTCCCACTTCACCTGAGAAAGCATCATGCCTCGTGTCTCTGCTGCTTTGTGTACCATTGCACATGACTCTGACATGCACATCCCCATTCCCAGGAAGGAAGAACATTTTTACATGTATTCAAAGAGACAGATGTCCAAATAGTGTCTTATAATAGAATTCCAGGTAAAATACCTTCATTTAAACTGTCACAGGTAATTTTAACTTCTAGAATAGGATGCATGGATAGGCAAGGTACAAAATGACTGGAACTTGTCCTGTGCAGCAGAAGATGAAGTCAAAACATGATAATGACTTTATACTGGATACCAAGTGCATGAGACTCTGAATGTCCTATACCTGCTCCCAGGCTCAGTCCCAGTGGGCACAGACAACATTTAGTTTGGGGCAGGAGCAGAGGAGCGTGTCATGCTGCATGCTCAGAAAGCCAAACTTCCCTGTGAAGTTGGACTCATGCAAAATTTTATTGCTAAGGCTCCTGATTCTGTCAGAGGATCTAAAACTGCTACTGGGTGCAGAGAACCTGTCACAAGAAGAGACTGGTTCAGAGGAATTGTATGCAGTAACAGCTGTTATTTGTTGTTGGCTTATGCTTTTATGGAGAAAAAATAAATAAATTTTAAATTCAATGTTGTATTTTCAAAACCTTTTGTGATACTGCCAACATTTACATGGAATTGGACATGCTATTAGATACCTTCCTGCCACCACCTTAAAACTGAAGGAAAACCAGCTGAACTTTCCAGGTGCACTTAAAAGAGTGTCGTGATTTTTTTCAAGGGTCTTGTAAATTATGTTGAGAAACTGTAAAGGGTCTTTAATGATCTGAGTATCCCAAGTCCTATAATATTTGTATTATCTGTTATTAGTCTACATCTATTAAAAAGGCTACTTAATTTGTATTTAAAAAAAATAATAATCCTGTCATATAAGCACTGAATCCATTGTTAATGTTGGTCAGCAGAGGACGAGAGGAAGCTCTCCATATACCCATAGTCACCACTCCTCAGGTATTTCACCATGGGCTTCTGCACTCACCATCTTCTCAAAGCCGCTCACTGAATACTTGAGGGTAGAGTGAAGGCTGCAAATCTCCTTATCGATCTTCTGGACCTCATGCCTGATAATGCTGATGTCTCCTGATAGCTTTGCAATACTTGCCTCGCATCTGCAATTAGAGACAAGAGATCTACATGGAGACATGTGAGAACAGACAGTGTTGGGGAAGATCAATTTTGGAGCCACTACAGGCAAAAACCTTTCTGTTTTACAGGAAGCATTTGTCACTTTGTATTTAAACTCCTTCAGGTGCATTCACAAAAATATCTTGTCATGTGTGAAGTAGACAAATAAAGGATTTGAGAGTAACAGCACTGATTAATAGCCAAATGCCTAAAATTCAATGATCTTCCCTTTTCAGCTTCTGTCTTCATTGCACCTGTACATATTGCATATGCACAATGTATATACATGTATATTTACATATATGCTTTTTCTTTGTTTGTTTTCCATAGGAGGAAGATTATTTTGTTAGCTTATCTGTAAATATTCACATAACATTGTAAAAATATTCAAATTGAGCAAGAAGATGCAGTCTTGTGCTTCTGCACCACTCCTCTGGGAGGAGAGGAGTGACAGAGTTCCCCCCTGCACATGTGCCCCCCCAGGAGCAAGCTCCAGTGTGAGCAGCATTAAAAACAAAATTATGGCAACAAATATCCTAATCAATTCTGTGTGTGCATTACACGAAGTACTGCACCTCTTAACATTAAAAAAAAAAAAAAAGAAGAAATTGAATAACAAAAACAGCTAAGTTTTAAAATGCCAGAGGAATTATCCTCCAAAAAGGATAATTCACAGAATAAAGCCAGTGCTGTTGACAAGTAAAGGATGTCAAGAGAAATTGTGGCAGTTCAAATAGACTGTCATCTCCTGATGATGCTGAGATATTGTGACACTCCTACAGTGCCTTCACATCAAGCAAATTGAAGAAGCTTCTGCAGATAACAGAGGCTTTGTACATGCACAGATGGAATGAGGCTGCCCTGGAGATGCAGTGTGGGATTAATGCGCCAGGGTCGGAGCAGCATGGACCCCTTGGAGGTGTAGCCACCAAAGTCCATCTCCCCATGAACTGTGTGCTGTGCACGGCATAGCTCTGTGCCTTGCTGTGGTTTGGTGGCTTGAGTCCGGCAGCGAATGGGGTGAGGCTGAAAAGAGCCAGTGTTTATAAGCAGTCAATATTTATAAGAAGCGGTGCTTTCTTTTTTCAGTTGATTGACTTATTTTTGTTGCTCTAATACATGATCCCATTCCCAAAGGAATTATTGTTTCAATATATTTTACGAATTTAAACACAAATAAAAAATATAGCTGGTGTGAGATGTTAGCTGATGATGTTGAAGGCTGTTTTTTTTCAGTCACTGCTATTTGACACATCAATATTTACATAGTGTAGAAATGCAGTCAGAATGTCTCAGAGTCAATGGACAACTGCCCTAGTATTTGGCAAGAGGTCTTCATCTGTCTTTCAGGGAAAGACAGAGAGGGAGAAAAGAGTGAGACAAATTGAATTATAAAAGCTAATCCACATTAATCCTTTACATGTGGCAGAAAACGGGGAAGAATCATCTTCCGTGAGAAAGAGCATTGGTCCACTAAGCTTTATTTCATCCTAGATACTCTTGGATTAAGGTGAGGCTGCAAATCAATAGGAAAACTGTCATTGCAAGTTTGCAGTGGGAAGATGTCTATTAATTCAAAAAAAATGTGAAATACGTGTATGCACCTTATGTCTGCAGCCACTCTGGGCTGTACTTGCTATACACAGCAATTGCTTATCCTGAGACTGAAGAAACACGAAGAACCCACATATACCATATAAACATAAATGGGACCTTAAGACTTAGCTTTCATCCTAAAAAGATGATGATGCTGTTGACTTCACGGTAATCCTAACACGTGGTTCCATCTGTGTCTTTTAGGATCCTGCCCTGCACCAAGCACCAGTAAAGCTTTGTCCAAAGCCAGTGCCCACATAGCAGCAGCTCCTGTCCCGTGGTGAGGGCTGCATGTGGACAGGGAGGGCCAAGGAAGGCAGCTCATGGGGGGCGATGCTGTGGGTCCCCAGAGGAGCCCCACCTCCTTGTTATTCTGCTTGGATTTTTATTTTGTGCAAGTGGAAGTGGGCCTTTTTTTTTTTTTTGTCTCTCCAGATTTTTTTTTTCCTGCTCTCCCTTCATGTGTTTGCTTTTTCTGCTGCAGGCCAGTGATCCAGCACAGAAAATGGGAGTGAGCCTCAGTGCACCTGGCATGAGCAATAGGGAAATGCTGGGAAAGAGTAGTGAGACACATCACATGCTGAATATTACAATTGTGCCAAAAGCATATTGTCTGTAAAGCCTGCCCATCTGAATCTGAGAACAGTAAGAGAAAGAAAATCTTGCAGGATCTCCTCCTACTTCCTTCCAACGCGAATCAGCCACAAGGTTAAAAAAAAAAAAAAAAACTTTTTTTTTTTTTTTTCTATTTTCCTGCCAACTGTGGATGTATTGGCTTCAGCTTCTAGTTCTGGATTCTTGAGCCTTTCTTCATCAGTTTTGGAGTAGTTCAGCCTTCAGCACCCTATGATTTTTTTCTCGTTCTCCCAGTAGCTATACATGGAAATGAAGACATCTCTGGATTTTCATTTTTAGAAACTATACATAGATGTGTACTTGTCTTGGCCAGAAATTTTCCTCATCCCACCACTACATTCCTGGTTCTTCTTTACACTGCATCAAGTTTTCACTTCAGAAAGGGAACTCTGGACCCAGCACAGCATTCTAGTACCAATCTCTGTGCCAAGCACAGAGCTATCAAAATCTCCCTATTGATCGCTGGTCCAAGACCATATTCCTAGCATTTCTGATACTGCTTCATTGTGAGAACTCACAGTCAGTTATTTACCTAACACACTCCCCAAACTTTTCAAGGAGCATTCAGGAGTGGAGCACTCCCTCAATGGGTTTATAAAATGCATTTTTTATAAACCAGCCCCCATGGCCCCTGATCCAGGACTTTCTCTGAGAACTGATGATTTGGTGTTATCTACAAATATCATCAATATATCAATCAGTAGTGATTTTATATGAAAAGCATATCAGTGGCCTCTGGAGAAACAAGCAAAAAAACATTAGAAACATGCTGGTTCTTCAAGGGACTTTCTTTCTTAAAGGCAACTTTTTCCAATATATTGGTTTAGAGAGCTCCTAATCCATGTATTCCCTTGATATCACACATCAGAGTTTTGTTTTCTCATTGTTTTAATCATATTATTTAAATGACCCGTGGAAGTCCACCTTCAAAGGAAGAAATAAAGCTTGCTCAGAAAGCCCCACCTTCCAAGAGAGGAAGTGAGGAACCCTACACCACCTCCTAGTGAAACAACAGGAAGGCTTCAACTACAACAGCTGAAGGCTAGCCAGACTGGGGAAGGATAAATTCTCTACAGTCTTAAGTGTGTGATGAAGAATGAGACGGGACAACATAGTTATTTTTCCCCCCTGGCTTGATAATTTTACTACCATGGACAATGCACAGCACAGATCTGGCACTAAAATGGAGATATGAGTGCAAAGTACATTCATGCCCGCTCTGAACTCGCTTTGCAGAAGCTGACTAACAGAGGTGAAAAAGGGGGCTGTTGTTTATTCCTTACCTTGCCACTCTTCCACGCAGGTCTCCAAGACTCTGGATGTATTTATGGTCCAGGCTTTGAACAGCAAAATTAGTTTGTGCTGTGGCACCATCCCTTGTTCTTATTTGCCTCTCCAAAACCTGTAAATTCAAGATCTTTAATGCACTATGGGCTTTCTACATTATTTATTTATTTATTTGTTTTTAAATAAGGGTCAGACATGAAACAGAGTGTCAAACAGATCCCTCCCACCCATGCCATAGATGCGCAAATGCTTGTCTCTTCCCTGACGCTCCTCACTCGGCTTGCTTGGGGAAGCATCCCCTAACACACTGTCTGGCACAGAACAGTGCCCACAGGACATGGGCCTGCTGTTAAAAACACTGAAAACACACCCGTCCAGCCCCAAATGTGCACGCAGGTCAGCTGCTGCTCAGTGTCTCCTCCAGGCCCATCTTGCGGCCTTGTATCAGATTTACTGCCCTGGAGGATCTGTGTGTGCCACCAGAACTAATTTTAGGCAGTCTTTGGGGAGCTACCATCACCTTGTACAGACAGAAAGCTGAGGGAGCGAGGAATGCCCCAAATGCCCTGGTTTTACTGCTCGGGTTGAGAGGAGAGGCCTGGCGCTGACGTTTCGGCGTAGCACAGCACGCCTGCTGCTCACCGCAGAGCTGCCACCCCACATCCCACCAGCACCTCCAGTCAGAGGATCAGGAACACCAAATTCGTTAAGGTTGCGACCATTTTCCACTAATTACTTTGATGCAGCAGCAGGCTTTTCCAGCTGTGGCAGAGGGATGTGTTTCCCCATCTTCAGCTTCACTCCTGTGGCAGCAGCATGCCAGTGTCTTCCCCAGAGCAGAATCTCCTTTTTCTGAAGGATATTCTTCCTGCTTTCAGGAAGACTTGGAGTATGCCGGTCACATTCCTGTGGATCCCCTTGTTTCTTTACAATGCTTGAGAGATGGTCATTGCTCAACCGCTCTAATTTGCTATATGCCTGGAGCAGTTCTCCCAAATTGTACTGATCCTCTGGTGGCTGTGACTGACAGGTCTCACCGTGCTGCTTTCTGTGCTTTACACTCAGCAAATCCTCACTGCCTCACAACAAATCCTCACATACAAAGCAAACACACACCTGAGATTAGGACCTAAATAAGAGTGATTTACAACCATGGAAAACGATTAGACTAAGAAAGCTGATAACATCTTGGGTGTTTTTCTCATAGAACAGCCCTGATCTCAGGTGAGCCAAGATTCCATATTTGATAAGACAAATGCACTACATGTCAAATACTTCTGCAAGTATGTGAAAAACAAAATTTTGAATTTAGTGGCATTTGGAGGACATTTAACTCTTCAAAGGATTAAAAAAATCTCTTGAGAATTCTATTTCATGATGTTTTTGTACTGTACACCTTTGTCCAAGAAGAAAAGCCAAAAAGTCTTGTTAAATTACACATATAAATTTGTCAAATAACCACAAATAATCAAACATATTTAGTCAGAATAAATAAATAAATAAATCATCACATGTATTTCTAGTACAGAATTGTCAGTCAGTTCAAAGTGTGACCTGATCCTTCATCCCAGTTTTAACTGAGTTTTGTGAAATGTTTCAACGTCTGATTTTGTTTGCATACATAATTTATGTAAGCTATAGATGCATCTGCACCTATAAATCTCAGTAAAATGAAATCTGAGCCTTCATATTCTATGTTAGATGAAAATGTAGTTTACTCATTTCTCTTGAATTCAGTCTCCCACACTCCAACAAAACAGAAAGCAAACGGAATCTGAACCTTTCAGTTAGAGGAAAGCAACCCCAAAACTCATTAATCTGCTCATTATTTTGCTTTACTTTCCAATTGTGTTTCTTATTTCTCCTACTCCCCTCCCTTCTGTTTTTGCCAGGAACTGAAAGTGCCACTACGTGAGAAAAATCAGAATTTCCCTAAAACACAATGCTCATGCTAAGGACTTTTCTGCCCATGAAGCCAGCATTAGAGATGCGCAGAAACTAGCATTTTCCCTAGCATTAGCACGGGAATAGTCCTCAGCATGTGTTACCTCTATGTCCTGGCAGAGCTTCTGAACCATTCCTGCAATGGTCTGGACATGGTTTTCCAGCAGCTGCCGGGCAGCGGTCTCCCTGTGCTGATATCCTGTGCTCTCCTGGAGGTAGGAGACAATGTCGTCCTTGAGTCGGAAGGCCTGGTGGAGGAGGAAGGCTGTGGTCCTCTCCTGGCTGGAGAGCCTCTCCTCCAGCCGCCGCATCTTGTCTCTGGGACCAGGAGCAGGGGACACGTTTCTCCTGCGAACACCAGAAAGCCTGGGTTTGGCAGCTTTTAGGTAAAAAAACATACAGCCCAAGGACCTGGATTCATTTTTTTCGGTGAGGACAATGGCGTGGCCTTTATAAAGCTAGATTAGAAGAGAAAGTTCCCGGTGAGGTGTTAGTGGCTGGGATATGATGTGCAAGGTAGGCGAAGGAAGGGTGACTGAGGGGTCCCATAAGCCTGAGGATTCACAGTGCTTCCATAACATATCATCATGGAGATCCTCATTTTAACCTCTTCCTCCTCTGTTTTAAACTAAGGCAAAAACAAGCACAATCAGAGGCCGCCCTTGGTAGCAGCCTGGTAAACTTTGCTGGTGCAGAGCAGTCCCCAAAATGTGTGCTGGCTTGGAGCAGGCAGGCAGAGCTCACAAGTCCTTGGTTTGGTGTTGCCCTGCAGTGCTTACACCTACCAGCTGGAAAGAAGTCTGCACACCTGATGGTTTTCTTACAGCTACCTGCTCCCCATCCGCCCACCAAAACCCAGGGGAATGAGTCCTGGGCTCGAATATACCCAGTGAAACTGCATATAAATATAGAAGAGAGGGGGAGAGGAAGGATGTTGGGTGGATCTGAAACTGACAGGTACAGAATGAAGCTTCATGCAGATAGGAACAGTCTGGAGCTTGAGGGAAACCGGAGCCACTGGCTACTGCTGTGTAAAAAAAAAAAAAAAAAAAGCCAGAGAAATTTAATTACTGTAGAACCTCAGGTTTGCATGTTATACAGAAAGTGAAGGTTGTTCTATGTCCTAAATTTAAGCCGATGGTATATTTTTTATGCTTTCAGTGTTGTGTGAAATACTCCTACGTCATAAAATTTAGCTAAAACCCTTAGCTTAATGATGAGGAAAAAATACCCAGTTAGCCAGTTGGGAAAGAAATCACAGCATCAGAGAATGGTTTGGGTTGGAAAGGACCTCACAGATCTTCTAATACACACAGACACACACAGACACACACAGACACACACAGACACACACACACACACCCTGGCACTGGAATGATCCTACAGGTTCTCTCTTGATCACTGCTTTTAGACTGACATCAATAAAAATTCCAATGTAAAAATAATCTTTAAAAGGGAAGGGGAAAAGAGTTCAGCCGCCCTATTGAGTCAATAAACACAATGCAAATATGACAGTTTAATGACTGAAGTGTGCCCAAGGATACTCTGCAAAATATTTTACAGCTATATGGGCTGCAATGATGCTCTACAGCTGGCTTGTGTCTATGTGTACCAGGAGCTGCTTTACATTTGTCTGCACAATTAAGACTTTAAAATACACATAGCCTTTGGCAACCATAAAGCGCAAAACAGATTTGAACACATAATTTATATCTCCTCTTGGTAAAAACTCTAAAAACCAAAATGTGCAGTTGAAGCTGTGTGTGTTCTCTTCTACTATGACAGCAGAAGTCACTGGGTGAAGATGAAGTGCCCATAAGCTGTTTATCCCTTAGTTTTTCAAAAGCATCATGTTTGTTACAATGCATCAAAGGGAAAGAAGGGACAGAAGGGAAAGGGGAAGGGGAAGGGGAAGGGGAAGGGGAAGGGGAAGGGGAAGGGGAAGGGGAAGGGGAAGGGGAAGGGGAAGGGGAAGGGGAAGGGGAAGGGGAAGGGGAAGGGGAAGGGGAAGGGGAAGGGGAAGGGGAAAGGGAAAGGGAAAGGGAAAGGGAAAGGGAAAGGGAAAGGGAAAGGGAAAGGGAAAGGGAAAGGGAAAGGGAAAGGGAAAGGGAAAGGGAAAGGGAAAGGGAAAGGGAAAGGGAAAGGGAAAGGGAAAGGGAAAGGGAAAAGGGCTGTCCTGTCTCACCCCAAGCAGGCTGGCCCCAGCTTCAAGTACTTCTGTCATCTGGGTGCACTGGGGCAGCTACCTCATGTCACCATCCATAAATACCTTCCTTGTTGTTACAAACTTAGGCCATCACATGTCACCGCATCATTCAAATACTTGTACACATAACAAGGGCAATAAAACACCCTTAGCGCTCTGTCAGTGTGGCCAGATTGACCAGAGATTTAGATCCATTATTTATAGAAGTTAACTTCTGCTAAGAATCTTGTTGGCCTTGTAACTTAAAATTAAAATTTTAGCTCTGCTTTTGTTTTGCTTTAGTAGAGCTAGCATGGATTTAGAAGGCCCAAGGCACTTTGATTTATTAACAATCTCCCTCAGGAGAGCTGTGTGCTGTAAACGAGCCCTGTGAGCTACTGCTCCAAACATGTCAATTATTATTATCAATCCTAATTAACACTGAGTGGAGAAGCCAAGGTTCTCAGATCCCAAGGACTGCATACCCTGGAAGTTGCTCCCACAGGTGTCAGGACACTTTCTGCAGGCAGAACACATCCCCTGGGGCTCAGGAACAAGGTAAGTACTGCCTTTTAGGTGAAGTGCAAGAGCATAAGGCTAATGACCATAAGCACCCAGGTATTGCCAGCAGTGGGAGTTATTTGCAGCTCTACACGTCTCCTGATTCTCTTGCTGGAAATTCTGATCTCTAAGCCACCTCAAATCTCTCTGAAATGTCCAAGGAATTCAAAAATTATGAAAAGAAGGAAAACTGGCTGGGAGGTGGAGCAACTTCTCCTACTTCATTTTTCTCAGAAAGCAAAGGCAGCGCAGAGGCACTTTTAGGGAAGCATTGCACATCAGGAAGGAAATTATTCAAGTAAGGCAAACGCTTCTTGATGCTATATTTCCTGGATTTTCTTTGTTTCTTCTTGTTACGGCTGAGAGTGGTTTTATTAAGAAAAATAAATAAATAAAGGGGAGTATTGTGCTGCTAGCATAAATTCATTGTTTTGTTAGTGAGACAATGAACATTACAGACTTGTCTGATGGCACAGCTGCAGATTTAACTTTGGTAAACCAAATTTAAGCCAGTGGCCTTCAGAGTGAAAGAGGAAGCAAGAAAATACCATGAAAATTCAGAGGAGGAACATTATAAATGTGACATCGTGGGCAATTAATCAATTTGCCATTGCTTAAAGTAATCTCCTCAGTCAGGAAAAAAAAAGAAAAAAGATCAATCTGCCACAATGGCACTTCATGGCTGCGACTCATCAATGTATGCCTTCAAGTTGCATGAACCTGCAACGTTCTTGGTAGGAGCCAATCCATCCTCATTTCTCTCACATTCATCAGAGACCTGCAAAGGCTGTGGCTCAGAGGGAATTGGCTCTTTCTGTCTGACAGGAGCTTCGGAGAAAATATGTCTGGATCTGAACAAAAAATCCACAGTGAGTGTGCATCCTCCCCGGCAAGCCAAAACGCAGCATGATGCTCGCTGAAGGAAGGGGAGCCTCAGGACAGGAATGAGGAAGCAAAGGCATCCTGCACAGCTGAAAAATGGCTCCTTTCCAACTGGGGTTGTTGCATGCAGGTGGGTATTTCATAAATCATCTCTTCTGTTTGTCTTTTCGAAGCCTGTATCCAAGCAGGAGGAGTTTCAATAATAGCTGATGGGCTCTTTGCCATTGGCTACGCATCCTGAAAATTTTCACCTGCTGGGGGTAAGAGCAGCGTATGCTTCTGGTTTAGGTCACTCTGCCCTTCGTGTGGTGTCACAGGGACCCCTTCCCTTCCGCCAACCCAGCAGTGCATTTTTCCATCTCCTCTGACAATCAGGGATGGTACCTGTTGTGCAAAACCTCTGCTAGAAAACACCAAGGCCAGATTTAAGAACTGTTTGAAACATACAATAAATCTGGCCAGACATAACTCTTTTTTTTTTTTTTGAGATTTTTTTAAACACAGCTCTCAAAAGAGCCTTCCAGAGCCTGCAGAAATTTACTGTGTAACATCACAAATTATATGAAGCTGTTGTTGCAGTACTCTGATCTGAATCTTTACCAGCTCCCTGCTAGCTCGGTTAATATAAACATTTTCCATTCTTCTGCATGGGAAAAAAATGTCTATGCCAAAAAGCTCAATGCTGGTCCTGTGTCTCTGAGTGTCTGTCTTCTCCTACCAGCAGGGATTAGCCACAGCATCTTCTGCGCTTGCAGCGGCTCCAGACAGAGTCCAGTGGGAGGGAGCCCAGTGAGCTGCGAGATCCCACTGCCCTGAGATGGATGACCTCATGGAAGAGTCATTAAAGCTAATAGCTTACAGCATCGTGCTTTGGCCAATAAGGCAAGGAGGAAGAAAAAAAAAAAAAAGAAGTGTCAAAATCTTAAGAATTCCTACCAGCTTTATGTCCCAGATTTTGAGATATGGGCTTGTGTTATTTCTTATGCAGAAGCTACCTGGTGCCAAACAAAGAGACGATGTGTCAGTCTAACCACAGCAGATCCCTGCCCTCTGGGGACAGCGACAGGACCCGAGGGAATGGCATGGAGCTGGGACAGGGGAGGGTCAGGCTGGGGGTTAGGGAAAGGTTCTGCTCCCAGAGGCTACTCCCAGCCACCTCCATCCAGGAGCAGAGCAAGGCCTGGAGGCGGGCAGGATGGGCAGCTCAGAAAGGAGCACTGCTTCACCACGGGGACTGAAACCCATCTGCAGGATGGGTGGGGAGCCATAAGGGTGTGGAGAGGCTGCTGCCATCCCTAACCACAATGTGGAGCTCCAGGGGAGCCTCAGAGGTCCTGAGGAAGCACATTACTAGGCTGCAGAGGCTGATAATACTCCAGCACGAATCACTCAGCTCTTAATAGCAGTTGTCTTCCTTGCCATCAGCTGCCTGACACAAATGCTCTTCTGCACTGAGCAGCGCTCCTTCCCACACGCCTTCCCTGCACAAGGCAGTGCGGCCTCGTATTTCATAATTATGGTGTGATAACCAAGGTTACCCTGCAAGGGACTCTAACCTGGGAGTCAATGAACGCTGCGAGATGGTGAGTTGAATTTATTTGTGTTGTTCTCTGAGTAAGCTGCTGAACAAAATGATGGGTGATGTGACTCATCTCCTGGTATCTCTATAAGTATGGATGTAATTAGTGATGTATGTCCCAGAATGCTGAATTTAAGGTCCCTTTTCTAAAATTATTATCCCTTGTAGATACAGGCAAGCTGAGGACAAATTTGTCAAGTAGTTTATTTTTAATTATTATATATTTATATACCCCATGAATTATTAGCTGATTTGTGTTTTATGCATTACAGGGCACTTACCTCATTGCTACTGTTGATCAAATAAATCATTGTTAAACCTTCTGCATGAAGAGAAATGAGACTATAAAACAGGCATGTAATTGCATAGCTGTTGAATAGGCAGCCTCTTAAATAACCAACGTGCAACCGAGATGCCTGCAATTCCTCACAAAATAAAAAGTACAGCGAAATAATGTGGAATGTATTATTATGAAGGCAGCTCAATGAGGCTATAATTTGGGTAACGCACATGGCTGTACTGATGGCTTTCTAGCTCACAAGGCTGTAGCACTAGCAGATGGGTTGCAGCAGCAGCAGAGCGAAGGTGTGAGACCACCCTGGGAGCCCATCCACCCCTCACGAAAGGCTCCCAAAGGCTTCTGGCCATCCCAAAATACGGCTGGTGGCTCTGGGGTCAGTCACCAGCTCTTCAACATTGCTTCTCAGGAGGCACTGTCTGGGAAACAGGGAGAAGAGGCTGCGGGCAAAGGGTGGGCAACCAGAATTGCAGGTGAGTGTGAAGGATTTGATGAAATTAACCCCAGGCATGTTCCTTGCTAAAGCCAATAACAGATGTTTTGCAGAACAACACCAGCAATGATTTGTCAGCATTGCCTTATTGCTTCTGTCATGAATGAAATAATCCTGATGCTCTTATTAGCAGTTCCTTGATAACATCTGTCGGACAGGAGCTTCTTAAGCCATGACAAAGATTGAAGGAGTTCAGCAAATGGCTCCTTCAGACCACTGCTTTGCCCAGGTCTGTCTCCTGAATATTTATGTAAACCAGGCTGAAAAAATAGCAGCCTTTTCCCATATCTGAGACAGCAGTCAGGCTGTCTCACCTCATGGAGCTCCATGTGGACTTGTTGAGCATGCTGCCCAGCACTGTTCAGTGCACACCATGTAGCAGCAAGGAAAGCTAGTGGGTACTTTCTGGGAAAACCATCCACATTGTGACCAAGGCCATGGAGCTGAAAGCCGTGCTCTGGCCATGCAGGCAGTGGTGTGGTGGTGCGGTGCTTCCCATGGCCCAGCAAAGCCAGGGGGAGGACACAGAGGACGCTGGGGGCAGCAATCTGTAAGACCGTGCAGTGCTGCACTTTGTGCAGGCAGCACAGGTGCTGCAGCTGTGCTGGACGTGAGCATCCAGATGGGAGGATTCAGCTCTGCCTCCTCGGCTGCCCTCTGGGTTCATTCCTTAGCTAGATTACTTCAGCCTCCCTGGGTTGTAAAACCCCGGGGGCTCTCATCTGGCTGGACTTTCCATACGACATGTGTCATCAAGTAGTCTTCCAGGAGCCACACGTAGGACACAACCTTCAGGAGCCGGTCCTGACCTACGTTTTGGCATGGGATCAAATCTCAAAAGCTGGAGCCAGAAACCTTGCCTCTCCACCACATGCAACATCGAACCATTAGTGGTACAATTCCCCTTATGCTCTTATCACCACAGCAGGCTGGTGACACACAGGTACATAACTCTCTAGAAGTGGAGATATCAAATGGATACGGGGCTTTCAGCAGGCCCATGACCCATTCTGGATGTTTCTCAGAGCAGGACACTGTTTGTGTTGATTTTTTTCCTAAGCCTTAATGAGCACTGCCCAACACACCGTTGTGTGGAACCGGGGCTGATTTCCCAGGGAAATTTCAAATCCAGCAGTAAAAATCTTTGCTTTGTCTGGCTGAGGATGCCAGCAGGGGTGATCACCCAGCAAGGAACAAGTGCAGCTTTCCAGGCAGTACCCGTTGTGAAAATAAACAGTGAGGCCCCTGCATCCCAGGGCTGCCAATCCAGCAGAAACATTTGCTTTTGAAGAGCAGCAGTGGAAAGTTTTATTAGGCAGTGTAAACACGGCAAAACATGCTGGCTGACATCCAGTAGGTCATGTCAAAGAGGAGAATGTCCAGACTGGCAATATACTGATAAATAATCATAGCCAAAAATCACATATACCAGGAAGAAATCTGGTTCTCAGAGACACAGACACAACCTTCTCAAAATCACCATGCTTGCATCAGTGTTATCAAAACCAACATTTTTGTCCAAAAATGTCTAACGGTGTTGTCAATACTGTATCAACTTATATAAAAAAAAAAGTATAAAAAAAGTTAGATTGAATAATAAACATTTTCTCAACGTTATTAATGAGAAATCCAAGTAAATAACTGTAATACATTGTGTCTGTCTGTAGGGCACTGTCTGTGCTGTGTCATGAATTATGAATGCACAAATTAAGGCAGATAGTGTGCACTGTTACCGCTTCATATGAAAAGAAGTAGTAAAAGGCTTCTGTAATTCTGAAGTCTGAGTCAGTACTGCGTGTGTAGTACCTGCTTAGGCAGCAGCACTTTAGTGTGCAAGTTCTCACTTCCAAAAAGGGTTTTAAATGTACAGACACCCGCAGAGCAGCAGAGCAGGTCTTCCTGCACACATACATAGTAGCACGCAGTTCTCCCCTCTGGCAGCAGTGACCCAGAGTCTCAGGAAAACCATGGACTGAGCACTACCGAGGGATCACCCTGTAGGATGCAACTGGTATTTTTTTTCTCCCCTTTTCTTCTGAAGCTTCACAGTTAGTCATACAAATCCTAACCCCACACTGGCAGAGCTCCAGCAGCAATTGCCAAGGAAACCAGGGTGCTACAAACACCCAAATGCCTCCGAACAGCCTCCCCCGACAGCCAGCAGCCAGTTTGCAACTTCACGGGGCAGCTCAGGAGAGCAGAAAGCAAACCACAGACAGGCCCGCTGATACATCCCCGAGGCACTTGTCCCCTGGCAGTGGGCAGAGTGCTCTACACTGAAATCAGACCCGTTCGGCGCATGAACTTGCCTGTGTAGCATGTCGCCACCGGGCAGGGGGGTCAGCAGCAAACTGTGGGCCGGCGGTGGCTGCGCTGTGTTTGCCCTTGTCTCCGGGAAACCCTGGTTCCTGTTCCGAGGAGGCAGCGAGCTGAGGGTTGGCAGCTGGGTGTGTCCTGTATGCCCTGCTCAAGTGATGGCCTCCGGCCTGGTGGACCCTCCTGTGCTGTCCTCCCACCCTGCCCCTCCACAGGGGGCTTGGCCCCGTTTCTGGCGGTCCCCGTGGCTCTGTCTGAGGCCTCTGATAAGTGCCGTGTTTGGCCTCTGCCCAGGAAAACTCCGCTGGAGTGGGGTGTCCTCCGAGGGAAACACGTGAGTCATTTCTCCAAGTGAAGCATGCGACCACGGGTGAATAATTTCTGAGTGAGTCAGGGAGCACACTGGCACAACTGCAGATGGCTTCCCTAAGAAACATCACAGAGAGCTGTGCAAGATGCCACAGGCACCTCTGCCAGCCATATTTCTGTTCTGCTGGTCATGGTGGTGCCAAGAGCGTGCCCACCATCACCCGCATCTCCAGGTAGGCCGGGAACATGCAGGCCACAGCCAGCGTGAGAGAGGTGGGTGTCCAAGAACCAAAACAGGTTGCTGTTTCTGTGCGAGGTGTTGCACGTGGGGGGATGCTGGTGGGTTGTAAGGGATAGGCTGTGCCTACACGGCTCCTTGTCAGCACCAGGAGGTATTGGTGAAATCACCTGGTGCTTTGCTTGTGTTACGCAGCGTGGATGTGCAGGGCACAACAGAGGGCTGAGCATGTCCAGGAGCAAAACACAAAACGTAGTCCCCCTCCTTTTTGCTGACACTTCTGCAAATAGAAAATGACTGAGATTTTTTACAAACATATGTCAAAAGCAAGTGTTGAATATGTAAGAAGCTAAAAGGCCCTTAAGGAAATATCTCTGTACACAGGCAGTATTTTAGCCTGAGAACACAGCCTACAAATGAATTTAAGTCCTTCTGTGACAGTGCAAAGAATCGTGAAGCGCCAGCTGGGTGGCTCCAGCAGGGCAGCCAAAACAGCTCCACAGCTCCTGGCAGCCCTCTGCAGCTCTGCTCTGACCCACGAAATCAGCTCACCAGGGTGTCTGGAGGCTTCCTCGCACTGAATTTGGGAAGAGGAGAGGGTCCTACCTCACTGCACACATTGTGGAAAAGGCGATGTGAAAAGCATCCTCTTCGCTGAAATAAAACTGTGCTCTGACTCTGCCGGGGCAGTTTCATAGCACCTGTTTCTGCCCAGAGGAAATTAACGGCATAGTGTCATTAATTTTGCCATTAATTTGGATACAAGGGAATAAAATCCCAAATAAACCACATCAGATTAATCAGTTAAGGGGTGTAACATTAAGGGGTGTAACCAAGTAACCTTTAGGGGTCCGGTTGGATTCAGAGTACTGAACTACCACAGTCACAGATTCACCAACAACGTACATGTATAAGCACCCTAACTCTAGTCACATTTAATGAGAACTATCACGACTAGGAACAATGCAATCAAGTGCAATTTATTACAGCAACAGGTTACACAGGTTCTTTGGATTACTGGTGATAGTTACTGCCTGCAAAAGCAAGCTAGCATGCATGAAATACACAGGTGACACAGGTGTGCAGCCTGGAAATTAACGCGTTAAAAGGCACAAAGACTCTAGAGAGATTTCTAAGTTTCTGTGCAGACACATGATATAACCAAGTGTTCAAATCTCACCCAAAGGCATCCCAATGGGGGGGAAGAGAGGCTCAGCTCATCGACTGATCCCAGGCGTCAGGAGGTCCTCAGGATGGTCCTAACGATGGTATCTTCCCTAACATCCCCTCTCTCTTAGGCCAATTTATATTATTTTCTATCTTTTAGGTGGAGCTTGAGTGGCTCTAGTCAAGCATATCTTGGTGAAAAGTTCTCCCGTCTCCGTTTAAAATAATAGGCTCCGAGGAATTACTTTAGGCAATTGCACCACAATCACTTCAAATCTGTCCTGTCCTGTCTCCATGGTGCTCCTTTTCTCCATACAAAATATCCCCTCCTAGAACACCCAGAGGAAGAACTCCATACACCCTGTATCAGTTGCTGATGGAACGGAACATCCTAGAGGTGAGGATATTGCTTGTTTTACCAACGAAACAGAAGGATAGCTATTATTACAAACCTCGGTTCATTGAATACCAAAGCTTGTGAACAGAAAATATGTCAGAAAACTGAATTAATTGCCAAAGAAAGAAAGAAAGGAAACAAACAAACAAACAAACAAAAAAAACATGTTTTAAACAAGGATTTAAAATGCACATTTCCAGAATCTCTGTGCACCTCTGCAGTTAACAGAAGGTTTAATCCACTTCTCAGGCAGGAAATACGTAAGTATATAAGAGGCCCCTTTCACAGTAACAACACCTTGTGGAAGTGTAAGAAATAATGGCCAGCAGATGTGGTTGACATGAGGAACATGTCAATTGACAGTGAGATGTAGTTGACATGAGAAAGGCCCTTAAAGCAATCATCTCAAAAACTAAGAGCCAGAGCAGAAGCTCTCAGTTTCATCCAGTGGCTTACTCTAAATTACTTAACACACTTAATTTCTTTCTTTGACTATCAGAAAAGGAGAAAAATTATTTTATTTTATTTTATTTTATTTTATTTTATTTTATTTTATTTTATTTTATTTTATTTTATTTTATTTTATTTTATTTTATTTTATTTTATTTTATTTTATTTTATTTTATTTTAATTTTTGTTCCTGGTTCTCCACATGTGGAATAAAGAGCTGTATTACCAACCCAACTACATCTTGGTGACAAAACAAACAAAGAAGCAAACAAACAAACAAACAAACACCATAAAGAGTGCTGAACACAGAAAACTATCCAAAATATTATATATATAATATATATATGTATATTATATACATGTATAATATATATATACAGGTATAATATATATACATATAATATTTTTGTTTTGAAGAGAATAGAGGAGAAGGAGTAACCGAAAATAGTTATAAATAGTACTGCAAAAGCTAATTGGCAATATTGTTTTCTGAATTTTTGTTGGGGAATGACCTTGATAAGCATTAGGTGATCCGCAGACATTTGAGCTTTCCAGAATGTGCCCTTAACCTTGTGACTCTGAACGGATCCCACAGCTTTGGAGAACATTTGCCACAGCCTACAGAGAGAAGTGATGATCAGGAAATCCTGACTGCCTGAACAAAATAAAAAATTGAAGTGAGTTATTATGATAAGAAATTATTTATAGAGCTGGTCTCTCTTTCATGCCAAAGTTTTTATTGCTCAAATCAAGCCATGGAAAATCTTTTCCCAAGCAAAAGAATGAGGAGAAGAAATGAATCACAAAGATGTTAAACTGAAAAGACATTAAGTTACACTGGAAAATGTAGATAAACATCTTCCTTATGTTACTTCTAAATAGTTGTAGTAAGAGCTTAAATATAATATACAATTCACATGAGTTATTGTAATACATTGTTATAGAGACATCATCTTGTTAAAAAAAAAAAAAAAAGAAAAAAAAGGAAAAAAAAAGAAAAAAAAAAGAAAAAGAAGAAAAATCCAAACTTGTGCTGGGTTCCATAAGCAGATTTTTGTAGCCCTTCCCAAGAGGTGAAGTAAAATAATGAATACCACTGAGGACTTACTTTAAATTTACATGCATTGGAAAACATTTAAGTTCTGCAGTGTTTAACTGTCAATATCCTGATATTAGGATAAATACTACTGAAATAAGATAAATCAGTCTATTCTAAAGCAGGTAAGATAAAAGACAAAGGGGTGGAGTCCTTGATATCTTAATTTAGCTACTGAAACACACAGTTTTTGGACACCTGGCTGTCAGGGTGGCACCCAAACCACTGGGCTGGGCAGGTAGCTCTCCATGCTCCCCACACATCATTCTGTGGTGCCGACCTTTAAAAGGTGGAATTAGAGATAGCTGCAAGTGCCAGCAGTTATGGAGCTGGTGCAGCACAGTGTCTCTCAGCGTAACCCTCCATGGGGGCATTCAGGGCCTTTTGAAGGTCTTGCCCTCGGCCCTTTCCTGTGTCTGAGGCGCTTCTGCTCATGCCTTCCCGGCTGGTGGGAAAGAGCAGCAGGGCAATCACAGCTCACCACTGCTAGTTTCAGCGGCGCTGGGTGACACTAAAGCTGGCAGATCGTTTTGTGGAGGCCTGTCCCCAGGTTTGGGCTTGCTGTCACTCCATGGAGAGCGTGAGGGACGGGCTCCTCGTGCCTGGCGCTGCCCCGCAACAGCACAGCCATCGCTCTCTCCCAGCACAAGGTGGAGATGAAGGCTGATCTCCGTGGTGTGTGTTACAAGCTGTGTTTTCAGACAGATGGGCTCCCACAAATCGTGTACCTTGGGGAGCTCTCGGGGGGCCTGGCAGAGCTGTGTGATCACCATGTGCTTGTGAAGGCAGCCCCGCAAGCCCAGCATGGCAGGCACAGCGCGATATATTTAGTTTGGGGATGAACAGATGGGCTGTTTGCTCTGCGCCCGTACGTGCTGGGTTCCCACAATGGGAAAAGAAGGCATGTCTTGTCTAGACAGGGTTTAAATGGGGGCAGGGAGGATTCTCCTGAAAGAGCTGCTTGACTTTTCCCATTCCATATTTTCACTGGTGGCGTATTTCTCACAGAAAGGTAGGCTGCTCTTAAATCAGGTTTTTGGATGCTTTCTGTTGACTGCAACTTTTCTCAATCATATCATTGTGTTCTGCATAATTAGATAGTCTACTGCCATGTATGGCATCCTTTCATCTTTTTTTTTTCTACTCTTCCCAGTATGTTATTCTATGCTGTTTTGCTCAGTATGTGAACTACGTGCAATTCCTTCACTGTAGATGCTTCAATACTCCGTAAGGTCGGTAGGAAGCCCAAAAGTATGGTTAGCACAGCTAACTTGGAGGTGGAAGTGAGTTTTGTGCCAAATGTGACACGAAGAAGAGAATGCTACAGAAAGGTATTGAGGGAATGACTTAAAATTGATGGCTAGTTTGATTTTGGGACTTTTTTAGCATAGCTCTGCATAGGAGTAGCTGGCCGTCAGACAAGAAGAAAGAAAGAGGCAAGAGTGATATAGAAGAGAAGAAGGACTGTTGGCGGCAACTGTGGTGGGGCTGGTCTAGGATCCATCATCTGTTTCAGTCCCAAACACCCGAAAGCCATCAGGAGCCACCAGCACCAGTGGTGGCAGCAGTGATAAGGACCCTGGAGAAACCCTTGGCAGAAAATACCAGAGAGAATCATTCACATGAGAATCATTAGTGTGCAGCTTGTGATCACTTTGTGATTACTTAAGAGATTGGGGTGAGAGCTACAAAAACTTACAGATCCTCTTTTTTTTGTTTTTTTTTTTTTTTTTTTTTTTTTGTTTGTTTGTTTTTGTTTTTGTTTTGTTTTTGTTTTTTAATCAAATGTACTACTTGCATCAGAGTAGCATCAGGCTTTTCAGCTGTTCCAAAGGAAGAGACTGCTTTTGGCTTCAGCAAGAAGCGGGCCATTACTGCAGACCTGCTTTGTGCACTCAAACTTAATTATTTTTTTTCACATTCTGAATGCAATTAAAATAATTGCTGTTTTTATCTCAATGTAAAATATGGTAATTCTTGCTTCTGTAAGCAAAAAACATGACAGTCTCTTATAATTGGACGTGCTGAGCTAAAAAGATTTATGTACCAAGAATACAAATATGGAGTGTGTCAGTGGGAGCAAAGATGATACAATACCAGGTTGTAAATGTGCACATATATTCAAACAGTGTAAAATGCAAAATCTTGGCATGTTAAGCACTTAATAATCCAGGTCAATGTATGTTAAAAACCTTTACTAGACAAAAATAGCATGATAATACCAATATTCTCATGCACAAGATGATGAGTTTAGTGTGATGTGCTGTTTTATTGTTTTTTATTTGTCAAATGACTAGACTGTTATTCCAATTCAATTTTATGGTTCCTATCTGAAGGATATTAGTTCCGCATAAGTAGGATATGTTGCTTCAATTGTCTTTGCAGGACATGTAGTCATGATATTTTTCAATGATAAGCACTACGGAACTATTTATTAAATTTAGTGAATTAAATTAAATACAGATATAACTGTTTTATCCCATGATTAAATTATGTACAGACTTATACTGCATGTAAAACATAGTAAAGCCCAAGTTTAACTACACACAGTTTAATATAACAAACAATTCAAGCAATTTTGCTAATGTTTCTCTTTATTTGGTAGGATTAACATGTACTTTGTAAGCAACTTAAGCAACTTGGCTTCAGTAACTTTTTATTTATTTATTTATTTGTCACCTACCTGACTGCTCTGAAGGGGTAGTTTACCTGAGGTAGGTTACATGTTATTGTCAGGGAAATGTCTTTATGCTTTTGCATTAATGCAACCTGTATAGCACAGAATTTGCTTGGACTCTGGTCTTTTGCAGATATCAGTAATTTATTCTACTCTGTTTCTATTTTTTTTACCTCTTTACTTTTTTCACTATAAAGGTGTTGTACATTCTCTTTGGAAATATAAAAGATAAGCAAGACCTGTTTCTTTATGGAATGAGAAGGACTGTAAATATTTACATTTTTTTAGAAATATGAAATTACTAAGTAATTAATTAAGGTTCCACCTATTTTTAGCATTTTTTATTCTAATGATAGGATAATTTTTGAAAGATAAAATTGCATAACAACTTTTGGGAAAGATCTTAAAAAATATATATAAAAGAAGAAGAGCATATACATTTTGGGGTATGTGTCAAGCCACTAGATCACCTACAGTCTTCCGTTGCTCTCTGGTCAACAGTCTTGGGTCTGCAGTAAGTGGGATGAAAAATAATTTCTGCACCATGAGCTCTCAGAAGCGAAATCTCTTCTGATTGTCAGAATGTTTTAGCAATGATTTATCAATCTCTATTTGCACGAGTATAATCAACACTGAACATATCAGCCTGAAGGTCTGAAAATTACCAAAGCAGTTAAAGCATATAACAGGAATGTCCTAGGAGCTCTAAAATAAGCCACCTGTCCTGTGGTCCCCATTCCTGTACAAAATTGCTTGCTGTTCCAGCCTCCTCTAGGCAGTGGAAGACACCCTTTGCAATGCCGCCATGCAGAGGAGTTTGGGTCCCTTTCACAAAACCTGGACCCTCACCACCTCTGCCAAGTCCTTATGGCTCGTGGTGGCCAGGGAGAGTGCAACAGGCCTGGACAGGTGCTCAGCAGACACCCCTGGTGATGAGAGAGGGAGAGATGCTAGACCCACACATGGCAGGATGAGGATATCTTTTCTTCAAGGTACTGCCTATGTGTTTTAACTAAGATGCTGTTTACTTCAACAGCTGAATATTTTAGCCCTACTGTTTAGTGTGAGGCTGGTGTCTGGATTATTTTAGAAACATGTGGCTTACAGTGATGGAGGCAAGATTGTCTTAAGGGTGATCCCCTCTTTGGTTGAAACTCATCTTTATCTCCGTTATTTCTTGGAGAAATTCAGTGAAAGCATTAGGCAGCTAAATATAAACTCTAATGATAAATGACTGTCTTGAGAGCCATGGAGGAGAGCAATTAACACAGTTTAAAGCTTAGAATAATAAAAGTATGAAATTGTCTCCATAGAATGAGAGAAAGGACATGCAGTCGTGTTCCTCTGAAGTGTCTTGAGACACAAAACATCTTAAAATGAAAGAGCCCTTTTTGATTAGTAGAAAAACAGCAGGACTTGGCTCAGAGAAAGCTATCTTGCAATGAAATTGAAGAAAGCAATTTGGCTGAGAGCTGAGGGTAGAAATCAAATATATTTGGCTCAAATACTTTTCAGTCAAAAAATATAGAGTGTTTTGTTGCCAGTAGGGTAAAACAGATTTGATGAAAACTGGCACAGAGTACAGGATGAAAAAGAGCTCGAAGAAAGATGAAAGACAGTCAAACGTAGGAACATTGCCTAGACCTCAGCAACGTGAAAACAGTGAAAGCTGCCAAAGTACAGGGGAACTTGCCCATTGTCATCATGCTAGATGGAAATAGAAGCAAAAGGACTTCTAAACCCCATTCCTGCTCCTGATGAATAAAATACCTGATTTAGACAGGGGTAATTTTTAGACGTGGGTATCAAACATATCAGCCTTTCTCGCACCTCAGTACTGGCAGAGACTTTTAGGAGACACCTCTGAGTGTATTGATTTCACACTTTTCTCCCACTTACAGTTTGCTGGTTTTGGCTGAACATAGTGACACCTAACAAGCATTACAATATTACAAGTAATGCCCAGAGGAAGGAAAAGTTGTTACGAAAATCATACAAGGCTTTGCTGCACATACAAATACTGCTCCAGAAAACCTTGTCTTTTTAAACTGATTTCTATTGAAATTAGTGAAACGCTCTGTAGATGTAAATTAATAGTCTGTTATACCAAAACGATACCTAAGTTTATATAATATGCAGTATAACAACAATAGTGATATTTAATTCTTCTAATGACATGATATTTCTGTTACGTTACTTTGAACAGTTAAGTTCTGTTTTTTTTTTAGACATCACTAAGTAAACAATTCTCCAACACATTGTCCATAAATGTGAATAAATTTATGGAGGATTCTTCCATACTTTTGAACTTTTGAAGGCCACTGTTGTGCTGTCCTGTTCCAATTCATCTATTTTTTTTTTTTCATGAGGTCAAATTAGACATAGCCAAAGGGAGTCAGAAGCTTCCACTGCTGTTCAGGAAGAACAGATGTATTCCCATCACAGCTCCTCTGACCTTACTTTTCACTTAAGCAGTGCTGGGACAGCTGGAGTAACCTTAGTTCCTGATGCAGAGTACAACAGTGGTAGAGACATTATCTTTTCCTACCTGATAGTGACTTCCCAAAGCTACGATAATGGCAAACATTTTTATTTTTTAAACTGAATATCGATGTACTTCAGGCACAAAATGACTTATGATGCCCTTTTTCTTATTTTAGCACTTCTTTGTCATTTGAGCAGTATTTGATACAGGGGATCTGTAAAAGATTGAATTTTCTCTTTTTATGGCTTCTTTATGCAGTCGCCAGCCACACAGTGTCAGACAGTGGTCCGCACATTTATACAGATGCTGAATATGATTATGTTTCTGTATGTAACAAGATGGTGAGCACTACTGTGCATATTCAGCAGGGAAAATATTTCCTGCATCAAAATGTCATTTATCATATTATTAATTCAGATGAATGCTTTAAGATGTCTAAAAAGGTTTCATCAGCTGCAACAAGAGAGAAGGCATGGGAAAGCTCATGATAAATTCCTCCAGAATATTGCTGCTTATGTTGTCCTCCAGTTTGGCTTAACCCCGAAGTGCAGGCTGACCTGAATTCAGCTAAGAGAAATGTCATTTTTACTTAGTCCAAACAGACGTCATCCTGCCTGCTACCCACTTCCAGCCGGGCTGCGCAGTGTGGAGGTCTGGGTGGGTGGCATATTACGTTGGTCTCCGTAAGGAAGTGGCGCTTGTAGGTAATCCCCTGCGAATTCTAATTACATGAGCTGGGAAATGGTGGTAATGATGGATGTTGACAGCGGGTTTTCTCAGCATGTGACAGTCCGCCTTTATGAAGTGATGCAAAGCTGCCGCCTCGCCCACACATATTGCTGCTGGTCTGCACTGGGTGTTGCAGGGTTGTTTCAGGTGGCAGAGATCTGGATGTGTGTTTCTTCTGCAGAGTAATTTTTGTGCCCATGAACTTAATAATATACAGAATTGCCTCCTTTTACAATATGAAGTACTCACATCATATTTCTCATAAAATGCTGCCAGTTTCCCAACAGAAAGAGCCATCAACTTCTGGACAAAATAACAGTTAGCAATATTTTGTGATTACTCATTGTTTTCCACCTGACTCTGAAGAATTGGATTAATTAAGCCTTTCGACATCCAAATGAAGTAAGTGCTACATTAATAAAAACACGGATGGCACTGGAAAACCTAGTGTACATCCAAGAACCCATATTTTAACAGAACAAAATGCAGGTCAGCTTCCTGGTACATTAACGAAACCAAATAAGAAATGGATCTGTATACCAGCCTGATACAGTGCTCAAAGTGAAAGGCAGATAAATGCATTTTCTGGGCTCTATTCCACAGTCATTTTCCATTGGAAATCCATACCAATAACAAGACACCAGAAAGATCAACCTAGAAAGAGCTACCATAAGCCTCAGACTAAATATCAAGAATTTGGGGCTTTTAAAACCACTTTTTTTTTTTTTTTTTTTTTTTTGTGTGTGTGTGTGTGTGAAACTAATTGATCTGTCTTTCATAATTAAGAAATAAAAATTATGCATGTCAGAGAGCGTATGAATTTTACAAGGTATCATTTTATTCTTTGTGTTTACAATTATGAGGGAATGACTGTCCCTGCAATAGGTGAACTAATTAGTCTTGCAGACTATCAGATGAGGGTCATGACAAAGTAGAAGCACTTAAGCATCCCAATCCTTGTGACAAGGGATAGAGTATCTTATCTTTATTTATTCGTATTGCAACTCTCCTAAACAGTTTTCAGGCCAGCTAAACAACCTGCCAAAGGAATTCCTCAGGGAGGAAAGATGCCATGTTCCTCAGATGTTTTAGGTTGGTAGTAATACCATGGAGTAACAAACCCAAAACTTCTGAGGTGGAAGATGCTATATACTTAAAGCCCTATGCTGTGACAGCATTACCAAGAATACACAATCAACCTGTGCTTCAACACCAAGAAAAGGAGAAACAACAAACATGGAGTGTTCCTATGTCCTACAGGTGTTTTGGGGCTTCATGAAGATGCTGTTGGATAGATGGGGTATTTGGGGGGCATATGTTTTCTTCACAAACCCAAACTTTAGAAGTGTGATTGCTCTTAACCTCTGAACTGGGACTACCACGACATTCAGGGCATCCAGGATGTTGGAGATGGAGCTTGTCAACCCTGAGAGCTACCTTGCGGATCTGTGCAGCTTGAGGTTCTTGGTGCAAGGTCACTTTCTTTTTCTATTTTTTTTAAAATTCTTCTGGATCTTTTCTGTATTTGCTCATGTGTGGTTGAATGTCTCAAAGTCAAATGATTGGGCATGCATACTATGGTATATCTCTGCATACCATTATGTGTATGTCAACCACCCTTCCAGAGTGCAAAGTCTGATGAACATTACAGTAGTTGCATGGGATCCTCGCTTGTAGTTACTCATACATGTATTTTAGATACAGTTGGATGTTTTCTTAACAATTTTGTTTCATGCACTATCATCTCCATTTCAGGAATGCCTTATGTATCAGCAGATTTCCAGCAATATTCAGTCACTTATTAGTCCTTCTGATTTGCTTTAAAATGTTCACATTAATTTCATTGGAAAAATGTATTTTTTTTTATGTGTAATTAACAAAATAAATAGGTATTGTCAGTACTTCCTTGAAGAAAAAAATTGTATATACAGATCACTACAAATGAGAAATCATTAAATCTGTTTCTTTACATGATACTAGTGACTGGGTTTCTCATGGACACTTTCAAATCCAAAGAAAAAATAAGCAAGGAAAAATAACACATTCTGTCACAAGTAAGAAGCAAATGAAATATCTTTTGGAAACTTATCTTTAATTATCTATGTAAAATAAACAAACAAGGAAATGTGGAAGTGTTGCTTAGGTGGATTTTACTTTTTTAATTTTCATCATATTCCCCTCAGTGTTCTAACACATCAAACTTCATAAATCTGCCAGTCACTGTTAAAATTTGGTATGACAGACTGTAGGACTGGATCTGAAAGGATTTTTTGTTTCATTTGAAATGAATAGGCATAGACAACTGGAAAAAGCAAACAAGTCAAAAGAAGAGTGAATGAACGAGATGAAACAACATCAAGAAAGGAACACACGGGGAAAGGCAGAGAGTAATCACAGTGCTTGAAGAGATAAAGTGGCTCTGAAATGACAGAGAAGGCTCAAGGCTGCCCCTCAGCCAGAAGGACTGTCCTGCACCTCCCATCCTGTGCCCTGGGGTTATTTTTAACACTGTTTTTTAGGTAATTTCATTATATTCTTTACAGAAAAGAACAGAAGCACGGTGCGTCTTCAGCCTTAATTCCCATGTGTGCTTTGTGCTCCAAGAATTTCTTCCTCACGTCACATCTAATCTAAACCTCCCCTCCATTTGTTCAAAGACATTATTCCTAGTTCCATGGCTACACACCCTGACAGAGTCCCTCTCTGGCTTTCTTTTAGGTCACTTTTATGGGTAAAAACCCCTAATGGTGTCCCCCAGGGCTCAGTACTGGGGCCAGTCCTCTTTAATATCCTCGTCAATGATCTGGATGAGGGCATTGAGTGCACCCTCAGTAAGTTTGCAGATGACACCAAGTTAGGTGCGTGTGTCGATCTGCTCAAGGGTAGGAAGGCTCTGCAGGAGGATCTGGATAGGCTGCACAGATGGGCTGAGGTCAACTGTATGAAGTTCAACAAGGCCAAGTGCCAGGTCCTGCACCTGGGGCACAATAACCCCAAGCAGAGCTACAGGCTGGGAGATGAGTGGTTGGAGAGCTGCCAGGCAGAGAAGGACCTGGGAGTGATGGTGGACAGTCGGCTGAATATGAGCCAGCAGTGTGCTCTGGTGGCCAAGAAGGCCAACGGCATCCTGGCTTGCATAAGAAACAGTGTGACCAGCAGGGCTAGGGAGGTGATCGTCCCCCTGTACTCGGCTCTGGTGAGGCCGCACCTCGAGTACTGTGTTCAGTTTTGGGCCCCTCGCTACAAGAAGGACATCGAGGTGCTTGAGCGGGTCCAGAGAAGGGCGACGAAGCTGGTGAGGGGCCTGGAGAACAAGTCCTACGAGGAGCGGCTGAGGGAGCTGGGCTTGTTCAGCCTGGAGAAGAGGAGGCTCAGGGGTGACTAGGTTGGACTAGGTGATCTTGGAGAATCTAGATGATTCTGTGATTCTTTAAGGTTAGGTGGCAAAAATGCAGGAGCTAGCACATTGCAGCCCTATCTACCTTGTTCCTCATATTCCACATGACATTTTCCAGCTCAGGCTCTAGCCTCTGATCAGTGTAACAGAGAATCATAGAAACATTAAAGTTGGAAAAGACCTCCAAGATCATCTGGTCCAACCATCACCTTGTTAGCAGTCACCCACTGAACCATGTCACTAAGCACCACGTCCAACCTTTCCTTGAACACCCCCAGGGACGGTGACACCACCACCTCCCTGGGAAACCTGTTCCAATGCCTGACTGCTCTTTCTGAGAAGAAATGTCTCTCAATTTGCAAACTAATACTCCCCTGGTGCAACTTGAGGCCATCCCCTCTAGTTCTATCAGTAGTTATCTGCAAGAAGAGGCCTATCCCCTGTTCACCACACTTTTCTTTCAGGAAATTTTACAGACCAATAAGGTCTCCTTGAACCTCCTCTTCTCCAGACTAAACAACCCCATCTCCCTCAGCTGATCCTCACAGGACTTGTGTTCCAGGCCCTTCACCTGCTTTGAAGCCCTTCTCTGGACATGCTCCAGGTTGTCTATGGTCCTTGCTCAGTTGCTTGTTTCACACAGTTATTACCACAAGTGGCCTTACCCCAAAAAAAACAAAAAACAAACAAACAAAAAAAAAAACAAATGCGTTTTTCTTTTTTTTTTTTTTTAATTTTATTTTATTTATTTTACCTGAGATTATTTGTATTATAGACAAGCAGACTGTCCTGAACAACAATATATTTTTCCTTCTCACTCACTGGTTTTCATTGAAAAATGTTGCCTTTCCAACTGAAGTTTGATGATCATAACTTTCTATTTCTTGAAATATTTTATCCAAATAAGAGGTCAGAAGGCAAGGATTGGGATTACTTATTCTGCTGATGAATTACCCATAAAAATTTAACTCCTCAGTAGCTTTACAAATGAAATAACTTTTATGTTCTGCATAAAAGGCCTTTATTGGCCTTGAACTATGAGACTGCTGCCAGAGTAGAGGTATAGTTGACCTCCTCTTTGCAGGCTACCCCCAGTCCTTCAGCATTGTCCTCCCAGCATCAAGTAAATGAGTGAAGTGTTCTGGCGTCCCCTCATGACCTCCAAGTCAATAGGCAATAAACTTGAGAGCCAAATTATTTCTCATTTACAGTACTCTGGCTGTATCTCATGCAGGACAAATCTTGGCAGCGTCATCTTTACTTCTTTGTTTCTTTTGCTGAGAAGAGATCATAATGAAGTATAGGGAAAATTAGGTGTATTTAAGAGTTTTATTTGCCATATATCAGCTCTGCAGAGATTCTCACCCCATTGACTCCCAAAATGCTGTAAGAATCCTGAAGTTTTGAAGCAGTAAAGAGTTTTGTTTTTGTGCGTGATGTGTTGAAATACTTAAAATCTTTAAGGAAAATGTTAGGCTGGGCTGACTTTATTCATTCTGCCATCTTGTAAAAATATTGTGCCGCTTCCAGTGAACAACCAGAGGCAACCCTGTGTTACTGCAGCAGCAACGCGCCCCAGCCATCCCCCCTCATACATCCACCCAGCCCAGTGATGCTTCACCATTTAGTGGATGCCAGTGGGACAGAAGTCATCAACAATGCCTGTGCACTGTTTTCTGATGTTTCATAGTATTTCGTATTGTGAATTACCCAGCTAGAAGTTAATTTTTTAATAATAAGATTTTTTTTTTTCATATTTGTCTTCATTTTCACAGGCAGTCTGTTTCATATGTATCCACAGTTGTAAAAATCCTGCAACTAGAATTAAGGTATATGAGCAACCTATAGTTACTACAACAGTTGCTTAAACACAGAGAAAATTACTTTGTTTTTGTCTTTTATTAGTTACTTTTTGTTCAAGACAAGGTTTGCCCTGTCTGACTATGGGCCATCTGTGATCAGTAATGAGATGGGTAAGATGCAGCCTTCCTGAAGGAAAGGAAAACGTTAGGGAAAACAGGTGCTGAATAATTGCAGGTACACCTGGCCTTGGCTAAGATAAAACAACTCTTTTTGGGAGTGATTACTTACAGTTACCTGCGTGTTATGAAAGAAGCTCACGTCAGAACTGAACATGAAAAACAATGTGCACACTTATCACATTAGACTGCCTGGGTATAATGAAGGTATCAACTCAATTGCTTTCAGGCCACTTCCATGCCACAGATCAGCTTCCAGAACAGTTTTGCTTGGTGGGAAAATGCCAAAAGTCATGCCTAATCTGTGAGTGGGTTTGAGAGTAATGGTTATGATTTCTCAGGGTGAGCAGAAGTTAATTTCTTGTGGTATGCTGTGGTTTGAAAGGACTTGTGTTAGTTTCATGCTACTAAAATAGGGAATTCTCTGGTCATAAGGATACAGATTCTTTCCAGCATATAACCCAACAAACAGATACTAAATACAACACTCTTTTAACATTCAAAGGTATTGAATACTGAAGAAATAAATTTCAAGTGAACCGTATAAATAATCAGCTGATAAACAGATGGCTAATGTGATTAATAACAGGCAGCAAAGTCTTCCCTTTCTATTGAGAAGTCACTTTAGAAAGTGCAGGAGCTCAGAGAAATTAAGATTACCATTGCCTGAACCACAGAAATGTGGTCCTTCAGCGGTGGCTTCATTTTCCAGACTTGCGTTTTTTGGCCTCAATTCTCAGTGTGGCCGACAATTTGGGAATTTAAACACAGAAATAATGGCATGTGAAGTTAAAGTGTGTGCAAATATTTGTTGGTAGACATCTGGTCTGAGATTTTCTATGCTCAATTCAAACTGTAAAAATAATAAAATATCCAAATTTCATATATATCTGTAGAGGTTGTCATGTGTATGCAGGTAATTAGATAACAAGTTACAACCACTTGCATCTGTCATCCAAACATGCAAAAGAGTACCCAGAAAATATGACATTGTGCTCACAGCTCTGAAAATCTGTCTGCTGATGAACGCTACACTCGCCATCTGGCTTCTGCACTGTAGATGACTTTACAAGCCCTGAAAATTCAGTATTGCTTGGGCTTGTGCTGGATCTCATGCACCAGATGGCACTTGCGCTGAACTTGGCTCTCAAGTAGCTGGCCACAAACTGCTGTGCATTTTATCCATGCTGTAATAATGTTTGTCATTTAGGGAAACTTGAGTTTACCTGCACAATTTGTTTCTCCCTCTTAATATGCCAAAGTTCTTTCTGTCATGCACATTAAATACACATGCACTTACAAACTTTTGAAAAAGCTGCCATCAAGAAATAAGCCATAAAAGCAACTGAAAAAAGCAACCCTATAAGCATATGTCAGTCATAAATTTCATATTGAAGTTACAAATGAAGAAAAAAAAAAAAGGTCAAAAAAATATTAAGTAATATTAAAAATGAGGGAAACATCTATCATTTCTTAAGTGTCTTTGACCACTAAAAGTATACTGAAAGTATAATCAGTTGTTTTAAACTTCATATGGTCTAAATTAGGGAATAGAAACATCAGCCAAAGGGAAAATCTGGCATTGAGTTGGCCCAGCAGGACTGTAAAACCTTGGCTTTCTAGGCTTCTAGGTACTTATTGGGAATCATTTTCATGTTGTTATTGTCTATGTCAGTTTCTCTTTATGAGAAACTCTTAAGTGCATTTTATGTTGGCTATTTTATATTGTCTGTAAATTGACAGATGCAAGCAGTAGCAGTTAGATATTTAATTGTCAATTTGCACATCTGAATTCTGTCAGGATAATACAGACCTTTAATCAATCAAAGCATAATGAACATAGGATATGTTTTTAAATCTGTCCCCACAGCATTTACATCTCCATCAGGTGTTTTATTTCTGTCTGCTACCACATGCTGTGTCCCCAGTGAGTACTGCGGATATAGACTGCTGGATATATCCAACACAAGCAAACAAATTCCATCACATTAAGTATCTGTAACTCAAGAGAGGAATAGGCAAGCTTGTGGAATATCATACTAAATGGCACTCAGGGCAAAAGCAATGCCAATATCAGCTACCTGTGGCTGCAGTTCTTTTACCCATGGTAGCTCTAGTGTTTTAGATACACTTTGATTTTATACTACTTACTCCTGTCAATGTACTCTGGAAATTATTTGGTCTCTTCCTTCTTTCCCTGTCCTTTTCAATTTCTTGTTATCAGATTACCACGGATGCTGTGTGTTGCTTTCTAGTCTTGTTGCTCTCCACCCCTTTCCACTGCATTCTGCCTCACAAACACTGACAGTTCTGTTTCTTCTTCCATTTTCTCTTCCTCATCTAGAGTCACTGAAGACTAATGCTGTCTGAGTCTGAGCTACTCTCTTAAATCCCATCCGAATGAATCTCAAAATCAGTCAAAAGGCATTTGCCTAATTCTTAGTGCGCTGTAATAGGATTTTTTTTTCTTTTACATCTTTTGTTAAAAAAAAAAAAAAAAAAACAACAACCTATAAATCACTTCTTGAGATGATTATCTGTCATCCCCATACTAATTCAGAAAGTGTCTTCTCTCTCTCTCTTTTTATATTTATTTATTTATTTATTTATTTATGTCTGTTAAATGTTCCTGAGACAACGCAGAAGAACATTGCCCAAAGACAATAAATGTAGAGGAACAGACAATGATGAATAAAGTCACTCTTTCTCATCTTTCTTGTGATAAAAACTGGGCTGTCTTTGACTTTGTTTCAAATAGTGATAAAACAATCTTTAGACCATAATGTTTCTTGTATTGTTGATTTGTGTAGGCTAGCTTTGAAATACAGAACTTCATGATTTTCAGTGTCACACCTGTAATCCCCCAAATAATAATTCATCAATAGTCAATTCAGGAATAATTAGCAATGAATACTCATCTAAGCATAGTTGCTCTGGAGCACCAAGATGCTGTCATGTTTCTGACAAGTAAATATGTCTCTTTTTAAAGCCATTCATTCATTACCAGAATAGTCAAACGAAATATAGTCACAGCTTGCCCAAAAATTCATTAAGGAAACGTGATAAAAACCTTCATTTCCAACCTCAGACATTTAATGAGTCAGTAACTGTTCTCCTTTTTCAGATCAAATGCATAGAAATATAAATTACAGGGAAACTTCAAAAATAAGAAAGATCCAACATAAAAAAAAAAAAGCTTATTCAAATGCCAGAATACTAAGGGAAAAAATCTAAAATGATCAAGTCCCACAGCAGACAAAATTTTAAAAATCAAACCATACTCATTTAAAAGCAACCCAGCAACCCAGAACATAAAGTACTTTTGTATCAATTACTTCCCAAGGAAAATAAATAAATAAATAAATAAAAAAGCATAGTTAGTACTTAAAGTTACTTGTTATGATCTTAATACAGATCTTAATTGCAGTTTTACTAAATACACTTGTTTCCATTGGGATATATTGGAGTATTTGGAGTATTTATTCATTTTTAGTAGCATTTCTATTCTTGTGGATGCTGATCAAAAATGTTACTTTCAATTTCACCTTTTCCAAGCTATAACAACAAGAAACGTGTAGCAGCAAGCTGAATAATCACTGGGTTCCCAGGAGGCAGGTTCATTGAGTGCATTTGAGCAGGTTCGGAAAATGCAGAAGTGTGACCTAAGCAGAGAGTAGAAGCAGCACCGTCCTGTCACACCACCAAAGCTTTGTCTCCCGAACTTGCTGTCTGAACTCCCAACATGCTGCTCGTCATCAGGTATGTTCTGCACTGTGTTACCTCCCCTCTGAATGCCTTGCAGCAGCTGAGGAATCAGCTTTGTTGCCTCACAACTTGTCATATGAGGAGGTAGGTAAAAAATAGTGATAGATGTACCGTGGGGGGGTAGGCATGAAGGGATGGAAGCGCTCTGAAATCCTCCATGAAAACATACAACAAGTGTTCACTGAGAAACAAGGAGGCTGAGCTCCCCCAGTTCTGGTGTATGTGAAGGGAAGGGAGAGCTGCTCAGGACTTTATCTCAGGACTAAAGGCTCTGACTTCTGCTGGCACATCAGCCACAGCATTAGCACAGCTAGGGGAGACGGCTTTCTGGTTACTGCTTGGGAGCTAGGGAAAGGGATGAGGATATACCATTTATTTTCTCTGGTCTCGATGATCTTGAGGTCTCTTTCAACCTAGAAATTCTGTGATTCTGTGATTCTGTAACAGGTTTTCCCTTCCCGGCCCCATTTGCAAAACTGCTTTAAGCTTTGGCTAATTTAGTCTCCATAGAAGTGGATCACGGATGCAGCACAAAGAGGAGCAGCAGATGGCCTTGTAGTTGGCATGATTATCCCCAATGCAGGTGATCAGCAGCTCCGAAATCTGCGAAGAGCACGGAGAGCAGAAAAGGAGGAGGCAAACTCAGAAACTACTCAGTGGAGTCTCTGTAGCTGTGGGGTGGCCAGTACGAGAATGGCACCAGTAGCTCCCAGTGAGGTGGAGGTTGTTTTGGGAACCAGAACAAAAGGCAAACATACCAACAAAAAACTCACAGCAATGGATGCTCAGATGTACATACTAGGAATGACAACTACAAATACAGGTCCTCATACTGAGGAGGACTCTGGAGGCTGGTAAAGATTGTTATAGCTCTGGAGCACCAGAGACAAATATTGGAACCTCAGGTCTGTGCTGAAATTTTTATTTCTCTAGAACTGCTGAAAGGGACCAAAAGCAAATTGTCAACAGTGCAGCTCAAACCATGGGCACACAAAGCCTGGAAGGTGGCTGTTGAGTAAAATTGCAGCTGAAAGAATACATCAGGACTAAACTTTATATTAGAGTACAGTTATATGGCTACAGAAAAGTCTTTTGGTTCTCAGTGCAACCAGAAAATAAATCAAAAAAAAAAAAATTGAGACAGACAAATTGAAAAAAAAAAAAAAAAAGGTACAGAGACGGCCAAATATTCTTTTATTTAGGTAATTTGATAGGTAGTTTTTGACAGAAAAAGACTGAATTTACAGACAACCCAGGCACTAAAACTCTCAGTGAAAATTAAGAATCAAACATTTTTTAACTTCACACCAAATATCTATCTCCTTAGACAAGAAAACAGCTTAAAATATATGACCCAGAGGAAAACTCAGGCAGCTATATATAGCCAGATTTATAGTTTGCACAAGCAGTATAACACAGCTACTAAACTCAGTCTTCCTCCAAGAAGTTCAAGATATGCCAACAACAGTAGAAATACAGAGAACAATTTTTTTTAGAACAAAGGTTTTGCCAATGAAGGGGAAAAATATGTGGAATACTAATTGCTGTGTTACACAACACTGGACAGCCTTGAAGGTATTTTTGAGGAAAACAAACAAACAAACAAACAAACAGTAATTAAACATTTGATAAAATATAGAGCAGCAAGTTAGTTAGATAGACAAGGAAAGAGCAGGTCAAGTATACTGTCAGATCATAATGTGTTCAGACTGAAATGCAATAAAGAAAAACACTTAAGAAGGCTAGGACAGATGTGTGCTTAAGATTGATGCAATTGTGTCTCAGACTGGTACTCCAAAAGTCCAACAGTCATGAAGTATTGCTAATTACTTGAAATGCACTGCTTGACTAGGCTTATGTAAAGCATAACATAAGACCCAACAAAATGATCTGGAGACTAAAACACAAGGTATTTACATTCTGTGCCAGAAATCACTGTGGTCTGTGGAGGAATTCATTCAGGAAAAGACAATCTGTAAAACAGATATATGTCATATGTTCAAAACCAGAAAGAGCGATAGTATGAGTTTATATAGATTTCCATTATTAACAATAATTTGGTAATAGAAGGGAATTAAATAAACTATTTTATGAGAAATTATAGTGAAAGGAACTTGACATTTTGGTGACTGAAATAATGGAAAAAGGCAGTGTGATTCATATTATATATATATATGTATACATTTTTACGTGTAAGCTCCAAATGATTTTTCAGTCAGCCTTCTTTTCCATTTCTACTAATGCTGGTATTACAGGACGGAGGAGGAAACGAAGGAGACAACATGAGTCCTCCACAACCCCAGCTTTCAAATAGACTTGTAATTGCTCATTGAGTTGCAGGACCACAGTGACATTTCAGGTATCGAGAAGCAGTTCTAAATCTGAGTAATATTAACCTTGGGGAAAAAAAAAATAGAACAACAGCAAAAATAAATAAATAAATAAAATCTTGCATCCTCTCAACATATTGAGAGGTTACAAAACATGCAGGCTGTTTGGAGGGGAGATGGTTTGATGCAGAGATGACCTGCAAATAAGTAAAATTCTAAGAGAGAAATATAATCATTAGACTCTCTAAAGTTGTCCAAAAGTAGTTGATGTGTGTTGACTGTAAAGACCAGTAAATTTTGAGGATTTTGTAGTATTTGGAATGCTAATTTATGAGCATGATTGTGTTCCCCAAATAACTATACAGGCAACATCTGGAAGAACAAACAGGAATTGAAGAAAGGGCTCACCACTGTTGATGCTTCAGCAGAGATTTGATAGCTGTAAAGAACTACTGCTAGAAAGGTTCACCCTGAAAATCTTAGATACTTAACATTCACACAAATCTACCAATATGTTTCTGGACCCGCAAGAGTATAGAAAAATGGAAAAGTACCGAAAAATGAAAAAGAATAAAAGTGTTGTAAGAAGATTTAAAAGGCACCATGCTAAGGCTAAGGAACCAGGCAGACTCTGAAGGATGAGATGCTTAGCAACAGGAGAAGCTATAACAGGATGAATATAGAGGGTATCTGCCATATTAAAACTGATTGCTTTGTTTTATTTTGTTTTGTTTCTCATGCTAAAATAAATGTTTTCTGGTTCTAGGAAGACTCAGTGTCTAATAAAGTAGCCTGAACATCATACCTGCAGAGACACAGAAGCTATGGAGACACAGGTCCCAGCCTAAGGGAAAATTGTGCAATTTCACTGAAAGCTAGGCAAAAGCCTAAAAACATCCCTCCTAAAAAGTGCTCTCAGGGAGACTGTGAAGGGCAAGAAGCTGAACCACTAATCCTCGCAGATGCTAAAGGCACACTAGAACCTATACTAAAGAAAATATTGAGGAGAGCTGGAAAAGTGTCGGTGCTTGCCCATTGCTCTAACAGATAATGAAGTTGGAAGTTTGTGATTGTCGTGGTTCCGCTCGAGTGGGCAGCCGAGCTCCACCACAGCCGCTCTCTCACTGATCCGGCGTGGGCTTCCCACAGGCAGCAGCTCTTCCAGAACTGCTCCAGATGTGGGTCCGTACCACGGGGTCCATCCCTCAGGAGAAAACTGCTCCAACCTGGCTCCCCCACGGGCAGCAGCTCCTGCCAGGTCACCTGCTCCTGCGTGGGCTCCTCTCCACGGGCTACAGGTGTGGCCCGGAATCTGCTCCGGCAGCGGTCTTCCACAGGCGGCAGATGTGATGACAAAAAACCCTCGGACCAATCAGCAGAGATAACTTTAACAGTCAGTACGATTATTTTTTGTCAGTCCTAAGCACTGATGAGTTTCACAATATAAGAATAAAAAAAAATGAGGCTGGAGCTGAGATGCATCACAGAACAAAAAAAGAAAAATTGATGAACTCATTCTGTTGTGAAAAAAATATTTGTCATGCAAAAAAATAAATATTAACGTAGTGGAAGAGGTCAAACAGCTAACCCAATACCACCAATTACTGAAGATCCTATATATATATAAGCATAATACATATATATATATATATATATATATATTATATAATGTATATAATATACTTTAAAAAAATATTATATTATTCTCTATATGTACTTGTTCATATTCTAAAAACAGCACGGGTACAGTATGGAGCAGGCAGGTAGTAGATGGCACTTTGAAAAGCTAGTGTTACATGTAGACATGCTTGTTAATGTTTGCATGTGTTAACTGGAGAAAACCCGAAGTTGTCAGCCAACAAATATAGAAGAAAATTGAGGCTGCATAAAATTTCTAAATTGATATTACAATTTAACACTAGCACTAATGCAATTTGGTGCTAACAATAATTACCAAAAAGTGAGCCAGAACTCAGTAAAAAAAGAGTTTTATATTCAATGCTGGAGATTTGAAGGGGAAAAAGCCTGCTAACAGCAGAGAAATTGCTCTGCTCGGTGCTATAGAAGGGGTGACATGCTTCTTGCCATTTGCAAGGCTATCTTGTTGGACCTCTCTCTGCTGTGGGATTTCCCTCCCAGACAGCTATACAGTCTGACCACATGGCTGGGAGTGCTGTGCGTGCTTTACGGTGCATCGCTGTGTCTTTGCACCAACTTGTGCCTCTGCCCTGCCTTCCCAGGAGCTGCATTAGACCTGGCCACACAGGTTGTTGGAGGAACCATGTCAAGTGTAAACAGCAATGATTAAAGAAATAGTTAAGTAACATTAGCAGAAGGCCAGCAAGCAGTATTCTTGAAATATTAGAGACAAAGATACATACGGAAGGAATGGAAATCAATCTCCAGTAAATTGACTCAGCTTCTCGTAACATCCTATAATACTCACAGTACTTTGTTAATACAGAAAACATTTTGAAGCTTGCAATGCTATACAGTAATGGCTGAATCTGGGCTCAATCTAATTGCCACACCCCAAAAACTCTATAGCTGGTTAAAAATATTCAGAACTGCAGTAAGGAGATGAAAAATTTTCCAGATCTTAGCTGTGATTGGCTTTGTGAGATGCTATGTTATGTCAGATTAGAAGAGCCATATGTAGTAGGAGCATAATTGTATAAAATCCAGGAAGAAATGTACTCTTTACTGTATGTTCTTGGGTGAAGAGAGGACTTGTAGTACTGCCTATAGCTAAGGATGCCTGAAGCTTCAAATTATATCACATGGTTTTAATGTTTTTAAAATTTTATGTATTTGTTTTAATTTCAAAGCCTTTAACTATTTTGGCTGCAACTTTCCGTGGAGGATTTTTGTCTCGTGCCGAATCCCAATTTGGAAGTTTCAGGTAAAAATACTTTTAGCCATGGCCTAAAATGAGTAAAACAATGTCGTTGCCTGCAGAATACAAAAGTTCTTACAACAAGCTGTAGGAAAATTTAAATGACTACTGTTTATCAGATATCACAGATACCACATCGCAAGACCTGAAATATGCCAGTGGGTTGCCTGTGTCCCAATGTTACTGTGAGAGAAAAACAAACAACAACAAACCTTCAAAGCTGTACTTAAGAAATACATTATAGAAAAAAAAAATAAAAAAAAAAAAATTGTCATTTAAAATATCACTTAGATGAAAAAAAGGAGACAAATTCATAATAATTCACTGAGGAAACATAAAGAAGAGGACTAAATGGCAGCACTGAGCATGTGCAAATGAGGTTAAAATGCAGTTCCAGGCTGAGAAAGACCAAAATCTTGTTCAGCCTTTGATCCTAAGGCCATCGCCAGTCAAATATTGCCTCCGTAGCTATCTTGTTTATATTTCACAATACGACCACCTTTGCTGTATTTTAGATTCTGAATAATGGGAGAAAAGATGCTGTTTCAAAAGTAGGAGTTAACTGAGAACTTAGGTATATGTCCAAGTGTCAATACATATGGGTAATGACGTGAATATCAGAGTCTACAGGGTAATAATTTATTTTTCCAAGAAATAACCAAAAAAAAAGAGAGAGAGAGAGATGTTTATTTAATCTAAACCAGTGGAGAGAGATTGGTTTTGGAGCCAGTCATTAAAAGTGTTAGGAAATAGATTTTATAAAAATCACAGTGTTTAGCATTGAGTGCTACCTTTGTTTTATCAGTTTAAATTAAACTGATTAGCGTAATGACATACATAGAGAGAACAAATACAGTTCTGAGAAGATTGTAGTCACTTTCCTCACAAAATGTTCTTCCCTTTTTGACATTTATAATTGATATGTTGGGGAAAAAAATCTTTGCTATGAATCTCCTCAGTTTCAGAAACTCCATGTTTGAAATACCAGATCTCTCTTTTGTGTGTGTGTTTTGTTTTAGCTTATGAAACATCGTTTCAATGGGGTGTAAATAAATGTTTTCAGATACTCTTTTTTATTTCCAGGGCTAATAAAAGCTTGTTTGTTCATTTGGAAAAGCGTCATCCCCAGCTGTTACAGGTGTTACATCCATGTTCTTTTTCAATGTTGAGATTTCCATCTGAGTGTTGCTTGATGTCTTGCTGTGATCTTTCTGCCAGGTTCAGATTCAACTTTAATAAATGAATGTAGCTCAGAGAATTCAGTGTGCAGAATGACTCATTTTATTATAGAACTGTTTATGGTGACTTGATTTGAATTAACACTAGAATAATCCCACTCTGCCTGTTACAGTGCTGCCATGTACGGCCTCCTGGTCCCAGATCCACCTCACCCCCAGGAAAATGAGCATTTCTGCAACTAAACAGCCTAAGCTACTTTGACCTTTTTCTGTCATACACAGATCCACTCTCTGGTTGGATAAAATGGACAAGACTTCAACAGATTTGGAAACTGTGACATAATGACATGATTTTAATGTTAGGATAATGCTGGGTCTGGTGGCAGCCAAATCAAGAGGCTTGCCTGCACAGTATTTGGGACCTCTCGGCGCAGAGGTTGTAGCCATGCAGCAGGAGCTGGACTGCAAATGCTGCTGCACGGTGCCTCGTGCCCACTTCTCCTTCCTGCCAGTGACTCCCAGGCAGCATCGCGCTTACCGGATCAGCAGATGTAGGAATAAAGCTTACACAAGTAACAGACTTCCCATATTTCCTGTATTTGGGAAAGTTTAATGTAAAAAAGTATAACGAAGTTCCATTTCAGCACATTTCTGTGTGGTACCTACAACATCGGACAGATATAGCACATTAAGTTCCAAAGGCCAACAAAACATCTGTTTTCGCCCATTTCTGTTTGGCAAAAGTCATATTGTCAAATGCCCGGCTGCAACCTTCCTTGGGAAAGCTGAATCAGAATACAGTTGCCCTAATCACCAGCTGGTATGACGAAGTGATTTGGATTGAAACGCAATCCAAACTCCAGACACAGGTATGGCTCACTTTATGCAATAAATATTTATTTACTTCAATCTGTTCTGAAGTCATCCTGCTGCTGTTACTTTAATTAAAATAAGAAACTTCAGACAGCATTCAGCATCCAAAATGGAGTGATGGAGCCACTGGTCTGGCACACTGTGCTGAGGAAACAGAAAATATAATTATTTACAACTGTCTTCTTTCTAGAAAAAGCATAAGTCAAGATTAATGGACTTTTTTTTTTTTTTTTTTTTTTTTTTTTTCCCCCGATGCACACTTGCAGGAAACAGCGAAGGCTGAGCTATAAATCCGCATGTAGAGCTGCAGAAGGGCAATGTGCCTTGAGACACCTTCGCTGACAAACCCGGTGCGTTGTGTCGCGCCCACGGCGCTGGCAGGAGCAGTTTTAGGCTCACCTTTCTCCAGCACCGCGCCTACAAGGTGACTCTGGCGAGCGGCCGGCCTGCACCCTGCCACCTCTCGGGGAGGGTGCGCACCCTGTGCCCCCTCCCCAAAAATCTCCTCGGTGGGCGGCACTGCCCGTGGAAACCCCTCTCCCGGAGGCGGTTTTTCTTTTTTTATTTTTATTATTTATATTTTTTTTTTCCTTGCCCCATGGAAACCCCTCTCCCCTAGACGTGCTTTTAAATTATTATTATTTTTTAATTTCCCCCTCTTCTCCTCCCCCCACCGCAGTCTAAATAAAGATGCCGCTGCTTATTTTTTATTTTTTATTTTTTATTTATTTTATCTCCCCCGCTCCCGGGAGCTGCCAGCGGGTAAAATGCAGCATCACGGCGCTGCCGGGCAGAGCACGCTGCCCTCCGCGCGGCTGTGCTCAACGCAAAAACACACATACATATAAAAAAAAAAAAAAAAAAAAAAAAAAAAAGAAAGAAAGAAAAGAAAAGAAGGGGGGGGGTTGGAGGGACAGGCTAAGCCCACTGTGTCCTCGCAGCATATATAGGCGAGCCCGGCGGTAACTTTGGCTGCCTCCTGCCTTCGCTGCGGGGCCGGGGCTGGTGCGGGGGCTGTTGGTGGCAGTGTCGGTGGTGGCACTGGTGGTGGTGGCAGCGGCAGCAGCAGCACCAGCAGCAGCACCAGCAGCAGCAGCAGCAGCAGCAGCAGGCGGCGCCGCTCCGTCCCGGCCCGCCGGGGGCTGAGGGCTCCGAGCCGGCCGGGCTGTGCCGCCGGGGCCGCCGCCGGAGGAGGATGGAGCCGGGCAAGGAGGGTAAGCCCGGCGATGCCGAGCCGGCCGCATCCTTCCAGGCCCGGCTGTGGAGGAACCTGCAGCTGGGGGGCAAGCGCCGCACTGCGGAGCCCCCGGCCCCAGCGAGCGCCAAGGGGGAGCCGGCGGCCACGGGGCGCTGGGGGGGGCTCCGGCGGCGGCGGCAGGCGCTGGACCGCGTCTTCTCGTCCTCCCAGCCCAACCTGTGCTGCTCGGCCGCCGAGCCCCCCGAGCAGAGCGGCGAGGCCGGCTCCGCCCTGCGCCGCCCGCCCGAGCACCGGCCGCCCCCCGGGAAGGCCCCGCCGGCCGCCCGGTCAACCCCCGCCGCCCCCTCCGCCCGGCCGGGGGGCGAGCAGGGTCCCGGGGGCGGCTCCGAGCCGTGCCGGCGGCCCGGGGCGCACCTGTCCCACCAGAAGAGCTCCTCGCTGCCCAGCACCGCCTGCCTGGAGCAGCTGCTGCAAGGCTCGCCCTCCGCCGGCACCAGGAGCCAGGCGGTGAGTCCCCGGGGTCGGGCACGGCGGGGGGCAGCGGGACCCCCGGCACCGAGGGGCGAGCCGGGGTGGGTGGCGGGGTCGGGGCGCGCTGGGGTGGGTTGGGCTGCACCCGGGCTGCCCTCCTCCCCTGCCCCCTGCTTCCTCTGCCTGTCACTTTCTGTGTGTGTGTTTTTTGTTTTTTTTTTTTTCCCGAGGCAGCCCAAATTCTGTGTCTTGGTGGCACAAGGGGGATGTGGAGCTTGTAGAGGGGTCCAGCACGGAGGGACGGAGGTGATTAAGGGATTGGAGCACTTGTCCTCTGAGGAAAGACTGAGGCCTGTTTAGCCTAGAGGGGACGGAGGGGGGATCTTGCCAACCCCTACAAAAACCTGTGTAAAGAGGATGGGGCCAAACTCTTACCAGTGGTGACCGGTGATAGGATGAGGGGCGATGGGTATAAACTGAACCACAGGAGCTTTCATCGCCACCTGAGGCAGAACTCTGTGCTTTGGGTGACAGAGCACTGGGACAGGCTGCCCAGAGAAGTTGTGGGATCTCCTGTGATCCTCAGCACAACGCCTGCGGGCCGTCCTGCGTGACATGCTCCAGGTGTGACATGTGTGACATGGACCAGAGGAGCTCTGGAGGTCCCTTTCAACCTCAGCCATTCATTGTGGTTCAGTGGCCCCGCTTGCGCACGCCTAATAAATGACAGTAATTAGCGAATCCGTGCGCCGCCACCACTGCGCGCTGGTGGCACAGAGTCCCCTCAGTGCCCAGGGCAGGGCAGCAGCTCCAGTGGGTGTCACATTGGGGTGAGGTGACGAACCCTGTAACAAACCTGCCCTCGGGCCTTGCCGTCTGTCCTGTCCTGACGTCTTTAGGTTTGGGTTGCAGGAATTACAGGAGTTTTACTCTTCTGGGTAGCACAGGCCGTTTTAAAGGCTACCCCACCTAGCAGCTAATAAATGCGAAAAGCGTCTTTACTTTTTTTCAGTGCTGTTCCACGGCTGCATTCAGCAAAGAAACAGAGCATTTATTTACCAAACATGCCAATTGTTATTTACTTGCAGTTGAATTACTCTTATTTTGAGCAAGGTACAGTCACAACATTTGGAAGGAATGCTGCTAATCCAAACAAAGTGATACCCAAGCTTTCCAACAGTTGTCTTTAATGAGCAGGATTATGGCCAATTTCTGCAGGCAATTTCTAGCATTAACCCGGGCAGTGCCTGCATACCAAAACTGCTGTTTCTGGTGTTAAGTAAAGCTTTTCATGTCCCTGGCTTGTTGGTGGAGCTTAGAGCCGCTGCTCGTGATGTTTATTCCGAAGAGATGAGTTGAAACAGCTGTTTCGTGGTCCCATACTCAGCATGTCGTCTGTCCTTCCCATCGCAGGAGGTAAAGTCTCACTCAGGTTATTTAACCTGGTTTAATTCACCATCTTCCTTGGGCTATAGGGTGGGAGTGGGAACATGACTCACAATATAAAGCGCTGCTGGATGCTCTCCATTGGTGTCTGGTACTCCTCAGAGGCCTGTGCGCAGCAAGTAACGAATTCTGTGACTGTCTCGGGTTTCCAGTTCAGTGTATTTCAGGAGTCAGGTCTTGTATGCTTCTGTGCTGTACTCACAGTTCAGTAAGGTGCCTGCCCAACTTTTTGTTCTTGGCTGATGAAATCAATACTCACAAAGTTCTATATGATTTAAGTATCTTATTTCATTAGCAATCGGGTGAGAAAATGTTGCATTCAAATTAAATTAAATGCGTATCCACAATGATCCAGAAAGGGAATGGTTGTAATCCTCAGTGTGAAGCAAGCACCAGCATTTCCTTGCAACTGTATTCCAGTCAAATCTCAAATAAATTTTAAAGCAAGTTTTAAATCTAGCAGTATCTTAGTGTGATTTTTTGTTTGTTTTTCTTTCTAAGTATTTTTAACATAGTCATATGGAAAGCCAGTATTTTGAAGAATGGAATTAAATGAGGCTCCTCCAGGCTTTGTACATGTTTATTCTGTTGATTTTCGTTTCTTCAGTAACTATGTACTAGATATTTTGAGGAAGGAAAATACTTCCTCAATGATGGCGGAAAATACTGGAACTGTAATCAGTGAAAAGGACCATGAGTTAGTGTGGTGAATGGGAAGACTTGCATTTTAGGTTGCATTACTATGTGCAGATTTAATCTTGGGATTGTACTTCTTGGCACGGTCACACCATTTAAAAATAATTTGATCTAAATAAAACATCTAAACTGTGCTGTAGTGAGATCACAGTGAACGTGGACAATATAGCAAATGCTTTGCTTTCTTGGCATTGGGTGAAGTTTCCTTTCCCGTGAGTAGGACTAGCACTAGCACTGTGCTTCAAGAAGACGGACTCCCAAGCATGGAGTCTTCAGCAAAGAATCATTACAATTGAGCTCTGAATCCTGACCTGGTTCCCCTCAGAAGACTGAGCGCCTCTCGAAGCTGCCCTTGGATTGGTTTGGGGCGAGGTGGATGCTACAATCACTCTGCAGGAAACTCAGGTTCCTTTCACAGGGTAGGCAGAATGTAAATGCCATTTACTAGCACCAAGAAATAAATCTGTGCATGGTAAAACATCATCCTTCTTCCAGCTTTGGAAGGGTGTGCAGCACGTTTGCTTGGCCAAACGTTTCCTGAACCTGGATGTGGCATCCGTCCTCCTTCATCCGTCTGGGAGATGCACACCTGAGGGAGCCGCAGGTGGTGGTGGCTCAGTGGAGGTTTCATGGGCAGGAGATGCCAGCAGCCCTCAGGGGGTTCTGCAACTCCACAGGGGCTTTGGACATGCCCAGCACTGCCTGTGCCAGTGTGGCTTTTCTCCTGAGCATGCACAGAGCTGCATGCCACCTGCAGCTTGTCGTAATCAGATAGTGAAAAACCAAACCAAACCAAAACCAAAACCAAAACCAAACCAAACCAAACCAAACCAAAAAAAAAAAACAACAACAACAAAAAAAAAAAAAAACAACAGGAGGGTGTAAATACCACCATTTCTGAATGTTTGCAGTCAGAAAAAAAGCCACAAGTGTTTCATCATCCTGATCGGAGAACACGGGTGTGGGCATCTCAAATCAGTAGCGAATGTCAGCAGCATTCCTGGCTGGAAGAGTTCCCTGGCCTTGGCTGTGAGAAGTGCTGTGTGCTGCTTCCCTGGCAGGTTTGCAGGACAGTGACCTGGGAGTCACAGGTTGATCCATGATGGTGAAGAGGGGTGCAGGGTCCCTCTCTGCCTGTCTCAGGAGATGAGGGGAGGCTGCAGGGTGCCTGCAGTGGAGGGCAGGGGGCAAGGCTGGGACTGCAGCTCTGCCTCTGGATGCGTAGCCATAGGAAAGCAAGCTTCATTAGTTCTGCGGCACGCAGAACCATTTGTTTAATTAAAACGGCATCCTTCAGACTTACAGTTACAGGACTTAAGGGCCAAAAAATGGTTGTTGAGTTATATAATGCAGCATAGCGCAAGGGAGAGATGAGGCAGTGAGGAAAAAACCTGGAGGGATGTTTCCAGACAGCCTGTCTGTCTGACTCTCTGTAATATATAAATAGTTAGTAACAACGTTGGTGTAAGAGGGGGAGCTTGGCGGCACCTGGGAGGGAACTGCAGAAATGGGAGAGTGTAGCGTAGGGTCAGGTGAAGGAAGGTTGCACATTCGGGTTAAGAAGCACGGCGTTGTACTGAGGTGTCTGGAAGATGAAAACAGAAGCAGTCATTAAATAGAAATAGGAGCAGAGACGGCTGTGAGGGAGCCTGAAGAGAGCAGAACTCTGAATTGGGTGTGGAAGGGCATGCAGGGCCAGCGAAACACTGAGAGGCAGTGCTTCTCTCTCTACCAGAATACATCTACACCTGGCAGAGCGCCACTGGGGTCAGTGCAGTTACATTAGTAAAACTTGCCTTGTTGGGTCTAGTTTGTGCATCTTGAGGGTCGTCTTCCTGTAATTGATCCAGCCAGTGAAGGTAAAAGAACAAAGTAGAAGGTAAAGGCTAAAGATGCTGGTGAAAATCTACGCAGATAATGTTATGCAAGATTCTTAATTGCTACTTTGGATTTCTAAGAAATTGCACTGGGGAAGGAGGGTGATGAGGAAAACCGAACACTTATGATGTGCAAGAATTACCTTTTTCTGAGATAATGCTCGTACAAAAGAAGAGGAGTTGGAGACAGTTCATTTGCACAGGTATTTAGAGCATGATTTGAGCGTGACAGTCTTCTGAGAATACAAGGACAAAATTCTGGGCAACAGGGCTTTCCTTTGGGAATCTGGCCACCGACATGTAGGGAAGTAGTAGATGAGTGAATTTTAAAGCTGGGCCAGAAGAGCCTTGAGCTCCTTAATAGAAAATAAATAAAAGTAGAAGTAGTAAGCAGGGGGAAAAAGCTGTTGCTAAATTTCATTTCTTTCTTAAGAAGGGCTGTTGCAGTTTCTCTGGGCTGTTTGCTTCTCCAGCAGTTTAACTACATATCCAGTTCTATCAAGGTATCTTGTGCATTGCCCCGTTTCCTCGTTGTACTGATTTCTGGTAAACTGCTTACCTCCCAGTGACTGGAGATGCAGAAGTCTGTTTTATGTTGTCTCGGACTCTGACCCATCTGTTAATTTTCAGTATGTTAATACAACGCGTGTATATTGCTAACACAAAAATCAAGCAATAGCACAACAGAATTGTATTTAATTATATCCTCTGCTTAATTAACTGAAGACTCTCTCCAGAGTTTTCAAAGGGAACTGCATCAGTTCTCAAAGTTGGCCAGTTGGCATTGTTTCTCATGTGAAGTACTTAGGACAGGTATTTTAAAGTGAACTAGTAGTAGCTGTAGATTTACCATTAATTTGTGACCTCATTCGAGGTTTGGCTTCTCTCTTTTTTTTGCCCTTTTTTTTTCTTTTCTTTTTCTTTTCTTTTTTTCCTGCCTTGTTTTTACTGGTTGCATGTAAAACTCTCTATAATAAAATAATGGCATTGAGAATGATAAATGGGTGGCACATAGGAATTGCAACAGCCTTTACACTAAAGGAACCCCCAAAATACTGATTTTCTCCCCAGTGACTCTGCTGTAAGATAATAACTTTTGCTGTAGGATTAGTAACTACTTTAACTGGATTTCAAATGAGTGTCAAAGCTCTGCTACTTCAGTGTATTTCATAAATTATTTAAAGAGGTTGAACTTGCTATATATGAAAAGCCAAACACCTAATACAGACATATTACTAAACTTTTGCTCAAAAGCTGAAAAGTGCTTTTTCTCTTCTGTAGTGCTGGACACAGAAAATTATTAGACAGCAATAAGACTTACTGTTGGTTGCTGTATTGATGCAAAGAGAACCACTTTTTTAATGTTTTAGAAAACATGACTAAAGCAGTTTTAGAGCCACCAGCATGTCACTCACATTCCTTCTCTGTAGGTAGTTCTAATTTAACTGTTTTGTTGTGATGTGGTGCTAACATATTAATAGACCTAGGCGTCATCTTTATTTTTTGTCTTGGATGAATTGCTGGTGTTTGGCAAGATGACCGAGGACTCTGCATTGATCTGAAGTCTGAGGTTTGGCCTTTCCTCCCTCTCTTGTTTTGTTATTGATCCTAGATCTTTCTGATGATAAGTGTTATCTTCTAGGGAATTTTAAGAAGGTAGCTATAATGTAAACCTAAAGCTGTAAGTTTAAATGAGAAAATAAATTGAAAAAAAAAAAAAAGTTTTCTCTTTCCTTTGTAAAACAGGGAAAGATCCCTCAATCTTTACCTGTAGACCTAATATATCTAATATATAAATTAAATCACATTTAATTCAGTATGGAGTGTTCTTTAGAGTTGGTGTCTGTGCATGGAAGTAGCAGTGTACAGTCCCTGTACTGGTGAAATGATGACAAATCACACCAAGCACACAGAAAAAGCCACCTGGAATCAGTGGATCCTCCTCATGGGCCAGTCCAGGCACTCAGCTCTGAATTTGTCTATGGTCCGTCGATAAAACCTGTTTGTTATCAGGTGATGTAACATTTTGGAATTATTAAAATTAAGACTGTACGATTCTGCTACCATAGCTGAAGGATTTTTTTCCTAATAGTTGTTAATTCTTTGTATTATTCAGCATCCTTTTGTTTTAGAAGTTATTAAATTTGTTGTACTATGAAGTAGCTTCCCGTGGATCTCAACTCTGAGCCTTGAAAGAACAGAATAAAAAAATGACAGACCTTATTAAGCAACCTAATTCCCGTGGCAATCCCTTTGGTTCAGCTTTCTGAAACAAACAAAAACTTGTCAACTACTTTGATGCGCTCTAATGCTTCCCTCCATGTCTTTGTCAAAAACCTGCTTGGAGAAATTGGACGTCTTTGAAGAAAAGAGTTTTTAAGTTTTATCACGAGAAAACAGTTTTTACTCTTTATCACGTTTTACTCTTTATCCAGAGTAAAACCAATATTTTTATTTTATTTATATTCGATGTCAAGTATATCAAATTATTAACTAATAGGTTAATAAAGTGTTTTTCTAATGTGTAGAAGTGGGACTACCCAATCTAACTACTGCAATAGGATTTTCAACTTGTTTTAGTAAATAAATAAGTAAATTAGACTAAATGTACTTAATGTTTCCTTTAGTTTCCCTGGAGGATGACTGAGGATCTGCTAGTGTTGCTCTGTCATCAAGTTCTTCTGTGGATGCTCATATTTGTTGCCAGTCATTAGCACTGGTAGCAGCCTGGTGATTACTTGGCATATTATCTTTAGAAATGAGAGTATGTGGTTAGAGCATTTTTTTTTCTCGTTAAGACCACTTCTTGCTCTGGTGCCTTTAAGGCTTGGTGTCACTGATGCTAAAAGCAGAACTCGGTGTGTTGTTGGATGTGGTGCAGTGTTTGTGTCCCTCCTGCTGCAGCAGGGGAGGCCTTTAGCTGTTAAGCTGGGCTGCAAGCCTTACAGCTTGGTGCCAAGCAATGGCTGCCAAGTTCTTAATCAACTGATTTTATTTTATTTTTTTTTTTTTTTTTGTGGACCAGTGCCTTTTACCCTGGAAGATACAGGCTAACACAAGAGAAGAGCTGGTGATCATGTAAATACTGCCACAGAGAGATCCTGTCACGATGGTTTGGATCCCTAGTGAAGTTTTTCTGATGTGCACACCAAGATCAAAAGAACATTGTGGTTTCCTCTGGGAGCTGTAAATCCAATGTCAGTTCTGTCAGGAACAGTACATTTGGTGGTCTTGAGACAGGGGTAAAAAGACAGAATTCTCAACTGTTAAATTTTGGGATTCTGTTGCCGCAAGGCCACATACTTCTTGTTTCCCAGATATCAGAGAAATTCTGGAATAGGTGACTGAGGCTTTTACCAATTGTTGTGAAATGTATTTATTATCTACTTACCTTTCTGGTACTAATCTCCAGCTCCTCCTTTACTGGGATAAATATTACTTGCTTACAGACCTTACAAAGGTGAATAGCTCATCTTTCCAGGACCATGCAATTTTTCCCAGAAATGGGAAAAAAAAAAAAATCAAAACACAGGTTTGAGTTAATGGCATGCTTTTATGAAAGTGTGCTTTTTCACCAATACAATGTATGCCATGAATGTTGGACAATGTTGAGGCTGGGTTATGGCATAGCAGAACACACATACAGAGGTTTTGCTGCCAATAGGAAGGGAGCTTTGACTGCTAGGACAGATTTGGATGGGCTTTCAAAACCTCCCTCGACTGTCTCTTCATTTCGCTACTGGGAAGTGCAGAACTGTGTAAGTGGTGTTTACTCCTTCCTTCAGCCTATATCCTCTGTAATGCTTGGCTATTCTTACTTGCAAGTTCTTTTTATTTAAAAAATACATTTTTTTTTAGGTGAAACGCTCCCTATTGTTTCCCGCTTAAGCATTGCCTTCATCCAATTAAGATCACAAGTTGCTATAATAAATCCAGAACCAAAGTTCAATACATCTGAATGAAATCTTGTTTTTCAAACTTTGCTCAATTATATGTAAATCCTGTTCTTTAAGTCCTTGTAGTTTTTCTTTATCCTTCCTCTGCTCATTTGAAAGTGCAGAGAAGAAGTAAACTTCTGTTCAGAGAGGCAAAGGAAATTCAGTCACTTGTTTGACTGCTCTTAACTACTGGCACTGTCATGATACCTCGCAAAACTGAGCATCAAACACCTTCTGTAATGCTGCAGTGCTCAAACTTTGCTCTCCTCTCTGTCCTATTCTGGGGAAGTTCTGCACCGGTTTCTCAAGAAAAATCTTGTTCAGGAATGAGTCATGAAATGTGATATCAGGCGGATTAGATGCTTTTTTGGAGAAAGGCTGAGTGCTGTTTACATAAGGCAGTTGGCTTGAGTCTGAACACCGGGTGTGCCACGGATAGGATGCCATTTGGCTTTGTTGTGTTTGGTCTGTGGCATTTGCTTCTGCTGTGCTTGTGAGCAGGTCACCACGTTGAGCAAAGACAAAAAAATCCCGTGAAGGCTTGCAGACACCTGAACAAACCAGAATTAATGCACCTCATGTATATGTATCTTGCAGTTAAGCTATACAGTACCTTGAAATTAATGAATATCCTTAATATGTTCCCACTTTGTGCAAGCTGTTCCTTTTTGTGTCCTTCGTGTAAGAGATGTCTGTACCCATGAGATGCCTATTTGCTGCTTCAGCTGTGTTATTAATTCAGCAGCTAGGCTGCCCTGTAGCTAGTGATAAATATTTTATGGAGGTAGGTTTTAGAAAAATACCAACATCTTCCAAGTGTTTTAGAGGGGAGACAACCCAGACATTTTCTTGTAGCTCACATTTTCTTAAGGTAACTTATGCCATAGTTTATGTATTAAGAGAAGAAAAGCTATAGTTGACACTTTGATTGGTGACTGCAGCCAGGTTCTCTTTCTAAGCCTTTCCTACCCAGTGCTGGAGTGCACTAACCAGAAAATGCTGAAATGAAGTTCGTCTGGGCTGGCTTTCTGTTTGCTGGCAGACATGGTGCATGGGAGAGATGCTGAGACCTTTTCCAGAAACTAATTCTCACCCAACTTGGACAGGACTTCATTTTCAACCTCTGGCAGAGCTCCTATGCTCTGTCAGAAAACAAAACTGCCTTCCAGGGACTCCGTGATTCCCTTTTACCCCCAGATTTTCAAAACTCCACTCTTTGTCTAAGCGTTGTCTCATAAAGTTTGTCTGCGTCTGTCTGGCAAATGGCTCTGAGCTCTTGGAGAGTGGGGTCCAAAAGCTTCCCAGCAGGAGGAAGCAAACACTGACTTCCTACTGCTGTTCCTGCTGGGCGAGGAATGATTATCAAATGAAACTTCATGCCCAGCAGAGAGAGCCTGTGAAGATCTAGAAGGCTGGATGAAAGGTAGAAAGAATTGCCAAGCTCTGTGAACTGACGGTGAGAAATGGGGCTTTGGCCTTTCATTTTAGGGATGTCCTTATCCCCTTGCAGATAAAGGCTTACTGCCCGCTTTTGCACAGACTTTTTTATTCTGTTAGAGTTGTAATTGCATTTTTAAATTGTGAACATTATTGATGGTGGTTTTGATTTTCTAGTTTACTGTAGTTGATCTAACATTAATATAACAACAGTTATAATCTCAATGTCATAAAAACTGGCTTTTGCAATTCAGTTTTATGCTACATTTTTAGGGTAGTAACAGTACTGCCTCTGGGAATCAGACAGAGTCCAGGAAATGTGATGGAATAAATGCATGTGCATAGTGTAACCTTAGTCTGATACATTTAAAACAAACAAATAAAATAATATCTACAGATAGAATAAATATCTAAAGATTAAAAAACAAACAAAACAAACACACAAACAAACAACCACTCACTGGGTTACAAGAATTGGGAATTTTAATCTTTGTCATGTTTATAAGATTTGTATCTAAGATTCAGCTAGGAAATGTAGTTCAATTTGTAGGGTAACAGTTAATCTCTTGCAATTGCAGTGCTAAGATTGATGCTGCAATCTTTTCTGAGCACCAGTGCCAAATAACAGTAGAAACACTCTAATCATCTCTGTAGTGGAGATACACATTTCTGAAATGATTTACAGAATTTTCCATTTAAACTTGTTTGGTGGGTTTTGTTCTGTGCGGTGTTTTTTTTTTTTTTTTTTTTTTTTTTTTTTTTTCCAGCCTTCGGACTAGCAGCATGGTGGATGGCTGTGTGGTTCTGTGTGGAGAAGACACTTTGGGTGTGAGTTTGTAGCAGTATCAGGGAGTATAGCATGTTCCATGTAGGATTCCAGATGATGTGTTCAGTGTAGGTGCCTTAGAAAGGTTTGTTTCCGTATGTTGAAAATGGGTTCCTCAGCTTTAGAAAGCTTTAAGTCATCTAACCTGGAATTTCCGTATGTCACAGATCTGTGGGAGAACCGAGTAACTTCCCTGTTTACAGGTACTCCCTTATGTTAATCAACACTAGAAAATGGAGTAAGAATCATCCATAAAATTATGAAGTGATGGAAAAAGAAATGTTTGGAGTATCATGAAATATGCTGCGCTGTTTTTCCCGGTATAACCTTTTCTAACACCATTTCAGCATGCAAAGCACAGCTTTGTTTTCATTACAAAATATTTTTCCTGTTGCTTTCTACTTTTCCTTAACTCGTAAATTTGAGAAAATTCTGTTCTTTTCCCGTGAGTATAGAGTACTAGGGAAAAAAATATCAACAATAATAAATTCACAGGGAGAGAGCTGTTTAGGGCCATTCAAGGTGTCCCCCCACCCCCAGATGGTGTGTTGGAGGACAGCATGTGTCTGAAGCCCCATTGAACATCCTCAGATGTTCATAAGCCAAACGTTAACTGCAGCTGTACAGCTTTCTGCTCTTTCTGCTGGTGCTCTGTCATGCTGTTCCTCCAGACAAACATTAACTTCAGGCCTATTTGTAGCAATGTTTTGAATAGTATGAGCTGTAGTTACTCATGTACTACCAGAAGCCTCTGTCAGTTGCAGAGTGGCAGGCTCATATTGAGTTCATTTGATCTTTTTGGCTAGTGTTTTTAAATATGCCTGTTGTGGCAGGTAGAATTGCCATATTCTAGTTAAACTATTTACTAACATAAAAAAAAAAAAAAAGTGAAAGCATACAGAAGCATGATTAACAATTGTTCCAGCTTGTTTCTGCTTTATGCGTTTGTTTTGCTGCAGTGGTGAGCACAGGTGACACCGCTCAGGTGGTAGGTACATATTATTTGCAAACTTCACTGCTTGGAAAGGTAGCACCAGTACTGCCACTGACAGGGACTGGCCAGTACAGCCTTATTGCACCATCTGCACTGAAATTCAGCAACTTCTGACAAAACCCAGGTGCCAGCTACTTCGATTAGCAGAGGAGAAGAAACTGAGTAGTGCACAAGGACCTTCCCCCCCATTAGAAATGTCTGGAAGCACCTGGAAGGGAAGGACCTGCAGTGACCCGTCCGGAGCAGCAGGCGGAGGGGCTGGGGGATTTGGCAGTGTGTGAGTGGAGAGGTGAGGAAGGTGATGGGGAGGGGAAGGACTGAGATGTGGGGTCAAGATTTCTGCACAGCAGTGTATTTCGCTCGATTTCTGTGCAACAGAGGAGGCAAACAAACAAAGGGTATTGACATCACTTAGCTGCAATTAATTATGGGTTATCATTGCACATGCAGAGATCTTGACACGTGTATTTCCATGACAGCTGCACTGGAGAATTCATAGCATGTCATGCCCAGTAGGAATGGACCCTAGACTGATAGACAAAATGTTGTGAAATTGAGCAGTTATTCAAGACAAAGCTACTCAAAATCTTTGCAAGTCCCTTCCTAAGGAAAAGGCTGTCTCTCAGCCTCTTCCTCTGCCACTCCATCTGTTTTTAGCGAAGAGGAATGATTTATTCCTCTTGCTTTATCGTGGTGTGATTGTTGTGATGCGTGGTTGCTTTTGTTGGCGTTGAGATAGCTGATGACTGATAGAGGAAAAAAAGAGATGGGCTAGGAGGAGGAGGGTGAGTACCATCCCTAGGGTGCTGGGGGAGATGGCCAGTCACGGACAGATGCTTTGGTCTGCAAGGTTGCTGCCAGCTGTTGTTGGGAAATTTGTTTTCAGCAGCACAGGTTTCATTTGGTTTCAGATTTGGTGAAAACAGTGCCATGGAGGAGGAGGAAAGCAGGTGAAGCGTAGGGCAGTCCACAGCGATGTGCACAGAAGGTTTTGTGTTCAGCACAAGTACTCTCTGCTCGACTCCCACAGCTGTGCCTCTCCATTGGTGTCCTAGTCTGTGCTGAAGGTTTGCACACTAAAGGTGGAAGCCAAATGAAGTCCTCTGCCAGACAATTTGTTTCAAATTCAGCCATTACCATGTGAATAGAACTGCAATGATGATGCAGTGCTGTGATGCATTAACAGCTCCTCCGCCTGCCTCCTTGTTGCATCCCTGCTACTAATGTTCAGTGTCACAGGCTATGGGTTTCCCTTTGTGCCTTGCCGTACAGTTGCTTGGCAAGGCAGATCTGCAGTCTCAATTATGAAATGTGTGTACGCCTCGTTTGCACAAGGGCATGGTGGCAGGTGGCACGGTGGTGCCAGGCTGCAGAAGGGCTGCACTGGTGCGTCACCACCGAGTTACATGTATTTGGGTACAGACTGCAGAAGTCACCATGCTGTTCCCTCTCGCCACCAGGATCTGCCCGCAGGCACCTTGTCCTTTGCAAGGCGCCTGGAAAGGAGCGAGAAGAGGTTTTCTGTCACTGCAAAAGCCTAGGGTGTCCTGGCCAGGGCAGTCGTCATTTGATTTTGTGAGTCTGTTGGGGAATGCAGTGGCTCTCAGCTGTACCTGCTGCGTAATGAAGTCAATATTTTAGCACTTTGAGGTTTGGCAGGAAAAAAAGGCTAGCGTCTTTTATTGACTGACTTTGTTAGGAGCAGGGCGATCTATGGCCCATGAGTTTATTTTTAAAATATGGCAAGGTTTGTTATCATGTTGCTGGGCATGAGGTTGAGATATTAGAGACTTTCAGAGTATGGCTGCGACATTATCCTCTTCCTCCTTACTCAAAGAGAGGACTGAAATCTGAGAAGGCAGCAATGTAAGCACACTTTTTTTTTTAAACAAAAAGGAATTGAAAAGTGAGTTATTTTTGACTAGTACAACATGAAGTTTCATATGCTGTCTTCATCCTGAAACATTTCTGAAGGGAGAAGTTTACCTATCTTGTGAAAAGTGTGCAAAATACTTAATTTGTCTTGTGAATATATGGTTTTATCATGTACATGCTCGTCACCATGTAGATGTCCCCGCACACAAGAAGCAATAAAAGTACTGCACAGCTAGAATATTAATTTTCACAGAATCCAGGATTACTGCTTCATTCTCATTAACACATTCTCCTTATTTCTCTCAATTTGCTGCTCACTGGCAAGGTGATTGGATGTGAAATGTCAGGTAGAGTAATTATTTGTTGCATCACACGGCATAATGGAAATCGTAGGTTGTGCCTCCTGTGCACTGCACAGATGGGAACCTGCACTTGTACTTGCTGCTTTGTCTTCAAATTTGATTTTTAAAATGTGGGAAAAAATGCAAAAGCACTGATGACAATTGCAAGCAAATAGCCCTGCTTCAGTTGTTTTGCAAGACTGAGGGCTTCTGGTGTTTGCAGCATTTCCGCATAATAAAAGGAAGCAATCTAATGAAGTGGTCCTGTCAGAGGAACTGATGTCCTAAGTCGAGCTGAATGTCAACAGAGCTGTGATTCGCAGACCCCTGTGCTTTATTCTGTTAGGCCAAGGGAAAATCCCTGTCATTCATCCTGAGCAGGACTCCGCTGCTTGTTGAAACTCACAGGAGAAGAATAAACTCCTGCTCATTATTTATTCAGTTATTTATTTATTTGTTCTGTATCAAAAAGGTCCAACCTGTTGTAACTAACACTAGCGTTTTATTTGTGCCGCTTGATTGCCGATAATGGAAAAAATGCCTGGAGGCCTAAGATGCATTAAAGTGTCGCTTTGTTCCAGATGATGCTGCAGCATCCAAAAGAGATAATTGAACAAAGTTACACGCTTCTTTTTTTTTTTCTCCATGTATCAGTTCATGAGCCATGTCTAGATGAAGTGCTAGGAAACGTGAAAGGCAAGATTATTACTGGCCTAGCCACTATAAAAACAGAGGATGAGGAGTAATCTTTTGTGCTTCTTTTTGGCAGATGTCTAATGCTGTTTCCTGCAGTGCAGCTGTCCTTACTGTAGAGGGTGGCCAGTCCAACTACTGTCTTAATGACTTGCAGCTAGATGCAGTCTCATCTCAGCCACTGGTGCCCAGATGACAATCTGTTTCATGCTGGCAAATGTGAGAAAATTAACAGACAAAACCCAGCCTTTTGTCTCCTCCCACCGTTGCTAAAACCCCAAGAGCTTTCTCTCTTTTAGAGGCTTATCATTTATAACATCTTATACCGAGAGGATAAAGGTGACCCAAAATGGATATTTTCTCATTGGACTGTTCTGTGTAGAATATTCCTATTTCAGAGATTGACTTTTCTCCCTTGTGTTTGAATTGATATCAATTTAAGAATAGAGCTGTGTGTTCATCTGTGCTGATCTAGCAGTATTTTTCTTATATAACTTCTGATACTTTTCAGTGATATCCTCCGAGAGACTTCTGTCCTTTCAAAATGACAAGAGAAAGAGATTGACATGTAAGAAATGGCCCAGGAGTAAGCTGCTCTCCAAGTCAAGCAGCTTTCCTGCCCATAGAGGAGCTTTCCAGACCAATCACTTTCAAAACATGGAGTGTGCTTGCTGAATGACCTAGTAATGACAGCATGAGATTAATGTGATCTGCTTGTAAACACGAGGTTGTGCAGCATTTTGGGAAAAAAAATCTTTGTACATCCTGAGATACACGATTTGAGCAGTAATAACATAACTGTTTTGTCAAGAATGTATTTTGACATTTTTTAAATTGACATTTGAAAGAAAATACTCATGTATTTTCTGACTGGTTCATCTACAGGAGAGAAATTTTCTGACAATTGGCATTTCAGCGTCTTGGTAGATCAGCAGATCCAATTAAAAAGCTTTTCTCAGAAGAACACAATTTCAGTTCTACCCTTCAAACAGAAATGATCCATTTTTTGTGTTACTACTGCCAAAGGGCAGTAAGGCACATATGTGCAGTGGAATGAAAGTTTTTGTCCAGAGAAGTTGTCACAGCAGTCACAGACAAGCAGCAGAGGAGGACAGTGAGACGGTTAAAAGCAGAAGAATAAACAGCCATCAGCTACTCTGTTCTGCAACTTCTGTTTCTAAGGAAGCTACTTAGAAACTGACATGTGATATCTTATGTAAAACTATGATTAATTTGTTTCCTTGCCTGTCACGGAATGGGTGGAAAATATGCCAGACTTTTCCCTCAGAATGGGAAGGATACATCTTACCTACTGTTAAAATGATGATGAACTTGTTGATATGTTCATGCAAACTGGAATTTAATTTGGAGCAAAGCTGTCTTTTTCCTCCAAGGTACCTGTTTTTCAACACTGGATTGCATAAAAGTGGTCTTCCACCAATGGCGTGCTGAATCTATCACTGGGCTCAGGATATACTAATTCGTTATGCTTTTGCATCTCCTTGCAGGTCCTGGATGCTTTCTCTAAGACCCATTTTTTGCCAGCAGTGTGAGTTAATCAATTTGAGCTGCTGCAAAGTGAATCAGTTTCACTTAGTGACCACAAAATTGGTTGATCTAATGGAGGGGAAGCAAACCAGCCTTGAGAGAGATTGAGAGGGATCTCAGATGACCTCAGTCTGACGATTAGGGCATTGAGGTGGGTGGCACCAGGTGTTTTTAAATCCCAGCTCCCAGTTAGGCACAACAGGATTTATTCAAACTCGTCTCAGCTACATTGTAAGATGGTTCTGGTGCTGGGATATTGTATGTAGAGCGGGCATGTTGCCACCCTCTGGTTGCTTTCTCTGTGGCCCTGAAGGGAAGGCGCAAACCAAGCATTCCTGCCCCATGGCTTTGCTTGGGGGCTCTGGGTGAGGAGGTGCTTTCTGTACAAGTAATGCCAGGTTTGGACAAGGGCCGTAGTTTGCAGCAGCTCCTCTGTGGTGTGATGTCTCTGGAAGGTGTTACTAGCCGAAATTAAAATGTGGATGTGCACCTATGTTTGACTGGCATTTCACCAGAGATGCTGAGAGTCTTGGTGGTTCTGTCAGTCAGTCCTGTACAGAAGTTCCTCCAAATTGAGCTGTGTGTCTCATGAAATTTCTCCAGTGATAGATTTTAAGACATGACCTTGAGTGAAAAGGCTGTCAAGAATATTATATGATAAATGAGAAAAAATATATATTTTTTCCTTTGGTTCAGCTGAGAATATTGCAGAAAGACTTGTGACACAAAGGGAAAGATTTGGCGGAAATATCAATAGCATCAAATTCCAGAATCTGTAACACTCCAGTATAACAAAAGGGTAAGTGCCTGCAGAGACATGTGTGAGATGCACAGGTCACACCTGGTTTACATAGCCCCCTCACACAGGGATTTGCTTAGGCATTGTCATCTTTTGTTTGTGTCAGGAATTTGAAATGACCCCGTCCTGTGAAAGAAAGATTATCAAATACTTGACATCTGCAATCTTCCTGCAACTATTTCCCCTCACTTTTTGTGCTAAATAGCAATAAAAAATCCTTGTATTTCTGACCCAATTCTAAGAGGGTTTATTTTTGTAGTCTGCAGTGTGGCATGCATCGCCTTTAGTACCCTATCACTTGCTTCTAAATAACTGTAGTCTGTTTTGGTGTGCTGCTCTAGTATCTGACATTTTCAATATAGTTTTTGCCATGCAGTCAATACTCCGCTAAACCAACGGGGTCTGCATAGTTCATCATGTGTATTTTTGGAAAAAGGAGAACTTGGGAGTCTTAAAATTGAGGGCATAATATTTTTATGCATAAAATGCTGTGAATTATCATAAAAATTACACAACCTTTCTCTCCCTTGTAATCTAGCAGCAGCATTAGCATGTATTCAGGCAATACGCAAAGTTTATTCCAGAGCCTTTCCAGCCAGGAGCCTCCATGCCTTTGATAACCTGGGATCCCTCTTGGTCCTGAGCACTAATATTCTGTTGTTCAGTCTCACTGATTCTTTCCTTGCCCCTCTTCTCCGCCCACATGTGTTGGATTTTGTTTGCATTCAGTAGGATTTGTCATCCTCTGCTTGTACTTTCTGAGTTGGTGCACATTATTTCGAGTGTGGGCTATCTGAATGAAAATATGGTAAATGGTAAATGCACACTTATATTTGATACTTGCTTAATATACACAAATAATATTTTTAGCGTTCTCCTCACCTCGTGTTTTACTTTTACATCTGCTGAGGGGAGGAAAGAAAAGGGAGAAAAAGTTGAGGAAAAGACAGAGAAATGTTCTGCCCCCCTGTGGTCCTAGATTGTGAGACATGGAAATTGCAGACCTCCACTTTCAGAATGGGCTTGTCCTGCGGCTGCTGTGCACCTGGAGATTCACTTCAGGTAAAAAACGCCTCCCAGTCTGCAGCTGTACAGAGACTTGGTTTAGGTTGAGTTCTTGGTGCTTCTTTCTTTTCTTCCTCGAGTGGTTGATCTAGACAGAAGAAACACAGATGAAATGGAGCGATATCATTTTAGCAGGCAATTGAAGAAAAACTAATTAGCATTTTAATTGTTTTGAATTTTAAGTGGCTTCTGCTTATTCACCATGGGTTGAAGAACTCCCTTCTATGCCTGACCTAATTATATTAATTACTATTCTTAGTGTAGACTGCTTCTGTTATCTGGAATTAGTTTTTGTGTAAGGTTAGATCCTCATCTGGTGTCAATGGGTGTACCTCTGTGATATACAAGGCATCAGATAATCAGTGCAGTGCACACCCCCTCAGGATTTGGCGCAGGTTTGGTGTAATTTGGTCGTGCTCTCAGGGTATGGGTACCGTAAGCAGGGCTGATGCCTTTAATTCTGCAAGTTAAGAGTTACTACCCAAGAAGTCCCTTTGCAGCAAGCATTTAAACTCATTAAATGTGTCTTGGTTTGACTGCAGAGTTCTCCGGGGACAGATGGGCCTGCTGCATGCATGTCGGGAAGCATTGCGGTCTGAGCAGCCCCAGGGAATGTCTCTGCCTGAAATGACTGGGGACCTAAAAAGAGCGTGGGTGCTTGAGTGAGAGGCATGCTCCTGTGCAGGAAGAGATCAAAGACAGTGCGAGTACACATGAACCTATCACCTGGCAATTAGGAAGGTGGATGCTAATACTTCTCTAATTTGTTTTTGTCTATTTTCTTTTTTTCTTTTTTTTTTTTTTTTTTTTTCCCTAAGGCATGCTTAATATAGACTTAAGCAAATTGAGAATTGTTTTGAGGGAGATTTTGGGTCAGTTGATTCATTTTTTTTTTGCAGGATATTTAAATTTTAGGAGACTAGAGAAAAAGTAAATGGAGACTGTGTTGAAAGAAAACTTCGATTGCAGGAAATAGCTGTCTTATCATTTCGATATTGGTTTACAAGACAGGTGAAAGAATCATTTATATGTAAAGTTGTGTATGTTACACAAAATAAGGTGTTTTTGTTTGTTTTACAACATCACTGAAGTGCTGTATTCAGAATTGATGCGTAGTGTGATAGCAGATGCATACATAGCCAATTAGTATTCAAAGCTATCGTATAATTAGTCACAGGCTTTTCCATGCATGCTTATTCCTATGTTAATGCTAGAGACTTGTCCACTTCATTTACTCAAAACTAAAATGTGTTCATTCAAAAAAAGAAAAAGATACACTCCATCCAACTTTCAAAATTGTCATTATCACTGTTACAGTGAAAAAGTGAGACCTAATTTGTAAAATTCCTTGTAAACATGGGTAATCCTTGATAACTTTTCTTATAGATTTGATTAGGTTGTGATACATGTGATGGTTATTATTATTTTTTCCTGTGTGCATATTATCTAGAAGATGACATTTTAAGTAACAAATCCAATGCAGTTTAATCTTTGCCATTAAATGAACCTTGTGGTGTCATGGATGAATAGTTTTCTTTTCTAAAATATTTTGCTGAGGCAACCTGTTTAACTTGTCATTTTAATGTGTTTTGGCTTGGTGTTTGGAAAAGGTTGATGTTTGTAATAAACCTTACATTTTCTTTCCTTCTGCTGCACTGAAGTAGCACTTTCTTGTGGAAGGTTGTGCATTTGCATGAAGCATTTTTTTTCCTTTAATTATCCAGTATCTCAAACTCTTACATGTTTTTTTTGTATTACATTTTATTGGAGAAAACATTTTGCTATTTGCATTATTTAGACTGAGATTGCTTCTTTTAACCTATGTCATGAATAGCAGTATTATGTCAATTATTTTATTTTATTTTATTTATATTTTATTTTATTTTATTTTATTTATATTTTATTTTATTTTATTTTATTTTATTTTATTTTATTTTAGTTTATTTTATTTTATTTTATTTTATTTTATTTTATTTTGTGTGTGTGTGTGTGTGTATGTGTGCGCGCGCGCATGTTTTTGTGCTACATAGTATTTGTAGCACCAGCCAGATTCTGGCAGAAAAACAGTAAAAAATCCCTGAATTTTTGATTTATTGTTGTTTCAAGAGTTGGTTAGGGTACCTCAGAAAACCCGTCTTCATGCCCTTGTAGCCCCTGAGGCCGCTGCCAGTAGCACGCAGCCCCACTGGTGTCGTGTAGTGCCCATTTCACGCCGTTTGTGGGATTTTCTATGGATGAAGATGCCTCCATGGCGATGGTGCTTGTCACTTTGGAGTGCCAGAAGTGTGCATGCGTAGGCTCAGGTGAGCAAGGAGGGCTCCTTTTCTGCTCCCATTTTTGTCCAGCATGAGTGCCAGAAGCTCTCCTGCTCACCTCTCTCCATGCCCGTGCTTTGTTCCCTCTGTGCTGAGGTCCTCTTCATGGTGCTGGGGAGGTTCCTTATCTAGCGAGCCCAAGGCAGAGAGTGAGATGGATTCAAGGAGATCTCTATCACCTGCATATTTTCCTAGAGGCACTCCTTCATCCTTTGCAGACAGAATTTGGCCTGAAAAGAAGCAGCCCTTATGTCGGTTGCTGCTATTTAAGTTTAACAGGGGAAAAGATCGCTCCGTTCTTGGTAAGAATTTGTGCTGCTGCTAATAATGCTATACACAGAGGAAGCCAAACTTTTTGATGTGAGGATTTTCTGTAGGATTGGCAGGGATGAAGGGATTTAACAGGAACTATTTACTAACTATTACTGGAAAACATTGTAGAATAATAAATAATTCCATGCTGCAATTTTTGTACAAAACACAGAACTTTCAAGAGAAGTTTCAGTTGGAGCAATATATCCGTGGATATCCATGGAATTAGGAATAAAACTGGTTTAGTGATGTCTTTGAGTTGGAGTACCTTTAAGTGAGAATTTTATACAAGGTAGAAGAGCAATAAATAGGGCAGACCAAAGCTACTATATATTGAATAGCAGAAGGTATGTATCATGAGGTTCTTTTTGTCCTATAGCTTATGAGAATTTGTTCTGTAGGCTGCACACTACAACTATCTCAATACATAGAATTCAAAATGATTGCATTTTTAGGTCCAGAGCTCAACTGCGGAGTTAGATTAATCTCCTAATTTATTCCTTTGTGAAACGTTCATTACAAGCTTTAGGAAAAGGCTTTGACTTGTAAGGAAGAGATGAACTAAAAATATCAAGAGATGTAGTTCAAATTTCTTGTAGATAACTTGCGCTAGGTAGGAGTTGTACAGATTTTTTTTCCAATTCCATAATTACTTAAGCGTCATGAATTTCATGTGGCTTCACTGTGCCTCCAGTTAAAATGTTCTTTTGTTCCTCAAAGCCTCAGAGTCCTGGGTTTTGAAGGAGTTCGGTGCTCTTCTGCAAGTGTTTTTCCAGGCAGGTGTGCACAGCTTTCCAGCTGGCTTCCTGGGAGTAGTGCTATTGATGCAATGAAGTCTTGTGGTGGATGATTGTCTTTTCCCTTCCTTTGTTTAAAACTTGAACAGTGTGTTTAAACCCAAACAAAAACAAAAACCTTCTTTTGTGGAAGTTAGAATGTCTGATAATTATGCAGACTTAACTGAAAAACCGAAGTGAGGTAAGCTGTGTGCTGGAGTTGCAGCGGCACTGAAATTCTGTCTACCCACATATGTTGTTTCCTGCTTATATCTAGTGGATAACTACCTATGTAACTATTTAAAATGTGTATATTTTAATGTTTTTTCTTTACACTGATGATACTAAATACTGAATGTGGCAATAAAATGTCAGTAGAGTTTTGAGGAGAAGGGACTTGAAAAATCTTTTCATTATGAGTGATGAAATACTGAGCAGTATCAGGTAAATGTTGCACATAACTAAATATCTCAGAACTTCAATACATCACTTTAAGATAATTTTAGTGGCTAATGTGGTGGTAACAGATGTACCAGACAAAATGAAAAATAAGTAAAACCTGTTTTTAAGGAGAACTTTTATTTTGAAGTACTTTAATTTCTCCAGGGAAAGTATTTTCAGAGTACCTACCCCATTTATGCACAGAGACAGCAACTGACTCTGAAACCAGCAACCTTTTTACCTTGGACCAAGAATATGATTATATCAAAAAGCCACCAGTGTTGTGATACATCAAAAGAGAACTGATTTTATATGCAGTATGCCAAGCATATGCATGCAATGTTTGATAAATTTCAGAATGTTTAATGCCAAATTTAAAGAACATATCACACAGAAGCGCTGTTTTCCTCACAGCATACACACTCATTATTCCCAGTGACAGTGTGAAGCCTGTTTAGGCATGCAGTACTTTTTAAAGGTGTGGGTCATGTAAGTTTTGACGTCCATGTTTTAACAATTCAGTGGGAGACCTGGTTTTGAGAAGTGTTCAGCACCTTGTATTACAAATGGAGCTGATAAGGGGCCTGAAATTTGAAAAATCCAGCTCCTTATTTAAGCTCTGAAATGCAGACAAGTCCACCTCAGGCGTTCATTTGAAAAACACCAGTTCTCCTGTATAATTTATAGTCATTGTTCATTGTTAGGCTGTACTTCTGCTGAGAAGAAAAAGGATTCTTGGAAAATCCTGTAGCTGATCCAAAAGATGCTTTGCTGCCTTGCAATTTTAATCTGAAAAGATAAATTGGCAGTCCATGGTGCTAGCAGTGGTTGCAGAGTGATTTTATGTATAAACATGTATTTTTCTTGTAATGTGACTAGTGGTTTAATGAAAGAGCAAAACAGTAATGGAGAAAAATGAGGACTTTTCTCAACAGATTGGTTCGCTTGCTTCAGATAATCATAAGCTTTAGTCAGTTCCTGGCAACCTTGGCGTTTTGTATGTGAAGGAAGACTCTGTTACATGGGAAATACCTTTGGAGCGGTTGCTGCAGCTGCCTATTAAATACGGTGCATAGAAGAAGAGAAGTCTGGTGGCTGGAGGGTGACACAGAAGAAGACACTTTGGCAGAAGAAAGCCACTCCATTACATGTTCCTGTGGCTGCACAAGAGGGATGCTAACACACCAGAGCCCGAGTTACCTTTGTAGCTATGGCCAGTGCGTGGGGCAGGGGTATCTCCTCCCTGTGCCTTTCCTCCTGCCCTCCTCTGCAGCAGCAGGACCACGCAGGGAGCGTGCTCTTGTGCTGTGTGGCATCACACGTGGCACAATTGCCCAGTGCTAAAGGTCTCACAGTATGACGAGTGTTTCTTCAGAGCTGTATGTATCCGCAGAGCCTCAGGGGATTATTTCAGAATGAAAAAGAGAACCCACGTTCAAAATCTTTGGGAGTTCCCACTTTGCACAATCAGTTCTGGCTGCTCTAAGGCCTGACATGCTTTTTAAGCATTTTATTTTGTTTACCACAGGGGCTGAACGGTTTCCTTCCTGCTCGCTGGTCAGAGTTGCCTCACAGCACTGGCTGCCCTGAGTTGGGATGTAGTCTTCTGGACCGCATCTGATTTTTGCATGGGAAGTTTGGAAAAGGGCCTCATGTGGAAAAGGGATTGGGTAGGGGCTGGGTGTAGAAGAGGAAAAGGCAGAGAAGAAAAGAGCCAAAAGGAATTATTCTTGAGTTTCTTCCCTCTAGATTTGTTGGTATGTTCTCAGCTCTTTGCCCCTTCCTACAGCATGGGATAAGAAACTGATTTTTATAAGAAATGAGATGGCACAGGCATCTCTGTAGGAGGCTAGAATAGAATTTTACATGGTTCTAGTAGTATGCTCTGATTAAAAAAGCAGTAAGATAACTGAATCCTCATTACAGTTTTTAACCCTTTTTTTTTTTTTTTTTTGATACTATCCCCATTTTGCAGGAACCCATATCCAGATTTACAAAACTACCTCTATTAACCCAGACTTCTGTCTGTGCCTCTCGGTTACTTCAGGCCTTCAGAATTCAAGTCCTGCTGTGTGATGTTGCTGCCATGGGATCAAGCGGCGGCTGGGACGAAAATTCCTGCTGACCCTGGTGAATTCCTCACACGCGGGGCACCTCAGCCTTTAAGTCTGCATTGTAAGAGAAGTTTGCAGGTGAATAGGCAGCTCCTGGTTTGCCGAGGCCTCTCCTTGAGCTGGAAATCAAGCTGTAAGACTGCTTTGAGGAACAGCACGGCTGGTGTGGCTGGCCACAAGCTGTGAAGTTAAGTGGTGTGAAGCTATCTGCAAGTCCTTGGTCATCCTGACCCTGTAGCACATTCTGCTTGCCAGTCAGGACCTGGCCTTAAAATTTCCTTCACATGCAGAAAGCATTTTTGCACAAATTTGCATTTTCTGGGGGTGCTGTTTACATGGATGCTACTGGCCTGTGGTCTAGCCACTTTGTATGTGCATGCAGGGTGAGTTGTTAAAGACGTCCTGAGGAGCACACCTTTACAGTGCTCGTGGGCTGGGAATTGTCAGGTTCCTTACAAAAACGGAGCACACCTTCTTAGACACATAATATAAACCGAGTCACAAAAGTAGAGGTGCTTTTCAGAAGACCAGATGAATTGGATATAAAGACGATTACCTAGAAACATGCAGACCAAAAGTGTTGTTCTGTGAGGATGTAGATTTAGACTTACAAAAACCACTGCATACATTGAGAGTGCTCGAAGAACTAACTGAGGAAGGGGTAAAGTAGGGGGGAAGTAATCATGCACTGCTTGTGTAGTGCAGTGTTGTGCAGCCATCCTAGGGCATTCAAGAATGACTCATGCTTTTTTTGCAGGCATAGAAACTGAGAGTGAAACAGATGTTTTGTTTGGGATGCATTCTGAGGCTTTTTTTTTCGGACTTTCAGGAAGCATTCATTTCGCCATTCTCATTTCATTTCAGAATCAAAAGCATTACATTTTTAATAAACATGTTTTTCTTAATTTATTTTTTTCTTTAAAAAGACTCTTCTTAACCTGAGGTTTAATATTTCACTGTGATGTATTGATTCTAGAATGACTGAAGAAACGCTGAGAATATTATGAGATTTTTGCAATCATTAAATACACCAACATTAATGAAGGATTAGATCATACAGTGGTATAAAACTATTGCATATGATTATGTTAGAAGTGTCTGAGAAAAGACAAGCCTGTTATGTTCCGTATTTGTTTAGTTCTTGAGTGTTGTTTTTTCTTATATGTTTATTGCTTTGTATGTTTTTGTTGTTGTTGTTGTAATTCACTGTTAGCTGGTGGTTGGTTTATGTATGTTGACTGATTTATCTTAAAGCATGAAATGACTTTTTTTGGAAAATGAACAGGAGGAAAGCTAAACCTGACCTATTCACATTGAAGTGATTTATGGGGGAAAATGAAACAAATGTTCAACTTTTTTTTTTTTTTTTGAATAATGCAAAGATCACCGTGCAGACATACATAACAATAATGTGAGCCACAAGGAAACACAAACCATAGAGGGATACTTTTTATTTATGCTATCCCAGCGTTAAGGGAAATGTTGTACGGCTGTTTATTACATAGCCTGTATTTTATCACTGTGCTGGCTGAGTTCTTTTGGTACTCAGTGCTGTGCAGATAACACAAATAAATGTGTGGGCCTGTATACATATCATGTATAATGTTTCTTATCATCGCACACAGTATATTGTCTACACATACACCATAAATTGACGACTTGTAAATATGTAGGCTGTGGTAAGCCAGAATAGTGGTCACCACAGAAATGAGAGCCCAGATTTTTGCTATAAGCCTTTAAGCTTCAGGATTTTTATTTATTCATAAGTTTTTAATAACAGGTGTCATGCAAACCTTTCCTTAGGTCTGAATGGCTGTCCATTGCTTGGGGCCTTGTGGGTTAGGTCAATGGGTCTGGTGTTAGTTGGATAAGACTCTGTTTGTTACTTTATAAAGGCTCATAAGCAACTCCCTGTGTCCCCTGGTTTTGCTGGAGAAAGTAAGAGCATAACAGACAGTATCCTAGTTTATAATTTCAGGCTAGCCATGCTAGCCATTACTCTTCCCAAAACTTTTTTGGCTGTCACCTTTTCTCTTTGTTTCTGTAATCTTGCTTCTGCCATAGACATGCAACTCTGTGCAAATCAGTTCCCTGCTTCTATATTCGTGTTCAACCTAGTCATGTGGAATTTGTCATCGGTCCCTAGTACTGTGTTTTTCACAGTGTTTTTCACAGTTCTGGCTAACAAATATCTAAATCCTGTATCATTTAACTAGATTAAGCATTGCTGTCACTTCTGCAACTTCACCAAGGCTTATGCCTGCATGTAGATCATGCCCCGTTGAGACCATGCATCATTCAGCATGGCATTAGCATATGCTTGGAAAGGCAGGGAATGCTCAAGAAAAAAAAAAAAAATAAATAAAGAAAAAAACAAAACAAAACAAAACTACTTCTATAAATGGAAAAATCACAGTGAATTTACAAGCAGCTACACTGTTGGAAAATGCAGCCAGCGAGGTTACTAGAGCACATTTTATTTTACTCTAGCAATGGGCTGAAGATGTTTTCATGGGTCGGTTAATGTAGGTCAGTTAACAGCCACTTATTAAGCCACAGCAAGTCAAAAATACGTAGTTGCGCTGCCTGTGCATCTGTGAGAAGAGAGAGGGCAGAACTGCTGAGCTGGCAGCTTTGCTTCCTCATCCCGAGGAGGGAGGATGCTGGTCGGGCAGCGGGCAGCATGGAGCGGGAGGACATCTCTGTGCCGTGCTTGCAGAGCAGCCTGCAGAATGGCTGCAGGCCTTTTGTGGTGGAAATGGGTGTCCTCTGTATCTGAGAATCCACACAAAGTGCTGCTTCTGCTGTGTTATTACGGATGTCTGAGTTAATGTCATATCTGTGTAAGCAGATGGTAAGAGGCTGGAGGCACCAGGGATAACTTGTTTTAATAGAGAGGTGGAGCTGCTCACCTTAGTGGCTGACGCAAACTCCTTTCAATGAACCCTTCACCTGGTTCTTTTCCTCCCCCTCACTCCCAATGATTGTCCAGAAGCTTCATGCAATGAATAACAATTGAATATTTTAGATCTTAAAACCTTTAGAAACTACTAGATGATGGTGTGCATTAAGACCCAGGGCTGAATGCAAGAAATGTTGCTGTTTGTAGTGATCAATTGTTTAGCTTAAGATCTTGGGGATAACTCAAGCTTCCAAGGTGGTGACTTTTCTGTTGTTATTTTTGTGAGGTTGGTTGCAGCCATCATTTTATTTTTGAATGCCTTCATTTATTTTCCGTCAGCTTTCTCTTTGCTGCTTGCTGAATATAAGAAGGGTTGGAAAAAGTTGTGGGTACAGCAAAGTGAAAACTGAATTTCTCAATCTACTTCATGTGATCTCTTTTCAAAGAGATCACAAAGACTTACCTTTTGGTGTATATTTTAGAGGTGTATTTCACCTAGTAAGTTCTAGCATGGTTTGAGAAAAGGCCTATGAGTATCCTAGTTTGCACTGTGCCTGTGATACAAAGCTGTTTTGCTTTTTTGTGCAGACTCATTTGGAACCACAAAGAAATTGCCGGCAAGGAATGTTGTTTTTTAAAAATAAAAGTAAACCTTAAACTTCTCTTCAGACATAATAATGTACAATTTCTGTAGCTATCTGTAGTGCCTGATACTGGGCTTCATCTATCGAATCAAGATGTTTGTATTATTGTCTTCCTTTCAGGGTTAAGATGGTTTGCAGGCCTTCAGACATTAACAGATTTTTCACACAGTAGAAAAAGGATGATAATGCCATGTTTCTTATTTTAGTTGATACCAGCTGGCCATGAGCAATTTTTTGTGTATCCTAATTGAAACTAGCAAAATAGATATCTTAATGAGCCAGGTCAGCTGGAGGAGCTGATTAGGTCATGTTGTTCTTTCTGGATTAAGCTGTTTGTTCTGTAAAATATGTGTTTTTGCCAGTGGTTTCAAGCAATGCTACCTGACCTGTAAATTCAGAGGTATTTTCACTTCAGGTTCACTAGTTATAAGTCTGGAGGGGATGTTTTTTTCCTTTTACTTTGCAGGGTGTGTTTGTGTGTGTATATATATATATGTATATATACATATATATATATATATATATATATATATATATGTAGTGTGTATATACCTTTCCTGTGTTTGCAGAGTAATGAAAATCACCATGGGACTGGCTGTAGTTGGTTGCTTTCTATAAATGCTGCTGCACTATTTCCAGCACTGTAAAATAATTGCTATGCTTTACAACGTGACAGTTGACTGTGGCTGCCGTACTCTCCGCATTGGTACATGGAGATCATGGAGGCTGTCAGTATTGTGTCCATGAGCATGCCTCATCTGCAGCCCAGCTATTTTTGTCATGGGTGGTGTGGGTCCGAGGGGCCAACTCTTGCTTCAGTCTGTCCATCCATGGAAAAGCCAGGAAGGTGTCTTGGTTAATTCCTACACTACTCTTTAGACATGGTAAGGTGGGAACTGGCCACAATACCTGTTCTGTCTTAATCCAGATAGTGAATCTCTGAATCAGCAGAACAGGGTATCGGGCAGTTTGGTTCTGCTGGGAGTTGGAGGTGCAGGCATGGGTTGGGCAGCGTGGCTCATCCAGGTGAGTCCAGAGGTGGCCATTACGGGGTGAAAACATTCATTTACTGTGATGCTGTTCAGTGCAAGCTCATGTTTGGGATGGGAAAAAAAGTCCTGCCTCCAAAAGGACCCTCTGAATGCTTGCGGGCATGGCTGTACGGCTGCTTATTCTGCAGTGGCAGTCGTGCTGCCGAACTGATTGCTGTGAGCTCTCCTATTGCTAGCTGTGCTCTGCGTGTCCCAGGAAAGGTATAGGAGCAGAGCTCCTGCATTACTTCAGTCTTAGCCTGCCACATCCATGTCTCCAGATAAATGAGACCTGTGGGGGACTGGGCTGCCTCTCTGCAGGTGCAGCCAGGGCTCGGCTGAGTGCCGGGACAGTACGTGTCCTGTAGGGACAAAAGGGGAGAAATTTCTGAGGTACAAAATCTAGGGCACCCTCTGGGAATGGCACGTCACAGGACCTGTCTTGTCACAAGTGTGGGACTGCCTTGGAGGGGGAACAGGACACAATAAATGGGGCAGCCTGAGAACTGCAGAGCGCTGCTTTTTTGCTGAGGTGGAAAAAAGCAGCGTTCACACCAATGCTATAGCAGGGCATTTGACATCGTCTTTTAGCTTGCTCACTAGTTTCAGGTTCGAGCTGTAGTTCCTCACTTTCCTCCAGGCTTCCCAAGCACATGGCACGTTTCTGGGTGTCAGCAGGGAGCAGTGGGGTGAAAGCTCCCCCTTCCCCTCCGAGCTGCAGCTCCTTGCTGGGGTGGAAGTCTCAGGGCTGGCAGAGCACCCGATGCTCACACACCACCACTGCTGCTCCTGACATGGCCTGGACCCTTGCGGTGTTTAGCAGGGGCAGATTGCAGCTGGTGCTTTGCAGCGGTGAGGGCACCCCATGGTACAAAATGCATGGCAGAGCCCATGCTGAAAGTGCTGGCGCTTGCTCACCTCAGTTAGCACACTTCTCTAGTGCAAAGCCATTGCAAATAACCAGCTCGATTCCAATGCCAAGCAGGTGTTAGCAGCGCTAGCCTTGCTTGCCCTGGGAAGAAGACGGATGTGGTTATCAGTCGTGGGAGAAAGTATCCAGCGGGTGACTTGCCAGGGCCAAGCGACCAGGAATTGAAGACAAGAAGTCTGCTTCGCCGAGGAGTTGTAGCGACCCGTCCTTTTCCTGATAACTGCATACATCTGTGTGCACTTGTTTACCTTTGATTTTCCTCTCAGATTGCGCCCAGCTGAACAGATGTCACCCATGCTTTGCTGTTTATTCCCCTTGCCTGTCCGGATGGGAACATTGCCGAGAGCAAGCTTAGTTAAAAAAAACAAACCAGCAAAATCCTTGAGAACCCTTCTGGCTTTGACAGACTGCAGTTTGAACATATCCCACCTGTTTGTAGTAGCCATAGCATGCCAAACCTGTACAGTCTGGATTTTCAGGTAACTCAGGCATTTCTGGCTGTACATGAGTTTTTTGTTCATTTCATTACAATTGCAAAGTTACTGGAATGGTGTTTATGAGTATGTACTATTAACCGAGGCAGGAGACAAAAGTGATTGTGATTTACTTTGTTTTTTAAAGTACTTTTTAACAAAGCAGCTGGTGCCGTTAAGGAAAGTTAGACATAGGTCTGCATGGTGCAAACCAGAAAAAAGCAACACCCTCAACCACAAAACCAGAAAATGCACTGCAAGCGTGTGAGTGAACCACCATGAGGAAGCTGAAGATACTGCTTATGAAATCCAGCTAGAAAGATACCCACAGAGCAAGGAGGAGAAGTTCTCTCCTGCCCACCTTCCTATCGACTGAAGGTGGGAGCACTGCCAGAGCTGTCACCACTGTCTCCAGGCTTCTGTCACCTGTCTGTGCCCTGAGGGACAAGCAAAGGTGTGGATGGCAATGACAAAGTGCCAATGAGTGCCTTTTCTTGAAAGGATGAACCACTTTTTGGAGGCCAGACTGTGGGGTTCAGCAGCTCCCTTTGGTCATCCCTTGGTTCTTCTTGCCAAAGGACTTGGGCTCCCGTGCAAGGTTTAGCCTCGTCAGAGGGGCGCGCAGAGCAGGAATCCTACAGCAACACATGGTGACCTTTGCAAAGCAAGCCAATATTTATTAGTCAACCTGGCTGCAGCACGTTCCGTTTTGGAGCCAGACATTAAAGAAGAAGCTTTGTCTGAGCTGGCAGCATTACCAGCGTTACTTGGTGGGCACGGCCAGCATCTCGTCTGCCTCGGTTTATGTGGAGCAGCTGAATCCTCAGCAGCCAGGGACGTGTCTCATGAACTCTTTTCACATGACCTTCCTTTACGTAGGTGACAAGTGATGACCGGGCAGCCCTGTGTTAAATGATTAATGCAGAAGACTATCCAGCTCATGCCAGCCTGGACCTGCTCTAGTGGGTGCTGTCCATAGCTGCCCCAGGGGAATAATTTTAACCCTTCTGTCACACAGCACATCAGTGTGTGGGCAAACTGAGTCAGATACACACTTCATAAACGTAATTCTGAAATTTCCACATTCAGCCTGGTTGTGTGTCAGCGTTTACCTACTGTTGAGCTCCATCTGGACAGTGAAGACTCTGCAGCTACTATTAATGACACTTATTTTCTTTTAGTATGGAAACTTGTAGTTAGCACGATTTAGCTAAATATCTAGTTGATGATCTCAGTAGCATCAAGACATGAGATTGGCTGATTGTGTGAACTGACTTTGGAAGTGATTTGGCATTGTACTCCCAGGAAAGCAAGAGATGTTCCTCATTTAGCAAGAATGTATTTTATTTTTTCCCCTTGTCCCCAGAAGGGGGGATTGTATTTGTATTCTGGTGGATTTGGTGGTGGTTGCCCAGAGTGGGCTGTTTGCTTGGATACTGCACCTCAGAAAAAGGGTTGCTGGACTGTTTTTGGCTATAGGGAACTCGTGAGGTCAAGGAGCAGACCAAAGCGATGCTCCTGTAGCTGTCTCTTGTCTGAGCTTCACATAAGGGTGAAACATTCTGCAGCAAAATTCTGGTTTGTATTATTATTATTATTATTATTATTATTATTATTATTATTATTATTAATATTATTATTATTATTATTATTTATAAATATTAAATATTAATATTATTTATTAATTTAATAATAATAATAATAATAATAATAATAATAATAATAATAATAATAATAATAATAATAATAATAATAATAATAATAAATTTTTCTCTGCCACAATTGGATTAAAATCTCGTGTTTTGCTCTGGCAGTGCTGAGCACTGGCTGGTGTGGAACAGTTGCTCTCAGTTCCTCTCCTGGACAGACGAGGTCAGACACTGTGGCATTGAGGGGAATTGCCTTTGATTCGCAGGAAGGCAGTGCAGGGAGGAGAGCTTCTCCTGGCTGTCCTTAAGAGTTTGAAGGAGAAAGCTAAAAATAAGATAAATTCGTAACAAAAAGGGAAAAATGAAAGAATTTCATAGCTTCACTTTAATTTCCACTGTGGTTGAGTAAGAAGCAGAAACCCACAGAACTGATGCCACCGATGAGTGAGACAGCTAATTTGACGCTGCGGGTTTATTTTATGTTGTAGGACACCTAAATAAAGACATGAGATTGACTTCCCATGTACCACAATCTATTCAAGATCTAGGTGCAAGAAATAAATGAAGGAGTTTATAGAGAAGTAAGACAATGGTTGCTTTTTATTGAAGTGTCAACAGGAAGAATATATATATATATTTTAAATCAAATAGTGCCCTGTAGTACTGAAAAATAGATAAAATCAAAGACCAGAAAGTTCTGTCATACCCCCAGTGTTATGAATTATTAAATTTCTGGAGGAAATAGAGGGAAAAAAAAAAAAAGGAGAAGAGGTGTACTTTAAAATAAATTCCTACAAATAAGTGTGTGGTATGCTGATTGTCTTGTGAGCCCAAGAGGAAAAAATGATTTTAAACATCAGAGAGAGTAGGGTGGTGTTTTTTCTTTTCTTTCCCCAAGCATCTTCTTAAATGCTAGGAAGCAAAGTTATTACCACTTGATGTTGCTGAATTATTTAGATCTGCAAATACAAGGAAAAACACCTATTCTTAGATTTTAAGTTGTTTGGCTATTATGAAATACAAAATAATAATTAAAAATTAAAACAAAAACAAAACACGGTAGATTGAAATCCACTGAAAGCAAGAAGCCAGATATCACAGAGGCAGGAAAAAGTGTGTGCCCTAAAGTTCAGTGCGTTATTTTAAATATGATAACAATTCTGAGTGTACTCTCCCTCCATGACTTAAATTCATAAAAGCTGATACTGACAACGTTAAACCTGTTGGAAGAACTTAGAGATGTTTTGCATGTGTATGTATATAAAAGTAAAGGATTTCAAACATGACTAGGCTTTTTGAACAAAATGTAAATTATTTTAGAATGTTGATATGCAAAATAATCTTTTCTTACTACTGATTTACTACATTTTTTTGAGCTCTAGAACAAATGGAAGGTAAATTTTTTTGGGTTCTTCTACTAATGTTTTAAAAACCAAACAAACTAAAAACCCTCCACCTCCTCCACCAACCAAACCCACCACAACTAACAACAAAAAGCAGATATTCCAGCTGTCCCCTCATACTTATGCTTTTAAAAGGCATTTGGGACCCTGAAGTCTGGGACGTGAAGCTGACCAACAAAACCAGCTGCTCTTAAACTGGGGGTACCTGTCAGATTTCCAGTACTGCTTCCCTTTGCCTAAATTTCTATCAGCCCAGATCTACGTGAGTTGAGTCACTGTCTGTGAACACTTCCAAATGAATGCCACTTAGGTCTGTGATCCTTGTGTTTTTGAAGATTTAATAAATATATAGATATATAAAATATAATATTTTTAAAATGCCCCCTGTGCAGCTCATTCAGAAGGCGGGACAAGAGGTCCCAGCTCAGCAGATTTGACATCAGAGCATACCCAAAAGTGCTTTACTGATCTGTCCTGTAGAGCTCAGTGTCCCCCCTTTAATGACGAGGTGGTGGCCAGTAACCCTTCACCTGGTGGTGGCCGTGTGTATGCCTGTGCCGACAGAGCACTTAGCAAGGTGGAATTCTGGATCAGAAAATCAGAATTGTATTTGCCAAGGTTTCTTAGCTGTCTGCATCTTTGCATTTGGGTGAGCTGTTCTGGAAATAGACACTGCTTCAGCCCAGCTCTGCAGGTCAAATTTTGCTTTTTTGTCATCTGGGAGAAGTAGAAATACAAACTGATTACCATGTATATGCTTGTTTATAAAGAGCTTTTTCAGGGGTGTTGTTCCCAGGCTGTATTTTTTTTTTCTTATTATGTTTTATGTAAAGTATGTTTCAGATACTGTAAAAAAATAATAATAATAAAAAAAATTGCAGGGAGCTTCTCACTGACTGTGAGACTGGGCTGCACCGTGTCCAAGCTCTGTCTCCGCACTGGGCGTCTTGGCTTGCTGGCCAAGTTGAGCTTATTTGAAGGTCACAGCTGCTGTTGATCAGCCAGAACTTAACAACAAGTCAGATCTCTACTCAGACCGCAAATGGCAGAGCTCGTTCATGCTTTGGTCTCCAGAAAAACACTGCCTGAGCAGTGCTGTGTGTGTGTTTGTAAATTCCGATTCTGCAGGCTTCGGCTAATCTCCTTGTTTTGTGCAGCCTGCACAATAAAAAGCCTTCTCCCGGCTGCAGGTCCAACCATGGAGGGAAAAAGCTGCTTGCACACACCTTGTAAGAAGGTGTACGGACACATGCATGGGTCCAGAGGTGTCTGCGGGGTTCTGCAGAAACATACGATGAAAGGCGCCTTGCTGAGAGCAGTAAGTGGTTGGAGTGGGTAAGCCAAAGGTAGCTCGATGTGCTTCAGGTCAGAGCCTGTGCGAGTGCCCTGCCTGCCTGGCACTGCATCGCTGCTCGCACGCTCTGCAAACAGGTTTAATTAGCAATTCCTTCCCTGCGGGCTGCTTTCTTTGTCTTTCGGTCTCTTCTCCTGCGCTCTTCCCATGGGGTGAGGAGTGGTGGTGGTGCCCGTGTAGGTCCCACGAGCACTGTAAGACTCTTCTGGTAACAAAGAGGGGATGCTGAGGGTAGGCAGGGGGCTGATGGGCATGCTGGGGATCCTGGGCACTGTCTCTTCCCCAAAATCACTCGAGCATGTGGTATCTTTCTACTCACTTTTCTGTGATAACCGTATGCCTTACTGATCAGTGTCATAGTGATGAGTGAATTGTTAACCACCGATTTCTCTATCAATTATCACAGCTTCAGCAGTAAGGTCTGGGCTTGGGCTAACTAGCGTGAGTATTTCTGCTTGTTCTCTTGGCAGCTCATCCAGCTGAAGCTAAATTCAGCTCCCTCCTTGAGCTACCTGCTTTAATGCTAATGTGTGTTAAATCTCGGCCAGCTGCAGCCATGGAAAGGCAAAGCACACCTGCAGTGGAGCTCAAGCCAAGATTAGGAGACCTGATGCTGCTTTTGGAAAACTGTATTTTCTTGTTTAAATAATACTAAACACTGAACTTTGCAGTTATCTAAAATGCAGCGCACTAAAAATTTACTACGCCAGGTGCCTGTAGTGGAATAGTCTCACAATTACTTAAAGAAGGTAATTCCTCCACAGCAGAAGTTTAATTTCAGATTTTGACCTCAGGCTACTCGTAAACATAAATGACTCCAGCACATACGTAATTTTGAGCATATAAGGTGAGAGCTACACAAATGTGTATTCTGGTGCCAAACAATAGCAGGGCCTCGTTTCTCCACTCCCAGAAGTACTTTTGATCCTACAGATCCAAAACACAGCAGGTGTATTCTGAATCTCTGTTAAATACATAATTAATAAAGATAGTGAATTTCATTGAATTTCCATAGTTGATGTATAGTCATTCTCTGAAGGCAAATATTTTTATGCCTGTGCTGCTTCAGGGAAATTTTGATTCTGCATTTTTAGCATTAATTTATAAGTAGTTTACATTAAACATAAACTCCATTTTGTATCTTTCAACAAATATGAATTGCTTTTCAGAAAGTGTGTGTGTTCAAATGTACAGCTTGTATTTCACATGTGTAATGACTTAGACTTTTTCAGACTTTTGGGAAAGAGGGTACTTCCGTTTATTTCAAGAGTAATGCAGCGGGATAAAAGCCTTTAAAACAATTCTTCAACAGAAGTTATTTACAAGACAAATTCTCCTAAAGAAACAGTAATACTCAGTTTTGGGAAGGAAGATAATCCGTCTATAATTTCTTATGTTGCAAGAATACCACAAAAATGTATATACTCGTCTTTGTGTTACTAATTTCTAAATAATCTGTCATATCATGGAATTAGTTTCTGAAAGCAGATCTGTTCCAGATGCTGCCTGTTCATTTATGTTTATATTCTTTTTCTTGTAGCATGCCAAAGATACAGTCAGGACGATATTTGACTTTTTAAGTGTATTCTTCATCTGAGTTGACTGATTATATGATGCATTAGTTATCGCATAATTACACATACTTTACAATTTCAAAAATTCTGTCAGACAGTTGGAAACAACTAGAGCAAATGTTTGGCCAACTTCTAAGAATAAAGAACAAAATCTATGTGTTAGAAATGTAATACTTTGCTAGCAGTGATCCTACAGTTTCTATATCTCTTATACTTAATTTTAGAGAGTTTTTTTCACAAGTTACAGGTTACAAATATTCTGTATGAAGCACCACTCAGTCTCCCTTGCCAGATGTTTTGGTGATTAGTGACAATGGGTGACTACAGTACCCTGTTGCTTATAGGGAGAGGCTCTATTTCTATTATGGTTTATATGGGCTTGTTCATTAGGAATTGTTAAAATCTCTGCTGCTGTGAAATCGGCTGTAATGTATTCACCAGTGGATTTATGAGTACATCCATTCCATGCAAACTTAGAAGCTAGGCAAATTCTTTGAGAGGTTTCTGGCCTTTCCAGGTGTGCCGCTTTCTTCTTTTTTTTTTTTTTCCCCCTTGAAATCCTTATAGAAATATGCATATGTATTGGTATGTTTGCATGCAGGTGTATGAATAAAGTCATAAAGTCATTTGCATACTTCCCTGTTAAAACAAAATGAACTTGAAGGCTGTCTGCTCTCCAGTTACATGGCAGTGGAAGAGCCTACTCTAAATCCTTTATCCTCTCAGTGATGCCATCCATGTTTTCAGTAGCTATTTTCTGTGCCACGGTCAAACTCTGAATCTGAATTTCTTCTGTGCAATCAGCAATGGAAACCCTTTCTCAGGGAACCGAGGAGGAAGGTGTGCCACGAGCGAAACCACAAGAGCACTGAAATATCCCACCATCCTTCTCCTCCCGTTTTGGTGATGCCTCTGTGCAATGTAGGTAAAAAAGCACTGGCTGTGCTTTGTCCATGTCTTGTGTCTCTTCAGCCGTGGCCATGTGAGGGCATTACCTTAAGGATCCAGGACAGACTTGCAGCAAATGCTTGCTTAACTTATCATTGCCTTATGTTAAGCGAGGGACAGGGAGAAGAGGTCAGCTTGCTGACTCTCAGAAACTGTGTGGATCTGGTAGGGATAAACTATGTCAGGTAGGCAGGTTTTAAATCAGAGCGTGATTTGCCAAAATCAAAACTTGGCAGTTTGAGTTCAGCAAGCAAACTCTGTGTTTATGTCTGGTAAGATACTTGCCAAGTGGGAAAATACTTGTACAGGCAAGATGCAACAGTAGTAGTGATGAATGAATGTTTTTAGCTACCTCTTTACTTTTCTCTTTTGTTGGAAATAAAAAATGTTTTAGAGAGATAGGGGTCTGCTGGAAAGCTTACACACGTGAGGAAGGTGTTACTGTTTCGGTTGTATTTAGTGGCATCATTTATACAATAATTTTGAAAGAAACTATTATGTAAGCTATGCTTCTGCATCCTAATGATCTGTTTAACTAAACCTACTAAAAGTCTCTGAGAGAAAACAGGTATTTAAGAGCAATTACAGAGTAATTCTATATTGCCTGTCACTTGAGAGTATATCACATTAGTAGTGATTATCATCAATTGCTTTTTTGAAAGAGAAAAAAATATTTCCTGTATTATAAATGTAGTTCTTGAAAATATTTTGAACATGGTTTTCAGGTAAACATAAAGACACAAGTCAACAAATAGACTGCTCTTTGTAACCAAGGAAGAAAATATTAATATCACTCCTTAAACTGCAGCTGTAAGTCCTGTGGAACAATATGGGACTGCCACTGGTACTTTAATCTAACCTCTATTCTGTTATTGACATCCTCTGCTTCTAGCAAGTGAAAACATGTTTTGTTGTTGTTGTTGTTTTGTTTTTATTTATTTATTTTAATGGTAGTTACAATGACATTTTATAAGTGAATGGCAGTGCTTTTTACTGGTAATGGTTTCATTTGGAATTGCCATACTGTAGCAGTACTTTAATAAGCAGAAGTAATTAATTCGTACTGTTGTAAAGTTCTGTCTTGTCAAGTGCCAACAGTAAGCAGATGACAGAAGGCATTGCCTAACACACCATTGAAATCTTCAATGAGTGTAAAGTGGTGTACACCTAAAAACCAGTGCCAGCTAGCTGCATGTGCTACCTGTTTTTTTCTATGCAGACAAGTTGTTTGATACCCTGTAGTTGTGGGATTTCAAGTTCTGTGAGTATAAATGCTGACATCTTCTTCTTTGTTCCTTATTTCTTTAAAAAAATGGAAATAATTATAAGAATATCTGAAATAAAGATAGAAAGCTGTCTACAAAGTTGTCCTTGAAGTATTCTGACGAGACTATTAGATAAATTCATATGGTTCATAAGAATGTACAGAAAGGTCTTTTGAACTAGTCAAAAGTACCTGAGGGATGAATAGATGAAAATCACTTGGTCCTTAAAATTTGCAAGCAAATTTCCTTCTACTTTTATGCTTATTCAACAAGAAGATTTTATTTCCCTCTATATTTCTTTGGCTAGGGGAAGTAAGCACTGTTCCACATTTTAGGTTGTTACAAATGCTGTGCTTTGCCTTACATTTGTATAGATGTATGCATATTTGTATATATCTAACTTGCTGAAAATTTTTAGAAACTCATGATGACCAGATTTAGTCAGTAGTGAACATGTACTTGTCTAGGTACCTATTGTGTTTCATTGCTTCAGCCTCTGGTTTGGTTATTTTTTGGTCTGCTATTTTAGTTTTTGGATTAATTTTTTGGTTGGATGATATTTGATGTCTTACTGTAACATCAGTGGTCTTGTGTGGATGGCCCAGTCACTGGCTGCTGTGTTTTCTGAGCAAATGTTGTACGGGTAGCATCCAGTCTCATTGGTAGGCTAAAGAAATTCCAATTTCTATTCTCTCTAATTTTCATTTATGTCTGGTTATTTTCTTTGAGTCCTGACATGCTGCTCTATACCTTGGTACAAATTTCACAACACTCAGTCCTCCATTCATGCTGAGATAATCAGGGTTTATTGAATATTTTTCAGAAGACTGTGACTGGAGATGAGGTAATTTCTGGATTAATTCCAGAAACTCTTCCAGGGTTTGACAACTGCAGCTTTTTACAAGATGTTGTAAAAATGGAGGTGCATGTTTATCTAGGTTTGAGCCTACCTTTTCTTGTTGGAGATTAAGATTTGTCAGCCATTCAATCTTATTGCTTCTAAGGTATTTTTCTTCTCCTTTATGTTCTATGTGCAGGAGGAGCCATTCTATTATTATTACTATTTTTTAGTAAGCATGTGCAAGAAATACAAATGCAAACCTGTGTATATGACTCCCATGCACATTTCACACTGAGCACACGCTACCACTTTGGGTAGTTGCAGGCCACTGCCCAAGTCTGGCTCACCTTTGCTTGTGTGGAGGGAGCTGTAAATTGAATTATTCATAATCAACAGCTTTAGTGGTGAGGTCTAGATAAGTGTTAGCTGTAGTCATTTGATGAATTATGAAAAATGCTAATTAGGGCAACTGTGTGCAAAGAACCACAGTAGACTTTATTTGAACGTGTCAAAATGTGTGTACAACATGTAACATTGGAGTTCATAATTTGGTATTGATGGCCTGTAACATTTTCTACTGTGACTGTAAGAATATTTTCTCATTAGAGATCATAACTAATATGAGGTTTGTAAGGTAATGTAGCTTGTTATAATTTCATTTTTGCCTGGGAGCAGAAGCTGGCCTAAATTATGTATGTTCAAGTGGCTGCTGAAACACAAAAATATAAATTGTTAAAGAGAAATCTATACGAGAATTAATGCCGGCAATGGCCAAATGTTGACACACAGTTCTCTTGGCATGTATTGTTATTCAAATGAGAATGAAAGAAACTTAGTGGCTTCCTATTACAAGTCTGGTATATTCAAGTACAGTAGATGCCAACCCAAGTCTGCAGCTGGTGCTTCTGTTGGCAGAGGTCTAGTAGTATAGTTCAAGCATTTCAGGAAAGGAAGGGGTCTTTCATGCTTATGCTGGGGACAACTCTCAAAAATGCTGTTGAAGTGTGTAATCTTGTAGTTCAAGGTTCAATCCCCTCCTTTTATATCTGCTGCATAAGGACGTACTTTGCAGATCTGTCTGCCACATGCCCGCATGCGGCGTACCGAAGCAGCTCCAGACCAGCTTCACGAAGCGCTGCAGTCAGGAGGAGGTCTGGGGTGACAGGTTTGGGGCCAGGAGAGGTGGGCAGCAGAGCCATGATACCTTGCTTTGGGGCTGGTGATCCTGTCCCAGAGTGGGAGATTTAAGGCATAAGTCTAGCCTTTGTCTTCTGTGCCTGTGACAGCATTAGAGGAAGCTGATCTAATAGTGCACAATTATGTCTAAAGATTTTTTGCTGCACAGTATCATTAAAACTCGTGTTAAAAATAGTCATGCACAAAAAAATAGTCATTTTCTAGCATCAGTGAACAGAAATATTTCAACAGAAGGTATTTAGGGCATCCCATTGAAGGCTTTTCAACACTTTACTTAGTGATTTAGAAATAAATTCTCTGTTAATGAAATTGGCAGACAACAGATTGTGGAAAGACGTAGATGAGTTTGAGTGACTTCACACAGTAGCCTCAAAAAAAAAAAAAAACAAAAAACAACAAACAACAACAAATATCACTTCCCAAGCACAGTCAAAACTGGTACTTGTCTATACCCTGAGGAGTGAGGAGTGCAGATCTCACCTCTACAAAAGTGGTATAGAAACCCGGAAAGGAGAAATTATAAGAGGGATCTAGAGCAAGCAATTCAGGCAGAGCACCTAGTGTAACATCACAGCAAAATGAGCTGACGTGGCCTTGAGATTTATAAAACTGAAAATCATGACTGCACGGAGAGTTGGTTTTAATTCTGAGTGAGGTACAGCTGAGAAGGACATCAGAACATTGCATGCTGCATCTGCGTTTTTAGGAACATGTTGAAAATTAGAGCCTTTGGGTTGTCAGAAAAATGATTTGCAGGCTGAGGAAAATGTCAAACAGAGAAAACCTTAAAGTTCAATATGCTTAGCTTACCTAAAAGAAGGTGGAGAATGATTTTAATCCAGGAGTATCTCAGCAGAGCAAAGACGATCTCTTCAGTGGATTTTTTCCTGTAGGACTGCTCGTGGTGCGAGCAGGGGAAGGGAAGTCAGTGAGCAGGTGAGAGCCTGCTTCTGGAGCGTTACATAAAACTAGGCATGTCAATCAAGTGGTAAAGAAAGATCTCTGCTTTTGGTTCTGGTTATGTAAGGCCTGAGAAGCGTGGTTCTAACTAAACAGGGTGATTAGCTTTGAGAACGACTTGCCTAGGTGCACAGCAGGCTTGCCATCTCTTTGCATCTGGAAGATGTTTGTCTGAAGAGCCTGATGGGCAGGGTGGCAGGCCAGAGTGCTTCAGAGTGATCACAACAGTCAGCATGGATCATTCCGCAGTCCTGCCAAGAACACGCTCCGAAATCTGGGGGGTAAGTGAAAACTTGTGGAGACCTGAAAATATCTGAAATATTTTTTTGTTTGTTTGTTTGTTTTTTCCCCTGATGTTTTTTATTTTCTAATGGTTACGCCATGGAGCTTAGAGAATCAGACCACACTCGCTTGGTCTTTTTTCATGAGGTGTATATTATAGTGTATGTATTCCTCTCCAGAAAGCACACAGTATCACTAAGCAAGTGTTAGTGGTCTTTTGAAAAGGCATTCCATCTTTCCTGGCATTTCTGAAAAGAATGTACATGTAGCAGTAATAGGCTCGCACGACACTTTTCGTTGATGCCAGTGTGGCACTTCTGACTGATCTTCCTTGAATGAGCAGGCAGCATTTAATCATATAATTTGTATACCCAAGTCAGAAGTACTTTAAAGCAAAAGAATTCTTTCTGTACGGTAGACAGAATAGTTATTTAGAGCGATGGTTAAGTCATTCTGCATTTACAAGTATAAGAACTTGAATTATGAAATACATCAGTCTTTTTTTTTTTTTTTAATTTATTCGTGTGTGGTTTTTTTTGACGTTGAGGTATTGTACCTGTGTTCAAAACCTCACAGAACTGAGCTATAAGACAATGAATTTCATGTTCTTGTAAATGGATTTGTTTACAATTTGTGTTCATAAATCCCTGTAACAAAGGCATGCTGAACTTCAGGGAAAACGCACCTTCAGTAAGCACCTAATTACAGCTGCGGTTGTAGGAGAAGCATTCTTATCTTAACAAAACAAAGGAGTGCGGGAAAGAGTAAAGTGAATGTGTAACGCTGCAATGACACTATTGCTTGTTACAGAAGGTGAAATCAATTGGCATAGAGAATGCCTGAGGGTGGTATAGTTTGTAGGACAGAAATGCTGAAATGCCAGACTAGGAGGTACCACATGAATGCAGTCCTTTGTATATGGCTTATAACCATGTTCTCTAACTACATTTAGGAGCTAAGAAGCTACCTGGAAAATGAGGAATGTTTTAGTGTTTAAGAGGACGTGCAGAGCGGTTTGGCCAGAAAAACATTCAAGTAAATTTACGTACTTTTCTGACCACAAGTGGGAGAGTGTTCTCCTGTGTCTTCAAGCACAGAAGCATGGGCTCTGAAAACTGGCCATAACTCTGTTTTTACATTCAGAAACACACTCAGTATGCAAGTAATTTTTAAATTTACAAAAATGGGGGTTTGTCGTTAGTCAGCATCTTACTGCCTGTTGGTGTGTATAGGTAGCAGAGTTGAAGGAGAATGATCTGAGCCTTGTTGATGTGTGACAGAATGCGGTGTTCTACAAATACTGCTTCTTAAGAAGCATTTCAATCTGTGAGTTACTGAATAATTTTATAAATATTAGTTTAATTTTGCCTTTCATCCTGCATGGTTTACAAAGAAGAGGCAACAAGTTTGATAGTTATTTCAGAATAATAACTCAGTTCAAATAACTCTGTTATTTCAAAGCCTTGTTTTGTTGCTGAAGTCCTAACAGATGTGAGCAAACACAGAGCAACATCCTGCAGAATTAGTGGGTTTGTTTGCTTGTTTTATAAAACTAAACAGTTAATAACAGGAACAGGTAAAACCAAAATAAAGATATGCCAGAAAGCTCCATCCTCAGGTGTGACCTATGGTCTTTTGTTCTATTTATGGTGTCCAATTTAGGCCTGATATTTTTGCCAGCACTGGGATTTTTCCTGGCTTGTACAAGGCATGTTTTTGAAGATGTTTGGGAATTCGTCATAGAAAAATAAGCCAACTACAGACAATTAGTGCTTTTGAAATGATCTCTTAACTGAGTAGTTCCCTTCTGTGTGTCCCTGCCTGTGAATAGAAGCTACAGGACTTTGGAGACATCCATTGTCTTTTCAGGAGTGGCTTCATCTGGTAGTAGATCCCTTTGTAAGGAATTCTAACAGGAGCCATTTCAGAACATGTTCCTGCAGTGGCCATTGTCTGTTCTCTTCCAGTGTCTAGCACCTGTAAAAATATAATTTGCGAGTTTTGTACAGTTCCTTTGTTAGCCCTAATATTAGAGGATCTCACTGGGATTGCCACAACTGCTTTTGCCAGGTATGGCAACCTGAACAGTTTTCCACAAATTTCAGTCCACAGATATTTTTGTAGTTAATCAAAACTTAAAGCAGTCTGTCATACATTTCCTTTCTGCTCGTTAAGAAAATGGAGCTGTGGTACAATACCTTTTAACTCTCAGTTTATGCCACAGCAGTTGCATACATGCTGTAATTATAATTGAAACTGTAATTGCCTAAATTTTTCTTGAAGCACTCTAATTCCAAAACCAGTCTGTTTTTTTGTCCTTCCTTCTGAAATGTAAGCAGACTTAAGAGACTTCCCATTGTTTGGCCTGGTGTATACTTATTGTAAGTTAAACAATATAACAAATTCTAAGCATCTGTTTTGATATGTTTCACATTTTCTGTGCAGTAGCTATTCTGCTTTTTGACTTGCATTTAATTAATTTTAAGCCTCTAGAGCAAAGGATTGAAAATAACAATCCCAGCCCCTTCCCTGTGTTGCACAACTCATTAAACAGTTACAGTAACTGTTTTTAAATTACTTTTAGTATGTGTGTCAAGCTCACATTAAATCATCTTTAAAATGTGTGTGTGTGTGTAATTAATTTTGTCTTATTTATAAATAAAAGCATCATGTATTCAAAATGAGTGGTATATTAAAAAAAAAAAACAAAACAACAAAGCAGAGGTAATGCACCCCTGTACATTTAAAGGGTATTTAACAATTCACATTCTCTTGGGAATAAGGTTTAACCAAATAATTGATAAAGACTCCCCAGACTCATACAACGGACTGCTGTTCCTCTCTAGTCAGTTCCTTTCAGAGACAGTGCAGACTAGTTTCTAAGAGCAAGTATGTTTGTTTTTAATATTATATACTTGAAAGCAGAGACTTGGAAAGGTTTATAAATGAATACCCTGATGTAATTCAGTCCTCAAGGAAGAAAAAGTCCCGAAGGGAACTGGACTGGGGACAGTCTTATTCCCTCTGTATAGAAATGTATACAACTAAGCTTAAATGGTTTCAAAGCTCAGCTCTGCTGAGTGCTGGCTGACACATTTCATTTAGTATATGTTGGTGTTTTCCTTCTAATTGATTCAGTTCTTACTCAGAACTTTTGGATCAGCTGTTTGCCAGGTATAATATATTGATATTTTTTCTTCTTTCTTATGACAAATTCTTAGGTCCTTTTGTGGATTTCTGCATCACTGGAAGCTTTCTAAAAAGTTCATAAATTAACTGTATTCTTGCAGCCCATTATTTACATCACAGGTGTTATGTATACATTTCAGCATAGAACAATATGAATCTACAATTAAATACAAGTAGTTTGGATAACATGTTAAAGAACACGTCTGTGAGGTGTCAGAATGTAAGTGTGAAAATGTGTCTTTGGCTATTGAGCCTTTTTATTCTTTTATAGAATTCCTATTTTTGGCTTAGCTAGTGAGTATCACTTGAGTTGTAGTATTGCAGCTTGCAAGCTAGCCGTCAAGTTACATAGTGCCCTTCACATCCTCCTAGGAAGAGCCTGCCTACGCAGAGGTGACAGCCCATGGCTTCTGCTTTCCCTCTGCAGTGGAGTGCAGAGGAGCAGCAGATGAGAGCTGGCAACAACTTTCTGATGCAGTCTGGGGATGGGTTCAGATGTGCTAAGATGAAGGTGATGGAAGAGCTTAACTCGGACATGACATTGGTTCCCAGATGCCCTGAGTAGTTATTGTGGTCAAACCTCAAAGCACCTTGCTGGAAAACTTCTCATTCGGGAATGATGAAAAATTGATGATTCCTAGGACCACTAATCGGGAGAACCATTGGGAATGTAGGATGAATGTAGGTCTATTAATATGGTGGTCAAAAACACGTGCAATTTCTCTTCACATATTATGCATTAGCATTTAAGGGTTCTCGGTAGATTGAAAAAAGGAGCTGTACTTGTAGCCCTGCTGAATAATTTTATTTACTCTTTCATCTGCTGCTGATCCCACTATTAGAAATATATGTAGAGGGGAACCATACTGCTTTGCTGAATTAAAAAATACATATAGGCCTCTGCTTTTACAGGCATCATGTTTCTGTGCATGCTTGTATTTTGTCTGTAAGTCTTGCAGTCATTTCTATGTACATCTGACAGCAGCGATCTCCTCTGTGTTGCTAGCTCTGTCCTGTTTTCATAGCTTACTTGAGCTTCCTTACATATTGAATCTGTTTTGGATCTAATTCTTGATGGGTCCAAATACAAACAGCTCTCAAGAATTTCCTCTTGTTCCCAGATGTCTTGGCTCTCTGACATACTCTCCAAGCTCACACAGAAACTTTCCATGATGGCTAACCTGCCTCTCTCCTTAGAATGTGCGAAAGAATGGTTTGTACTTATACTGCCATGTGACCTCCCAGCAAACACACATACTAATACAAATATTAAAAGGCGTAATTACAACAAAAGCATTGTATACTGCCTGAGACATGCAGGAATACATTCCTAAAGCTGGGAGTACTCCCAGGATACGTTTTATAAATTCAGTTTTTATGTTTGTAATTTCTTAGTGTTATTTCAGGCTTGTTTTCTGATGTTTCAAAAAAACCACCCCAAAGCAACAAACAAAAAACATACACACTATTTAAGAGATGCAAAAAATGGGGGATACTGAATAGAAGCCTTTGTGAATTTTTTCAAGTACAGAAATCAACCTGATTAAAGGGGTTGCTTCACCTGCCAGTGCCAATGAACTCTTTCAAAGGGAGATCTCCTATTTATCAGCAGCACTTGTGTTTCAGCAGATTACACCTTTCTGCTTGGGGGTAAGAACATAATTAGCTGAAAGGCAGGAGAGCAGCAATTACTGACAGCAGGCCTGCATAAAAGTGATGGGAATAGGAGAAATAGCAGGGCTCGTTACTAATGTTAAAAATATACACAGGCTTCCAGGGATGATTAAAATAAGATGTTGCAGGGCTTAATATGCTAATATTAACATTATTAGAGCTTCAAAGTGGGGATACAGACAATTCTTTGGTGTGTCCGCTGTGTGTCTTTGTCACTAAAGGAGACAAGAAAATGCGTGTTTGAGCATTTTTGTTAGGAAAAACTTCACACAATTTTATCATATTATATTATTTTCTTAGAAAGTATGATTTTTATAGCACTGTGTACTATTGCTCTCTAATGTTTTATTGTAAGAGTTGCTAAATATTTGTGGGAACATGTCCTTAATTTACAGTTATTACAAGAAATGCACTGATTTATTTTTTTAATGTAAATCAAGACTTCCAACTTTTCATTGTTCCTTGACAATATTACTGTTACATCAAAACTGTTGCAAAGTTACAGTAGAGCAAAGTGGTAATTAATTTAGTTTATCTTTCTTATACTAAAGATTGAAATAAGCTAGCAAAGGCCAAAACTTTTCTTACAATTTTATATTTGGAAGGAAGTTTCTGCTTCCATTTCTGTCCTTTGCTGTCTGCTGTAAATGAAGAAAATGTTTGGGGATCTGAGGCTTCTTACTCAAGGGTTTAGGATGAGAATGAAAAGCAGAGTTTTCTCAGAGGAAGAAGCTAATTCAGAAAGAAGGAGAAAAGTATGCATTAGCCTGATTTGTTTCTGCAAATCTATGTAGGGACTGATTGGTCCAAACACATAGATCACGTGTTTCTAATTAGCTTGACTGATTGAGGTGGAGGTTACAGGTTCAGGTTCCTCAAATGCAGTTATTAAGGTCCGAGCCCTGGCTGCTTAGCAAACATCTTTATTGGCAAGGAGGGAGGCAATATTCTCGGCCGCTTCAGGGAGCTGGGTTCCTTGCTTACAGGGTTGCTGGAGCCTTGGATGCCGAATCAGGACAGGCACTGCTGTCCCATACCCCTGGCTCAGGTTTCCAAATTTGTAGGAAGCATTAAGCAATTGCCCTCCTGTGTTAGCATCTAATGTTAGATGTATTCCCGCCTAGTTGTCACTTTATGTCAAGTCTCCTGAGGTGCTTAAATTTCTCCTTCTGTTGTGGAGGTGAGACCCGAACTTGTGCAAGGCTGTGAATTCCCAAGGCTGCTGAGGGAAAAAAATAGGCAAATAGGCATTGAAGTGTTGTTTCAAGATTGACTTTGTTGTTTTTTTTTTAATGACTCCCTCACTGCTGCTTCCCAGCACTCCCCACCCTGTTCCTTCCAGTACTTCTTTCAAGGAGATGTCAGTCTTTGCAAGGATTGAGGCTTCTGCTTGTCTTCCTATGCTTTTCTGCAGTAAGCACAAAAAAGACTTGCAAGAGTTTCTAGGGGGGGACAGAGGGACTTTCTTACTGCAGGGTATATACACTGAGCACAGCTCAGGTCCTAAAATTAGAGGGGGCTTCTCACACTCAGGCTGCTTCTAGTGCAGCTTTGGGAATGAATAAACACGTGGAGCAAGAGAAAGCTGTGAGCTTCTGTGTAGTGGCGCCATGCTGCAGTGTGAGCTGCAGGATGGAGGTGGCTCTCCAGATGCTGTTCCTCTGCATGCCAGGCCCTGGTCCAGCCTGCGTCCCGTGCACCACTGTGTCAAAGTCTGGCTGCCATCATCATCACTGCAGAGTCGTTCCTCGTGCTTCTCGCTTTGTTACTTCGTCACCTCCGAATAATCCCCGCTGAGCAGAGCTGACTGCTGCGTGCGTTGCATCAAGCAGAGCAGTTGGCATCCAGGACTGGAGGCAGCTGTGCTGCTGAGGTGGCATTGCTGAGCTCTGTGTGGCATTCCAGAGCTGAAAGGAAAGAAGCGTGTTTTAGGTTAGTTATCAGCTCTAGTTGCTTCGTAGTTAGATGATGAACTTCCAGAGCAGCCAGTCTAATGTACTGCAGGGATTATATTTTAGTTACAGTACTGTTGCTTTCATGCAAGGTGAAGTACTCTTAAGATTTTAGTTTTACCATAGTGGTTTTCATAGGACACTAAGATTAATTTAGCAAAATAATTTAGCAAAATATTATATTCTTCAGTAAAATATTAACTGGTAGGAATTAAAATATTTTATGGAAGACTTTGACTATGTAGATGCATCCAAAGTTTTCATCTTCAGATACTGTAGACTTTCATTAAGTGAAACCTATTTTTCAAAGGGAAATGAAGATAGAATGAATACTATTGCTCTTCAGAATTTTTGTGTTTTAATGTAGAGAAGTATTTGGAGAAGGTGAGTTAAAGGCGAATTATTTTGTAGGCACACAGGAACTTAGCTCATCAGGAAACTTCTGTTCACTGTAGAATAACTTTCAGCTATGGTGCTTGCAAGATTTTTTTCACTTGACTGGTTACTGACATTATACATTTAGGGAGGGCATCCAGCATAATGTGTCACTGTTATTCCATTGTTCCCAAACAATGATATTGCTCCAGGAAGGAACAGTGGTTGCAGAACTTATTCACTCAGCTGCAGAAATAACATTTAAATGAGGAGGAAGCTCTAATTCTGGTGGACCTATCAGAGGTGGGTTAAAGACCTGTTAAGAGGAAAGCTGACAGTGTGGTTAGAAATACAGAACAGTTTCTTCAGAGTTTATTTTAAGGGAAGTTAAAAACTGGCTCAACAGATACATTTTAGAGTCATAAAAATCTGCCCCATGTGTTGAAAGCTGCAATATACTTTCCTGCCTGGCATGGTTCTCTCCCTCATCAGGCTAAGGACTTGGTAGTTACTGAATAAATTCCATAAATTCTATTCTAGGTCTAGTCCAATGCATAGGAAGAAAGAAGGAATTATGATAAACTTCTTCTCAGGTGCTGTTTGACATCTTACTAAACACAGAAGCCGCAAAATTATCGCATTCCCTGAAAGAGAATCTTAGAAATCAATGAGAAATAAGAGGAGCTGAGATGTGCTAAACCAAAAATGTTTGTTCAGTGTATGAAAAGGACAATGAGCTGTGTTTCTGGAGAGCATGCTCTTTGATGGTATTGGTGATTTACAATGTCTGTCTTCTGGCTGAGCAGCCTGTTCGTCTAGCTGGTAGTTTGTTCTACCTGTGAAAGTTTGAGGCTTTTACTGGCAAGTTTCTATTCTACTCCTTTTTTTTTTTTTTTTTTTCTGCTAACAAATACATAGTGAATCATTACTCCGCTCAGGGAGAGGAGGGAGACAATCCCAAATCTCTAAAAACAAACAAAATGTCAATGCAGCTCTGTCCATGCTTATGGTTAGGCAGCCTCAGCATCCTTCTAGGTCGTGAGGAAAGGCTGGAGGTGACTTTTGCCCCTAAATGGTGCCTATTACGTGAGCATTAGTCTACTGGGAGAACAACCTACCACCTTCTCTTTCCAACCCACACACAGACACCAATGTGCAGAAACACATTCATCCCCAGAAAAAAAATAAAAGCCTTTGCTGTTATGATTATCATTCTTGGTATAACTAAAATATAAAAAAGGGTTGAAAATTCAGACTGCTTTACTAGGGAAGAAGAAGGTTTGCTAGCCAACTTAGGCTCAGTACTTTGTTAGGTATTCTTCAAGTAGTATTATTTGTTATATGCCATTTATTTATTTTTAATTTAAAGAACCAGTATATTGTATTCCTTGGTGCATCAGGAAAAGTATGCTCTTCGAACATTTATCTGTTGTTGTAGCTCAAAACTTTTCTAACCTGTAGCCCCCTCAGAGCCTTGCTACTGAGGAGAGTGGCATGACTGAAGACTCATGATTTTTCCTGGCCCCAGAGATCAGATAAGCCTGATTTATTTCAGGAATTAAATCATTCATAGAAACCAAAGTAATGGAGTAATGGGCACATATGATTTCTGTTAACACAGATGTTGCAGCACTTTCTAAGAGCTATCAAATGTTACTACATAATAATGAGTCTCTGCATGGTTATTGGCATTCTTGCTATCTCACTTCTACTGCCTCATTTAGGTAATGAAGTGTTCGGTGCAGTAGTTGGAATGCAATACTGTGTAAGCATCAAGTATTAGTTTTAAAGATGAAAACCTAATTTGTGGTCATAAATGTTTTACATATTTCAATTTGAGTAAGTCACAGTTATTTATTCTTGAAGTACATAATATGTGAACGCATATATATACATATTTCAAAAGCATATTATTCATTTGTAATTGTGCATTAGGATGACAGTGTGATAAAATATGACATGTTATGCAACTATGTCGCATTATAGTAAGAAAAAATTGAAGGCATGTTAATAATTTCAGTCACGCATTCAAAAGTGAGTTATATTATCTTTAGATACAAAATCATGTGCTTTATTTCTTTGCTTCTTGTGGTATCGTGACACACTCACTGAAGACAAACTAGGCAGTTTGTAATGAGTTGGGTGCTACTTTTCTGTGTATGCTGTCCTTTGTCCATTGAAAAAAAAACATGCAATTCTCTGACAAAATGAGAAACGAAGGTTAGAAAGAGAACAGTGGACAAAGTTAAAGTAGTTAAATGCTGACAAGAAGAACATATAGGTCTTTCCTAGTTTTTCACATACTTCCTACAGGTCCATTGTTTCAGAAGCATTCCACCTACAGAACATCACCTTCACGAAATCACAGGCTTTCTGTGACAATAAAATAATGCAGTGAAAAATCAGTTACTGATTGCCTATTGGATAATACTGATCAAGAAGTAGATTCAAAAGAATAAATCTGAATGAGCATTTTACTTTTACCCATCCTCGCCCTTGAGATTAACTTTGTATTTTAGTGCTTTCAGGTTTTGTTTGTTTTGGTTTGTACTTCTTTTTTAACTATTGATGCTATGTCCTAGAAAATGTTTAAGAAATGGAACTGTCACATATAACATTATAAAATTACTTAATATTAGAAGGATAAGAATAATACAAATTTTGTATTCTTTGTATGTGCTGTACTATGTGCTGTATATACTGCATATACTATGTGTTGTATTTTCTCTTTTTAACAAAGCAGATACAACTAAGACCAGGATGTGTCAGAAGCTTTAGATATGGAATAGATGTATCCTGTGGCACAAGGAGAACTGGAAGGTGTTATTTGACAAGAAAAAGGGGCTATTTCTTATTCCATTATTGGATGACTCATTGTATGAATATGCTGTCTATCCTATAAATCATGGCATGAAATACTATAGAAGAGCTTCTAGGTGCATCATACTGTTAACAGGCATATCTAGCAGTACTTGTTTACCTGCTCCTTGTTTTTTTCTAGCCTATTAGCTTCAGCTAACTTTCCTGGTTTTGTATGTTTGTTGTTGCTGTTTTTTATTTTCTTGGTATTACACAATGAATAATGCAACTCTGTTACGCTCTTGGCTATACTAAGCTATTAAGTTTTATTGCAACTACAGATAATTAAATCCAATTCTCTGAAACATTATAAAGTAATTTTCTAGCATAACCAATGGCATGAGTTACAGAAGTTCTTACTACCAATTTAAAGGCTTATTTCTCTGAATAGGCAACCTTACCTTGGTTGAAAATTGCAGAAAATGTTTGCATTTCAGTTGATTTGCATTTCATCTGACAATCTACCAAGTTACTAGAAGGAAGTTTACCATGAATAAAGGATGTCATGAGTAAATAAGGTGTGGAAATTTCATAAATGCAGCTGTAGAACTCTGTTCGGGCCAGGTAGTTGCATTCCAGTATTATAAATTACATCAATGGTAATCATTTACAGCGTGCTCCCAAGAGATACAAACCATGCCATCTACTTTCACAAAAAACACCCTGTAGTCTCCAAAGTAGCATGACTGATGAATGCTTTCCAGCTTACCCCTTCATTTCTATTTTTCCTGGCAAAATCCTCAAATTATATCTCATATTTATCATAATCATAATTTCCTGTATTGTTGTCTTGTTTCATAACATTAGGTTACCTGAAAGTTCCATGTTAACTGTTCCTCAGTTTTCCTGAATTCTGCATTCCTCTGCATAATTTAGATAGTGATTATTAAATTATTGTTTAAATTAATAATTTAATATTAATATAATTGACACAGTCCTATGTGTAACATCTCATTCATAGGTTATTTCTTGTATCATAAATACATTTACGAGTTTTACCCATCTTTTTGTCAAACCCATAGCAGTTTAGACATTACAGTCATCATAAGCTTGTCTTCCCTTATTCCTGAATTATTATTTTTTTAATAATAATTTTCTAAAACGTTTCAAACTTCTTGGGAACTGCTTAGGAGGAGGACTGTGTTGCAATTTTGTTAGTGTTTCTATTTGTGTGTGTGTGTTAAAGCACAACGCTGCGTCTTCTGCTGCCAAGAAGGGTGCTTCTTAGTGAAAATTATTAATTTGCCTTGGGTGATGTTTGCAGTATCCAGCCACAGTGTGTGTCTATCCTTTAATGCTAAACACAATAAATAACAAATGTAGACAAAAAAAAAAAAAAAAAGTATTGAATCTGCTGCTCTTTGCTAACATCAAGGAGAATATTCAGGTGAATGCAGTTTATGAAGAACATAAATATAGGCCTGGAGTTAGCCTGGACTGTAGTTGAAAATAGCAGACTATAAACATGAAAGCTGTGTATGAGAGGAACTGGACTCTATTTTAGACAGTGACAAGTTTGGTGCTTAACTGGCTGCAGACGAATTGCTTGTGCTTTAAAGCACATGGAGCCTCTGCAACCTGAATAAGGAATTAGCACTTTAGAAATGTAGCTTATTTTCAAAAACATGAAAAAAATTTACATAAAAATTGGCCACTTGCTACCAAGTGATAGAGTAAGGTTATGTTTTGCTTGAAATTTTAAGGAGGGGAACACAGAACAGCAGTACTCCTAGATTCATTGTATTTGGAAAACAAACAAACAAACAAAAAGCAAAAAACATGTTCGGCATATATGAAAGCGAGAAAAAGGTGTGTGCACTGTGGGTGTGCTGGGGTGGTTCTGGTTGTCCTGAAAACTGCACCTTTAGTCGTGTTCAGGGCCACCAGCTTCTCCACGGGTGATGCTGAGGCTGTGGGCAGGGCACTGCCTCGCCACAAGACCTTGCCCATGCAGATGCTCTTTGTGCTCGTCATGAAACTTGAGAGAACATTGTTGCATGGGATTGATTCAAAACTACCTGGCAAACAATACGTACTGTTAATCCCTCTTCTAGAACAGAACATCTTTCCAGAATGGAGGATACAGTTTAATCCTTTTAAAAGCAGAGTTACTCAGTGAGAACAGAGTGACAAGACAGCATCCCTCCGTAGCTGTCCCATGAGCTATTCCTCTCTTTTGATGAAACATTTTGCTGCCTGAGACCAGTCACCCTATCTCTTCCTGCCAATTACATCTTTTCCATCATTTTCCAGATCACTATGGGACGAAACAATATTAATACACATATTTCTCCAGAAGCTGCTTTCCTGCTGTGGTTATATTATTGCTTTTATGTATTGCACAATTTAAATAATTACATTTCTCTGCTTAGTTGTGGCACAAAAGCTGCCGAGTTAGTTGTGTACTTAATTTAAGTGTTGCTTCATAGATTTGGCAATTTCTGTCATGGAGACTAGTCTCCTCTGTCATCTCTTCTATGACGTCTAAATGGTTAAAAAATATTTCCAGCTGTCCCCGTGTTTTTCCACTGCAGCCTCTTCTGGAGAAACTGGCTAAAGAGCTACACTCAAAGATGCATTGTAAACCATTTCTTAAGTACTGTTTTATTTGTCAAGAGTGGTTGATTAGAAAAGATTCTAGAGTAGATTAACCATCTAAACTCAAATTCTTCATCTTTCTATTAATTTTTACTATAAATTTTACTGTAAATTTCATTTTACTGTAAATTATCAGACATATTCCTCATGAGTTGCCCATGAATTTTCTGGAAGAGTTTCAAATGCAAATGCACTCTCCCATGAGGACTGAATGAGAAAAACATAGGACTTCACTGTGATGAGTTCCAGAGTTTAGATTAGGACTTGAGTTAGTCACGGTAGGTGTATTTTTGTGCATGTTTTGTGCACTACTGAAGGTTAACTGTCCTGCGATAAAGAGAAGCTGATCGTAATACACCGTGCCAGGCAGAGCATCAGTACTGAAAGCCAGCGGCCTTTATGAGCTCTTTCACCTAGCAGTAATGAAAGAAATGGATCTGACTTGATAAAAGATATTTTTCATTTCTAATTCTCTATGTTAATAACAGTTTATTAGAAAATTAAATGTGTTATATTGCTTCAGTTGAGGAGGATGCCACTAGATGCTCTTACGGATGACCTTCTTAAAGGCATATGTGGAAATTCATTTCCAAATCTTTTCTTCCCATTGTGAGCAGCCTTTCCTGAGGTCAATGAGTGACTCCTTTATTTTTTCTGCTTTCTTTATGGGTTTGTCCTGAAAATCTCTGCAAGTTATTTGGTTGAATCAGCAGTAGAAGATCTGGAGAGTAAATAATTCAGGTAGGGACATTTGAGGGCGTTCATATGGGGAATGAGGTAGAACAATTGCCTACTTTTAATGGAGGAGAAAAGAATTGGGTGAATGGCTAATATCCAGGATTCAATTTAACTTCTAACAAGTTTGTGTTGAGATTGGTGAAAAAATGAAATTAGGACAGTAAAATGAAGCAGGAAACCTTCATTGGAGAGAAAGTTGTTTTGGAGAGTAGGAAAGTGGAAAAAGGTGGTGAGTTTGGATGGAGACAATCTGTGAAAAGCTTGAACAGGAGAGGAGTAGAAGCAGTTGTGGAAGCCCCAGAGGCTGATATGAGTGAGCCATGTCCCTGTGGGACTTGGACCTTGATAAATAAGTAATTTAGGGAGGGCTCACTTTTCCACAAGAATCTGTGCTGGCTGAGCAGTTCTTGTCACACAAGCAAAGAACTGAAAAACTGATGCTCTCTTCTGGGAGATGGGAACTGACGTATAATATCTAATTTATTTATTTTTATTTATTTTTTTTCCCTTTGCCTTGTGCTTGGGAGAAGGGTGGTTTTTGTTTTGTTTTGTTTTGTTTGGTGTGTTTGGTTTTCCTGAGTCAGTGGTCCTGTGTAGAAAGCCTGAGGATAAATTTCAGTCACACGCATGGTACTGAATGTGTTTCCTCTGTAGTGGTTCACGGCCTTTTTTTATGTTGCATCAATGAAACAATGAAGAATATATTCAAAGACAGAGAATGATGGTTTTGAATTAATATGAGAAAGGTGGTCATAGGAAGACATATCTTCCTGGAGCAAATGTGTCTCCTTAAGGTATGTGAGATTACTTTGCAGAAAATGATTCTATGAAATTTCATAAGATGCACATTATTTAATAGTTGTGATTATTTCACAGATATAATAGTGCTGTGGGTTTTCGGTCCCCAATATTGCAAGTGCTGGTCTTTATGTTCATTTTTCTAGGTGGTAAATCTGTGTTGCATTTGTATAAATGACAAACAGTAGGTTTTGGAGCGTATGTGAGAAAGAGAAAGAAATTAATTGGGTTCCCTTAGACATCAATTCATGTCTGAAAGGTAATTTATGCCCCTTGAAGTCAGTCTTATAAAAAATGCAAGATAAAGCAGCCATCAAGAATAGGTAGGATGAAGGGCGTAGTTGAATCCATAAAGAATTTCCAGTGTGATCTTTCTGAACAGACCGATACAATTATGCACATGGGCTCAAGAATGAGTTTAAGCCCAAATAAAATTTTGGAACTGTCTCCGAAGAACAACACCACATGGAAGCCCTCTCCACTCTCTTATGCCCTCTTCCTAAATTTTCTGTTTAGTCTAAGTAACCTGTTCTGTGTGTGTCTGGAGGTGTTCAGCTGAAAGATGAGTTCAGTTCTGGCCTGCCAGTCACAGTACCCAATGCACCTATTTATCAGCCTTTGCAGTGTTGCTCGCATTTTCTGTCTTCCTCTTATAACTGAACAGCTTTCTTTTTGAGCTTATTCTTGCATTTTGTTGTACATTGGTGAGTCCTAAAGCAATCATTTTGTTCCCAAGAACTGTGTGTAGGTGTGTTGAAATTTCTGTTTGAATCAAAATATTCCAGAATTGTAACCATTGCCATTTAAATATTTATGGAATAAATACCTTAAGTTTCATTCCAGTCCTGAGGTATATCCTGAGGATATACCCCTACTGAAACAAAATGGATGTTTTTGGTGAGTTTTAAGCCAGATATTGAAGAAATGAATATCCTGTTACAGCTGCGCTGTCAGTATTCTTTATCTTCAACTTGAACTTGTCTCTCTATGATTCAATTTTTATTCTAACTTGTCCTGTTATGCTGAGTACAAACTGTGCCAGATTGTCAATTTTGTAAGTGAATGCCTAATGAATATAAAACTGTACCTAACTCTACCATGTGAATTTGATGGATTAGCGGTATAATTTACAAGGTAAGCTTATTTCTGAAGAAATATATACTGAATAAATGGGTTAGGGAGATTTCATATTTTTATTATAAGTGTAATTTAATTTGTACTTTTGGAATAATCATCAGTGAATATAAGAGATTTTTCTGACAGTCTTGCTTAAATAAGCCTTAGCCTTTTAACTAAGCTAATTATTTTTTAAAAGCATCTAATATAATCAGAATTCTTAACAGGAAAATTAAACATGACACATCTTTAAAATGTTGGGGGTTTTCTTAATTCTTGTGATGTGTTGGTTGTTTTTGTTGTCCTTTTCATGTTCAATTGTTGATGTGTATATTGTTGAAGTTGATGAGAAAGGCATGGGCAATAAAGATGGAAGAAATAAATTTTAGAAAAAATTACTCAGTCATTTTCTGTGAGTGCTTCAGATAAGGTCTAAAATCAAATTGCTTGTTTTTGAAGTTTTTTTTAGCCACCTGTATCTTCCCAAAAGAAAAGAATTCTGTGTCCTGCAATGTTCTCTTTGTCAAAAATTGCACTAGGGTAGAATAATTAATTTAAAGAACCATAAACTTCAAATGTTCTTTTATTGTTTTAAATGTAGCTGTGATCTCAGCACAGTTTAATGAAACTGTAAAGTTTGTCCATATAAAAATGTAGGAATGCCATCACATTCTGCAATTAAGTTATGGTGAAGTTATTTGAACTTTTGAATATTCTAGCTGTTGATTCATGCTCTTGACTAAAAACCTTTTGGGGGGTGTCAGTCAATTTCACTGATTAGTTTTTGTTAAATTAATGTCTTGTGCCTGATAAAAAATTTGTAAGATCACTCATTTGTGCAGTACCGAGATCGAGTGCTACAGAAAATACGGAGTCGCTGTATATAGAGAGGCATTTGGTTCAGTGATATGCATTTTGTTTGAACTGGGGCTCCTGTAATACTTGCACTGAAGGCTATTGAATGTCATTCTCACATGAGGATTTTATATTTTTAGAGGCAGCTAATTAAGAGATGTGAAGAGCTGAGTCTTGATGCTTCAGTGAGTAATTACCTCCCCTTGATACTTACGTTATTTTAAGTTTGGCTCATAAAAAGAGCAATTTGTGGCTTTCAGCAGCAGCGAGGCTGTCCCTGGGGGCGGGGGCTAGAAGCTGTGCCCTGCCACAGGCGCTGCTGCTGCTGTTGGTACCATGGGTGCCAAGGCACGTGTGTGTGCAGGTACCTTCAGGCTGGCTCCACCCAAGGTCTCTGCCCATCCCAAGCCCTGTGCGGGGCCCAGGTGGGTGCTCACCTCCTCCCTGGGTGCTCCCACCTCCTCTGGGTGCCCCTGGGCTGGCTCTGGGCCTGGGGATTGTGGCTCTGGGCAGTCCTGCTCCAGGCTGGTGGTCCTTCCAGCGGCATTGTGCTGCCATGCCAGAGAGCAGAGAGCAAGGAGCTGAGCATTCATAGTGCAATACAATACAGTTTGGCTGGAGAGAGACCAGGGGACCAAGGCATTACCCCTCGGTACACGCAGACAGAGGCAGAAGGAAACCATTCTGACATCTGCCAAAGCTCATGGTTCTCCTTTGGGGCATCTACCTGAGCAGTGTGCATCCGTTGTCCTGTTGGCAAATTTTGGACAATTTCCGAGATAACTCACAGTTCAGTATTTTAATAACAATGCATTTAAACACGTTTCTGTAATTTAATAAGTATGTAGGTAAGGGAGATAAATTCAAAACAAATTCATTACCGTATAGATTTTGTATAGTGCTTTCTAACATTAAAAGGGTAAAATTTGGAAGCAAAGGACCATGCACGACTACCTTGGTTCATTCAGTGCTTAATTGCCTGCAGCAGGGTGTTCTGCTCCCTCGCTCCTGTTGCATAGCTGGATGCTTTTTTTTTTTTTTTTTTTTTTTTTTTACAAAGTCTGCTCTTGTGGAATGCAGGTTGTAAATAACTTGTGTTGTACAGGATTAATCATAAACGTTATCATAGAATCAGGGAGCGGTTTGGGTTGGAAGGGACCTTGCAGAGCACCCAGTTCCAACCCCCCTGCTGTGGGCAGGTATACATGCAGGGCTCTAGGTGGGGTCTCAAAGCATTGTAGAGGGGGGAATTGGCTACATTTAATTCATTTTGGATAACAATAAAAATAATACTGAGACTGGAAAGGAACAGAGAGTTGAGGGGAAAAAAAAAAAAAAAGCTGTGCTTGAGAGGATTTAATAATAAAGTAGGACTGAAAGTATTTTAGTTTCATTGAACATAATTGTGAATGGTAATAACTTAATTGCTTTAAAGACGATTGTGCCAAAACGCTTCAAGGAAATGCTCATGTAATTTGTACTTGAGGGTACTTAAATTTTCCGTCGGCATCTGAGGCACAAAACACCTGACTTTTTTCTGAGCATTTAAAAACAACTGTTGCAGGAGGGCATGTTTGGTGCCAGCATCATTCATGACCCTTTGGATAACTGGCAGCAAAACAACACGATGCAAAATTCTTGCTTCTTCAGTTGGTTCTTGCTGGGTTAAATGGGAATAATGCCACCACGTTCTAGTTTACTGTGTGCTTCTGCTTTAGATGCAGTAAGAGGCCTCAGCATAGGCCTCAGGCATCAGTAGTGATTGAGATTTTTAGGTGTGGCTGGAAACTTTCTCCTTGCCTCTCCTCAAAGTGAAAATTCATCTTTCAAGGAAGAAAGGCTGCCCTGAACTGCAGGTTCACCTGCAGCTCATCATTTTGTCAGTGGCGAATAGGTGGCAGCTGTAGCTTGGATTAGTTACAGGCCTCAGTGAAATAGCTGAATGTAAACGCTTGTGTCTCAGTGAAGCAGAATTAACACTCTTGCATGACTTTTGAAATTTTCTTTATATTGTGCCGTGGTCTTCCATCGAACTCTCCATGCTTGACTCACAGGAACTTTTCCTGGTCGAAGCACAGTGACAGGAATTAAGTGATATATTAGGTCCTCCACATCTGTTTTGATGCTATATGTTAAACTGGCACTATACTTCAGCTGAAAATTTTATCTGAGCACTCTTGGTATCATGACTGATCACGCAATGTTTAACCTTTGCTGGAACAATCAGGACATTGGCTCCAGTGTCACTCCTCAGATGAGTGGAGAAAGTACAGAGTAGGTACAATGTGTGGGTGAAGCAAAGCAGTAATTGTGAATGCTGATGATCTTTCCTCATGGTTTTTCATAGGGACTTAAAATAACCACATTAAATGCAGTGTGGGTAGAAAGAGAAGCATAGTAATGATTTAAGAGTTGCTTCATGAGAAGATTTTCTTCTGTTTAACAAGTTCGAAGAGTGTTCTCTGTAGTGGGTACTGACAAGCACATATGAGTTAGCATTTGTTATCTGGTACAAGAAGCCCCCAGAGTTTATTTCACTAAAATTTTAATCATAGTTTCTTATCATAGGTAGATAGGAAAATTATGGATGAAATTTGGGGAATTTATGGAAAACTATTAGAAACAGAAACATTTTTTTTGTTCCCTAGTGCATTTTTAATGTAAGATTGATAATTTACTACACTATATGTTCCTCCACAGTGACAGAGTGATTTAAAGATTAATTCAGTTTAACATATTGTTTCTGTTGTTAAGATTGTATGAAATCTATTACATGATATAGGAAAAAAGATTATTTAAAGCAATAATAAAAACAAATACTGTTCCCTTATCGATTTCTCCTTTTTACCTGCTAGTTGGAGTTGAGAAGGCTCTGCAAAACAGTACTTAATTCAGTCTTGTTTTGCAAGTTCTTCCAAAAGTCAAGGAAGCATCTCTATCAGTAGGAAGAAAGTAGTAAAACAAAAAATAAACAACAACAAAAAAAGCCACCAACATGAGAGAACTGAGCAGCTACAGGTTAGAAATGTTTTGTCTGTTTGTGTCGTTTTCATTCTTTCAGCTTGAAAAATGGCCGTAAGACTGTCTGACAGGATTTGAGGTACTTAACGGTGGTCTGAGCTAAGCACAGGGAAAATGAGTCTCCAGAAGCTTACTAGGTGATATTTTGGAGCTGAAACTGTAAGATAGAGATACAAATGAATTAACAAATTAACATGAACAACTTATCTGCTGATTTGGGGGGGGAGTTAAAGAAGCACAGAAATACTCTCTCTCTACTACGGCTGATTCTACAGTTTAGAGATGGAATTGTCCTCTTTTTGGCTAGATTTAACAAGAAGAATTACAGTTGAGCAGATTATCAACAGCAAGATATATATATATATATATATATATTTAATAGCTCCCTTAAGTGCCACAAAGGAAGCAAAAGATCTATTACAGTGACAACGCAATTTCGTTGGACACCAAGGCTGAGAACTATATGTTAACCACTTGATCTGTGTAGTATCAAGTGAATTATGTGTGTATGCATGTGTTTTCATTTGCATAAGCTAATACTTCTGTTTGTCTCAGAAGAGATTTTTGAGACTACTTTGATGAATTTTTGATGCATAAGCTTATGGTTCTATTTGTATGTTCTCACTTGTTTTAATACAATGATTTTGTAAAATCTTTTTCCCTCTTAATTTTAGCTGCACATGGAGGAAAGATCACCTAATAACAACCTGAACAGTCAAGTAGCCATTGTGCATCCTTTTTGTGCTCCAAACTTCAAAATATATCTGAGAATTGTTTGATTGACAAAGCATTCTGGTGATTTAAATGTTTTATATGGCAAGAGCATTTCAGTGATTCACTATCCTTTCTGTAGATAAATTTACACTTTAGCAATAAGATTCAGAGTCCTAATACAATACAATCTTCCCCTAATATATCTGATTTTGATTTCCTTTTTTTTTTTTTCTTTTTAACTTGAGTTGACTGTTTTCAGACAAAAAGATAAAACTTTTGCTGCACTTCCTAATACATAGGAGGAAAAGCCTGGACTTCTGGACTTCTTGAAGGACGGAATGGAAGTAAGCATTAGGGATGCCAAAGAAAAAAAATGTACAATATTTTCCAAACTTACTAACACATTGTATAAGTTTGAAAAGCATCATAAAAGTTTAGATTGTTTTAACATGTGACACATTTTCCTGCCAGACAGTTGAGTCTCTTGGATAGCGGTCCAGAATTGCCATTGCAGTGGTAGCCTCAGTAATGGCTTTTATTCCCTAAGAGGAAGTTGGTGTAGTGTGATAAATTAAGATTTCACCAACGCGTAACAGCGGTGAGGGATATCTACTTCTGATTGCTGAGATAATGATTGTTTCTTAGCAGTCTACAGAACTAAATCGGTGCACACTTTCTGGGGTATGATCTCTCGTGAGGCTTAGCCAAGGAGACCCTCTCCTCCCTACATGTCCTGTGGCATCTGGTGATGTGTAATTTATTGCAGAGCTGGTCATTCAGTGACAGGGGATATCCAATGTCTGCAGCATACAAATATGAATGTGCCCATGTAACCCCCACATCTCATGAAACTAACAAATCTCTTTTGATACGTTAGCTGCTTTCATCCGCGCAAAATGGAGTACTTCAGTGTGCTTTATTGAAGTTGTCTGTTGGGTGTACTGCTTCCATCTGCTAAGCAAACTGATGAATCTGTGTTAAGCTTCTGTTACCTTAAGCCAGTGAATAATTTTCAAAATGATATACTCCTCTGCTCAAAAGTGTGTTTTTTTTTGTTTGTTTGTTTGTTTTTTTTCAAATGAAAGAAGAATACATAGGTAGTATAGGGACAGATATATTAATATTTTAATTCCCAAGTATTTGTTGTTTAAAATAAATATAACTAGCAGAAAACAGAGGAAATACATCACATTTATTGGAAAAGTGTCAGTATTTATGTGTGTGCATGTATATGTATTTATTTGAAATGATGATATATTTTAAAAGTATTGTAGTTAAAAGTATAATATAACTAATTTATTAAGAAATACCTGATGTTTTTCTGTGCACAGTAGTATTTCAATATTTACATTTGAATATGAGTTCCAAGTTTTATCTTTGGCTGACAGACTAAATAACACCAACACTAATTGAAGTGAGTCTGCATGCTATGAGAGTGGCACAAGATGGAACTAAACCAATTCACTCCAAAATCTTTTATTATTGATAGTTAATTAAACTCCAGATGAAGAGTAGACAACAAGAGCAATTTGTTGGATAGCAGTTGGGAAACTATAGATGGATCTTGCCCGTTGCCTCTGTAAAATGCAAAACTGCTGTTCTGTACAATGAAGTTGTGAGAATCTTCCAGAATTCATCAGTGTCTTTCTCCACCTGCCCTTCTCATACTTCAAATGCTCTTTAGAGGTATAACTCTGATCACTGCTGAGAGGCATGAAGACTATTTTGGACAGGGAGTGAGGCAAACCTGATGGTGATTGTTACTAGGAACAGATGCTTCAACTGAACTATACTTCTGAAGTATATTTTGTATAGAGTCATTCTGGCACTCATTTAGGATACGAAGTTTTATCACTTTACTGAAAGTGTACCAGATCATGAACAAACTTCTGAAAAATTAAATGGAAGTTTTACTGTGTAGTGCAAAATTTTGTCTTAAAATAGGAAAGAGCACTCATATCTGGGTGTTCAGATTGAAAGAAACAAAAATATTATTTAAACAGGTTGTAATTGTTCTTTATTTATACTGTAATTTTGAATGTTCAGTCCAGTACATATAGGCATTTTACAAATACATAAGATATAGTATTTTTTTTTTTTCTGAACTATGTGATAAAGGATATTATGGATAAAATTCATAATTGTTTTCCTTTAATGCAGTCTTACTGTATAAAAGCCTGAAGAGTGACACTCTGAGAAGCTAGAAGAAGAACAGTAATTAATGAGGGAAGTGAAGGGTGGAACAAAAGCAAATAATAATCAAATGAGCTGAGGCTGCAGAGCCAGACATTGTGTAGAACATCTAAGTAACTGTATGAACTTTCTTTGGTGAAGGTTGGTGACTGATGAAAGCTTAGGAAGAAGTCAGCAGTGACGTATTGTCAGTTTAACAGCTTGTTCCTTTGGACAGAAGGCATCCTGCAACTGAGTATATTGTTGGTTTTGGTAAATTACTAGAAAATGTTTGTAGCATGTGATCAGGGGCAGGCACTGAGCTCTGCGCTCTGGGGACAGCGACAGGACCTGAGGGAACGGCATGGACCTGGGACAGGGCAGGGTCAGGCTGGGGGTTAGGGAAAGGTTCTGCACCCAGAGGTGGTCAGGCACTGGGACAGGCTGCCCAGGGATGTGGTCAGGGCACTGAGCCTGATGGAGTTCAAGGAGCATTTGGACAATGCTCTCAGACAGTGGTCTGATTTTTATTTTATTTTATTTTATTATTTTTGGTGGTCTTTGGGGACCCAGGAGTCTCCTGTGAGTCCCTTCCAATGTGGATATTTTATGATCCTATTTCATTTCATTTGCTACAAAGCATGCCCTTGCTAGCAGTAGCAGTTAATTTTTTGTTTGCTCTCCTTACTGTGCCTTGACTGTCGCCCAGCTGTCTATTTCTTGAAGTGCCAGAAAATAAAAATCATGCCAGACATTTCATAAAGGATCAACACCAAACCTCTTATTTGTGTGAAAACTTTCTGTTCTGAAAGTTTTCACTTTCCTGTGAAAACTTTGGAATCTAACACAATGGCTTCAGGCTTACAGGTTTACTGAGATTGTTAGGCCGCGGCAGAGGGAACAAATGCAGCCGACTCCATATGAGTGGTAAAGCATAGTTCTAGTTCTTTATTGTCCAGATAGCGCATATTTATACAGATTGTTATAATTATGCCTATTAGTCACTCACTGATTGGCTAAGCCTAAAAGGTTATTTTGGTTTATGTTCCCCCTGCTTGCGGTTACACACGGACATTCCTTCCTCACATTTCTGGCAGTTGTTTTCCCCTTAGAAACCTCCTCTTCGAGATAAGAATATTCTGTCCTTGCCGCGTGGGCACCTTTTTTGCCACACTCGGAATTTTTCATTCCTCAGTCATGCAAACTGAGGCCTACTCCTGGTTGCTTAAAACAAACTCTGATCAAACAACTGTTCTACGGACTCATGTCCACGCCCTTTGTGCCAATTCCCAACAGTGTTTGGGGGGGGGGGACAAGGGGCACATGGGGCTGGGGGGGACAGGGTTCTTTTGAGGGAGGATATGGAGTTATTGGGGGGGACACAGGGCTGGGGGCTGGGGACAGGGGGGTGTTTGGGGTGGGGGGGGTTGGGGCTGGGGTGAAAATGGGGAGGGGCATTGGGCTGGGGGAGGGACAGGGGGGACAGGGGTGTTATAAATCAAGTCTCAATCTGAATTTAGTAATATTTAGAAAAGGCAAGTAAACAGCGCTGGGTGTGAGGGGAGTCAATGCTATGCCAACACACACACAGCAACATCGAACCTTCTAAATATACAGAACTTTGCTTTTACACACTAAACCCGAGTGCGCCTATACCCATGTACAATCAGAAAAGGTAATGTCCATGACTGGGGGAGCATAGCTGGAGTTGGGAATCCTGGTTGAAGGCTTCATTAATTTCTCTCAGATCATATAACAGTCTCCATTTTCCATCCGTTTTCTTGATTACAAACACCGGAGAATTCCAGGGCTAGTCCTGGGAACAACGTCTCGCTTTACGTTGTCAAGCAACTCGGCCTTTGGGCCTTATGTATCCTGTTCTTCCGGGATCGAAGAAAAACATATCCATCTCCTTTTCAAGGCCATAGGGCCTGGGTGAAAAGGCACATCCAGGTCACCAGGGGTGTAGCAGCAAAGGCCTGCGATGGCTGTAGCAGCAAAGGGGCCCATGGCGTAGCAGAAGGATCGATAAAGGAGCCCGCAGCTCCCTCACTGACTGGCAAACCACACGTTTCTGATTGTGGCCCCACACGGCTCTGTAAGGCCTCAGAGACTGCTCGCCAGGTGCCGAGCAATCCCACTGCAACCTTGTCATTTTTAGTTACGGAGTCCCACACCTTGACCTCCGTTTAGACCCATATTTCAGGATTATTAACTGTCTGATTGTTAATGAGGAGAATTAAGGCACAGAGATTAAATGTTTGTACAAGCTGTATGCCTTCCTGCCTAAAAAGAACAAAAGAAAGTGCAGCCTATTACAAAGATGCTTTTCCAAGGTACTAGAAGAGATGATAATGGTTTGCACGCTCTATTCTCTTCCAGGAAATCTTGAGTGTTCGAGTGAATAAAAGTACTGTACCGTGCAGTGACTGTTTTGAAAAGCATTGAAGCAACTGTCTGATGTAATGCCATCTCCAGCACTTTATCTTGAATATGTGTGTTTACAAAAAAAGCTGTGAATCTAGTACATGAATCTAGTACAGATTTTGGGTAGTCTCATAAATGAATTTTCGTAGAATTAGAAACAAGATCTCTTTTTCAGGTTTCCAGATTGGAAAATAACTATACTAGCAAATCAAAGCTTTGCTCAGTCTGTTCAGTTATTGAAATATCTTGGGTCCAGTCTTTCCCTGGAGCTCATGATAAATTCTGCTCTGATTGTTTGGAAAAACTGTTATGGGAATAAAGAAAAAGGCATACAGACAATCATGGAGAAGGTCTTTGAAAATAAAAATTATGCAAACTATTAAAATGAGGAGATGCTTCTTCCCTTGTTTAAGAGCAATAAGTAGCACAGAAAATACATTGTAATGGTGCATTAGGTATCTATTTTGTCATTGAACATTTTTCATATTGTCCAGAAGGAATTATGTAGGAGTTTACTGAAAGATGATAATGGACAAAAGATTAAACTTTCTGATGCTGGAGCATCAGAACAGTAAATAGACAATACACACAGTCAGATTTCAAAAGCCTCTGAAGCACTTAAAGATTTCTGATAATACTTAAAGCAAATTCCAGAAGTGCTTGGCCTGCTACCAGAAAGCACAGTCATGAGTTGTGCATTTAGGCTTCCTGTATAACACCAGTGGTCATGGTGAGGCATGTAGTAGTACATTACTGGTTAATACTAACGTCTCGTTATCAATATTTTCTTAACGAGGAATTTCTCAAAAATTCTTAAATCAGCACCCTCTCATACTGACTATCTGTATTTTTGAGAGGTTCCCTTGGACTGGAGAGCCCGGCATTGCTTTTCAAAGTGGGTGTCTCAGCTCTTTGAAAAAAGAGAGAATGCCAGTCCTTCCTTTGATCCACATCCAGAGGAAAAGTGTCCACTGTCTTCATCCTTGCCTGCGTACAGTACAGTGTTATTTATAATGTCCTCCCTTGGTTGAAGTTACACTTTTGGAGGGAGATACTTCAATACAAAAGTTAAAATACAGTGCCAAATTGATACGGAGGAAATATCTTTATGAATTTTGTATTACTTCTTTTAACACCTTTTATGTCCTTCCTGTGTAGTGGCCGTGTCACAGCTTTCATCCTCTTTACTGTGGTTATTGCAAAAGGAAAGTCCTGAAGGTTAGCTGTAGCGCTTTCAAGATAATCGTGTCTTTGATGTATTGACGAAGACTGCTTTACAGTAAAGGGCAAAGTAAGCATTTATAAAGTCAAGGGTTACAAAGGGGCATCTTACCTTGGTGAGGTATTTGTTGTTGAGGCATTTTTTCAGTCAGTTTGGGAAACATACTAGTCTTAAATTTATAAGTAATGTAATTAACCAGCATGGTGCTACACAAGATGACCTACTTGAGTCTATAAAGCTTCTCAAAAAAGCTACTTTTAGTTGCTTTTGCACGTCTTAACCTGTTTTAGTTCAGAGTAGAGCTTCTTTCTTTCAGTATGGTGCTTTTGTAGCAGAAGTGACCTCTGTCATGTCACTCCATAGGCTTTCTTCCTTTAATGAATTTTGGATTTTGGCATAACACATGTTCAGTGCATATCTTAACTTTATCCTGCTTTATCAGCAGCAATATTTTTTATGCTTCAACTTATTATTAATTTTTTAATTAGAATTAAAAACTAGAAAACAAGGACATACACAATCAAAGAAACTACATGAGGTACTTTTGAAGTTGTACTTGAACAGACTGTACATTTTCAGTGCTTAAAATAAGGAGGTATGAACCACTCTTGTATCTCAAGAGAGTCTCCTTTTACAAGTTTATTGTCTTCAGCAATTACATTGCACCAGGATTACAAGTATAAACTGAGATGCTGTTGTTTTTCATAGAGCTTTATCTGAATTTCCACCATAAATTAGTAAGATGGTAGCTCCCTTGGATATATACCTGAATAACTGCTTATTTCACAATCCTTACTGTTTGCTTTTTTTTTTTTTTTTTGTTCAAGTTATATTAAATTATTGACCTTTTAGATTTATTTATTTATTTATTTTTGCTAAGTCATCTTTAATAGTTACTTTATTAGAATCAAAAAAATCATTAACAGAGTTGCAAGTATGCTTGTAGGTTTTCAGCATTTTTGCATCCCCTTGTTTTCTGAACTGACGTGAACACTATCTTTGTACATCAGATACTGGAAGTTCAAGCTGAGTTATAAGGTGTTAATGCATTTCAAAATTAAAACTTTTAAAATGGAGAATCAATATTCTCCTATACTGTTTATAGGCCTATAACTTCTACTAGAGGGATGATTTCTTATTTGGGGAAATGTAACTATACCAATAAATTCTAAATAAGTGCCTGTTTTCAGGGTTTATTCTTTACCAGAAGTTCCCATCCTGCATTTCAATAACTCTTTGTTGTGTATCTTCAGCTGTGCTTTTACTCAGCTGAGATGGAAGCTATGTTTTGCAGATGATTAAAAAATAAATAAAATTCAAGTAATGTACTTTTCAATATGGAATGAGTAAGGACTTAAATCTGAGTTTGTCTGCTGTGTTAGCTATGTCCTCCACTTAGCTGAAGAAGGACAAACTGCTGAAGCACACTGGCCCCAGCATCACCTCTTGGGGCACGCTGCTGCGTACAGTGCTGGTCCCCAGCTGGATTTCGTGTCGCTGATCGCACTGCTCTGAGTGCAGCAGCCTAAGGAAGGCTCAGCCTACCTTTCTGTCTGCTTGCGTAGTCTGTACTTTGTCAGCTTGTGTGTGAGGATATTATGGGAGACGGTGTTGAAAGCCTTGTTAATTTGAAGATAAACAGCATCTGCTGCCCTCCTTCCCCTTATCCAGTAAACCATTAGTCTCATCGTAGCAGACTATCAGGTTTATTTTGATGTTGTCATTTAGAACTTACTCTGAAGACATGAAAATTGCTTTAGTTTTTAGTGTTTTTTTTTTTTTTTTTTTTTTTTCATTTGCTTGTTTGTTTTTTAAGTGGTGAGAAGTGAAATGTCCTGGCTTCAATATTTATATGCTGTTGTTTCAATATCTAACCGAGCAACATGGACCTCCAAAATTTTGTAAGAACAGTTACGTTTGGAGGAGTTCCTTGGAAACAGACATCTATCTTTTCACAACATATTGGCCATCAGATTTGTCAGGCATGATGTGCCCTTAGTGAAGCCAAATTATCTGTCGCCATCACCTCCTTATTTTCCATAGGCATTTAGCTTTCCTAACCTGATCCCTGGCTGCTTGGACAATGTCTGTATGCTTCCTAGGCTACCCGTCCTTGCTCTTACCCTCTGTATATTTTGTCATATATAACATAATCTTCATGCTACCATATAGTATGCTGTCTAAAAAATATCTAAAAAAAAAAAAAAAAATCTGATCATCTGATTGCAGCCATTCACTGAAGCCATGCTCTCTGCCTAGCATGTGGGCACAGGTCAGTGCTGACTTGCAGCAGGTTTTTCATCCCGTTATTGTGGTTTAACCCAGCAGCCAGCTCAGCACCACGCAGCCATTCACTCATCCATTCCTCACCTCATACAGTGGGATGTGGGAGAGAGCTGGGGAAAAAAGTGAAAACCGATGGGTCGAGATAAAGGCAGCTTAATAGGACAGAAAAGGAAGGGAAAACAATAATAATAATGATATAAAGAATGTACAAAGCAAGTGATGCACAGTGCAACTCCTCACCATCATCTGACCAATGTCCAGCCAGATCCCCAGCAGCAGCAGCCCCCTGGCCAGCCCCCCCCATATAATTATCCTGTACGATGCCCCCATGGTATGGCACATCCCTCTGGCAGCTGGGGGCAGCTGTGCTGGCTCTGTCCCCCCCAACCCCTTGCTGGGAGAGCAGTGTGAGAAGCTTGGCTTAGTGCAAGCACTGCTCTGCAACAGCTAAACATCTAAACATTGGTGAATTATCAGCATCATTCTCATCCTAAATCCAAAACACTGCACCATACCAGCCACCAGAAGGAAAATCAACTCTGTCACAGCCAAAACTACGATACCTTTTCACAACTCCAATTATTCTAAATAATGCCTGTTTGTGTTTTCTACTTTAAAATACTGATTTAACAGCCTCTTTGGTAGTCCTGCCTCAAGCTGTTCCTTTGTGGATAGTGTACTAGGAGAAGCATTTTTTACTTCCTATTTGCTAGCAGTGTAACAGTGCAAGTCATGGGTTGGATATCCATAACTTACTTCTTATAACTTACTTGGAGAAGTCTGTTTGGTAGATAGGATCTTTCCTGGGCAATCTGCTGATGATCTGGCAGACTCACTGCTCTCTGTCTGTAGAGAAGTCCCCTCTACCAGGGTTTGCTGTGAAGTTCTTGGAAGGACAGTTGTGGTTGCTGTATTTGAGTTTTTTTTTTTCTGGTTTGTATCAAGGACTTCTTTGCTTCCACCAATCTTTTTTTGTTTTTGATTTTGTATAATACAGAGGCAGGCATGAGAAGCCCTGTCTTTATGTGTTGGGAGATGCACTCCCTTGGTTAATTTTGGAGAAGCGTGCTTGCAGGGAGCAGGACCATTCAAATAATTTCCAGGACTTCCGCATGTACAAGGAGTAACTGGTTTCAGTTTTCTTTCCAGCTGACTGCCTGCTTAGTGGTCTACAGGAATAAGGTTAGAGGCATAAATAATCAGTAAAATCGGTTGTTATTTATGGTATTTTTTTCATGTTTTGGTAGGAAATTCAGTATCTGAGGAAAGTGTATTTGATTCCATCTGCAGAAATACTTCATGCGGGCAGATACAAATAATAAGAAATGTAGATGAAGAATGCTGTCACTAGGCAGAGGAAACACTCAGAGGCATTCGTCAAGTTACAGGGTAATTTGTATTAGTTGTTGTACAGAAATAAATCATTCCTACTAATTGCGTCATAGTTTTGTTACCATTAGTTGACCATTATCGTTAAAGGTTATAGTTACTGTTCTGTTCCTCAATTACGAATGTAAAGTGTGCAAACAGTGAATAAAGGAAGAAGTCCTGGCCTCAGCAGCATTTTCCATACTGAAACCTGAAAAACTGTTCCATGGCACACCAGGACCTCCACAGTGTTCATGTGGTGCTAAATTAGCCTGTAGGAGGTTAAACATTCATCAGTAGTGACAGTATTGGCAGTCAGTGAAATTAAAAAAATCCTAGCACACTGTAAACCAATTTCTTCTTGAGTTGAAAGAAGTACATTGCTAGGCAGATCAATATAGAATATCATATGCATGCATCTTTCTAATCAGATGTTGTTACACTCTTACTATTACTGTCTTTTCCTGAGCTGAAAATGATTTTCCCCTTAGCTGTTGTTAGTGTTGGTATAATATCTCATTAATTCTGTATTCATTTAAAATGCTAAATCAGGAAGAAAGATCGCAAAACTGTTATGGATAATGTTTTCCTTTTGAATGGTACAGCATGCTCTCAAAGTAGGTGACACTACTCAAGAAGCTGTAAAGTTCTCTGAAGAAAAATAACACCACGATTGTCTGTTCACTGAATTATGTTGTTCCACTGTTTCAGGTCAATCTAATCTATCACGTTTTATTCAGATGAATAGATCAGAGTGTAGTTAGTCAGTTCATTATTCCTCAATATGTCACATTGACACTGAAGAAACTTTTCAGATTGTTTCAAAAGCGAAGTCATCTAACTGTAATTTATAGATGTTCTTTAGAAAGCCTGTGTTTATTGACATACGAGCTTCAGTAGAAAACTCACATTTTAAAAACACTTTACTCAGTGTCACGGGTCTATTGTCTGCTCTCTGATTTCTCATAGCAGACAGCTATGAGACCTGTTTTGCCTTTCAAATAACTGATTTCTCATCCTCTGTTGTAGGGTTTCAAAAACCGTATTTTCAAAATGTTTGTTAGCCTAACAATACATCATCATGTGCCTTTAGAAACTAAGGAGAGAGGTACATTCTGAAAACAAAAAGAAAAAAAGAGACAGGAAAAAAACAAAAGCTTTTCTCCCACCATAATGGGAGATGCACACCACTGTGGAGTGGGGGCTTCAGCATAATACCTTTTCTTCCAAGCTGTCACTTGAGCACTAAGGGCAGTATTTCTCAGTCCATACTTGTTTTCTTTTCCCCTCTGCTGGTTATGAGTGGCTCTGGGGGAAGCCCTTGGCATGAGCAGGTGGGAAAGTGGCTGTCAGGAGCGACCACGTGGTTCGTGGGGAGAGTTCAGGAGGCATCAGTCAAGAAGGGGATACCTGGGTCTAGATCCCCAGTGCAAGAGTGCACCTGATGGAAAACCTAGTCAACTCCTTCTCCCTGTTTTATCCACAACTTTAAGGGGCTCACTGGGGTGAGTCTCCATCAACAACCTCCCTTGTGGTATTGAGTAGCAAAGTGCTTTCTTTTGTCATCATCTGGAATGGCTCTTTAATCAGCTTTCAAGCCACTTCTGCTCTTTCAGCTCTTTCCAGGTGGATTTTGACCCTACTAAGAATTTGTTTAGTATTTATTTGTAGCAGATGGAGTTTATTGCTTTGAAGGCAGGAAGAAGTGATAAAGAACATGGCTTTAACAAATGTACAGATTAAAATTTCTTCTTGCTTTCTATAGACTTCTGTCCTCCATTACTTGCTTTTCTTCTACATAAATAAGTGAGATTCTTTGGAAATTGCTGTTAAATGAGAATAAAAGCATATGCGCTACTTGCAAATGAATTCATTGTTCTCTGGAACAGTAGCCAGGGAGATAACAGATGCTATTGTTCCTTTTGTGGACCCTCTCACAGTAGTGTCTGAGTGCTCAACATCATCTGTAAAGTAAGGGAGAATTATTACTCTGCTTCCAGTAATCAAAAGCAACGCATACAGGAATTAAATCACATGAGCAAGGGCTTATGCCCTTGTATCTGAAGCCATGGAAGCTACGCAAATCTTTATTTTAAGAACAGAAACATCACTCTCTATCAATTCAAAATAAAACTTTGCTGTTTTAGGAAAAAATTCTCTTCCAGTAGAGAAAGGGGATACTTTACTCCTTATTAACTTGTTCTCCTAAGTTGCTTCAGGAGTCTGCCAAAGTCTAGGTTGTCTTGAGCTCTTCACATGGAAGATTTCAGCAGTGTCATCTATGTGAACATGTCATATGTCATGTGTAACATATATGATGCTTTTTCATGCCATCGGGATGATGACTTTTGGGGGTTTCTTTTGCATGCATTTCCTATGTTTTCTGTTATTTTGGTATATTGCATCTGACCCAGGTCTATCAGAACCTGTAGTCACAGTCTTGTTCCTTGGGTGAGTGATTCTAGTGTTTACTCTTATTTTCTTTAGAAATGACTTTTTTTTATGCCAAGAGAAATATTTAATTCCACCGTTAAACTAAGTTAAAATTATGAAAATGGTGGAATGTTCTGACCTAGTCTGGTACCCAAGTTGGTTAGTATGTGGTTGACATGAAATAACTAATTCCACCATACTTTTTTCTCCTTTGTAGCAGGGTGCTATTGAGGAATAATCTGGTATTTTTATTTATTTATTTATTTATTCATTAGAACTAATAATGATATATATTAGATCAGTTATTTCAATGTTCCTATCACACCAACAGCTTCATGAGAGCACTGATTTTTTATGTTTGGTTACAGGATGATACATACTTTCTGGCTATCCGTGGTGTTTGAAACTTGTAGTTCACAGGCACACCACTAAATTTAAGTCTAGACTGACATAGTACAGCGTAAACTGCACCAGTGTGTGAGGGTGTCCCAGGCATCAATGGGATTCTCTGTGAAATGGAGAAGTCTAGGAAGAGAGAATCCACTTTTCCAGGTTGTGCTCATTCATCGGCTGCTGTGGAATATTATGCTTAATGCAGGAGATCCAAAGCCTGTAAAACTGAGATCACTTAGATCAAAAGCAACGTGCTGTAGAAGAATGTTAAATCTGTAGTGCTGACTACAAAATGTTGAAGACATATAAGGATTTTAAAGAGAGCCATTTCTCTGCATACTCAAGATTCAAGCTAAATTAAAGCAAGATTTTCTTCAGCAAGTGGAGATTAAAGAAATAAATTAAGTGCCATACTAAGGGTAGGTAAGACTGGACAGACTCTAACATCATGCAAATAATGATGTGTATCCAGTTGTGGAATATTTGCACTTTATGCTCTTAAACTGAAGATATTTTGAAATTCTATTGAATAAGATATACATCATTTTTATCTCAGCCTTTTTATCTTCATACCTTCTTTTTCAGCTTCTGATATTTCTGTAGTGACCAAGAAGAAAAATTTTTTGAAGTTTTATAAGACATTAATAGCAGTTGTTACCTGAAAAGTTTTTTTTTTTAAGTCTGTTTAAATTAGTTAGAATCATGGAACCATTTAGGTTGGAAAAGACCTCTAAGACCATCCAGTCCAACCGTTAATCTTGCACTGCCAAGTCTACCAGTAAGCCATGTCCCTATGCACCACATCTGCACGTCTTCTGAAAATCTCCATGAGTAGTGACTCAACTGGGCAGCCTGTTTCAATGCTGCACAAGCCTTTCAGTGAAGAAATTATTCTTAATATCCAACCTAAACATTGAGGCCATTCCCTCTAATCACTAGGTACCTGTGAGGAGAGGCTGACCCCCAGCTCCCCCCACCTTTCTTTCAGGTAGCTGTGGAGAGCAATGAGGTCTGCCGTGATCCTTCTCTTCTCCAGACCAAACAACCCCAGCTCCCTCAGCTGCCCCTCGTAAGACTTGTGTTCCATGTCCTTCCCCACCTTCATTGCCCTTCTCTGGACATGTTCCAGGGCCTCAATGTCTTTCCTGTAGTGAGGGGCCCAAAACTGAACACAGCACTTGAGGTGCGGCCTCACCACAGCAGAGTACAGGGGGATGATCACCTCCCTGGTCCTTCTGGCTGCACTGCTCCTGATACAAGCCAGGATGCCACTGGCCTTCTGGGCCACCTGGGCACACTGCTCATATTCAGGTGAGCATCAATCAGCACCCCAGATCCGTTTCCTCTGAACAGTTTTCCAGCCACTCTGCCCCCAGCCTGTAGCACTGCATGGGCTTGTTGTGCCCCAAGTGCAGGACCTGACACTTAGCCATGTTGAACTTCATAAAGTTGGCCTCAGCCCATCGGTCAGCCTATCCAGATCGCTCTGTAGAGCTTTCCTTTGGAAGTGTCTTCAGAGTGAATATACTAGGGTAGAAAGTATGTATTTTCTTTGATTTTCATAAAATTCTTATGTGTTCGTGTAGTAAAACAAACATCTAAGTTTTGTATTTCTCCACTCGAGGCATTAATTGGCAAAATAAGTGTAGGGATTATCTAGGATCTAGTGTTCACACGTTGAACTTTTTTGTGTGGTTCATGCCAGTGTTTAATGAATAAATGACAGCAACTTTCGTTTATACCACCTTCTGCGGCAGGGGGTGGGAGGGAGGAAGCAGTTTCCAGTGTTTAAAGATGTGCAGATAGTTGAGTCATTTCCTCTGAATGTGTTGAAACATATTCACATATCAAGTCTTATCTTACTTTCACTCTGAGTAGCTGCAGTTCACAGCAGTAGTCAAGTGATATTTGCACAGAGCTGTTGCTACCAGCTGGAGGTGAGCAGTTTTACTGAGCAGTTATCAGCTCACACGGCTAACTCCACTTAGCAAGTATCATTGTGAAGCAAGAGGTTTTTAACTCACTGCTGTAATATTATTTCACATAGGTGAAAGCTGTGGGAACTTCTCAGTTTGGACCTGATAAGGTAGGAATTTAGTTTCTTTATAAAATGTAACAGGTTCTGATTTATCATTATGTATACGGATCGTATTTTAAAATGCAGATAATTTAAAACTCTATGTTGAAAATGATTAAATACATGCTTCTGATGGAATCTGCATGTCCAAAGTGAGTAATACAAAATGGGGAAAAATGTTTATTCCATTAAGAGTATACAAAATCACACGAACAGAAGCATCAGTCACTTACAGGTGGACTAATGTTTGCAGCTGTTTAGAATATAGGAGGAAAACGCTATTGAAATCACACAGTTCTTGTTCTTTCACTGAATGCTCCATGTTAACAGAAGAATCTGTTTATTTAATTACTGATGGATCAGGTAGTTTGAAGACTGTCATTCTTCCTTTTAAATTGCTCTCAAATACCTGCTGCATAGTGTGTGAATTTTTTGAGGGATTTTATGGCTGTAACACACACTGTGATTCTTTAATGACAGCTGAAAATATTGAAATACTTAGGCAGTTCATGTTCAATTAAATCTAACTTTGTAAAATTGAAATCTTATTTTTAATATTTTTTTTCCATTTGTATTTACTAGACTAGTGTTAGCTTCCTTACAGCGATCTCTTGAACTATGAGTAAAAGCACCAAGGAAGTTTCTCTTGGTAACTGCTTAGCGTTGTTTTAATTATAGTGGCACTATCAATTTAATTTAATGTTTTAAAATGAATTTATAGTAATACAAATGTTGTGTTCTGATAATTACACTTTACAGAATTTAAAATATAACCTTGGCACATAATTTAAGCATAAAACTACTTGTGTAAAGTAACCTGAGTTACTTAAAGTGTATGCGTATTTAAATATATGATTAATTAATATTATGGACAGTTAAATTCAGGATATTTTAGTATGGTTTTCTGGCGTGAAAATGTGGACAGCAGAGTTTTAAATAAAATGACTGACGGTTATTTTCTTTTTAGAGAATGATGCATATGTCATATATATTGGCTGCAGGCATCTCTCATTTTGAAAGGGAGATGGTTAATTGTTCACAGATTCTTCTTTTGATATGAATGTGACACCTGTCTCTTGTTCCCCGTTGAGTTATCCTTCACGTGCAGTGTTTGACATAACTTGCGGTGTACTTGTGCACTCTTCAGGCAAGTGAGAGGATTTTTGTGCTTGATATGGCAAGTTTCTCTAGAGATGATAGAAATGCTAGCTATCAGCAATTAGATTAGTGCTGTATCTGCAAGAGACTTTAGGAAAAATGAAAATGAAAAAAAAAAAAAAGGAAATGCAGAAAAGCAGATGTTATTCTAATGCTTCAAAAATTGATGATTATAGGAATGTAAGGTTATTTTGAACAGGAAAAACTGTGTGACTGTAATCTGTTGTTTTTTTCAGTGTATTTTCCACCCCTTTAGAGGCTGATTTTGTTTCCCTGTTCACTTTGTACATGCATCACATGTTCATGAGTTGCCAAAATGTATTCAGACAGCCCATGTATTTTACAATAATCTTCTCAAAACCAAAACCAAAATTCATTCTTCCGGTTTGTCCTGGGAACTGAGTAATTCTGCACAGATGAAAGGCAGATCTAATTCAATTCATGATGCTTTTTCCTTGGCTTAAAGAAGAAGATTTTTTAATTTCTGAAAAAAATTATGCTCTTGGGATTTTTGAAAAAGGAACGTAAATTTAAATGTTTTGTGAAATAATTTGAAAGAAATTTATTCCTGGTTCAAAGGCATTGCGTAGACTAGAATTACAGTGATTGTGAATGTGACTGGTGAGTTTGGAAGTGAACATGATCTTTGAAAATCTGTGGCTTCATTGCTCTATTGGCAAAAAAAAATAAAAAAAGCTGTCAATGTCTGCTAGGTGGACTGTGTGCTTCATACACAAATGATCTCATAAAATGGATATCCTCAAGCTGTAGTAGGTTTGTTGAATGAGCAACTTGGCATGATCATGGAGTCTATTTATTAAGAGGCAGGTTTTGTCCTTCTTTCTTTTTTTTTTTTTTATTATCTTTTGAGTTATGTGGTTAGGGGTTTGTTTGTTGTGTGTAACTGAGAACACCAACATCAGTAGTGCTTTTTATTTATTCCTATTTTTACTTAGGATCCATGGCATGTTATATGCTTGTCAATGAAGCAGCTTCATGTTTATATCTTATATAATACATTGCTGTACCATTGAAAATAATGGCTTGCTTTAAAGAAAAAGTCCAAAGTGGGTAGGGGGAAAGGTTTAATTTAAAATGAACATGAGCAGTGCAGAGTAAATTCATGGCAGAATAAATTCATGGCATGTATGTACGCTTGTTTGAAGTGTTTGGTGCTCACATGTATCTTGGACATGCTCTGCTCCTAACAGGCAGAGAGGATGGTAATTCCTAATGTCAACAGTAACACTGGTATATGAGTCCATCCACAAACATGCTTCAAAAAAGGGAGCTGAGGTCATCATATGCTTTATTTGCTGTGGTATTTCAAAGCAATAGAGAAACACAGAATGGTTGAGGTTTGCCTTTGGAAGTAGCACTTCTGAAAAGTCTTGTCCGGAGCTGGGTCATCTCGAGCAGGCTGACCAGGACTGTGTCCAGTCAGGTTTTGAGCATGACCTTAGTGTCTCTAGGCAGCCTGGTGTAGTGTTTGGCCGCCCTCATACAAAAGGTTTACAAAAGGCTTTTCTCAAAGTCTGCTGAGCAGAAGGGAAATGAATGCTGAGGCATCTCCTGAAATGGGAAAAGATGGTGAAAAAAACAACAGGGGGCATGGAAAACTGTCTTTACCTTTTTCTAGGGTTTTGTTTTGCACTTGAGATAGATTTTAAAGTGTTACTCTCTAATCAATTTATCATGGTCCTGTTTACATTTAGTATGTTTTAAAATTAACTTTCAGTCAGAGGTGATTGCTTTTGTAAACAGTTGTGAGAAATTCTGGTAACTGAAGACTGAGGTCATTAATCAGCTCCATGTGCCTGTGGGATAAAATCAAGAGTTGGTAACTTTTTGCACATGACAGATGAATAATCTAATATAAAACTTGCTCTAGAAATTCTTGCATAATATTTGTTATATAAGAATTAACGAAGAGCAGTATCAATCTTTCTAATACTATCCCCAGAATTAAGAGCAAACCTTTCTCCTTTGTGATTCTAGATTTTTCTTATAAGCAACTTTTGCTCAATTTCCCTATAAAACAAAAATGGATGAAGGGACAGCATAGGGAATGAGATAAAGTGCTGCAACAAACTTTGGCAGACAGTTTGTAGAATCATCACAGAATCATAGAATGGCTCAGGTTGGAAGGGACCTTACAGATCATACAACTCCAACCCCCTGCCATAGGCAGGGATGCCACCCACCAGACCAGGTTGGCCAAAGCCCCATCCAGCCTGGTCTTGAACACCTCCAGGGATGGGGCATCCACAGCTCCTCTGGGTAACCTAACTGACCAAATTGTGTTGAGTTTCAGTGTAACTTCTGTTCTAACAATTGTCCTCTAAGGTGTTAATGCATGTGGAGAAACTGCAGGTATGTACAGGTGCCTAGATCAAATGAAGTGTATCAGTAGTAGTGCCAAGAAAGCATCTCCTCTGGGAGTCCACTTAAATTAAGACACCTCTAATTACTGGGAGTATCCTTTGGATTTCTAGCTAGCTGTCTGTTTGTGGAAGAAACTCAATTCATCCTCTGCTGTGTAGGCATGTGTCAGCTCTCTTGAACTGAAGAAAATCCTAGTCAGCTGTGATGGATGAGGCAGAACTGGACATACCACATGCTACGTTGATGCTGCATGAGTAGGCATAGTTCCCACCGTAAGCCAGATCCTTCTCCAGCTTGAATAGAGCACTTCTTTTCTCCAAGTCCCTGACATCCCTTGTCCTTAAAAATCTGTAGGTAGCAAGCAGTTGATTTGCTTATTTCTTAATACCCCAGTTCCTCCAGCTGCTCCTCATGACTTGTTCTCCAGACCCTTCACCAGCCTCATTGCCCTTCTTTGGACACCTTTGGTCTTCCATCACCTGTCTTCAGCAGAACAGCCCTGTTGGTACTTGGCTGAGGCTTTGTCATAAAACTTGAATCCGTTCACCTGGTGGGAATGCTTATCCCAATGGTACTAACTGACACCTTCGTTTTCTGCTTAAGTTTCTGATTTAGCCATCCACATTTACTTTTCCCAGTTGTAATGATGCTGGCTTTATAGGCACTTGAAGATTAATTTCTCAGTTACTTTACTGATACTCTTATTTTACTCAAAGATGCTAAGACATATTTACCTCTGAAAAATTGTTCTTAGTGATTTTTATGATATTTGCATTAAAAAATTACAGTTTTTGTTTTTACTGGGTTGTTGTTGTTTTATGGTATGTACTCACAAGACAATATGAACTGTTGTCTTGTGAAAAATGACAGTTGGATATTGTTGTTTTCCCCATTCTAGAAAAACTTTCTTAAGATAATAGTTCATATATGCTTCCTTATTATTTATGTCAATTAGGAATAGTTTCCAGCACTTGTGAAGTTCTGCAAGTCCTTCAGCATCATTGTAAGACCAGACTAGGTTTACAAATTATTGATGAATCAGATCTGTATCTCTTCCTGATGGAAAGGGGAAACATTTCTGAAGAGTCTGTTCTTGAACTGTCCCCTTAAGAAATTCAGGGGTTTCAGCTGCTAATAACTCAGATTTTGTCATCCATCTCCTGATGACAAAGCTGTAGTAGGCCATGTTATCTAATTGGACAAAATTAAAGTATCTTCTATTGCTAATAGAGGAAAATGGCTACACTGCTTCACCAGTCAGCAGACAGACTTCACTTCGAAAGCTGACTGAGTTTAATTTTGTTTTCCTTGGCACTTGGCTAGTTTATTATGACAGTAGGGGTTATTCTGGGTCTGGGCTTTGTCTTGTCATTTTCTGACACTTGCCAGAGACACACTGACTAATGGTGATGGGAAAGCACTTCTTCATTTTATCTGGTATTCGGTGATACCAGCTCCTAAGCAAATATGCAGGCTGCAGATGACTTGGGCGCTATGGTGGATACTGCTGCTCATAGGGGAATTATTTTTAGGAGATCAGTGAGAGTTTGGTGGGGTTTGTCTTTTTTTCTGTTTGCAAAGATATTTCTCCCTGTCTGATATTTGATAAATTAGTTCAAGGTTCAGGTGGATTCTTGACAGGATTGGCACTGTCCAGTCCCCATTTGATGGGATTTCACGAACTTTGAGGACTTCTGCACAGATTACTTTCTTGCGTTTTTCCTTTTATATCAGCCAATGGTGGAGATAAAACGTGAACAGCATGTGAACAGCAATTTGGGTTGGACCTGATGATCTCTGGAGGTCCTATCCAATCCCTACAATTCTGTGATTCTATGTCAGGTCTCAAAGATAGGCTCGATTTTTTTTGCCTTAGGCATTGACCGGGCAGTGGTGGGATTTGCCATTAGAGGACATGGCCTCGTCCTGTTTTCCAACCAAAAAGCACCACTGCTACTCTTCCTTTGAAACTGTATCCCACCCCACAGCTGGTTTCTCTCCTGGGAACTGTAAGTACTGGTTGAGGTTGGGTTAATGGACAGTAGACCTGTAGCAGTACCTATGAGCTCGTTACAGCTTCTCATCTTGCCACCTGGGTATCTGACTTGGTATGTGCTGTTTCTGTCTACTCCAGCTACTTCTCTGAGCTGCTAAATGCCATCACTGGGGCCTCCACCAAGCTCTTGGAAGGTCTGAGCAGTAAATCCATGTCTAAAATTTAAAAAAATTCACCTTAGTGGAAGTACTGCAATCTGCTATCATGGACCAGAAATGCCACATTGCAGTATCAGTCATCATTCCCAGCATAGAGTTCTGCATTGCTGCTCATCAGTAACAAAACAAAACAAAAACAAACCAAACAAATAAACAAAACAAACAAAACAAAACAAAACAAAAACAACAAACAAACAAACAAAAAAAACATAGCTATGACATACTTGGCCAGGAACACATTTTACTTTTTTTTTTTTCCCCCCTTCTTACACAGTACTTAGACGAATCAAGACAAGTGGAGAGTATCTTAAAGTAGCATGGAACAGCCCCTAGCTTTGCCGTAGGTAGGAAAAAACAAAACAAAACAAAAAAACAATGATGTAAAACAAAAGTTAGGCCTCATAGTATTACAGATACTTTCTGAGTAGAAGACCAAATTTTTGTTGTGTTCAAAACTGGAAACCTTGAATTACTCCTCAACTGGAGTTTTTCAGTCAGACGCAGTCTCCGAGATTCTCAACTATGCATATTTGTATATCTCTTTGTTCCTCATAGAAAACTTATTTGCCATCATTTCTTTTCATCTTGTTCTTGTATCAGAGATTATGCAGTAATGTCTCTGCTGAGTTAAGGAGCTTCTGTGAACCATAGCTGTAGGGTTGTGGGGAGCGTTTGGTAATAATGTAAATTATGCGCATAAGCATATTAGAAGTAATATCCATCTTTAATATATTTATAGGCCTTAGTAATGAGGTCTAAAAGTTGCATGTTTTAGCACTCGATTTCCTTCTCAGTATATTTTTTATTTCCATCTCATCTTTGGCAATCTTTGTTATGCTGCTTGTACTGGATTTTGGTTTAACTTTTTCTGGGCTTATAGGTTTGCCTGTTGAAGGTAGGAAGCCTTTTCATGACCAGCACATATAAAAATTATTACAAATTATGAAGAAAATGCTTTTAAAGAAGCAAGGAAAGGTAGAGAATCTTCTTCAGGAATTCTGAAACATTCAGGAATGAAAAATCTATATTATTCAGTGTGGACTTGAATTTCCAGTTTTTGGAAGCATTTAATCTAGGTCAAGCCAAAATGATCTTGATTAGAATTGCTGATAGCAATTGCTAATAAAAAATGTCCATCCAACTGCAGACTCTGGTCAATAATTTTTCTTATGCTACTATCTTGGTATTATGTGGCTCACTTCAGTACAGTTACTTGTTTGCTTGCAGCAAGAAAATATATTTCAGGTAAGGTATGTTCTAATAGTACTGTTTTAATTGGGGAAGTTTTATATTGGGAATGGATCGGTTCTTCCTGGTTTACAGCTTTTCTATTGAAAACCAAGTTATTTCTGGATGTCAGAAAATAATGTTGTGGGGTTTTTTGTTTGTTTGTTTTGTTTTGTGTGTGTGTTTTATTTTATAAAACTCCAGGTAACTACATGCAGTCTGGAAAGCTTCTTTAGTTAACTAGGCTTTCAGGCTTACATAAATAAGCACCTGAATTTTATAGGCTGTAAAGGAGAGACAATTTAGGTAATATATTTAGAAAATATTTTCCTCCGATACCTATCAAGCTTCCATTTATAATGGATGTTGCAATGGGTAAATGTTTTTTGTTGTTTGTTTGTTTGTTTTACATTAGTTTTCTGAAATGGTAATTTGCAATGTCAGTTTTTGAATTAATTAACACATGGGCTAAGTGCTGTGAAGGGATGCTTTGGTTGCATTCAGGTATGTACACTTCGGCCTGTTTTGCAGGCTTAGGGGTACTTTGGTTGAATGCTTTCTGTCATTTGCTGCTGAACAACATAAAATGTTTAATATAGAATAAAACAAAACTGCCACCGGTTTTCTACAAAAGATGCCCATGTTTCTAAATCACAAAATTAGAACGTTTCCTTAAGCATTTTCTGTGACAGAAATGCTGTCTTAAAGAGAAGGCAATAGGAGGAGCCTTTGTTATAATCTGATAGTTAGATGTCAAATCAAAAGTGTACATATTTATCTAGCATATGTATTTAATTTATTCCTAATTTCCTCTGTAATGTTATCTCAAATGGAATTATACACAACCCATCATTGCCTTCATCTTTAGCAATCAGCTTCTCCTGAAAAGTCGCACGCAGTGGTAAGGGAAGCTTTTGTCCTTTGAGGCTGCTGATGAAGGGAAAGACTAGGAAAGCCATTAGGGAAGAACCTAGTCTAGACACTATTGCCTGGCTTAATGAATAAGGTGATAACAAAAATGGTTCCACAGCAAACGGCTAAGTTGGAACAAATCACCTTTCATGGAGAGGAAAACCTAAATCTTTAACCAGCCAAATTTTTAGCAAAAAGAAGCTTTGCTGAAAACAGGAGTGCTGGGAAAAAATAGGTAATGTTAAGGTCACTGAAGTGATGTATCAGTACTTAGGAACTTGATCAAACTTGTAACTCAGCAGTTGAAATACCTAATACATGTATAGTACTTCTAACCATATGTTTTCTATAACCATGTTTTCTATAACACGGTTTTGAATAAGAAGTATATTAAAAAGATTTTTAAAAATATGTATATATATATTTATTTGTATAAATATGCATAATTTTATCAAAGCCGTACCAGACAAAAGAAAACAGTGGTAACATTTATTTGGACTTTCCAAAAAAACTCTTCAACAACTCTTTACAAAGAGGTTGAGGCAATATACTTTGAAGGGTCAAAAAAGGAGTAGGAACTGGAAAATGTTTGAAAAATGTTTGGTCTAAAGCTCCATGCTTGTAGATTGTTGCATGAAGGTAAACTGTTGTGTCTGTTAGAAACATTGAAAACTCCAGAAGGATTTGGCACAATTACAGCAGTTTCTTTTCACAGAGCAGAGTCTAGGTGTGAGCTTTTGATTTTTGGTATAACGAGGGAGGATAAGGGCTGTGGAGGGAGGGGAGCACAGCACATGGAGCAAGGAAATGTGACGAAAAGAGGAAGGAAGCCATGGCTGCTTTATTCAAGCATAATGTATGGTCTGGATGGAGGAGGGACCGTTTGTTTTTATTTTCTGCTTGCTTTACTATCTTAATGTCTGTAAGTGACACTGCAGAAGGAAAATTTTATTCTAGATTTCATTGAATAAATGGTAGCAAACTGAGCAAACAGAATATGAAAGCAGATGGAAGAAGGAACAACTTGATCAAATCTCTTTTGATTGCTTTGCCTATGTCTGTGTTTGGTTTCCTCTGCTGCCAGACAGGGCTACTGCTTCTTCTGAAATGAGTGATTTGAAACGTACTTCTGAATACCAAAACTTTCAAAATGTTAATATGCTTACATATTTTACTATTATTTGTTCATCTATTTGTTACAATTTCAGAAGGAAATCTTGCAAGCTGTTGAAAGTAATCAGTTTTATTTTGTTCAAAAGCAACTGAAAGCAAATGCTCATTTTCAGTATCAAAGAGCAACAATAGTACAGATGTCACAAAAAATACTCCAATTATTCCACAGATATAAATGAGAGTACTGCTTTCTAATTCTTATGGGTTATTTTTAATCAACAGATTCAATAGCTTTCACATGTAGTCAAAAAGCTCAGCAAAGAGGAGGCCAAACATTTTGTGCACTTCTATCTCTTACTTAACCACAGGGTATTTCCTGACAATGTAAACTAGATAGTCACATGCAGAGTATACTGACATATGTAAAAGTGTGTGTGTGTGTGTGTGTATAAGATTAATACTAAATTTCTGCCGTTTCTTCATTCTGCAGAAATAATCCTGAATTTATAGTTCTTCATAATCAAGACATTTCAGACTAGCATGCATCTGCTGTTGCCATTATGTGATAAAGAGCTCATATGCAAAATCTTTCACAGGTCATCTGTACATTTTATTCTAAATCTTTAAGAGCACAGTTGAGGTTTTTTACGTCCGTTGTAAGTACTCATATCAAGCCAGTGGGAAACATCTGTTGTATGGCAAACTAACAAAGTAACCAGTCCCATCTGAAGCGCGTATGTGGTCAATCAAAAAACATGTTATTTGCAGATATAAAACGCTACAATAATTTCTGCATGTTTCCAATTTAAAATACCAGAATGTTCTTTTATTTTGATATTGAAATGGGTTTGCCTTTTACACCTGCCTCATTATTTAGGGAGCAAGGAAAGTAGATTGAATGAGATGAAATGGGGTGCACACTCCCAAGTTCATCAGTTCTTCCCAGCTTGCCATCAGCCAAAACACTAGAATAAGAAGTGTTGCTAAGAGTGTAATGATCACGATAACTCTAAATTAGATAGGTAAATACTTTCAGGGATATTAAAAACTGTTTATCACTTGACTTTATTATAAATTTGAAGCACAGCTAGTTCCCACTAATTGCATAAGGAGTTGACAGACACTTAGATATTCAGAATTTTCAAATCTCTTTCCTTACTTTATAAGCAGATGTTTGTAAAGCACTCTGTGTAGTTGAGCCAGAGTAGTTTGCCTTGGCAAAAGAAAATGATCTGAAAAAGTGAGGTTGAGCCAGGCAATAAATGGGGTGGAAAACTCTGCTTATGCAATACTCAAGATATTGCTTCAAAAATTTTGGTATTTTTTTTCAGAAGCTGTGGTGATGCCTCATGCTATGATATCAAACCTGCAGTGTTGATGTCTCTTGCATGCATCCACCATTCAGAACACTTTGATTTAATTTCATTTATTGTATGGACTACGAAAGGAATGCCATTTATTTCACCATCCCGTCTCCTGACTAAGACCCCAGCATGTGGACAGTCAGTGCAGACAGACTGCCAATTTCTCTTTACTGCTTTTATACAACTCTAGTTACAGTGCCCTTTTCCTTAGTCTACTGCAGGAAATGTTTGCTTATGTCAAGCCATGGCTCTGGAAAATTGTAATTATTTGAAGACACTTCCTTTCCAGGTTTTGCTTGTGTGCCTGTGTTTACATTTTGATATTGATGCATTTGTTTTATGTGGGGGGGAGGGAAGTGCTTTTTGTTTATCTTATCACCGTATTCTGGCAGAATATTGAAATGAAACATCAAATGAATAGAGTTGTAACCTGTTGTTTAAATGAGACAGATATAAGCTAGATTGAAGTAATATTCGTATGCCTTCCTAAAATATGCCTATAGGAAAATGTTATATTTGTGATGTATGAATAAAGAATTTTTATTGTTTTTGGAAGGGGGGTTGTATTACAGCTGTTTTTTTAAATATATATATATATATATATATTGATTAATATTTTCAGTTTTGGCACTGAACAAACAAAATCAGATTTTAAGATCTGTTCCTTTGAAGTGCTACTCAGTTTCTGCAGCGGAGAGTTCCTTAAATCTTTCATATCCCCTGAATATATGGAGTAAAGTCATGCTAATTGATAGATTTAAATTGTAGGACAGGAGCAATGCCATTAATTTCTTCAGTTTGATTGAGTGAGTAGCTTTGAAGAAAAATGTTGGTATTCATGGTGATGGAAAAGGCAATGAATAGTTTGCAGATGTTAGTAAACTCCAGGCTGTTAGCTTGGGACAGGTTGCTGCATTAACCTGAAAATTTGTTTTGTGTTTTCTAACAATATAACACAACTAATGTTACTGATTCTTATCTCATAGCCATAAAGCGGTAGTCTGATTTCAAAAGATTTGGTCAGAAATTTGGTAATGCCATAGGGACTATTATCAGTTTCACTGTGTTTTTCTGTTTTATAGTGTTTTTAATCAACTGTGAAAAATGATATGGTGTGTGAATGGTGGCAGTTTTGGCCATCCTATTAGTTTCAAAGCATCATCACTTTTCTCACGTGCTGGAGTGGAACTGCATCAGGAATACTTCACGCTGTGGAAGAATTCAACCTGCCATAAAATTAGACATCTTTTCCCTTTATCTGCAGCTATGTACCCAGTATGTACCTAGCAGTGAACTATCTTACAGCCCTCTTACATGCACAACATTTATTTGGCTGTAAAAAAATAGTTTGTTCATCTAGTTGTTGAACTGCTATATCTGGAAAACACTGCGAAGTGTCCGTCATAGTACAGAAGACACAGGTTCAAATACTTGCCTATATTTTTACTTTGGTCAGTCTCAAAGGGCTTAGCAGTGAACAGTTTTATGGCAGAGTTTCCAAACTGGCTCTAAAGCCAGAGTTTCCAGCTATTCCTGAGTTGTTTTGGAGAAAACTCAATATTTTTCTTTATTTCTCACAGGAATAAAATGGGAGTTGCTACCACAGTAAAAAAACAACAACAACAACAAAAAAAAAAACCTTTAATTTCTTTCTTGATAACAGACTGCTTTTGCATGAGATTAGGTGGCAGAAACCTCTCATGGCATCAGAAGACTAATTTTTTTTTTTGCTGAGATGCACAGATTCTTTGTACTAGTTGTGACCCATAACATGGCAGGGGCACAAGGGCACGTTCTTCCTCAGCTCCTCTCTGGCTCTTATGTCTCCAGAGTGGCTGAATGGCAGCAAACATCTAAACCCTGGAGCTGATCTAACAGGGATCAAGCATCATTTCATATTTCTATGCCAACAGCTTAGCTTCATGAATGTGCATATTACTAACACTGTCTTTGATTTTTGGTCTTAAAATACAATACCAAGTGTTTTCCATTTGAAATTCATCAGTTCTGCTGTTTGTTGATTGATGGTCTAATAGAGCATCATTGTCCATGTGTGATAATATGACTCTATGATCATGGCCTTGCATGGTGTAGCCCTCTAATGGAAAAGGGTTCAGTTAACTTATACCTGATAAAGCAACTAACTGGTGTTGGGCTCTCTCTTTCCTGACTTCATGCTCTTGAAATAGTCTCCTTTTAGATTTCAGATAATTTTGTATAATATGGAGATGGTTCTTAGGGAAGCAGGTCTTTAAAATAGGAGTGCCACTTTCAGGGGTCATCATAAGTGTGGCCAGTGTGAGCTCCATGTTCAGTTCAAATAAACATTGCATTTTCTGGGCATGTTAGGACATCTCTTCACATGTTATGAGTCAGCAATGAGTTGTAGCTGCAGATTCCTTCTTTTTAAGGGTTGACTGTTGAAAGCCTTACCATGGATGTCTCACTGAAAGTGAAAGCAGCTCATGGTGTTGCTCACATTGTTCAGTAAGAGAACTGCCCAGGGGAGTTTAGTATGATACCTATTTAACAAAAGAGTCCAACTGATGAACCGTATGGTCATTGAGACCTTTGTCCCGAACTTTTTCACATGGAGTGTTTACAAGACGATCAGTGTCTTTGCCCTCTCTATCAAAATTCACTGTCTACAAGACTTTGGTGTATGTGCACTTTCCTTTAAAGCAACCTAATTCTGATATTATGGGAAATTGTATAGTCTGGCAATTAAGTCATAATTTAGCTAAAGATAATATTCTAAAATAAGATGGTGACAGATCACTACTAAAGATTAATTCAAATGAATTAATTGAAGAATTGCCTTCCCACAGAAGTTTTTACTTATGCAAAACAATGGTTAATTGCTTTTATGCTCTTTGTCTGGAATCTCAATATTTTTCATAAAGATAAAATAAAACAAAAGTATTTTCAGGTTCTTCCCTACATTTTAGACACCAAAAATAAAGGCATGACCTTACCTCATCAGACTTGCTGTCATCACCCATTAATAAACAGCTTTGTGTCTCATAACAATCTCTAGTTGTGATTAAATTTTTATGGCTACTGAGAACATGCAGCCCTGCTTGTTCTTGACATGATTAGGTACAATGTGGAATTTAAGAAAATTTGTTTTTGAAACAAATGGTTACAGCAATTGTAGGATTTGATGTATTATTATATTATTTGATATTTGATTTGATTATTTGATATTTGATGTATTGATGACAATTATAGGATCTGATGTATTTTCTCAAGTTTCTTGTCCAAGTATTTCTAACTTTAAGTTCGTTACTGCAGAATGCACAAAAGCAGTTCTTGGTGTTTTACTAGTTGCCATTATAATTGTTAAGTTTTGAAATTTAAAATGTTGGTCAAAAATGGTTCACTGACAGTTGGATATATTATGTCAACCTCCATTTTTACTTACATAATTCAAATGCTGCTTGTCTGATGCAGAAATACTGCTTTGACTGCCTAATACTTAGGGGTAGTTAATATCTGTTGGTTTTATAACATTTGTGTAACTGTTTATGGCGTGCAGGCCTCCTGTTGCATTGCTTACCTAAGCATTTCTAGTCTCCTTGAGCAGCTCTCTGAATGAATAACTGATTAGAGTAAAAGTTAAAAAAGAAAGTGAAGTTCCATTGCAAGAAAAAAGAAGGAAAGGTGAGAAAGGGAGAGGGAGAGTAACACAGAAATATTTATAGCATTAATTTTAATTCATAGCATGTGTTGCCCCTAAGAAGGGAAGTGAGAGAGGGGCACCACAAGGAATAATCAGGGAGGAGACTGTGTATGTTGGCAGACATCGTGGTTCTTCTTGTATCTACAGCCTCTTGAAGAAAGTCAAGAAAGGGGAAGGAAAATCTCAGTGTTCATCACTTCCTTTAGAAGTCATATTTTATCTTACACAGCACCCTGACGAATGTCAGTGCCTAGGCTGAGCCTGAGAATCAGGCCAGTAAGATTTTTTTCCTTATTTCTGGCCACATTAGATACTGTGCATTGCAGAAGCATGTTAAGGGAGGTGAAGAGCAATGGGAGTCCTCCAGCTGCTTGGGCTCAGCACTGCTCCTGCCCCTCGGCTGCAACCCAGCCCCATGCCCAGGGTCCTGGGGTCCCTTCCCAGGCTGGGAGATGCAGCTGCTGCTGTCCCCTCTGCAGGTTCAGCTGGTACCAGGACACATAGACCCTGATATGATCAGCCACAAAGGCTGCCGTGGTCAACAGTACTCACACGTGGGACTCTCGTGGAGATAGCCACAGGCGGCTGAGCCCCCAGCCTGCTCTCTGTCAGGTAGAGGCAGGAGTTCACCAGTTCAGGTCTGCAGAGCTCTGCCCTTCCTGCACCCAGATGGTCTGGGGCCTTTGGTCACACCTTACCAGCTGCAAGGTTCATCCTTCCTCGGTGAATGAAGGGTGACGTGCGGGTAGCTCATCAGCCTGCCCCTTCTGAGACAGGGGGCCTCCTCCTGGTGAAGGCCTCCTGGCTTACATGCCCTCTGTAAGGTAACCCCATTAGGATAATCCTGCTCTTATAAAGAAGTGTGGCTGACCAGATGTGGTTCCCATCACTGCCTCCCTTTCTTGCTATCCCTCCTACCTTGGAAGATGGTCCTTGACCAGGTACTCTTAGGGGAGCAGACTGTCTCCTTCTACATACCCTTACAAGGCAGGGTGGAAATTCGGTTTTTGTTATGTTTGGCCTTGTAACTGCCTGTGGTCAGTAATTTTTAAGAATGAGATAGACAGCGAGGGATACACAGAGGAGTTAATCCATTAAAAAGAAGTGGTGGATGACTTCTGTTCTAGTCCTACAAGGTCTTTTGATAGTTTCAGACATGCTCAGCAGTTACTTTACAAGAACAAAAGATAAATGTTGAGAGATTTCAACATCTTCCCTCTCCAGTCAAAGCTCATCTAACCTTTTTCCCTGAAGTACAGTAGTTTTGAAGAATTTAATTTCTTTGGAACTGGTGAGCATCCTGCTATGTGGTTTGGCTAGCAACAAAGGTTGACATATTAGGCTCAGGTGCAACTCCGCAATTACAAGAGTAAAGCATATATTAAATTTTTGTTATTTTGTGATTTTCTTCATGCTTTCATGTATTAATACGTTAAAAAGAAAATAAGGTGGGCACTAGGTATAGAAATAACAAAAGTTTCCAGTGGTGTAGGACTTCGTGCACATAGTCCAACATATTTCTATCATGCTGCTGCTGCCTTTTTTTTTTTTTTCTTACAGGGGAGCTATAATCTTATAACAAAGTATTAATGGCACTAGTCTTAGAAGACTTACATCCTAGCATAAGACTACCTAATGTCGGTGCTCTGTATATAATATCTGAAGCTGCTGTATATATATAATGCTGTGTATGTATAATAGATACAGCCATTCTAGTATTAAAATTAAATGTGGTGTTCAAAGCATGAACTGTATAAATCTAGCAGGAAATACAATTTCACTCCTTTGTCATCTGAGACAGAAATGTAGTTCCTATTCACATGCTCCAGAGACTTCCTTTGCTTCTGACTTAGTTTATTTATTTATATATTTTTAATTCTCTTGATACAATTTACACAAATAACTACTCTTAGAATCTTGTCTTTGCCCCTACCTGCAGGCAGACCAAAATTTATGTATTACAAATGAAGGGATATAACTACATTTATTGTCTTCAGGATATTTTTCACCAATCTCCTTCATAACTCTGTGTTAAAATCGCATAATTTGCAAAGCACTATAATAGCCACCACAATTGTATCACATTTATGTTTAGTCAATGCCTAGATTGCCACTGATGAATAAATGCAGGGTTTAAGAGTACTGATAATTACTAGTTCAAACAGCACTGCAAGGTTCAGGGTTTTTTTGTTTTGTTTTTGTTCTTTTTTTTTTTTCTTATTCTGCTCTAGCAGACCAGGAATGAATGTGAATGCAATTAAAAACGGAGGTTAACGTAGTAAATACAAATATCAAAGAATCATTTTTCAAACATTTTCTTTAATTTACAAATTTAACCATTGAAAAGTCAAAAACCTATTTAAAAAATGAAAAAGAACTAAAACGGGATGCTAAGGAACTGTTGCGCTGAAGACAGGCATGGGTTCTTTGGTGCTGGACTGTTAGTTCTAAGGTGAAGGAATGGGACACATTCTTGTCTTAATTCAATCGGATGATAATACCATAGAACAATACAGCTTACTGAAACTTGTTGTAACAGTAGCTATTGTATTTTTATTTGTTTCTCCTCCAGAAAACAAGTTCAGTTGGAGCTAGTAATGCAGATTTTCCCTCTGAGGATCCCGGAATGTACCAGTTGGACATTACTTTAAGAAGAGGACAGAATTTAGCAGCAAGGGATCGTGGAGGTAAGTGTGTGCCGGTAAACACAGCCTTAATGTTGTGAAGTTTTCTGTCTGTTGGTTAAATTTAAGTGAGATTATTAAAGTTTCAATTAACAATTAAAGTTTGCATTTTGTGTTAGTTAAACTCTGTTTAAAGCTATGTAGAAATTCTGTGACTCAAAAGCACACAGTAAAAGGAAGTAAGGCCCACTAAACCCACACAGGAAGAGAAATAAGATTTAGCTAACATTGATTTAATTGTACTATTACCTAATTTGCCTTCATTTTGAGGAAGTTTCAAACTAATAAAGACTTAATTTAACTAAGTACGTTATTGCTGTCTTGTTCACTAGTTACTTACTTTGTTCCTTTACTGCTTAACATAAATAATGGATCTGTGCTTAAAGACAACAACTCTCTATTTGATGTGTACAGGTGTTACCTGTTGGCCAATCTGTGGATCACATGTTGGTGTTTTACAGTTTGCACTGGGACATGTACCACAAACAATTTCTGAAGGATATTTTGACCCACAGGAACACAGCTGGCTGTCTCAGTGACTCCGCATGCAACGTTAATTCTTATTTTAAGTTAGGTCAGCCAGTAATTCATTTCCAGGCAGTTATTTCAGCCTGATAATTCTGACTAACATATTAGGCTTTTGTCAAAACATATTCCTTGTGAGAGAGGAAAAGCAATAGTAAGACTGCAACTAAAAAAAAAATAGTATTATACAGAGTCTTTTTGTGTCAACTTGATGAAGTTACTTGGCTGATTTCAGGTCTCAAATACTCCCTGGTATTTCTCTGATATTTATGTCACCACAACTAAAATTTTAATATTCTCACTGTTGCAAGAACACATTTTTTATTTATATTCTTCCTCTAGATGTATTGATAGCTTATCAAGCTTTGCCAGACATTCATTAAAAATAAAGATACCCAAATGTTTTTGTTTGATGAGCTGGAGAGACATCCATATAACTTGCTCAGTTTCTGAATGATTTGTTGTAATTCAGTCGTATCTGCCATTGGTATTATTTCTAAATGAGCAAAAATGTGATTATAAATGTGTTGGTTTGTTTGCAAGGAAAAGAACTGTAGTTGCTTTTCCCATAATAAAGAAATCTAAAGTAAACAAGGGATGGGACATTTGTCTCCTGAGGTGAAAATCCAGGTTCTGAACCGAGTAGTTTTAGCAAGGCACTGTAAGTGTGTCAGGAAGAAGAGCTTTTATTGCAGTCTTGTGAACTGTACAAAATTCTTCAGGTCGGGAGGGAGCACACCTGTAGCTCCCCACTACTTGCTTAGGCTTCAGATCTCAACTGAGCTTGGGCTTCCAGGAGTCTTTATTTCAGAAATTTAGAGGAAAATATAAAAACAGTACCTTGTTCAGTGCTCCTTTGTAAGGCTTTGCCTGACAATTCTGGTGGCCTTCTACAAAAACGGTTACAGTACTGGTGAATAGGAGAAGAGCAACAGACATCATCTACCTGGACTTATGCAAGGCATTTGATAGTGTTCTGCATGACATCCTTGTCTCTAAATTGGAGAGATATGGATTTGATGGATGGACCACTCAGTGGGTAAGGAGTTGGCTGGATGGTCGCACTCAAAGAGTTGTAGTCAACAGCTCAATGTCAGGTGGAGATCAGTGATGAGTGGTGTTCCCCAGGGGTTGGTATTGGCACCAGCATTGTTTATCATTTTCTTTTGGTGATATGGACAGTGGGATCAAGTGTGCCCTCAGCAAGTTTGCTGATGACACCAAGTTGTGTGGTGTGGTCAACATGCAAGAAGAAAGGGATGCCATCCAGAGGGACCTGTACAGGCCTGAGAGATAGGCCTGTGCAAACATCATGGAGTTCAACAAGGCCAAATGCAAGGTCCGTGAGCCCAGTCAATCCCAAGCACAAATATAGGCTAGGTGGGGAGTGGATTGAGGAGAAGGACCTGGTGGTGTTGGTGGATGAGAACCTCACCATGAGCCAGCAATGTGCGCTGGCAGCCCAGAAAGCCACCCGTACCCTGGGCTGCAAGGGGATTGCCCCCCTCTGCTCTGCTCTCGTCAGACCCCAACTGGAGCCCTGCACTCAGCTCTGGGGCCCGCAGCACAAGAAGAACACAGAAGTGTTAGTACAAGTCCAGAGGAGGCCACAAGGATGATCAAAGGGGTTAGAGAACCTCTTCTGTGGAGACAGGTTGAGGGAGCTGGGATTGTTCAGCCTGGAGAAGAGAAGGCCTTGGCGAGACCTCACACCAACCTCCAAGTACCTAAAGGGGGCTACAGGAGAGCTGGGGAGGGATCCTGTGTCAGGGGGTGTAGGGATAGAATAAGGGGTAAAGGTTTCAAACTAAAAATGGGTATATTTTGATTAGATGTAATGAAGAAATTCATTACTCTGAGGGTGGTGAGGCCCAGGCTGCCCAGAGAAGCTGTGGCTGCCCCATCCCTGGCAGTGCCCAAGGCCAGGCTGGATGGGGCTGGGGGCAGCCTGGGCTGGGGGGACATGTCCCTGCCCATGGGAGGGGGTGGCACTGGGGGGGCTTTAAGGTCCCTTCCAGCCCAAACCATTCTGGGATTCTGTGATCCCAAGCTAAAACCTGGCCATTCATGACTGAATGTCCTTGCTGCCATGTTCTACATTCCTGTTTGTTTTCTCTTTCTTGTGGTGTTACTCAGACTGAGGACATTGTGAGCAACTGTAGAACAGGAATGAAGGGAACTGCACAGGTGTTAAGCAAGCACTTGGAGAATTTAGATAGCTGCTGGGTGGAAAGTGCACAGAAAGGTGTTAAATTTGGAAAGTCATTTCTCTCTAAATCCTCTCTAGAGTGTAATACTTGATATCTTTTATTTATTTTTTCAAGAATTCCTGTGGTAGCACCAATGTTATTTCACTAAGAATGGGCATGTAAAACTGAATTCTTACTAGAATTTTGTCTGGGTGCAAGAGGAGATTCAGCAAGAACAATTCACTTATTGAAATGCACAGGGAAAAAAAAAAGAGTCCTGTTCTGAAGTTTTTTGTTCAAATTCGTTTTGCCTCTGAGAAGGATGTTAGAGGGAAATAACATGTGCTTGTCACATTTGGCACCTGTTTAAAGCCCCTCGTGGAGACAGAGTACTGTCTTCACCCGGACCTTTGGTCTGAACCAGTACCAGCATTTTTGTTGCATTGCCTGCATTCTGAAACACTGCTTGTGTTAGGTGTTTTGAACCGGAAAGTGATTATGGGACAGTCTGTGGGAGGCACTGTCTAAGGATATATATCAAAATGCTAAATGCAGATGCTAAGACAGTTGTGTTGGATATTAAAATCAGAGGTTGGGAGATTTATCACAGGAGTGTCACAGAGAAGTCATAAGCTGTAAGTCTGCAGCAGCCCAGTAAGCCTTCCCCCAAAAACTTTTTTTCAGATGCCCTGGAAAAGCCCTCTGCTTAAAACCTGACACTTTTTATTTATTTATTTATTTCCTGAGTGCTGTAAATCTCACTCCAAAAGCATACTTTAACTACTGGTTTTAAACTTATATTTTTGTTCCTTAATTCTCAAACTGCAGTTTCACATATCTTTTTAGAAACCTGCTTCTGAACATATTGCAGTCTTGGAATTCAAAGTTGAATTCTCCTTGCATGAATGTTCTGCACACTTTGTCTTACCCACATTTATAAAAAGACAGCATAACATTCTCAGAGGAAAGGGAAAAGATTGCAGCTGTATTTATGTGGCTAGCAATGCCAGCATTGCTCGTGGCTATCAGTTGATAAATAGCACGGTTGGTAGTCACAACAAAGGAAGAACAGAACATTCTTTCTTCGTCAGAGGACCAACATCTTGTTGTTGTCTTCTCAGAGGGTTGAAAATAGGTCTTCATTATCACAAGCAATGTTTCTGTACCAATGTGTGCAGTATGAGAGCAGGAAATGTAACTATTCTTTTTAACTCCTCATCTTTATGGGAAAACCTGTCTTCAATCTGATCAAGCTTTCCTTCCAACTATCGCTAAGCTGTGGTACAATGGTGACATCTCAGCTTTGCGATGAGACGGTTTACAGTTTTCTTCTGGCAAAATCCTATAGTGACCACAAGTGTAGTTTTTAGAATTTGCTTTATTTAAACGCTTCCTGAAGTAAACCATATACTTAGTTAGATTTCAAAATTGAGTTTCCAATCCTTTTTCCTGTGAGCGCTATTGAAAATCGTTGGTAATTTTATGTTGCGCCGTTTTTTTTTTTTTTTAGTTTTAATTTCTCATTTCCTTTTTGTCATGGAAAGTATTTGTGTAATATGTATATTTTAAGACTTTTTCACAAGAATTAAAATTTATATTTTAAAAAAATCTTTGATTTTTTTTTGGCTGGTCTCTCATTTCCATATAGGTTTTATGCAACTACTTCATATCAGTAACATGCCTTTATGATTTCTATGCAATATTTTAAGCAAAAAACAAACAAACAAACAAACAACTGGCCAAACAAAAAACAACAATAAAAAACCTGTGTCATTGATTCATTTTTGTTTTAAGAGAGACTTGACTTACACTGAGATGTAAACTGAAATGTTGTAGCACAACTGGTGGAAGTTAACTGCATTTTAGTCATTAGTATTCTACCATTCTCTTTGGTCCAAGGAACAATATCAAAATATTCTTTTAAATGTTCTAGATACTTTTTTCTCACAGTCTTTTCTTGCTTCACTGGCGTCAGGAAGCCACTCCCTTTAGTGCTCATAGTGCACAAACTTTGGAAATAAATAGCACAGATTAATCCCACTAAGTCTTATGGTTTGCATGGTGTCAATAAACAGATTAGCTACATGATGAATTTGATCACTTCTGGTTTTAAAATCTATAAATTTTACTGGTACACATGAAAACTTATCTGTTCTTGCAAAATAGTAATGGAAAGTTTTGAGTGTAAATAAATTTTCATTTGGCTTTTTCACAATGATCGGGCAGTAGCTTATTTTGTGTGTGAAATCATCCAGGAAGAGTTCTTGAAAAGAGATGCTTGCAATGTCCTAAGGCCTTGGCCTGTAGTTGGATAATACCACCATACCTCTGTGTCTCTGCAGAAGACTATTTGACAGTGCTGCTTAAGACTTTGTAACAGAAGTGGAGTTTCTCAACTCCCTGGCTCTGGCACTGAAACCTGTACCTGAAATTTTAAGAAATAAAACAGAAATTTTACATTTTCAATATGAAATGTTTACTGCAGCAAGAAACTAGCTGTTTAAATTGAGCATAATTGAGAGAGATGACAGTCAAAACAAGGAAAAATCCAAATAACTGCAATAATGCAAGAATATACACATAGAGCTTGTATTTTGTCTGGTGAATTTCTCCATAACGATATACATTGTCAGGATGTGGAAGAGAAGAAAATACCAACATAATAAGAAGTAAATAATACGTAATTGGCTGCTCTGGGCTTGGACTGGTGTACGCTTCATTGGGTTAAAAACTGGCTGGATAGCTGGACCCAAAGAGTTGTGGTGAATGCAGTCAAGTCCAGTTGGAGGCCAGTCACTAGTGGCGTTCCCCAGGGCTCGGTACTGGGGCTGGTCCTCTTTAATATCCTCATCGATGATCTGGACGAGGGCATTGAGTGCACCCTCAGTAAGTTTGCAGATGACACCAAGTTAGGTGTGTGTGTTGATCTGCTCGAGGGTAGGAAGGCTCTGCAGGAGGATCTGGATAGGCTGCACCGATGGGCTGAGGGCAACTGCATGAAGTTCAACAAGGCCAAGTGCCAGGTCCTGCACCTGGGGCGCAATAACCCCAAGCAGAGCTACAGGCTGGGAGATGAGTGGTTGGAGAGCTGCCAGGCAGAGAAGGACCTGGGAGCGATGGTGGACAGTCGGCTGAATATGAGCCAGCAGTGTGCTCAGGTGGCCAAGAAGGCCAACTGCATCCTGGCTTGCATAAGAAACAGTGTGGCCAGCAGGGCTAGGGAAGTGATTGTCCCCCTGTACTCGGCTCTGGTGAGGCCACACCTCGAGTACTGTGTTCAGTTTTGGGCCCCTCGCTACAAGGACATGGAGGTGCTTGAGTGGGTCCAGAGAAGGGCGACGAAGCTGGTGAGGGGCCTGGAGAACAAGTCCTACGAGGAGCGGCTGAGGGAGCTGGGCTTGTTCAGCCTGGAGAAAAGGAGGCTCAGGGGCGACCTTATTGCTCTCTACAGGTACCTTAAAGGAGGCTGTAGTGAGGTGGGGGTTGGCCTGTTCTCCCATGTGCCTGGTGATAGGACGAGGGGGAATGAGCTAAAGTTGCACCAGGGGAGTTTTAGGTTGGATGTTAGGAAGAATTTCTTTACTGAGAGGGTTGTTAGACATTGGAACAGGCTGCCCAGGGAAGTGATGGAGTCACCATCCCTGGAAGCCTTCAAAAGACGTTTAGATGTAGAGCTTAGTGATGTGGTTTAGTGGAGAACTGGTTAGTGTTAGGTCAGAGGTTGGACTAGGTGATCTTGGAGGTCTCTTCCAACCTAGAAATTCTGTGATTCTGTAAAATAAGAGCAATCAGCCTTAAGATACACCTGATTCTGTGCAGCCATGAAACATTGAAAGCACACCTATGTGTAATGCAATGCACTTAAAATTATTGAAGACTTTTTATGTAAGCTTACCTACAGAGAATGTAATTTATGCTTGAATCGTGCATCGCTATTGTAGGATATTGAAATTCAATCCTAAAATGTAGTGTGTAGAGGGTAATGATCCAGATCTACAAACTGTTCATCTCCACAATTCAGGTAGATTGGGATTAGGGAGTGAAATTTGCTTATTGTGAAGTACAGCTAAGTGTATTACAGGGTTGAGAATGATGGGAACATGTCTGTGGAAAGGTGTGATGAGAGGGTTAATGGCATAAATCAATACTGTAGCACTTGTTGCATCTTCATGATGTGGGAAATAGTCACAGGGCCATAGCCAAGGAGAAAAGTTACTCAGAATATAACAGGAAGCCAGAAGCCAAATTGTTTCTAGAAGGTGTTTCAGATCAGTATTTTTGTGCTACTAAATGGAAACATTTTTCAAAGCATCTTTTTAATTCTATTTCTATTTTAACATTTTTGTTGTGTCTGGAACTTTAGAGCTATTTAATACAAAGGAAATCAGATATAAATTGGTTTTGAATGGAAATCAAAGTTCATATTTAGTTTAAATGAGAATATGCAAGAGTGTTAGCTTATTTTAAGGTGTTTCAAAGGGATTACATTGTTTTATCTGAGTCACAATTATACGTAATGCATTTTTATAAGCTCTCCAGGAGATACGAAGGTCTGGAACAGCTAATTTTGGAAAGCTTAGTTTCTTTACAACAGAGATACTGAGTGTATGATGCTGAAACAAGAGATCACAGCTTGGCTTGCTTCTTACCCTGGTATTCTTGTAAATGTATGTAGATGTGTGACAGCATTCATACATCATAAAAATATTTACAGGATGTTTTATTTAAAGATACATGGTCATTAGGTACACAGAGGTTTTTATTTGTATTTCACTAAATATGCCTAAAATTAAGGAAGAACCTGCTGCAGTTTTGTGTCTCTTTTCTGTAGAGAGATGTTAGCTTGGTTAAAGAGAATTACAGCTGTGGTTTTATTTCTAACTGTCAACAGATACAGATCAGCATTGCCCACTATAAAATGCAGACTGGGAAAATACATTTCAACTCTGCCGTAGCCTTGCTGCTGCAGTTGTTTTTTTGTAGCAGTGTGGTGGACACACAGTGTGGCACTGCCAAGGAGCTGCTGCTTGCTCTCGGGAGGCCGGTAGTGGTGTGTTCACCTTACTGAGAGGTAGACCTTAGGCAGGATCCTGGTGGCAGTGGCTCATACCTGATGGTAACTGAGGAATAATTGACAGAAGAGCAAGGAGGAAAGAGTGAAGTGCAGATCTGAGAAATGGGAGGGCAGCATACCCAGAAGGGCAGAGGTAAGCACCCATCTCGTGTGTTGCAAGCAGCTTTGTCCTTCTGTCCTTCAGAAGGTGCCGAAGTCCACAGAAGGATGGGCTTAGCTGTGTTGCTTTGGTTCCTTCTGATCTCACCTCGACATTGTGCCTGCTCTCTCACTGCACTGGTTCACCACCATCAAGCAAACTCCTTAAGTCTCCATGCAGTGTTTTTCTTCTAATATGGCTTTCTGTTTCTGCTATAGCCAGGCATTCTTATGTGCTATTGGATATCCTCACTTGGAGGGTGATGGTATCCTACTGCCACTTTGAAAACTTCAGAAGAAACAGGTGCTCCTTGAAGTTGAAAATAAGTCATCGTTTTCACCCTACTAATCTCTTATTCTCCCTTGTATTTTGGTAAGCATCTGATCTGTGTTTCTCTTAACACAATGTGGTACTTGTTGTTATTTTTTACCTCATTTCTCCATCACAAGAAGAAAGAAACATCTGAGGATACTGCACGGCAGCCTTATAAAAGGACTGCTAAATGCTTGTTGTGGTTTAACCCGGCCGGCAGCTAACCATGCAGCCGTTCGCTCACCCTCCTCCCTCCCTCTCTGGGATGGGGGAGAGAAATGGAAAGTGAAGCCCGTGAGTTGAGATAAAGACAGTTTAATAAGACAGGAAAATAATAATAATAACAATAATAATACAATGGTGATAATGGTACTACTACTAGTAATGTGTACAAACAAGTGATGCACAATGCAATTGCTCACCACCCGCTGACCGATGCCCAGCCTAACCCCGAGCAGTCCGGCCCCCTCCCCCCGGCTAGCCACCCCTATATATTGTTTAGCATGACGTCAGATGGTATGGAATACCCCTTTGGCTAGTTTGGGTCACCTGTCCTGGGTCTGTCCCCTCCCAGCTCTTACTGCACCCCCAGCCTGCCCGTTGGCAGGACAGGCAAAAGGCTGAGATGTCCTTGGCTTAGTATAAGCACTGCTCTGCAACAATTAAAGCATCGGGGTGTTATCAGCACTCTTCTCATCCTAAGCCAAAACACAGCATTCCACCAGCTACTAGGAAGAAAATTCTGTTCTAACTGAAACCAGGACAATGCTGTGCCTTTAAAGGGGAGTCTTCTACAGTGGGAAGATGGACTGTCAAGTCCGGTTCATGTCTCAAGTAAATTTATGGGATTATTAAATAATTTGAGAACATGTCGTAGCATGTTCTCAAGCCACTCCTTGGGATCTTACCATTAAAAATTCTACAATTCCAAAGCAAACTTAGTCTCAGTTCCTCTGGAGACAGCAACAGTTGCTATGAATTTCCCATGGCAAGGTCTAGCCAAAGCTGCCTGTGAGTGTTGGCTGTGTGCCACGCTACGAAAATGGCAAATACGGGTATTTTTCAGCCACCACTGTCTGTAGGCTCTTACACTTTACCAGCTTCTGCACAACAACCCTACTAATAAGGCATCCAAATAAAATACTGAATTTTTGGAGCCTCAGAGTGCTTTGAGCCAGAATTTACATCTGTGAGTAGCAGCGTATTTAATGCAGTGAAAATTTAAAAATAAAAATCCCCAAATGGAGTTTTATTTATGAGAGTTATGCAGATTACACAAAAATATTGGTTGATATGACTGAGTGGATATGAAACAGATATTTATGAAAGACAAAAATAACTTTATAGTTTTTTTTTCAAACATATTTTGATGTGTTGCTTTTAGGCACCCAGATTTGAAAATGTCAGTTTGCAGTACACTGGGAAAACTCATGTGCTGCAAAGGTGAGGATGTATTAAGGTAAATTGTGGGCTAAGTAAGAAGGCTGTGCTGCCATTCAGCGAGACCTGGACAGGCTGGAGAGATGGGCAGGAAGTACCGCTACAGAATACTTTTGGATTAGCTTGCCTGTTCACATCAATACAGAGAAAAACAGTTGTTGGAACAGAATCCATCTGGTGTTAGCTGAATATTTACAAAATTTAGTTGTAATTAAAGGAAGAAAAAAAAAAAAAGGAATTTTCAGACTTACCTATTGCAGAGACAAACTGCTTCTTTTCCATAACCTAATGTTAATTTCTGCTGTACCTTTTCCTACCTGTGCTCCTGCTTTAATGCTATCTACAGCAGTATTTTGGACTGCAGTATGTGTAATTTCCCTGGGTACATGCTCCAACCTGTACAAAGTAAAGAAATCTGTTCTCTCTGTCTTGTCACCTTGTTATACCTTTTATTACCTACACTTTTATGAATAGCATTTTTAGTTGCAATAAGTTACTTCCCTTTTCATTACTCTCAAGAAGAAATCTTCAAGTTGAGCAAATGCAATATATTCATCTCAACCTCTGCAGCCCTTTTCGACTGATTTCTCCACTGATAATGCAAAATGTTTAGGAAAGGAAGCAGTGCAGAATTATTAACAGGATAGGTTTTTTTTCATGGTTATTTTCTAATCAGTTTGAGTTTGGAAGCTCATCTTAAAATCAGGGTTAAAATATTAGCTTATTTTCAATCAAAATATTTTATCATGACTTCTGATGATGTTTTCTTCTATATTAACTTCCATTTGATTTGCTGCTGTCATATTTGTGGTAGTTCTCACTGTCATAAGAAATGGGAGTTTTGCTAATAGGAGAGGTTAATGGGTATACTGTCACTACTCCTTGTGTGACTGCTGCATACCAGTGGTGATATTGTTACTTTCTTTTAAGCCATAGTTTGGTGATTAAGTGTTGGCACCTGAGTAAGCTAGAATGCAGAAGATAGCAGTCCCAGCAAACACACCTTCTGCCTAAGAGCAGTAAAATGTCTGTCACTGAGACCTAGGAGGAAAAAAATAATTATATGAGTGGAAACCTTGCATTCTTGAGGCTGTTTCCTATTTTTTCTATATCTTCTCCCATATGATCTTATTTTCTGTCTAAAAATGATTTCAGCATTGACTGTGCTCAGAATTTGACTTAAAACTAGGAAATCCAAACCGCTGTTTTTCTCTGTAGTATGGTCGTACCCAGACTGCACAGAAACTCAGATTTATGAAAAGGACTTTCTGTATTTTTTTCTGAAATGAAATAAAGCTCTTGATCTCTTGATAGCCTTGTATATTTATTTGCTGCCAAGTCTCAAATAGGAAAGTGAATTGTGGGCATAAATTGAGTGGACAGTCCGACCCTGAGTGAGTTGATTTAAACAGGTGGATGTAGACAAAAAACAGACAGAGGGAGATCTCACAATGAGTCCCAATAGCAGTAGCATGGTGCAGAGGCTCTGGTGGGAGCTACATAAGGCACCGCACAGCTAGCTGGTCAAGGGCTGCTCTGTGCTGGTGTGGCTTCGCCTTCTGTTTTGTGTGTGGTTTGGGGCACCACAGCATAAGAAGGGCATAAAACTGTTAAAGAGCATACAAAGGAGGGCTACAAAGATGGTGAAGGGTCTCAAGGGCAAGACGTATGAGGAGCGGCTGAAGTCCCTTGGTTCCTTCAGCCCAGAGCAGAGCAGGCTGAGGGGAGGCCTGATGGCGGCCTGCAGCTCCCTCACGAGGGGAGCGGAGGGGCAGGCGCTGAGCTCTGCTCTCTGGGGACAGCGACAGGACCCAAGGGAATGGCATGGAGCTGGGACAGGGCAGGGTCAGGCTGGATGTTAGGGAAAGGTTCTGCACCCAGAGGTGGTCGGGCACTACAACAGGCTGCTCAGGGCAGTGGTCATGGCACTGAGCCTGTTGGAGTTCAAGAAGCCTTTGGACAACGCTGTCAGAGATGTGAATTGCTTTGGGATGATCCTGTGTAGAGCCAGGGGTTGGACTTGATGATCCTTGTGTATCCCTTACAACTCAGGTTATTCAGTGATTCTGTGAATCTATTACACATGGCATGAGATCAAAAAGGAAGGAAGAACCGAGCTGAAGTGAGACTGATCACTTGGAAATAACAGATAATAATAGGTAATAGAGAAACCCAGATTTTTGTTGAAGGCCAAAAGTTTCCTGCTCATCCAGTAGGAGCAGCAAGAGATAGCTATAGGACACAATGTGGTGTTTCCTACTAAGTTACCATTATTCCAAATCCTGAAGGGTTGCTAACCGGGTCTCACATTAATACCTCATCATTGACAAATACATTGAAAGCATGTAAGATGTGGCTCTGTCCTTGTTCAGGTTCTGCCTTGTAAATTATCATGGTCTGGAGGCATCATTTGGAACTTCTTCCTCTCAAACAAGAAACCTGTAGTTCTGATACCACTTGTATTAGTTCCAGAAATGATAAAAATATATATATATTTATTTTGACACAAGACTGTTAACACTAGAGATCTTTCACTTGGAAATGTCTATTTTTGGTTTAAGAAGATCAGTACTGGAAATAAAACATGTTTTGTTTTGTTTTTATTAATACAAATGATGAAAGTAAGAGGGAATTGTTTATCCAGCAACTGCATTCATTTAATGCTTCTCAAATCATTTCCCTTTCCTTCAGTTTCATTACCATGCTTCTTATTCTTTAAGTATTGTAGGAACATGTTTATTATTCACTTTAATTTCACATGACAATGTGTCATGTAGTTAAATGGATTTTTCCTTTGGTAGGTATGTGGAGTATAATGCTAGCATTGCAGATTAGAAAATGTACGTCTGTTGCTTGTATTTGTGGTGGCTTTTATTGCAGGTTGGTGGCAGCATCTTCACTTGGGACTTCAGACCACTGTCCTCTGATTGAGGTGGAAGAATCTGGTCTGTTAATTCAAAGTCATTACAAGGCAATAAACACCTGTGTTTTTAAAGTGTCTAAAAGTGAATTGAAAGTTATGCTTTGTTTACATGCTACTATGTCTGTTGTGGTTTTTGTTTGTTTGTTTGTTGTGTTTCTCAGATGACCTTAAATAAAATAAGGAAATAACAACATTAATGTTTTTTAGCTAGAAAATTAGAATGTTGTTTTAAGGCAAGTTTCACATACTGTGTTTCTGTGAATGTTCCTTCACAGTGGAAGCTCTCCTTCACATGACTTTTGCAGGGATTGCCTATGCCATGAGTATGAGTTTCAACTGAGATATTAAATACACATTGTACCTTTTTGTTGTTGTGCCTGACATATGTGAGCTGCATGCTGCTAGAGGCTTCTATTTTTGTTTTACCTAACATTTTTATTTTCCATAAAATAAAAATAAATATGTAACAGCTGAGATCTGATCAAAGATCTGATTGTATTTCAGCGTTTATTTAATGTAAAGTAACTATTCTCCCTGGGGAATGGGAAAAAAATACTAATAAGAGATTGTTGACTGTATTGTTACATTGACAAGGGCAAATCACATTTGTCTATTGCAACTGTATAAAAATACATATATTATTTCTGCTAAACCGGAAGATATAATGTGTAAGACCTACAGTGAACTGTACGCTATAGAGAAAGCAAATCAGATTTTACTGTCTGTATGAGAAGAGGTGAAACCTCTGATTGATTTTGCAAAAGATGTCTGTCATCACAAATAAATGGTCGTGCTCTAAACAATTTCAGGAAGATTTTAATTTCAGTCATAAGCTTTTAGGAGTGGTACATCCTTTGGTCAGGGGGTGTACTTCTGTTTACCCTGAGTAATTAGAATAATAATTCATGCTGTAAGGATCACATTTCCGTAACATAAATTCTGTTTGAATGAATCTTACTTCAGCCATGCTTAAGATTAAATAAGTTTTCTTGAAATTAGGCTGACCTTTGAGTACTTGCTCTTTGTCTATCCTGTGCTATGCCAGTCTGGTTTTATCATTCCTTGTATTTCACAAGCATAATTAGTATTTGTATAGATGGGTATTTATTAAACAAAGATGATTTATCATGGGCAATACTGAAATCTAGTAGTTAAGCTGCCTTTTTCATGGAAGAAATGAGTCTTCAAAAGAAAGATAAAAAACTATGACTGCTATAACCAACATTTTCTTTTAATGGACACTGAATAATTAAAACTTTGTATTCCCTATTGACTCCTGAGTAGAAGATCTCTGAATCCTGTAGCACTTGTGTGCTCACTGTAAATTTGTAATTGGTATCTTCATTCTTAGGATATTAATATTCCATAAGTGCTTTTTAAAGTAATTAGTGTCCTTCTTAGATGAATTGGGTGGATAATTCTTTGTTAGGTGGACAGAAGGACAGAAACTAGGATTATTGATGGAAAAGCTGCATTTTTTAGTGTACGCAATAGTGTAAGTGAATAAGATGAATTACTATTTTTGTTTGTTAAATTAACATAAAATAGCTTGTGGTAAATATTTTCCCTAGTTTTAGTAATAGACTAAAGGGGACTGTCAGTACTCCGGAGCAGACATATTCTTTATGTTTCTTTTTATGAGACTTTTCATATCACAATTTGGAAATATTAAATATGTAAAAAAATAGAAACTGATGCATGTTTTGCTTGGTATACTCAATTAACACATACTTGAGAACCATCCTCTCAGTTTTTCTTCTACCTTGGTTGTAAAAAAGAAAATGATTTGAGACTGAAAAACTTCATTATAGGGGAACAAAGTGAATGGAGTTGGAAAGAGAGAGTTCTCCAAGAAATGAATCAGGACCAAATGCTTGTATTAATAATTAAGCTTCTCAGGAATTATGATGTCAAAGTTACTGTGCATCTATGTACTTGTATGAAGTTATCATGGTGTAAATAATTAACTCTTGTTAATTATTTATACATCAGGACATAAGATTGGATTTTCTAAAATGGATTTATTTGCATAATGATTATTTGATGATTAGATATAGGTAAAAATCTAGTGAAGTCCTTTATGTGATAGTCCTTGAAGTTAAGGAAAAGGCAAAACCTTTCATAGTGAAAGTGAAGAAAAGTTCATATTTGTGACCAGGGATGGTACGCAGTCAATGGATTCTACTTTTTTATTATTATTATTATTATTATTATTTTTTATAAGGTCTCACCCATAGGCAGTGGAGGCCGAGTTGTCTCAGCTATGGTGAAATGGAGCCTTATGAATTAAAGCGGACTGAAATTGCAGTTGGCTTGTTCTCTATGGCACACAGAAAATCTCTGCAATTTCAGGAGCCACCTCATGAAGGTGCATGTGTTCCTGTGTGAAAATATCTGAAAGAGGGATGGGATTGGCCTTCAGGAGGAGTTTCAGTGAAGGTCCTCCCAATAGGTATTAGGACCCTGTCCTGATTTACCAACTCTAGTGTCGTGCTTTTAGACATTTGCTTTCTTTCTCTAAAAACTGTAGATGAAATGAAGTGATTCCAAGATTTTCATTAATTTAATTGAATTAAATTTGAATTAATTAAATTGAATTAAAATTGAATAATAATAGAAACACGTGACAGGGGTTTAATTATAGTTCTGAGAATAAATTAATTAAGAATATGTCTTGACCTTATTTCATTATTTTTGCTTCCAGATGTGTGTACATTGCCTTTTTTCTTGCAGTGTTGAAAATTTATTTTCTCCCGTATTTATTGGAAGTTTATTGCTTTTTACCTTGTGCTCATTCCCACAATATTCCTCATGTGTGTTGTACAGGAGCAAGCTGTTTTTAACTAATATGATTTCCAATTAATATTCTTTAAAGCTTGCAGCTTTTCAAAGCACTAGGCTGAACTGGGTCTAAACGTGCATTCAATCGCACATACGTAATGAATCCAAAGGAGACTTTTGATTTGTATTAGGTGCAACTTTTGTAACATTACTGCTTATCCTTAGTAGCTCTGTAGGCTGGGGAAAAAAAAAAATAAATAAACTAGCAAAACACACTGCTGTGAAAAATTGCGACATAAAAATTTCTGTACATGTGGCTCATTTTGCAGCAGTGATTAACTGCCTACTGGGAAGAACGTAATGAATTGTGTTACTTGCTTTTTCTCCTATGACTAAAGGAGAGAGGAGAGTAAGCTTGTTTTTCTGATTTTTTTCTGCTTTGCTTTCTCAACAGTCTAAAAAACAAGTGTTTCACAGGAGAAAGCTAACTTTTATAATATTGTCCAAAAGTAGTAATTTGAAATTAGATTTTAAATTGCAGTGATGAGAATCAGAACGGTGCAGAAGCTTTTGATGGGCACAGGCTCTCTTCTATTTCAGGAACAGGCTTGCAAATGGCTTTCTGTTCTGTTCTGAAAGTTATTCTGGACTGTGAGTGAAATGCAATGGTGGAGAAATTAATGCCTGTCGTAGCTATATAGCTGCAATCAAATCAGTTAATTCCCTTGAGTGATAAATTTATTTGGTAGCTCACCATTTTTCAAAAATGCTTTTTTTTTTTTTTTTCTTGATATATGAAGTATAAAAATATTTGTAGATGAAACAGCAGCTGAGTGCTGGTTTTCGGTATTGTTCATCTGCTTTATAATATATTTATGTACAAGCAGGAACACTTTTTGCCTGTTTTTTCTGTTTTCAGTACAAGATTTTAAAATTTGCCTTTAGACTTTCAACGTCTGGTTCCCATATGATGTAGGTAAATCTTCAGCTGAGTTTTTTTGGAGAAGCTGTTTGTTTGACTTCTGCCCTCCTGGAGTCAACCACAGAAATGCTGCACGTAAATATGGAGACATTGCCTCTTCCTTCTCTCATTAGCTCCAGTTAAGGGCGAGCAGTCTCAAGCTCAATACTTGGTCTCACGGTTACATTTACCCTTCTGTTCATTGCTGAATTTTCTTAGGTTAGCATTTATACCATTATGTTAAATAAGATTTAATTAAGGAAAAGAATCTGGTCAACAAGAGGCCAAATATGTTGAAAGGCATGTTACAAAGCCTCAGAAACCAATTAGGTTTATGTATTGGTTTTATTGAGAATGTTTCCTTTCTATCAGATATAATGTTGATTATTATTGCGGTGAAATTTGCCTAGGAGGTATTTTCTCTCTAATTACTCTCCTACGGTTCCTTCTGGAAAGCAGTTTAGTATACTTCTGAACAAACACTTTGAAAACACTTTCTCCTGCAAAATGCTTTTATCTTTCTGTATATCCAAGATCTAATCTAAGCCCTAAACCCGCAAAGCGAACTCCATCTTAGGTGATGTCTACATAGGGAGAAGTGTTGGATTCAGGACAGTCAGCTCATTCCTATGTTTTAGTGTGTAGGTCCTGCAGGGCCAGAGGAGCCTTCACCCACAGGATCAAGGAACAACCACTGCGGTGGTGGCAAGTTTCTCCACTGAAATGCAGCAGCATCTTTAGGTGTCTGTTTGGCTAAGCCTCCTTAGCAAAGAGAGGCTGCCACCCTGTGTGGAGAATGCTTATTGCCTTTACACAGGCAATGCTGCAGCTTCAGCAAAATATCAGTATCATAGAATCATATATTCTATAGTTGCATAGTTTGGCTTTTTTGTAAGATTTTAAGCTCATGAGCGAAGGCTGTTTTGTAGTTAGCTGCTTCAGGTAGAATAAACATTTGGGGTATTAGGCTTTGGTGTATCAGGTTCATTTGAATGGTTTGATAACAAGGAAAACAATTAAAAAGCTGGGATTTGAGTAACAGGAATCCATGACTGGGTATCAGATTATTATTATTTTGTTTGAGGCCCATTCTGAAGGCTTGTAGATTTTTACTGGGTTTGTGTGAGGTTAAGATCAAAAGTAAAATGATTTTAATAAAACGGCAAAATTATACTTATGAAATTGAACTGAGGTTGTTAATTAAAACACACTTTATAATTTTATTATATATTAAAATCATATTAGCGTATTATTAATATTGTACCATTAATGATACAGTATTAATATAATATTAATGCAATTATATTAATAATGCAATGTTGATATTATGTATTAATAGGGATCTATAATTGCTATGTAAAAACATATTATTTTTATTGTTATAATACATACTAAAATTGGGACCCTGTGACACAGAGCTGTGCAGGAGGTCACCTTATCCTGTTCAACAGAACACTTTAGAGGGAAAGGGGTTTTGGCTTCTGCTGTGCCTTCTTTCATGCTCTGCTGCTCAGCACAAAATTCCAGAAAATCCTGTTGTTTCCTTGGTGGGGTGGTGTTTAAAAAAGAATACTGGTTTGACACTTGGGCTCAGTGTGTGTTGTTCAAACACTACACCTAGGGGTTTTCTCAACTATGCAGGGCATTAGTGAAGGATTGCAGGACTGATGCTATATATTTTTTATTTGTTTTTAATTTTGTCTTTCTTTATATGCAACCTTCAAAAAATCTGATGAATCGTTCTTAAGGGAATGTGAAAGGTCTGTGAAGGGCACAGTACTTCTAACTGAATGGTTCCAGTGAGCTCTTGGTTTAAAGCGGATATGTCTCAAAGCAAGGTTCAAGCATCCATTGCACAATGTTACAAAGCCTGAGATTTTGCAATACATTGTAAATGGAAGTAACATTTGATATGCTTCACTAATAAATTTGTTGCATAAAAATGAATTAAAATTAAATTGTTTGACATCTGTGTCCTGAAATATTCATGAGCTATTAATCTCACAACACTGTTTTATATTAATTTCAAACATCAAGAGAATGTTGTGAAATTTGCAGAATAAAAAGAATTGGTTAAAGACCAGATAATGAGTAGCTCAAGGCAGCAGTGAGGAGAATCACTGGGATGGTCTCCCATCACTACAGCTCGTGGGGGATATATGGCTCACATTCCTCATGCTGATTTGTTTGTGTCCACATTCAAAGAATTTCGCAGTTTGAATAAAAATCTTTGCCTTACTAATAAATCGTTACTACTATTTACATAACTAAGGAAAAAGTGATTTGTGCTAGAGTTAAGTTTTTATACCTCTGTGAGACTGTCTCAGTAATGATAAAAGCGAATGACGGCAGCCCTCTTACATGCGAGATCCCAGTTTCCACAGCTAGATTTTTGAAAGGGATATGTAATTTTAACTAAAGCGTACTGACATCTTGTGGCTGCATGAAACAGTGCAAAGAGCTGTAGTCGTGCCAGAAGATAGCATTGCAGTTTTAATAAAAGACAATCACTGCATTTGCTGATGGATGTAAACACAAATGTCTGGAATATGCAACCCATTAATGGTGAGAAGAAAGACTGTCCCCCGTTTTAGCTCATGACAATGTAATTTTGTTCATGTCAGATGTATTGTTGATTTTGAAATAATCTTGAATCCATTAGACTCAAATATTGTTAGGGCTGACAAACAGCTGGCAGAGAAATAGAAAGATGAATGCCATCTGAAATTTTTCACTGAGATGAATTCCATGTACATAAATGTGAAATGTTACCAATTGGCATTTTAGGGAAAGTAATTAGTTTGAATTTTCTATCAAATGTTTTCCTTTCCTTTAAAGTCTTAACTATGTCTTTTGCAATCAAAATGCACAGTAAAAGACTGGCAGCCTTCTTTTGGCCTGCCATGGAGGCCGTGGTTCCCTGAGGACTGGGGCTGGCACAAGCTGTGTGTCTCGTAGCTGTGTGGTTATCTTGAAGCAGGAGCCCACCCAGCTGTGAGCCACCCATGTATCTCACACGGAGAAGTCCCCAGAGCTGCTGCTGTCTGGTCTGGATGCAACTGGCCTTTTCTGGAAGCAAGTGGCTAAAGCCTTGTGGCTCACCATGTCCCTGTCCTTACCCCAGGTTCACCCCCCTTTGCCACATGCAGGTTTTTGGTTGAGGCACGGTGAGTGGAGTCAGATTGTTGGAAATAACATCACAGCATAATAATGTAGCAAATAGGCATGAGATCTGGTGTCAGGAGGAAGCAAATTTGTTTCTAGACAAAGCTGGTTTCAGTTGTTTGCGCTCACACTGACACCCACATGCTCACAAAGGCCATGTGTTGTGCAAGGCTTTGTCCTGTGACCAGGAGGGAAGGGGATGCCAGCTGGCAGGTCCTCATACCTCCCAGGCTCCTAGCAGTGGTGTCACCACTGTGTTTTGCACATGCCATTTGGTACCTTCCAGCAGCTGGCGGTGATCTAACAGTCTGTGTATGTCACCAGGTGTTGAGTTAATGTCTGTTGTCTCCCTGTCTGGCTGTCCTGAGGAGAAGATGGAGATGTGCACCTGGGTGGATTGCTAACCTCTGTGGCCTCAGCATGTCCCGTTCTTGTAGCCTTCCTTCTGCCGCTCATTTTTTGATGCTTTTACACCCATGCCCCATCCGTGGCCCATTAGCAGCATTTTTAACATTTCTATTTCAGTTCTTTATGGGGTTACATTTCTGGTCAGTCAACTGTTACTCATATCAGGGAGCTTCAGCCTGTGCTTGCCTGCTGTTACGTGGTTGCTGCAGGAAGCACATGAACTTTGTGGCCTGAATTTAAGGTTAGTTTGCTCATCTTGACTGGTGTAGGAAGCATTCATGGAAGAGGGAATCCTGGAAGCAATAAAGTCAATGAAGAGTTACACTGGTAATGTCTGTGGAGACAGGATTCATTCTTAACATCTGCCCATGCGTTTTCAGAGACTTAGTGTAATTAGATTAATGTATTAAATAAATTAATATTATAATCTATTTGTTCTGATTACATTAAGATAAGATCCTAGTCCTAATAAGTTCATTATTTTGTTAACTAAAGACTATAGCGGAAAAGCCAGCATTGAGTTTGGATTGCAAACAGAAAGTGATGCAAGTACCCATTCAATATCAGCACAGAGAATTAGCCAAGCAATGACACTGTGTAAAATAAATTGTGATAATAAAAAAGTGATTCTTTCCTCAGCTGATTTTTTTAATTTGACTATCAGTAAAAATTACATTTTTATCTGTATTGTATTGAAAGGACATAATTAACAGTATGTATTTTGTTAACAGGAACCAGTGATCCATACGTCAAGTTCAAACTTGGAGGAAAAGAAGTATTTAGAAGTAAAACAATACATAAGAACCTCAATCCTGTATGGGAAGAAAAAACTTCCATTCTTATAGATAATCTGAGAGAACCTATATATATAAAGGTATTTATGTCTGAGAAATTACAACCAAAGAGCTATTGAAGGAAAGTACAGGTTATAATTGCTGCAAAAGTTATTGTGAAGAACTGCATTATTAAAAAAATATATTTTGAGGTGAATTACTTAAATTAAATAAACATAATAATAATATGAGAACTTACCTTTTAAAGTTTGGTAGAGGTATTTTAGTTTATTTCGGGCTGTAATTATTTCATGCTTCTTGAGAAGGTCATGCCCTTAAGAGACCTTAAGAGAAGGTCACTGCAAGAAAACTGCACTGTATATTGATGGCATTGCCATTTATGTGTAGAAACATTGTATCATTCTGATATGAAGCATAATCTATCCTATTAAAAGCATTTTTTTCCTGACATTAACTTGAGAATTAATCAACATATGTGCCTAATTCTCTCATTTTTTTCTTGTTCATGCCTGAACACAATGGGTTTGCTTATATGTTTTGTAATGCTTTGTGTTTTTTCTTTTTTCTTTTTTTTTTCTTTATAATTTAACTCTACTCAGTATATCACAGGTGAGGATGATTTTGTCATGACAGAGGCATCATCTATGCCAAAATATCAGATAGCTTGAGTTTAAATCAAAGTGAGGCCAGAAATGCTCAGAGTTAATTGCAGCAGTGCCATGAATATTTCTTAGTTATCCATATTAGAAAGGAAACATCCATCTGTGTATGCATTCCATGGAATGGAAAAGCATTTTTCTGGCCCAAATTGTTTATAGTGATCTGTTTCCAAATGGGATTCTTTATTTTGTAAAACAATGTAGATAGAAATTAAATTCTAAAAATGTTACAGGAAAAAATACAGTTTTAGGGTTCTAATTAGAACACACATAGGATACTTTGAGAAAGATTAGAAAATTAAGTCATACCTATAATTTAATTTGTCAGAATACTCAGCTCAGTATAAGTGTTAATCTGAAATAGCTGACAAAAACTGTAACTGACATACAAAATTATAGAATTTTTTAGTAGATAAATGTCACTTAATCAGTCTTTGAGTATGGCTCTGTATTGTAAGTTTTATGTGTTCTGCTCAAATAATTATAATTCTTAACCGGCACTTTCCTGCTCTTATTACTCGTAGGGATTTGTAATGAATAAACACATGCCTAGTACTCTAAAAGAGAGAAATAGATTCAAAGGCAGATGCTTACCCATAACTACCTATTTTGATTTGTTTATGCCAAATAAACAATTTTTTTTTTCCTGGAAAATAGTTGTTAACAAGTATAATACCTATCTATCCATGTACGTACAAAGCATTGTCTAAGTATTGCAGTTTTTATAGCTCTTTCAGATATTTTAAGACATGGCTAAATTATACTAACTCAGCTGTAAAGGTCCACTGGACATTTTCATCTTTGTAATTTGTAGGGTGAGAAAGGAAATCTATTTTGCAAGAATAACAGAGATTTTATCATTCATTTTCCTTTCATGCCAGAATGAAAGTGAGATAGAAAAAATATGACAGTACCTGCTCAGGTACTCAGGTAGATCAGTGCATGTAGTGGATTTGTATATAAAAATGTATAGTCAATCCTTTGTGTCCCACAGCAGTGCTGTAGCCACTGAACTATTTATTTGTGGATGATGAGTAGCTTTAACTGCTGGAAAGAGTTTATGTAATGCAATAGTTGAAGTAGTTATATCAAAATCAAATGCCTTGAGTCCAGGCCTCTCTTCTCAGTTAAATGTTATTATCACTAGCTATTGATGAGTATCATTCTTACTTAGAGCTGAAGGTATGTTCTAGTCCTTAGAAATTCTCAAGACAATATTTGACAAGAAAATCTAACTTACTTGGAAAATCTGATTTTGAAAATTGACATTTTCCAACTTTATTTTTCTGAAGTTTTATGTCGTAACTTTTTTTTGTTGCCATACATCTTTTTTTTTTTTTTTTTTCCCTCCCAAAGCCATCCCTGAGTGATTTGTTATTCTTCCTTCTGACTTGAGAAAGTATAATACATCTCAAATCATGATGCAACTCAATGTAATAGCCAGAGATTCTTGTCTGGATTTCAGTAAATTTCTCCAGGTGCTTTCTCTTTGAGATAGAGAGCTAGCAGGCAGCATTCTCACAGTAGTAGTAAGTGTCACTATTTTCATACACATATCTATATTAAGTCATCAACTTAGATTATAATATTTCTAAAACTTAAAAACTTATAAAATCTTCAAAAGCCAGACTAATACTATTTTTTCATTCCTAATACTGTCACAAGTGCTGTTAATAACCCACTTTACACAATCATATCACACCTTTCTTTCTAAACTTCATAAAGTTCATAGGGGTGTTAATTCATGTCTAACAAATCAGTGATTCTCCTTGATTTAGTTTTTCTTTTGGTCTTCCTCTCGTTGTGCCTATGTTTATAAAAAAAGGCTTTTCTCATTGTGCAACAGGTGTTGTTTTCATATGCATTCTATTAGCTGTATATGTCTGTGTCTGTACATTATGCATACTGACTTTTAGATAAGGAGTTTAAAAATTTACTTTGTGGACAGAAAGTTACATGATGCTTGCAATTATTTCTGATTTAACATGTGGGGAACATGTGGCTTAACTCTGTAAAAGGATTTTAAAGAACATGAAGCAGCAAAATTTCAAAAAAGAAGATTTCTAATGCTGGAAAATTTTGTCTCCTGTGCATCATAGGTGTTCGACTATGACTTTGGACTTCAAGATGACTTTATTGGATCAGCATTTCTGGATCTCACTTCATTAGAATTAAACAGGTATGGCACAAACAAGCCTTTGGAATAATTCTGTAGGTCTGTCAATTTCACGTTTGTGGAATTGTAAATAGAACCTTATTTTAAAAAAATAATAATGTAAACCTACATCACATAAAACTGGCAGAAGGAGAACATTTAGTTTTAGGGAATTACTGTAACATTAACATTAATAATGTATTAACTGATCATGCAGAAAATTTGTTACAGCATCTGTAAAGAGATAAGTTTTATAACTACTTTACTCTTGTTCTTATTTTATTTCTGTCCACAGTATTACCACCTACTGCTTATGTTTATTTTTCTTCTTTATTTTATTTATTTTTTTATTCCATTACCATTTTGGTTGATTTAATTACTTGAGCATGTGTAAGTACTTAACGTGTAGAAACAGCATTTAGTATTTATTTATGAGACTGCAGTACTTAAAGAAATAAATAAGCTAAATTTTTGACATTGTTTTCAAGTAGTTTCATATAAATGCAGATTTCTGTAATTGTAATGGTTCAGAAATGTAATTATCTGAAAGCCTGCAATCAAAACAAACACACGTTTCTCTCTTGCAGGCAAACAGATGTTACTTTGAGTCTGAAGGACCCTCATTATCCAGACCATGATCTGGGAAGCATATTGTTATCAGTTCTGTTGGCTCCTAGAGAAGAACAGCGAGAAGCGGTAATTGCAAATATTTTTATAAGTGTCATCACTCTTGTGACCCCTCTATGGTTAAATGACTTAAAGCACAAGAATAAATGATATATCATGAGATTAATTTGATATTTCCAGGCCTTAGAACAATGCTGAGCAGTGTTTCAGGTACAGTTGAGCATACTTCATCTGGGTTGGGTTCTCAATGAGATGGTAGTGAGTGATCCAGACAGAACATAAACAGTCTGCAATTTCAAATAAAGCCAGTTGCAGGTGAACGGTGGTGATTAATATAGAAGAATATCAAATGAAACGTTGGTGAAGAATTTTGGACCTAGTGCTGCCATCTCCAGATAAGATATTTTAATGCTAATCTACACTGAAAAGAAAGAAACTCAAGGAAAAGTAGTGTTTCTACTTTTTGGCTTTTAGTGTTGAATCATTACGTGATATTTTTCAACTTTATTAATTGATTTAAATTGATTTTTTTTTCTGATTTTCCATGTTTATTGTAATTCTTTCATCAATCTTAGTTTTGTAAATTGTTTAGTTAGTGAAAATGCTTTCCTGTTTTGTAGATAGATCCTGTTGTGACAAATCGTCTGCTGTTTGGATGTGTTTTGTTTTTAATTTTTCATCTGTTGCTTTTTGACTTAAGTAGTAATAGCACATTTACAGTAGTAGTACAAGAGATGAAATCTTCTACAGAAGTTGTAAAATAATCTGAATTCCTTTCACTTCAGAGAAGGGAAAAGAAGTGTTAATCTGATGAAATTTTTCATTCATATTCTGTGGCCATATTGCAAACAGGGATATGATCAACTTTATAGTTTTTGTAAAAGTATATACATTTCTGTAATGCTACAAGACACTGGTGTGACAGATAATCCTGTTACACATCTGACAAATATTGCTGTGTTGTGATACTCTTATTTTTCCAACTTTTTCCCTAGTGCTAATTAAATAACCTAGTAACTCAGTAATTGGAGCTAGGTATTTGGTAATTGGTACAACAAAGGCGCAGAGTTTTGAAAACAAGTTTCTCATCTCTTGATTTTCTTTATGACATTCTGTTAGAAATTACCAAAAATAATGGAAAATAGTAATATTGTACAGGAAGTTTATTTAAACCATATTTAATTTTTTTAATTATATTATTCTTTCTTTAAGCTATACCTTTGTGCAGGCAACTCAGAACAGTTCCTTGCAAATTTTCAACATAAAAGTGTTCATCATTTGACTTGAAAACATACTTGATTACATCATTGTTTTTATGTCTTTGAGTAAAAACAGCATTTCTGAGTCAGATGATAATAGCCCTGTCAGTTCAAGTGATTTTGGTATTATCATGCTGTAATCTTAAATCGTGAAGCAGAGAATAAATGTGCTTTGGTGTGTGAAACCATTACATGGGCAGTAGAAGTTTGTTTCCTTTTTTCACCATACAGATAGGATACTTGCTGTGTCTTTCAGTCTTAAGGAAGAATATTATCACAATAATATTCACAAAGAGAGCTTATGAAAATCATTGTTAAAAAAAGTGAAATTAAGACACTACAGTGTGACATGTCTTTCATATGGGTATTTGTTCAGTGAATTTAGGAACTGAATGTGCCATAGACTTGCTGGACAGCAATTTTTCACATGTCCAACTGACTGATGGTAATAAGAGGAAAAACTGTTTTTGTGCTGTTATGCATTTCATTGTTACCTTTCTATTTAGTAAGTTAATGCTTTTACTTTATCTGAAGTGACCTCTTTTTTTTGTTATTGTTATTAAGCTGTGGTTTTTTTTGGCACTTTATTCTAAAAATGCCCAAGATTGACAATGCTCTGATTCTTAATCTTGAGTTTTCTATTTATTATTAGAAATCAGTCTTGCCAAGATATGGAACTCATAGCAGGCCTAACAAAGTTACAGTAAAATTAGAGTACTTATGTCACAGCAAAGGAAAGATGACCAATAAGCTTAATACTGAATTGATGCATACAAATGTAATATAGTTTTAATAGGTCAAGCCACAACTACCTTTTACAGATTTACCACATGTACTTGTACATTTGTTTATTAGATTTTATTTACTCTCTAAGGAGTAAATATATTGCAAAATATATCACTCGAACTGTCATCCTTGACTGTTTTTAAAAGGTCTTGTATAATAATGAGGATAATTTTTATTGAATTTAATTTTGTTGAGATCAATACATTTTCAAATGCTGTGCTAGACGATCAAAGCTAATTCTTTTCTGCTATAGAAACATGTACTGTATAAAATAGTAATTAAGGAAAGTCCTACAATCCCAATCTATATAGTGTTCCATTTGAATGATTACTGCTTCCCTTCTATTTGATTATCTCTATATAGGTAATAATTCAAATAGTACCTGTTGAAACTTAAAGATAGAAACGTGTCAGGATCCTTAAATATGTTTTAATGACTGCTGCAGAGAAAGTGTGTTTTCACATTATAACCACTTTTTCCTAAGTCCTTCCAAATTTTCTTAAATCTTGTTGGTTTGATATTCCTATATAACCTACATTTCAAAAGTATATTTTCTTCTGAATAAGTTTCATTTGTTCAATTGATGACAAAACGTATGAACAGTTTAAAGTTATATGAGTGGTGAAAAATGGTTAAATTACAAAGCTGAATAAGTCTGAAATTAACGGATAGCACTTATACATATTTCATGTACTTAAAGTTCCATGTTCTTAAATTATAAGTGTGCCTTAGGATCATTTTTGGGGAAAGAAAAAGAATAGCTTTAATGGAAGATGTATTCGCTTTCCCACATTGCTATAGCATAGAAGTAGCATTGTGTCTGACCTTATATTTTGGCAGCCCTGTAGTCATAATTCAAACATCAGTCCTCTGAACAGTCCTTGCTGTTAGTGACGTATTGTTTGGGAATTTTTGCTGCAGATTAGACTTTCGAAGCAGATCATTTAGCTACCTGAATTGGAGCTACTGAGAGTGCTTTGGAGGTCTTATTGATGTGTAGATAAGGGTTGAATCTTGTGACAATACATTTTTTTGTATAGATAGAGGACAACTCTTAATAGCAAACCATTTTATTGGCATACCAAAATAGTGTAGGTATGTATTACAAGAAGTGTCCTGTCATAGCGAGTAACAGCTATTGACACTGTTAGCACCTGTGCTGTTTGATAAGATATATCAGTTGGAATTTCAGTGGACTAGTGGCAGAAAATTGGGGGCCTTATTGTGTGTTGCTTCCTGCCTGTGAGGGGGAGGTATTATTGCAAATCATTTTAAAAAGAAGCAGTTACTATGAAATAGTAATAGTTGATCATATTTTGGATGGAACTATCCTTTATGAAGCCTTGAGATGTGCAGAGATGTGAGAAATTTGGTATGGTACACAGATGAGCATTTTCTTCCTTCTTTCTGGAAGAAATTCTGACAAAATGCAAATTTTCAGTGTGCCGATAGATAAGATTTTCTTTCTAATTTATAGCTAAAAGGTCCCATTCCCTAAGATCAAAACAAACTCATCTTTAGATTCAGATAACTATTAAGAATATTAACATTTGCATATAACTATGTAAAATTATATTACTAACTGGAAGAGCTGAGAATTTATCACCAAATCCTGTTATACTGTGATAAGCAATGCTTAAGGAGTTTACAGTTTGTGTGCTTCCAGGAGAATAATATTAGACATGGTTTCAATTTAAAACAGGCTTTGTATACTATGTTCATAAATAAGAACACATTGTTTGATTTTCATAGTGTGTTTTCTCAGGAAAAACATGCAGAAGTAGCCTGCAATTGTCTATGAGTAGGGCAGCTGAACAATTTAACATTTCTAGCAAATCTTGAATGGATCTTTGCCTTCGGTGACCTAGTGCTTTTTCTGACAGCATAAAAATTGTAACTTTTCAAGTACTAATCTCATAATATAATAACATTCAAATTATGTACCTAAATAGAGGTCTATTCTTCTGAGTATTGTTGAAAGGAAAAGTCAGATTTGTTCTGACTTTTGAGCATTCATAAATTGTGAATCAAAATCAATGGTTGAATTGTTCTTATACACCACAGAAGTAAGAATGTTTTTAGTATTCATGAATACTAACACAATGAGTTGCAGTAGCACTAGTTCCAATAATTCATTTGCATTTGCTTTGTGCTGTTAACAGTACTTGTCCTTTACATTAATATCGCTGTTCGAATTACTTTGCTTTGATAGAACACAGTGTAGTTCACTAGTGTAAACGAAGAAGACTTAAAATTAAAAAGTACACAAAAAGTATGTGTATACAAAAATATATTAAAATCTATGAGCTCTACAAAAAATACTTTTATCTCTACTTGTAAAAATATGTTTATGATGCAGTCTCTTCTACCTTTTCCTTAATTTCTCCTTTTGAAGAATGTGATTTTAAAAAAGTCAGAACTAACAAAGAATTGGATTTTCTCTTCAACATGCTTAAATAAAGCTTGTTTTGTTTCTTTAATTCTGACAGTATTTACCTTTAAATACCTGTACATTATGCATGCCCGTGTGTCATTTATATTGCATGCATGCCAATTAAAAATGTGTATGAGATGTCTGCAAATTCTGTGCTTGGTGTTGTAACCATTGGTGCCGTGGTGCATGTTTTGGCTCTTTCTCTAGCAGAGTGCCTTCACAGGTTTTGTCACTGGAAAACTTGCACAGTGTCTGTGAGTTCCTTGGAGCTGCACGTCTGCTGTGTATTCTCTTGTTTATAAGCCTAGGGCTTAAAAACAACTCTTGGCTACAGGGAATCAGAAAGTTGGGGGCTTGATCAGAACAGTGGCCTTGGGGCCAGCAGAGCTTGAGCACTACTGTTTGGCAGCTGCCAATGTCTTGAGTAACATAAAATGGAAAAAGGAAGCATAAGAGTGTTACTTGGATATTGCTCTATGGTGAGAATTAAATTACAAATTACAGCATTTTTTTTTTTTTCCTTAAACAATCAATCCTAAATGATGTCCTAAATGATGTTCTGTTTTGTTTTGTTTTTGCTTTTGACTTTTTTGCTTTTGACTTTTTTGCTTTTGACTTTTTTGCTTTTTTGTCAATAAAAATATTGACAATATTAATATGCTGTCAATTTCCTCAATTTGCTTACTGTCTTAAATCTTACAGTGTAAAACTGTCAATCTTATAGTGTAAGCTTATTTTTGTCTTTTTAACTTTGCCAAAGGGATTATCATATAATAGAAGAAAGAATGACAGAAGGGGGGTCAGGCATGGAGTATTTTTGTATCACATAGTTCCATGTAGAGTAGACCATCCATCACAACCCACAACCTGTCCCATGCTATATATTTGTTTTATTGGCTGCTAAGAATGGTTTTGATTGATTCATCTCAACCTGCTACAGCTGGTGATATTGCCAGTGCACTCGGCAAGTATGTCACATTTCTTTAGCTGCTGCACACACCTAACTTAGCAAAGCTGAAATGATCAGACACATAACTGGGCTGAATCATCCTCCCTGCTCACAGCCTGGTCTGCAGATGTGTGGGATGAAGCAGGAAGGAGGAAGCAGATGTGTGGGAGGAAGAGAGGCACAAAGGTAGGTCAGACAGGATGCGGAAATGTGGTTACACAAGAAACGCTGCAGGCATCGAGCTGCTTGCTCTCCACGTGCCTCTCTCATTCTGCCCAAGAGAATGGGTGAAGTGGCTTTCTCCAGCTTTGTAACAAATTTAATATTTATGAATATTTACCTAGGCTATGGTACCATTAACTTAATGGCAAGGCCGTTAAGCTTTCTGACCATAGCAACTTAACAGTTTTCCTCACCAGCTTTTTTCTCCTCCCAACAAACTGCATCTATTGTAACCAAATTCTGGATATTTTAAAAGTAGGGAAAAAACATATTTCATCCTGGCGTGTTTTTTTTTTTTTTTCTTTTTTTTTATTTGTCCCCCTCCATTTAATACTTATTTCGTAGTGAGTAAAATACATGCATTTCAAAATTTATTTCAGTCTGAAGATCAAAGCATTTTTGCAATAGTTAAAAAATAAGTATTGTACTTGTTTTTCACAATCTAAAGAAAATTTAAAGAGAAATTAATGGCCTTTGATTTATTCTTGCCCAGTGTAAGCACAAGCTGAAAAATGTTGTTAAATTGCACAAACTAATTTCTCTGTATTTCCACAGAACTGCTTTAAGCAATAGTTGTGTTCACTGATAAATTGCCCGCAGATAAATTATCCATCCTGACCTGTTTTATTTACCAATTAGAAATCTGTTTCTCTCGACACTGTTTTTCAGCACGTTAGAACAGTACCAAGGTTTTACAGATCATTTATGTAGCAGGACACAGCTACTGTGATTTGTTGTTTTGTTGGTTTTTTTTAGATTGAAGGTATGCACTTTTTTCTTGACCATACATATAACTTTAGCCCATGTGAGTGCTTATCAAAAACTATTTTTAATGCCATGAAACTAAATAGTAGTGATAATCTTAAAATTTTTGTAATAGATGCGTGTTGTCCAAGAATCCTTACAAAGGGCATAGGGTTTATCTTTATGTGGCTATGCCTGTGAGCTAAACAGTAGTGTTCTGAAGAATTGGAGTACATTAATGTTTATAAGACAGTCATTCAAGGATCAGGCAAAATTGAATTCAGTATAAATAATGGCAAATTACTTTTTTTTTTCCTTATCCAATTCTTTTTTTTTTTTCCTTAAAAAAATAAATTAAATATATATATATATATAAATCTTTTTCACATAATGCATTGTCTCCAGAAAAAAGAAATTCACACCACCCAGAGAAGTATACATGGGTATGAACACTGCTGCTAGATGTCTGGATTTATTTTAGTTTTGTGTAGTTGTTGCTGGAGTGAGTGTACGTGTTGCTGCTTCAGTGGTAATGGTGGTTAAATGTGGATTGTCCCTTTGGAGAGACAGCTGGCCTCCTTTTCTGTATTTCAGAGGAAAGGTAATTAAAATGCTCTATTTTATTTTCAGACAATGCTAATGAGGAAGAGTTGGAAAAGATCAAGTAAGGTAACTTTTAGCATGTGGTCTTCTGGCATTTTTATTACAAGAACTTTGATGTTTTACCAGATATGCCATGCAGGACTCGTGACACAAGATTTATCATCTTCCTAATTGTGTTTTAATGAAATTGTTTGTATTCTGTCAAATCAAAATCATGAAACAGCTTAACTTTTAATGTAATTATTACATCATTCAAGTTTGTTGTAGCATTTTAGCTTGTCTTGGAAGTAATGTAGTAACTTCTGATAATGACAAGTAAAGGTGTTCTAACTCTTTTTTCTGATAGCTTTAATATCTCATGTATAAACAATTTCTTTTAACACTTACATGTTAATATTTAGAAAAAGTTCATGTCAGAGGGTAACTCATTTTCCTATTACTTATTATTATTACTGTTTACAATGCTTGTGTGAAAAAAAAAAACATTCCCAGTGGCGGCTCTCAAAGATAAATTTCTCTGACTGCAGGACATGCACATATAGCAAAGAACAGTAGCCAGGTTTTCCAAGAGCAGAGGAATCAGTCTTCACTTTATACAGCTCTTTCGATGCATCTCCAGGCAAATTCAGTATCTGACTTTTCTACTTCTAGGTGTCATATGAGTGAGAAAAAGGGTTAGTGTATATTCTTTTCGTCTAGGGAAAGGCTGGGAGATTCACTGTAGCAGAGTACATTCAGTCTTTTCTGGTATGTGTTTTCAAAAACATAAAGAAAACTTTCATAATTTCATCGCATTTTCAGGCTGCTCTTACTGAATGCTGTTATGCTGCTTTTGAGTTGAGTTGAGCCTTATTATTTATAATTAGAAATAATTTTATATATGAAAGTTTAAATAGTTTTAAATCCGTAAGTCTTCATCGGCATTGGTAGATTTTTTTTTTTAAATATATTTTCGTGTAAAGGTGTTAAAATGAGAGCAAATGAAATATCTATAAAGGGTAACTTCATAAAATAAGTGATTTACTTTTCTAGCATACTGATGGACAAGGTCATAAGAGGTTATTGATAAACTGTGTTTTATGTACTGCTCACTTGAAAATACTCTCATGGTGTTTTTAACCTTAAAAAAAAAAAAAAAAAAAAAAAAAAGAGCAGGGTTTATAATTCTTGGGCTCTGATTTGGGTTTTCACAGTTTGTTTCTGTGATACAGGATGGTATGTAATCGTTTCCTTTCTGAAATCTATGAAGCAAAGATAGTTGGTGATCTGGTGGTGTGTAATATTTTGCTTCTCGTATGGCTTGTGTAACGTTTCCCAAAACACATACAGAAGTTGCTCAAACTTGTACAGTTGTGAGGTTGGCAAAGGGCCTGGCTGTTTTGCACCCTGCCAGCATTGAGCGAAGTCTTCATCTGCTCAACGTATTGGAGGAGAGTTTGTAAAATCAGTTTAGGAAAAAATTGTCACAAACTTCTTTTCAGTTTGATGCAAATGTGAGCTTTGCTAATCCAGAATGAAAGGCATGACATGATAGCTGGCAATTCTTCATAGCTGTTCACCTGAGTTTTTAAACTGCATTTTCCTTTGTTACGTTAATTTGGCAACACTTAATTCAGTAGTCACCATTTTTGAAAAGGGGAATATCAGAAGATTTAGCAAATAGCAAACACATGAATTTAAATATTACTTTTTTTTTTTTTTTTTACATTTATCTCAGCTAAAGTCATGCTTTCGCCTAAATTTGTAATACATGTATAATGTGTAATATGCATTGCTATGCTTGTAATCGATAGACTGAAGTCTTCCAGTTAAGCCACAGAACTGTGTGATAAACATAAACTGCGCTGTTTTTTTAATTAAAGTCACATTTGATCTAACCTGCTCATTTGCCTTGCAGGACTCTTCCAGAATTCCAAATCCCTGAACTGTTTTTAGGGGGAAAAAAAAATAAATTAATTAAAAACATTTTATTTGCAAACAAATCTCTCTCAAAAAAAAAAAAGAGTTTCCTCAGGGGTGTGGAGGTATGGAGTGACTGATATTAAATAAGATGTCATTTGCCCATTTAAAAAATGTTGAGAGACAGGTGCTTAATGCTTTTAGACAATAAAGAAAGTTCCCTCTTTGAGATCCTTCATCATGGGGAAGTATTTGTATTACATTTATGAGAGTTGAGAAAAAACTTTTTTTTTTTTTTTGAAATCTCTTTATAAATTTTCCATTTTTTTTTAGCTTTCTGAAGTCTTTTCACATGACACTTCTAGGAAATCAATCTGATTTTGTACGTTACAATAGTGTACATTTACTGTTTTAAATTGATGTACTTTAAATCTAGATTTAAGACATAACAAATGCACACCGTTATCACATCACTATGCTACGAACTGCTTAACTTGCTTGTAACATGAGCAGTAGCTGAAAAAGAACAGTAACTAATCTTCTGTGTGACAGTATTACACTGTTCATATCCTCGCACACAATTACTTTAGATAAATACTCAATCTCTACTCCCAATTACTGCTCCCCTTCTGAATCCTATTGATGAAGTTAGGGTCCCATGAAATACCCAGGTAAATGAATTTCTGCACCTACATGCATCTACTTGTGGGTAAACTAGTATTTTCAACCAGTGTTGTAAACATCTTTTAGTAGTGCTGCAAAAAAAATCTGCTTTTATTTTTGTGTATTTTGGTGTGTAGTAGCTTTGTTGGTTTTGTATTTGTTATTTTATTCTATTTCAAACTTATTGCTGTCATGTTTGCTTTATCTCAGACATACTCTTGATCAAAATTCATGAGAGTTAGATGACTCCCACCTCTGTCTGGGTCTTTCACTGAATCTAGCAAAAATGAAATTCAAACAGTTTTGAAGTCAGCATATGCATCCTGTGGAAAGTTAAACTTCCTGTCTTCAGCAACAGGAGACTGCCAATAGTCTATTTTAAAAACCAAAGAATACAAACCATCATATTTGTGTTCGGAAGGTACACTTTGCGCTCTGTTTAGAATTTATTTATTTCATCCACCAGAAAACAGATGTTGCCTTAGAGCAAACTACTGGTCAGCAGTTACAACTTTGCAGGTATGTCTCCAGTGCTCTGGGAGACTAACTAGCTCTGCTTCTACTAGTTGCAACAGCATTCATTACTATTTCTGTACTAAGATTCATTATACCTCGAGTAAAGATGGGAATAGATTATTCAATATTTCATGCACTCTCTTGTGATCCAGGTGTTTGGTCAATAACCCCAATGTGGCCATGCCTCAGTTCCTAAGGTTCAGTTTGTTAGATATTCCATGTGGTAGCAGTCAAGGGCTACAGCAGAAAAAAAAAAAAAAAAGAAAAAAAAAACAAAGGAGGGGAGGGGAGAAGAGGAAAACTATTTGTAAGATCTGAATAGTCAGAGGCATTCATTTCAGCCAAGTAGATGATTTTTTTAAGCTTCCACCAGCTTTTTCAAAGGAAAAAATGAACAGCTTTGACCTCTGTCAATAGGTTTTCCTCTTTGTGCGTGGAACCTGATTTTTTTGGCTTTCTTGGTACTCCGTGTTGATCACACAGTTTTTCTTTAGGACAGGTTTTTCCTTTTTTTTTTTTTCCTTCCCATAAAGATACACGCTTGTCTTTCTCTTTATGGGAAGACCTCCTGGGTTTTGACCTGCATCCTGGTTTCCCTTCAGATTTATTTTTTTTTAACTGAAATTATTCTCCGTACCACTTAGCTTTATATGCTTCTTCACAGGCTTCTGCTACCTATGAAGTACTCACTTTGCTTTTTTTCTTTCATTTCTGGCAATACAGCTTTCTTGCTTGCTCTTGTTCTTTGGTTTGAGGGAAAAAAAATCCTTTTCTCTTGCTTTCTAAACTTTCTGGATACCAGATATAATGTGGTAAAACACCCTTGTCTAGGATTAACAGGAGCACAGAAAAGCCCAGACTTGCCAGGGAGGTGATTTATTACTAATAGGTAACACCCTCTTTGACAGTGAGATGGTTAGTGCTAATTGCTGAAGTGATTTCCATTAGAGAAACCTTGAGGTGAAAGCTAAACAGGTGATGAGAAATAAAACATTACTTTTTTCAGCATAAACCAACACAGATGAATTGGGAGGAGCTGTTTTCTGCTTTTTGCTATGCTTATAAAAACATTAGGAAAAAATTAGTTCTGGCTTTTTATTTACTCGTTTCCCTCAGCACAGAGGCTTAATCAGTCACTGAGGAAAGGATACGGGAAGAGCCTATTAAAATGTTGGCAGCATAAAAATGAGTTAGGAATATGCACATATTACTCTCCTTCTTCTCATTTTATATTCTGTTCAGTACAGTGCTGTCAAACATAACAACAAAAAAGTTGCCTCTTTTATTAAGTACTTCCTTTCATTTTTCTCTTAGCTTCTAATGATGAAATTTAATTTCTTTTGTCATTGCCTTTACTACCAAAATGTTTTTAAGATATAACCTTACTGCTTCTAGCACTTCTATAATGTGGAGTGGTGTTTAACATTGAAATCAAAAGCATAAATTTGTGATCAATCAAGCTGTAATTGTACTTCACAATCACTTTATGTTAGAGCGAATGTGTTTTGCAGTCAAAATTAAGGTTTTTTGTTTGTTTGTTTGATGTTTTTCTTGGTTATAGCTGGGAAAGGAGAAGAGCCTATATGCTTCATTAAGAAAAAAAAAAAAAATTGGGGTATTTTGTCGTTGTTACCTCCCACTACAATGCACTGACTTTTCAAGTGGCTCTCCTCGCAAAGAGTTATTTTTATAAAGATTGTAAAGATTGCTTTTTTTTTTTTTTTTTTTTCTAGAGATAATCCTACCTGCATTTGACAATTAATCATTTTCATTAACCTTTCTTTGTGTCACTCTTTCAAAGAACATTTCATGTTATTTTGAGCAGACAGACTTTTCTGCAGAGAATCTGAAGGTACTGGTAAATTGGGTTCCTTTCTCTCTGATGCTGTAGAATTTGCTGTATGATTGCAGGAGGTTAATTCAGAAGAGTGCTGGGGATAGTGGCGTCAGGTAGTGTGTTTACCTGTACCTACAGGATAATGTACATAGAATTTGCTTTGAAAATTTTATCCTTGCTGCATTCCATGTGAGGTGAAGGCAATAGAATATGAAAGAACCATTTTGGGAAGGTAACAGGAGGCCAACAGTGAGGCAGGTGGTTTTGGTGAACAGACTGAACCTCGCTTCCCAGATTTTCAATTGCCTCAGATATTAAAAAATCTACTTCTGTGTACATTGGACGTGAAAAAAGACAGAAAATAGGAGTAACAACCTGAAAAGTTGTCTTCCTGCCGTAATGTGTGAACAGCCAAACTGTGCTGATGTGTTTGTTTAACCTGTGCATAAAAATCTACAGTGATGGATATTCTGCGACCATGTTATCATTTCCATTAGAATGCTGTGTTTTTGTTTTTGTTTGTTTGTTTATTTGTTTCCCCTAGTGTCTAACAGTATCTCCTGTGATGCAAATTATGCTTATCTCTTCCTTTGACACAGATAGATATGTTTTGTCACATTGATTTGGGCACAATTTACTTACAATATTTTAGACTATGTCTGGGGGGGGGAAAAAAACTATTTTGAAAAAAATATAGATTTAATTTGAAAGAAAGTTTTGGGGTGTTCAGAAACCAAAAATGAAGTCTGTAGGAAGAAACAAAGCAATGGTTTAGTCAATTAGGTTTTACTCTGTGTAAATAATGTCAGAAGGAATAGCGATAAGATGGGAGAAATTAACAAGACTGTTGATTGTTGACCACAGTCAGCACAAAGCCTTGATGCTGTGCAAACACTGTTCATCAACAGGTGTGACATTAACAATGTTTTAGAAACACATCCAAAACACGGCACCTTCCAGGCTGCTGAGGGAAAACTGAACTCCATCCCAGCCAGACCAAGTACAAGATCAAATGAAGTTTTTAATCAGACTGATTTTCTAACAACCTTTGCCGGGTCTTGGCTCACTGTTAGTTCTAGAGCATGCAGGAAGCCTCTCTGTGAAAGACTGAAGGACAGGGACTGTACAGTTTCAGATGGAAGTGCTCAAAACTATGTCCAACCTGATTTTGAACATTTCCAGTGATGGGGCATCCACAGCTGCTTTGACCTGTTCCAGTGTCTCACCACCGTCTGCTCATTGCCCAGCCTCTATCCATGTTTGGGATCGACCCAAGACCTTGCACTTGCCTTGTTGATCTTCATGAGGTTCACATGCACTCACCAAGCCTGTCAAGATCCCTCTGGATGCCATCCCTTCCCTTTAGTGTATCAGCTGCACCACCCAGCTTGCTGTCATCCACAGAGCTACAGAGCTGCTGGGTGAGGAAATCTGCAGGAAAAGATAAGATGTCACCCTCTCTTAATTTAAAATTTCTCTTTTGTTTAATATTTTAGAACTGCAAATTTTAGAATGCACTAGAATGTATTAGTGCTATTAATTTATATTATTAACATGTGGCAAGCTCTTTCAGTGTGACTTTGATTACCTGAAACGAAAGCTCCGTTCTTCCCAGGAATTAAGATACATTAGTCTGGGTTGCAACAGGTTTTATATAAACTAAGAGTAAAATTAGTTTTTCATCCTGAAGTCTCAACTGTGAAGCTGTTTTTGGTTAATTACAGTTGGTGACGAGTGCATTCATTGCCTAAGGCAAGTGAATTAAAGCAGTTCGCAGTTTGTGTTTAGATGACTGTTTTTGCTTTAATTCATCATTACAATACTTTTATACGTATACCTTTAAAAACAAAATTATAACTTAGGAACAATTGAAAAAAATGCTAAATGTAATGTGCCTTCAGCTCCTAAGTGCTGACCGTTTTTTAATTTTATTTCAGATGTTTTCCTAAAAAGATTCATGTTCAGTAGCACTCACTAAAATGCCAAAAACTGTGGCCTTATTAACTGATACTTTCATGCCTAATTCAAAATATTTGCTTTATGTGACTGATTTGCCTTTTCCTAGCATGAAAAGCTGTATGAAGCATTTTTTCTATTTTAAAATTAAAACAAATACTTTTCTGCTGGAACAAGATGTCTCTTGAGTAGAGAATAAAACTTGGAAATAGCAAATCATGGTTTAAGGATAACAAAGACAAGCAGAAATGAGGAGTAGTATGACATTACTTGATTGAAGGAATTTACAATCAACGTAGCATCTTTCAAACAAAGCTGTTAATTTTAGAATAGGAGGTCGAATTATTTTGAGATGGTTTATAAGAAATTATTTTTTTTAAGTTTAAGAAGATATTAGCTTTTGTAAGCCATTGGGTTCTAGATGTCAGTTTATTAGGTGTAAATAGTGCTTGAAGGAAAACTGCTAAATAATGGAATATAAGTAAAAAAATGTCAGAATAAATACACCTGTCTGTTAGACGTCTGGTTATAAAAATTATGCAAATATTTGGTGAAGCTTGTATTTGCATTATGGGTACGTGAGTGGTAGCAGCTGTTATGGTTATCAATCAAAATAGCAGAGTAGTATTTTGTCGGCAAGGGGGGGGGAGGGGGAGGGGGTGTCTGGGTTCAGATTTCCACTTCCAAAAGCTCAAGTAGTTTTCATCAAGTGTTAGTGGCCATTGTGCTTCCTTGTGTCACATCCACTTTGGTATTAAGACAGCAGAAAACAACATGATTATCAGGAGACCTGTTCACTTCTACATATTGCAAACACAGGTCCCAAGAGGAATTGCTGGGAGGAGGAGAAGGGTGAAGGTTAGCATTATACCAGCACAGGCTCTCCAACAACTCCTCCCAGCACCCCTTTGTCCTGTATAAATATTTCTGCCATTTTCTGGAAAATCTGAGGTCTAGCTAGTGCTTTTACTCCTCTAATAGAGTCGCAACCTTCATCATATTACACGTGAGCTGGCTCAAGTGTAAAAGTACAGCATGGCTTTCCTTGAGTTTGTTTAAGTAATATGCACAATTGTTGGACTCTGGAAACCACAAAAATTCATGAAATGTTGCAGAAGTATCAGCTGTTATTACAAATATTGCAGTGTCACCAGAAGACTGTTACAACAGTGACAATATCAAGTTGTCAGAGCAAACGTCCTAGACCGGATTTAACATGGTAGTCATATTAGGAGTACACAGGGCATAGGGTAGCGTAAACTTCTCAGGTTCTGAAAGGGTTAGATTAGCTTCTCCTGGAATGGAAATGTCCTCAATTAACAATTATTGTTGATCAGAAGATAAGATAAATATTCTTACATATTACAGTAATTATCAGAAGTAATCCATTTATAAAGCTTGTTGACAAACAGTGAGCAGAAATTACAAGGAATTGTAGAGTCCCGCTGAAGGCCTTTTGAGTAGCTCAGTAGCTATCTGCTGATAAACTCTGCAAGGTGTTGTATTTTTTCTAATTTCTAACAGAGGAGAAGAATTTTCTGTCTGTTTTTTTACATCTGGTTGTCCTGTGATTCTTGTCATGTAGGCAAGGTAGCATCTGTGTCTATTGATATTCCTAACTTTTTTTTTCTTTTTTTTTTTCTTTGCCCCCCCCCCCAATTTAATTCTTATTTCATAGTGAGTAAAATACGCGCATTTCAAAATTTATTTCAGCCTGAAGAACAAAGCATTTTTGCAATAGTTAATTAAAAAATAAGCATTGTACTTGTTTTTCATGATCTAAAGAAAGTTTAAAGAGAAATTAATGGCCTTTGATTTATTCTTGCCCAGTGTAAGCACAAGCTGAAAAATGTTGTTAAATTGCACAAACTAATTTCTCTGTATTTCCACAGAACTGCTTTAAGCAATAGTTGTGTTCACTGATAAATTGCCCGCAGATAAATTATCCATCCTGATCTGTTTTATTTACCAATTAGAAATCTGTTTCTCTCGACACTGTTTTCCAGCACGTTAGAACAGTACCAAGGTTTTACAGATCACTTATGTAGCAGGACACAGCTACTGTGATTTGTTGTTTTGTTGTTTTTTTTTAGATTGAAGGTATACACTTTTTTCTTGACCATATATATAATTTTAACCCATGTGAGTGCTTATCAAAAACTAGAGCTATTTTTAATGCCATGAAAATAAATAGTAGTGATAATCTTAAAATTTTTGTAATAGGTGCGTGTTGTCCAAGAATCCTTACAAAGGGCATAGGGTTTATCTTTACGTGGCTATGCCTGTGAGCTAAACAGTAGTGTTCTGAAGAATTGGAGTACATTAATGTTTATAAGACAGTCATTCAAGGATCAGGCAAAATTGAATTCAGTATAAATCAGGCAAATTACTTTTTTTTTTTTCCTCATCCAATTCTTTTTTCTCTTCTTTTTTTTTTTTTTTTTTCCCCATAAAATAAAAGAAAAAAAGTATAAATCTTTTTCACATAATGCATTGTCTCCAGAAAAAAGAAATTCATATGTCTATTGACATTCTTAATTTTTTTTTGTTGTTTTCTTTTTCTTTAAGTGTTTTATCTGAGCTGTGTACATATACCAGAATCTGGGGAACTAAGGAACTGGTGGGTAAAGAATTTTGACTTTTTACTGGAATTGGCAGCAGTCATTTACAATGACGGCTCTGATTTGCATTGCTGTATTCGTATTTACTCTGTTCAGCCATGGAGTGAAGTTCTTTGCTACACTCCTTCTTGATTGTATTTAATTTCAAGGTTCCAACCCAAAGTTAGTCTTTGGATAGATAAACTTTTGAAGGAAACATAGCTGCATCATTTCTTTATTTGATTTTATGACTTTTTTGTTTAAATAAATTTATGGTAGGCACACTGTTCTAATCTGCCTGCAACAGCACCCAGAGGCACTCATTATTTTTGGGGTGGCTGTGCAGACATACCAATGACAGAAGGGAAAATGTTTTCATCCAACTAGGAAATCCTGTTTGTATTAGGCAATAAAACACAGGAGGACTAATGGCTGTATTTAATTTCAGACAGTTTAGTAGTCTAGTGAGGTGAACAATAATTCACTGAAGAGTTATGTCTGAGAAGCTGTATGTGGTCATTAGCTTACTTCATCTCTTAACTGCTGAACTGTTCTCAAGCAATAGATTTTGCATTCAAGGACACAGAGGAGGGGTGTGCCCTAGTGGTGTGTGTAGCAAGGAAATTTAGTAAAAGCAGATTCTGTTCACATGGGCACAAGCACTTGCAAGTGAGAGAGGTGGTTCTTCACACAGCACGAAGACTGGTCAGGTCAGGTCTGGAGGGGACAGCTCATGAGGCTTCTCCAACTAATTACGGGCTACAGTTTCAAAGGTCACTTAGATACCCAGAGATAAATACTTAAAAAATTTTCAAAACTGCTTTGTAAAGCTTCTCTTCTATTGAAGAAAGTCATAACAAAGTTGTGTTGACTGATGCACTCATCCAGAACGTGTTCTTGCAGTCTTGGCCCTCAGAAGCCCTGTCCACAGCTTCAATAAGGTCCATGCTAAATGTGGAGCCTCAGCCCACAGTGACACTTTCCTTTAAGTCTCTGAGACGTTGCTCTGTACTGTGTCCCAAGGAGAGTACCATGGCACATTTGGCTTTGGGAGTGGACAACACTCCCGAAGTCCTGGAGGCCCAGGACTTACCAGTACCTAGATTTTTTCTAAGCCTAGGTTGGTTTGTGACTCAAATCCAGTACTATACGGCCACATACAGAATTTTAAGCCATGTGGTAAGATCATCTTTCAGCTCTGCTGTTTATTTGGCGGACTATATTAATCATATCTAATGGGAGATACAGTTCTATTTTGGTGTCAGCAGGTTTTCTCCTGTTGGCATCCCTAGCCTTTCCGCTACCCTGAATACAGATAGAACAGGGGAAACAGAATTAGAAGCTAAATTTATCAGATCAGAAAATGTTATTTTTACATACTGCTTATGATAGAAATATTAAAGATATAAGATATGAAGAGAGGTGTGTTTTTCTCATGCAGGCAGCTGTAAGCATCTTTTGACATGAAAAACAATCTTTTTCAAAATCCTTTTCAAAAATCTAATTTTTACTTTCATTTGGGAAAAGAAAATTTCACAGTATGCAAGCTACATTTTTTTTTTTGATTGGTTGGTTGCTTTTTGTTTTGTTTTCAATCACATTAATGCTGGTTAGCTGTGGCCTGAGATCTTGTCCTTGCTTCTATTGGAACTGTGACATTACACAGACATCATGGCCAATTACAGATGGAAGTATTCTGAAATATAACTTTACACCTACTCCCAGAGAAATTAAAAACTTTGCAGTTTCTTTAAGTTTTTATCTGTTTGTGGCAGAAGAGTGAAACCAGGATGCAATATGCATCACCTACTTTGTTGGAAATAAGACAACTAAGAACTAGTCTCAAGAAAATATTTCTTCACAGGAGCAACTAGGAAAGAGTCATGCTGATGTTTTCATTTTACTCTCATGGTTTTATTTCTGGCATTGTGGGATGGATTACAGAAGATTGCTTACATACCTAAAAAAGTACCTAGAAATGATGCACCTGTCTCATCCTGTGAAATGAATGTCATAAGGGAAGACCTCCGATGTGAAATTAGTCTTATCTTCCATTATTTCATTTATTAGCTTTTGACAAATTTGACTTGAAATCTAGATATTCTCCTTAGTTTTAGTTCCCACTAGCTGTAGTCCTTCTCTTTCAGTATGTCTCCCTTTTTCAGTTTGCTATTTCATGGATCTGTGTGTTGCCAATAAAGCCAGGAAGAGAAGAGCACAACCTTGGTCCAAATGCCCTACCTCAGAGAAGCAGCAGCAGCAAGTAGCACATACCAGTTTATTTCTAGCAGCCAGCTTCTTTTATTCCAGCAGATTGAAATTTGAGCTGTAGCTTTGCTATCAGTCAACACGCCACTGGTATCTGATGAACACTTAACACATAAACTGTACAACCTGGCTCTGACCTGAAAGGGCTTTCTGAAGCAAAACATGAATACTTGTTCTCAGGATTTCTTCTTGGTTCTTGTAAGCTCCTATCTGACCCAGCTGTTCTACACTCTGTGCTGGATCATCTGTTCTTGCCTTGCCACCTCAAATGAAAATTATATTGTTTGATGAAACTCGCTACTGCTCATAAAAAATAAAATAAAATAAAATAAAATAAAATAAAATAAAATAAAATAAAATAAAATAAAATAAAATAAAATAAAATAAAATAAAATAAAATAAAATAAAATAAAATAAAATCTGTGTGCTTTATATGGTGGCAGCTGCTCTAATGCAACAAGTTATTTTAAGAAAACTATGGAACATAGGGAATTTAGGTCAAGTATATTCTCTAAATGATTCACTACCTTGTTTATGACTAGTTAGGTAAAGAGTTAGGAGTTATGCTTAAGTTTTACTTTAAGAGTTCCACAGCTGTAAATGCAAACTAATGCTAATTTTCCATGAAAATATTCTGAAATTCATCTGGATTCCCACTCGGTTCTTTAAAAAGCCCTTATGGGTTCTTTGCTGAAATGTCTCAATGAAACCACTGTTTCTGTGCCAGTAAGAACTCTCTTTCTAAGCATGCTTTGTCTCATTTTTTTGATTCCTTAACTGGTCTCTCATCACACTGTGTTTGAAGTGGAGTCAGTTTTGGTTAATACCATTCAGTCCTTTTCTTCCAAACCTTCTAAGAAACCAATTAGGAAATGCTACTGCTTGTTCACAAGACAAGTTTTCAGAAGTGTTGACTGTATACTGCCAAACTAAGGGTATTATTGCTGAGGTAAAATTCATTTCATTTAATAATTTTACCTTGTTGTAAATGTGATCTCTTCTAACAACTAAGTTTCTTTCCTGTGTCCTAATTTTTGTAGGGTTTCTACTTTCTGGTGTCACACTGCTGCTTTATGTCACAGGTTAAGTTAAAAGTTACTCCACAGCTGAACTCCATAGTTCCTCGTTTGCCTTTGCAATAACAATATTTTTTTGAGAAACTTCTCTGCAGTCAAATCCTTCACTTCTGCAAGGTAGATCTTAACTAAACAGTGAAATATTTTGGCAGTAACCATATTCATTAGAATGAATAGCTATTAGAAATACATTACAATATCGTATGCAACATACTGCTAAAAGCATGTTACTTGGGTTTACTCTGACCCAGTCCTTATGTATAACACTTATCCCTAGAGTTTGGTGAGAGCAGGTTGTAATTCAGTCATAATTCAGTGTACTTTTTGTAATCTTCTCTGTATAGTAAATAAAGTGAAATTCCTACCCTATGCATTTGCATGGTTATAACCATCTAGTTCTGTTTATCCTGCAAAAGACTCAAACAAAATTTGCACTGAAAACCCTTAAAAGGTGCAACAGAGATGAAGCTAATAATGCAACAGGATTTTGTTGCATGGATGGTTCCTGAGGCCACAAAGCCTTTGCTGCTCAAACTACATTGCATAATAAAGAGAATGCAGCCTTGATATATATTTATAGCCCAGTGTCTGTACAGACATGAGTTTTTTTGATTCCTAGGCAGAGTAATTTGTAAGTTAAATATTGTATAGCTATCTAATGTTCTGATTTTAGATAAGGCAATTCTGAATGAATACAATTGCAGCATAAGAGGTGTCCTCCCACACACCTGAGACGTGTTTTCTCTATCTGAAGAGTGCAGAAGTGGTATGTCAGTTCTCCCCACTCTTCCACCCCTAGTGGAGTTCATTGATGAATGCTGTGGCCATATGGTTTGTGGGTGTCTATGTGAACTTTTTTTCCCCAAAAGTTAGCAATTGAGAGGTTCACAACTTTCTACACAGTTCCAATTAAAGGTTCAGCAAAGTCTCATCATGAAAATCTTCAGCTAACGTGTTGATACTTAATTCAATTCTCCATGCTGCAAATAGTTGTCAAGCACAAGAGTTTATTGCTTTATTTTTCTGTGATCCACACTTTTCGTGGTGGGTTTATATTATTGTAATGGAGGTTTCATTTTCTTGCTGTTCTCTGTTTTAGTGTTTGTTGAAGTTCATTCAGTCATATGCAACTCATATAACAGACTTCATAACATTTATTTGTAGTGTTGCTAGTTCATTCTGCAGGGACGGAAGTGAAGCAGGAAGAAAACAGAATTGTCATTTTTTTTTTTTTTTTTTAACATTTCCTTAAGCAGTATTAGTTGAGCTTCATTCTGCAAAGCAGAACATGACATTACCTACACATTAGTCACAATTTTCTCTCCAAGCAATTCTTTATAATGTGGTTTACATATGTACTGTCAAATAACTTTAAAATGGCTTAAAACGGTTGCTCTACATTCATGATAATAGAAAAATGAACATTAAAACACAGGAAATCTATGGATTTGTTTTAACTAAAACTTTGTTTTTATTTCCCTGAAGTTTCAGACCCAGAGCTTACGCCTCTCAGACCTGCACAGAAAATCTCAGCTATGGAGAGGGATAGTTAGCGTTACCTTGATAGAAGGTCGTGAACTTAAGGCGATGGATGCAAATGGGCTAAGTGACCCTTATGTGAAGTTCCGTCTGGGGCATCAGAAGTACAAGAGCAAGGTAATTTTGGCTGTGGTCTACACTGCAAATAGATTCTGTTTGAAATAGTTTCTTCCTGTTTGAGCTTTTTTTGTCTTGCATAAGTACTTAAATAATGCTGGGGATTTATTAGCTGTCACAGCACCTGGATTTTTCTTCAAATGTTTGTTGTATTTCATTATAAACCAAAATATAAATAAAATAAAGCCAGATAGTAAAAAAAGAAAAACAAAAACAAAGCTCTAAAAATGGAGGCACACCATATTTTCCATACAAGCTGTTGGCTTCTGTTTCTTGGTCCTGGTCCATCATTGCAGGGGACAATTGTACAGCGATTGTGACAAGTAGATACCACATTTGTGCCTTTCTGGCTTGATGCAAGTAGACTTGCATCATTTGCATAGTGGTGTCCTCAGTGAGAATAATGTTTATGTTCTCATTTTGCTCATTGTGTCCTTGCCTCAAGTTTCATTAAGTTTTTGTATGTATTTAACATGCAAGGAGGATTGATCAGGGAGAAAATGAGAGCTGCTTTGTTTCCTTGCTATTATTTTTATTTTCTTCATTCCTGTTGGTTTGAAAATTGCTGTTTGTGGACGATGTTGGGATCACTGATGACACACCTTCATCTTTCTATGGCCGTGACAGCCCTTGTGGTCTTTGGAGCCAGAAGAAAGCAAAAGTCAGAAAAAGGCCACAAGTGTCTGGATGTCAACTTTGCAAACCTCAGAGCCAGCCTTAGGGCCTTCTGACCTGAAATTAGGCTTATGGGGGAATTGTTGATTCCCACAGGCTACTCACAAACTGTCTAAAATATATAAATATATATTTAGCTGCTGTCTTAATTTCAACAAGTGAATTGACTGATAATCTGAACACTTTGTGTGGCATCATGTAGGGTTTCAATGCTCGTTAACTACTGTGTATAATTTTGCTTTTGAAAATGAAAAATATGCCTTGGTATTACTAAAATTTCGGTGAAGAGAACTCTAGCAGGAATCCTAATTCAGACTGTAGTTTGTATCCCACATTTGAACTGGCTATCAAGGAAGTCAATTCCAATTCTCCTCTATTTCCATTTCTGTAACTATGGTTTTTAATATCATGTAGATTAGTGACATTTTCCCTGTCATTATTTGGATTATTTCTTTGGAGGAAAATAATGTTTCCTGTTAAGTATTTACAAAAAAAAAAAAAAAAAAAAAAAAAAAGGCACTGAAGAGGTACACTTCTTTTCAGACATCTCAGACAAAATCAGAAGGTACACTTATCAGTTCGAAATACAGGAAAGATATTTTTCTGAGGTGTAATACTCTGATAATTATTTATAATCATGTGTCTTTACTGCAATAAGGTGGAGAGTAATTTACAGGCTTATAAGAAAGTTAGAAATCTTTTTGTAGCCTTTTAACGAACAGCATGGGAAAGCACATGGGCTAATTGGCAGATCTTCATCTCAATATCCTGTACATACTGTTTGCAATAATCTCCATTTTATTTATTTTACTTTATTTTTTGTCTTCTGGGTAAAAAAGTGAAGCTATAAATTCATCACATTACACCGTTCTAGACCTGTCTTAACACTGTAAGGGAATTTATTTGTTCCTTTGATTGACTTTCAGTACCTCTGTTGTGTTATGACCAATGGAGTAACTGTTCTTTACTTTTTCTGTGATGTAGGTTGGAACATGCATAGGTGCTATGTGATTGATATACTTCCCCCCAAAAAACAAAAACAAAAAAACAATATATATATATATACATATATATATATATGTATGTATGTATATATATGTATGTATGTATGTATTATATATACATATATATATTTGACCTTTTTAATCCCTTTTTATCCTTTGGCTTTATGATAAATAACTTCCAGTGCATAGTGTTGAGATTAAACATCTCTTAAATGGCATCAGGATCCATCTGCTGCTGTCAGTCCCCAACAATGCCTGAAGAATCATCTGGAAATCTATTTTTGTGTACTCACACCCACCTCAGGGTCTGTATCTACCTACCTTTTCACCCCTGTTGTCACCAAGTTTTATTAAAGTGTTACTTGGTTTGAAAAAAAAAGATGTATATATATACTTTTAAATCTGTGCATTCTCATGTACAAATCAAAATGAAGAAATCAAATCTCATGCTTTGAGGACTTAAACGTTTCAGTAGCTTGTCTAGTCCTTAATCCTCTTTAATTTTTTAATTTTTCCATTTTTTCAAGTCAGTGAAATGCATCAATCTTGAAAGTGGAGATAGCTTCATAGGCAAAGTACTAGGACAGATGTGACCACTGTTTTGCATTTTGGTTTATCAACATACAAAGCTTCTGTAATGCAAAGCATATTCAGAAGTACATGGACTGAAGTATGTTGAAGTACAAATACATCTTTTGTTAGAAGTAGCTGGACTGAAAATGATTCAGAAAACTACTACTATCTGAGCAGCAAAGGAAAGGAAGTAAACTACAGTTGTTTATTTGTTTGTTTGATTTCATTATTATTTTTTTTTAATTACATTTTTCTCCCAGTATTAATGAAGGTGGGGAAAGATGAGATGATCAAATTGTTTCTGTTTAAATACTCTTAGTCACCATCTACTTGTCATTTCAGGTGCTTTGTTTTTCTTTAGGCTGAGGTAATTTATAGCTAAGTGCTACTCAAGATAGGGCATGATTATTCTACAAAAAAAATGTATCAATTCCCAGCATAAATCCTTTGTTCTGAATGCTTTTGAAGGTGACAGGCTGCAAGATTTTGGGTGTTGATGATGTGTCAAAGAAGCATAAGAGAACTGACCAATAGTCTTTTAAAATTATTTTTTAAAAATCCTCAGTCCTTGAAATACACCTACCGCAAAAATGCGTCCTGAACACAGACTCTAAAGACCAAATTTGAAATTCAAGAGAAAGTTTGCCTTCACAATGCAATATGTCGTTCTTTTTGCTCTTTTCAGATTGTGCCAAAAACTTTGAATCCTCAGTGGAGGGAGCAGTTTGACTTTCATCTCTATGAAGAGCGAGGTGGAATTATTGATATTACCGTGTGGGACAAAGATGCTGGCAAAAAGGATGATTTTATTGGCAGGTTTGTGCAATTACAGCCTTCTAGTTCCCTGGGGATGGGAGCAGATGATTAAAATGAACCTCGCCGTTGAAACTATTTCTTAGGATCATTTGTTTTTGCCTTTCTTTTTTTCAAAGGTGGGGGAGGATTTTTCACAAAGTAAGAGTGTAATTTGCTGCATTGGTGTTATTCTTTACCTTGACGGTGTAAAATAATTTGTGTTGACCAGTAGGTGGCAGCTTTTACCAATTGATAGGTTTAGGTTTTCCAAAATGAAAACCCCGTGTTTAGAACTATAATCAAGATGCAGGAGGTTCCATATGGCAACACCCAGCATAATTCCCATGACTAGTAATAAAAATGTAATACCAAAATGATATACCAAAATGTAATACCATTTTTCAGTGTACTTGGTGAATTAGAGCATTCTATGAAGGACTACTCACAGTTCAAAAATGGTATAAATCTGTGTGATTGTGCTCCTTGTGACTGCCTCAGAGGATGATAGGTGTTTTCAAACATTTGCATAACTTGCCTTATGTTTATAGATGCTGTACAAAGACAGTGCTTCTTTGAAAGCTGAAAAGTGTTTACATCATATTTTAATAGATATCCATACATTTACAATAAAAATAGTAATTAATCCTGTATACTTTGATTGTTAGAATATTGGTTTTCAGTGTTTTCACTAGGACATTGATACTATTAAGTAGTATCAATACTATTAAGTATTGCTTTTTGGGGTAGTTAAAATTAGGAATGGAAATCCTACAGACTGAGCTATGTGCTTCTGAAGTCCATGTGGTTATGTTTCTACTAACCTTTTCCTCTCTGCTTCTGTTTAAGTTAATGGCTTTCTTTAGATCAATTGGATAATATTATGGGTTTATTTCCTACCATAAATAGTGGGAAGTCAAAAAAGATGCAGAATCTTTGGCAAGCAAACAGCCTTAATATCAGACAAAAGCTTTTCGAAAGCATGGAAAGCATGCATAGTACAATTCTATTTTATACAATGAAACACGGATGGAGCGATATGTTCATATTTGAAGTTCATATCACTATCTTTTCCATTTTTTGATTTTAGTCAGCACAAAGGGTAACAATGACTATTTTTCTGAAGAAGCGTAATCATTTGGACCTGTCTCAATGTGTGGCAAACCTTTGGATATCATTTCTATCTTCTGCTTAGCTTTAACCTTCTTATCCAAAACATGGTGAGTTTTGGAGGTCTCACTTAGGACTTTTCAGAACACAGACTTCAAAGCAATACTTACATTATTACTATTATCAGCAATTATAACATTAAGTTTAAAGTATTTTAAAGAGAACTGTATAAAATAAAGACACGGGTTTTGCTTCAGGGTGCTTGAAACCTAGATAAGAACAGAAACACAGAAATTAGAGTAGATGAAAAATAAGTAACTTTAGGCACATAAGCTATTTAGGTAGCTTTTCAGATATCTAAGAAAGTTATAATGTCTTAAGCTTAAGTATATTCTTTTTAGTAACTGGAAGCTATCATGGAAGTAACAAGAGATTTCTACATTTTATTCAGGCCCATGAAATGTGGTAGTACGAGAAATCTTCTCTTGAAGAAAAAATCTGGACACCTTTAGCATTTCTCTGTGAGAGTATCTTGTTTTGTTTTGTTATTCACCCAAACAGTTGTAATTCCTCTATAGCATGAATGCCAGAAAAGATGCTCCTCTGACAAAACTCACCTGCAGTGCTACTGCAGTATGGAACTGATTTCAACAAAATCAGTGGTACTTCTCCCAAAATCTCACTGCGCTTGATTTTTGTGACCTTTCTGCTATCAGCATGCTTATAATCCCTCTTCACTTTGTCCTTTCAGAGACTCTCATTTTCACCAGAGATGGCACCACATCTCTGGATAATGTAACCTTCAAACAAATTCTTCTCCGTGAAGAATTCCATGAAAAACTTTGTTATTTGTCAAACTCAATCTGAATACAAAAATAGGTCTTAATATTCACCTTCACTAATACTCTTCCAATCACTATGGATAAAAATCACCAGTACTTGACAGCTCTGCTTTACAGGGACCTCTTTTCCCCAGTTTCTTATTTCAAGGCTGTCTCTGAAAGCTGTAAATACTTTGGTACAGACACTACAGATTTGTTCAGAGTGTGTACTGTGATAAATAGATATTAATTTTATAAAGCAAGATTGAGTCTTAGTCCATGAGTAACATCTGAGTAAGTCTCTCAAGGCACATAGAATAAACTGAATGTTTTAACTCGGGTTCCAGGAAAGGTCATCATGTAGGACAGAAATGAAAGACTTCCTTGTAGTGTTCTAGCGTGTCTCAGTGATGGAGAATAATCAATTTCATCTTATTATGCTCTTCCTACTTTCTTACACAATATTTGAGCAGTAGCTATTATACAGAAATAACTTTTTTAAATGAAAACAATTTTTTTCTTGAGAAACTGCCCTGTCCAGCTGAAGTATGGTTAGGGAGAAGCCAGGCTCATTTGAAGCGATCGTGCATATTGAAAGAAACAGCAGACTGAGATAATAAAACAGAATAAAAAAAGTGTAAGGAGCAGTTCTCATCTCTCATCTACAATGTGTTTCTTGTTTGTTTCTTTTTTTCGTCTGTCAAGTTCAACTGCATGCATGCAGAGCACGGGTGAAGGTCAGCAGAATTCCCTGTGCAAAATGCAGATTGGCAATCTGCTTTGCCCGGGAGTATCCTTGTTAGAGCAACATCCCAAAAACCAGTGATTGTGGGGATGGAGAGCAGGAGTTCCCCCACGATCTTGGTGTGGATGCGTTGTGGTGGGATGAGAGACGCGATGCCTACTGGGCAGCTGCAAGTCAGGGCTCCTGAGTGGAAGATTCACGGGACAAGCTCCAGGAGCCATGCAGAAAGTGGCACTGGTAGTACCCTGGAATTGACATATTCTTTCTGTGTTAACTTCCATAACTTGCAAATTTCATTCCAAAGTAGAATGTCATAATTTCTTCTGGAATTATATTTTGTGTCAGCTGCACCTCAGTGAAATAAAAGAACTGGGAAGTCATGAACACAGAATTCTGTGGGCTGTGTATGCATTGTCATAATCATTAGTTTGGAGCACTGTGGAGAACCAGGATGAAGTCAGGATTATGACAAAGTGGAGATGGCATGTGTGCTCAGTCTGTGAGGGCCTGGGTTTGCAATCTTTTTTTGAGGGCAGGAAGATGAAAGGAGGATGTTAGAGAAGACTGGAGACATGGAAGTGAAATTCTGGCTTTGGGTCTGCATGACAAGAAGATGGAAGTGGAAGGAGTGGCTTGTAAGAAAAAGGAAAGTATTAAGAGAGTGAGAGTGACAGTGTGGTATCCTAATTCAGAGGAGAAAGATATATCTGTCACAGAACAAGCATAAAGCTCTATCTTCATCTTGGTACCCAGACACATGTGGTGCGGTGATTCCCAAAGTGAGATGCTGACTGCTTTATTTCCATTCTTAACTTTGAGACCTATGTGTTAGTCAAATTTGAGTTGCAATTATATGCACAATCCATGTGAGTATAAAGGATGTAGTGCATTATGAACTTTCATCTAAGAATAACCCCCAAAAAAGGAAATCCTAGAACCACTTCAGTGTTTAATTTGAGATTTCAAAAGCCTAAAAAAAGACCTCACACAAAAGCTCTGAAAAAAAATATATTTCTGATGATCTGCTGATTTGTATAAGGAAACACTGACAGATTCATGCAGCATGAAGTGAGGGATTAAATTCTGGCATTCTTCTGAAGATCATTCAAAGAAACAAAAAAAAAAAATCAAGAACCAATTATGTGAGGTCTTTTTTTTCTTTCTTACATTCTTACAAGGTTTCTTTCTTTCTTTCTTACATTTCTTACAAGCTTTCTTACATTCTAATGAGCATGTGAACTTGTAGTATTAGTCAATACTTCATCTGATAAGTAGAAATACGTAGGTACATGTATGTCTGTATGGTGTTAAGTCTGAGCATGTTTAATATTCACATGTTTTTGCTATGCGTAAATCATACCTTTTCCATATTGAGTCAATATACTACTGTATATTAAAAACACATACTGTGATACATTTATGTAGGTAATTCTATGATCAAAATGAAGGTGAAATGATTTTAATCTTCATGTAATTATTTAACTTTCTTATCATCTGTGTTTCTGAAGGCGATCCTGACTGTCACCTTTACGATAATCAGCTAATAAATCCTCATGATTGTTACACCTTTATGCATAGCAGTAATCTGAACAAATTGGCTGCTGACAGCTGCAATAAATTGCCAAGAATGAGTGCTGTCAGAGAACAAGTTGGTTCTGTGAACATACAGGATAAGTAAATCCCATGTCATGCAGTTTTATTCAGCTGAAGTTATTTGCAACCCAGTACAGCAGGATTTATAGCATTATTTATTGGTATAAAAAATGCATGTTTATCTTAAAATGACATTGACTTTCACTCCTATCTTATGCCAGGAAATTACTGTAGACTTCATTTAAATCTATTTTCATCAGTATTTATAGATGTAACCATCTTTTATCAAACCTGGTGCAAATGAAGAACAGCAGAAGACCTTCTGCATTTTATATTCATTAAAGTTATGTATTAACTATATCAGTAGAAAAGTTCCGTATGTGTTCTATAATTTCTCTGAACATTGTCATTAAAATTCAAACTGTTTTTGTGTTTGTATGTATGGGTACACACCTTATTATATATATTTAATTTCATCCTCTTAAAATGGATGTTATGAATCCAAAGTTACAATACTGAAAATGAAATACTTTGATTTTGTTTTTCAACAGCTAATCGGCTATCTTTTGTCTGTTTAATTTTTTCATCATACTGAAGCTACAGAGTTTTTTTTGGGTGCACATAAACAGAAGCACAATGAGAGCTATACTGCTGCATTATTAATCTGAAAGCACAGTGATATACTGCTCAGAGTTCTAAACCAAAGTGGGATTTTTATATAAAATATTTATATCTTCTCAGTTTTATTTTTCCACCCAAATGTATATAATTTCACTATGGCAGACTGAATATTATCAGCAGAGAACTCAGTTGTGCTGTTCAGCTGTGTATTGGTACTGCAGTGTGCATGTAAAGTTAAGTGAAGGACAATGTGCTAAATGTGCTACTGTGAATGTTGCTTTGTCATTTTTTTCTAAAGATGTGGAGACTGTGAAGACTGTAATTTATATTAAAATACTGACAACTTTCTTTTTTAAATATTGTTGCCCAACAAAGAGGCTTTGAATAGTAGGTGTGAATGTGTGTGTGCAGCCTCTGTATTGAAACTGGAAAATTTTTAAATTTTGCAGAATTCTATGGAGACAAAATGGATCTTTCTGGATTTGTAAATAGGACTTTATTATGGTGGTATTTCATCTTTTTTTTTAACATATTTTTTACATGGTTGTTTGAAAAAGTCTGCACGTTGCAGTAACTTTGGAGGCAAATTTTATTTTTGAAGTTTAAATCTATTGTTTAATATTCTATTGTAATGTGAGTTTTGATCTGTGTGTACATGTGAATTACACAGCAATTCTGTGTAAACACAGACAAGCACACAACCAACAGACTGTGTGTATAATAGTTTGTTGATTATACATGATGACTAAAGTTAAATCATTGCAGATGTATTTCTCTGTGTAAAACGAAGGTTTTGCCAGAAGCATTAACATCTAAAAATGCTTCTGTCGGGTCTGCCCTTGACAAATCCTGAGATGTGCTGAGCCATCTCCATTTGTGATTGTTTTCAAAGGGTAAATAGTGCATTTTGAAATCTGGCCTTCAGGTATTCCTCTCCTTACTTATTACTATCTCCGCACATGTTAGCTGCACCTAACAGTGCAGAGACATTGCTGTTCTGCTAAACAGCAAGAAAGGGTCATCTTTGTCTTTAATGAAATCTTAATTAAATTTCTCTTACCAGGTATTTTATTGTTCACGGTTTTTATTGACATTTGTTATTTCCAAGTACTTTTGCAAAATTAGTAGTATTCCTGAAAGTATTAACTGAGATACAGAATGCTGCACACACACTGGCTATCTTTATAGATCCTTCTTCTTGCCCTTAAGGTTCTGCATATGGAAATTTACATTAGTGTATGACGTAAGAGCTAAGAAATGAGAGGAAGGGAGAAGGAAAACTAAAATGGCTACCTAGATATGGGGGCTGCGACTGTAAATATGAAGAAAATTAGTACTGTTGAAAGGGGTATCTGAGAGTTTCTGGAAGACAGATTGGAGCCACGTGGAAGATCATGCAAAGTTGTTTTGACCAGCTAGTGAGGGGAGAACCATGCAGGAAAAATCAATGTTTCTAAAAGCAAAAGAAAGGTTTAGCAAAGGAAAGCGTTAATTTTGATGTGAAGAAATTACAGTGATGACAGTGCTAACAGTGTGTTCCTGTAGTGCATGGCTGTGCTGTGAGGATGATATAGGACATACCACATAATAAACCATCTGCAAGTACTTCTTTTTGTCTACACAATTTCAGACGTAAATCTGTAGTGTTATGGTGAAGAGCTATGCTTAGGAAAATGTTGATCTGTCATTCCGAAATCCGTCGGTGGGATTTTGTGGCACGGCCCATATTTCTTTTAGCAAGCCATAAATACTTGTCTGCATTCAGGTATCGCTCAGTGGCCAGCGAGGTTGCCCTGTGCTTGGTGGGGCTCTCATGTTTCCATTATCTGGACCAACTTAACCGTTTCTTTGGGTCCTGCCGAGCTCTGCAGCCAGGCCATGCACTCCCACCACCCTGGGGATCTCGTCCAGTGCCCCGAGCTCCCCTGCCGTCGGTGTCCTACTTAGCTGAGGTGCCGCCTCCAGCTCCTTGGGGAACTTTCCTGGTTTTCAGTCTATTGCCTCTCTCCGTCACCTATCACAAGCACAGCGTGGGGTCTGTAGTTTTATTTCTTTCTCATTATCTCTATGCTTAAAAATGCCACACTCTGGTTCCTCCAAGAACTTCATGTAACTGCAGTCCTGTCTTTTTGAGCCCTATCATTTTCTGTCGCTGCCTTGCAGAATTTCCGCTCTCCGTTTGTTTCCTGGTTTTACTGGAACATTTTACTCTGCTCATAAAGGCTACGGAGTCTCACAAATTGTAGCAGTTCGTGCCTCGCTTCTTCTGATGTGTGGCCAGCTCAGTTCTAATTGCAGAATTGCACAGTTTCCTCTCCTTGGCATCCTTTGGAGCAGCATAGACCTGGATCACAGTGGAGTTAAAAGGCTGTCTTTCTGAACAAGTCGTGACGATAATTAAGTTGCCTGGGTTGTAGCCAAGTGGTGCTTTTCTGTCCCTATCACTTAGGATTGTGCCAATTCCTCTTTTATGCTTTATTTTGTCATGTGAGAAAATGATCTCGCTATCTGCTGTCTCTCCCTTGCCTGGCCACCTGGCTTTTAAGAGGCCTTCTATGTCATGTCGCTACCTTTGTATTTCATTCATTAGCAAGGATATTTCACCAGGGTGCCAAAGCGGTCTTACATTCCAGGTTCTGTTAGAACTAGAGAGGGGAGGTGATTTTTGCCTCTTAGACCTGCTGATAATAAAATACTACATATAGTTCTGGTTTCCACACTTTAAAAAGGATGCAGGAGAAAATTTCACTGGATCAGAAAAGTTACAAAAAGTCATTTGAGGGCTGTAGGAGATGTGTTCCAAGGAAATATATAGGGAGCTGGTGGTGTTTAGAATATCAAAAGGAAGATCAAGAAGAGATGTGATTATGGTATATGAGTACCTTCACTAGAAGAAAATATGGGGTACCAGTGGCTTTTTTTAACCTAGTAGAGAAAAGCATAAAAAGAACCAAAGGCCAGATACATTCAAATTAAAAATAAATCAGAAATTCCTATTTCTAACATTTCAGGTAATTAACACACGCTGAAGACATGCTCAGAGGAAGTGGTGCATTCCCCTTAAATCTTCAAATCCTCTTTCTGGGAGTTGCACCGTGTCTCAGCTGCTAGTTACCTATCACAGTCCAGTGTGTGAGCTTGAGGCACCTACATGATGTTTTCCTCCGTTCTCATGTCTCAAGGCCTGCAAATCCAGATCCACGTGGCACCTGGATTCGGGAAGATGTATCTGTGTCAGCTACCCAAGGGCGTATTCGGTTGTCCCTTCCTGGCACTTCTAGCATTGTCATAGTTGTGCACTGAAGGGACTGCATAACATGGGGCAGTGGTATAATGCAGAATACTCTAATTGCCCTAAAAGCTAAAATTTCCTGAAAGGTGATTTATAGCCATGCTTGAAAATCTGTCTGCAGAGGTAATGGCTATTTTTGCTATAGTTCTTCATGCCGGCCTCTTCACCAGAGGTAAACTTTTCCTGTCACCAGCAGCATGATATATATATATATAATGCCATGAAAATTGAATTCTCCAAAAATTGGTATTATCTCCTGTTTTCAATGTGACTGCAGCCATATACAACTTATGGTCTTCTGCAAACGTCTATAATTTTTCATGGTCCTCAGTGGAGAATAAAAGACAAAAATTCCTGCCACTGCCCTGCTTGTTCTGCAGCAGCTTCTGGTAGCATTCTAGTTCACCTTCATCCTCAAAGCATCTTTGTTCTCCATGGAAACACTTGTAGGTGACAAATATGACTAAAAGAACATCTTAACTGATGTAAAAGTGAGCTTTAAAGCTTGGAATACAGGTGTGTGATCTTGGTTATGTACAACTTTGTATTTAGCATCTCCCATGCTTGTATTGCTTACAAATCATTGTCTTAAAATACTTAATGTTCATTATTTAATGTTATTTAATGTTCAAGCTGAACTTTCCAACGCTGTTAAATCTTGAAAAGTACTTTGTGAATTCTAGATTTTGCAGGTAAATTGAATCAAAAAGTTTTGTAGGTTTTCCTACTGGTGTTAGTTATTCTAGGATAAGATTACTGCTTAGACAATGTCTTACTGAAAACAAGCTTCCTTCATTGTTTTGCTCCCATGCAAAGATCTAATGAAAACAAAAAACAGATCTAACAACAGCAACAAATTTCAAAGGAAACTTTTGGTGTAAGAAAAAACAAAGGTTTTTTTGTTTGTTTGTTTGTTTGTTTTTGTTGTTCTTTTCTTCCCCCCAGGAAGAACTCAACTATTAATGGAAAAGATCACAATTTTTCTAACAGTGTAAACAGTGTAATGTTTGTATTTGCTTTTTCCTTCATCTTTGGACTGCAGTGCATGTGCTGCCAATGCACTTGCCTTATGCCTAGTGCTCCATCCACACTTCCTGTGATGCAAGTTAGGTGCATGCAAGTTGTATCTCCTGCAAAATGTCACCCAGAGCAGGGGACGTGGCACAGAATGAGCAATGTGCTTCATCTGACTTAGTAAGGACATTGTTGCTCTTAACTGGCATTTCCATAAAGCACGGTGGTGCCATTCCTTGATGGAGTACCCTCAGATTTTCATAAAATTATCTGTGGGCCATTCTGAGAATATTTTTCTTGTAAAATGATTAAGACCTTCACTAGAAGAAGTTTCCAAGACACCTCCTACCTCTCTGTATGATATTAAGAAGTAACTAGCTGGTGATTTTTCATGGAGATCTATAAAAAATACACAGAGACACATTTCTTTGTAAGTCTCTCTTAAATGTGGTACTATTTCAAATATTTTTATACTTACAGGAAAAATGTACAGGTAAAATCAAATTTTCAATTTATTTTAGCCTAAATAAAAAATAACACATACTTTTAATAGTTACAGCACAAAGAGTGCTGTAACTTTGTGAACTCAAGGCACTGGAGCTTATAGCTCTGACAGAAACACTATAATTTTACAGTCACTACATTTTTATGATGCTTGTGGGTGTTTGAGTTTTTTGTCGGAGTACAGGTAGCATTTGTTTTCTATTTTTGAGTGAGGGGTGAATTATTTCTGTATCACTTATATTGTAATGGCTTTCTGATTCTTTTACTTGCTCTTAAGAGAGTTTAAGCTGGTTCTTCCAATGATTATTGGTTAAAGTTACAGAGGTTGTTTGCAGAGATATTTTTGAGGAATATCTGTTTTGAAATAAACTATCTAAGAATATTTAACACTAGAGGCATCTTAACCTATTCCTAGTTTTAACATTCAATCATAGTATTTCTTATCTTAAGGAGAGCATGATAGTCCTCACTGTGGTCTAAACAAAGATTGGACTGCCTATGTGCACGTGTGAAACTTGGATTGACTGTAAACCTACATTGACAGCAACAACTTTCATCTTTCCTTAATTTCATTTCTAACACTTTATCTTCCAAAGCATTCAAAATAAGCGGTAAACATAAAACTCAGAGAGCTATGTCAGTTAGAAATTTTCTCATTGTAAAATAATTGAACCTTGTTACTGTATGAGCTTTGCAGTAGTTTAATTTTGACAGCTACGCAGACAGTAAATGTTTTTTAAAAAATTAAAAGAAAATTTTCCTGTAGCAAATCTAATCTGCCTGTGATTGCATAGTGCTTATTTTATGAGGATGCATTTATTCTGATAATTGGCTATTTCCTGTCCTTAAATGCCTATTTATTCATGTCTGCCACCTTTTTCTCAGTTTATTGGCCCTGCGGTCACCACATTATCTTTCTCTTCAAAATCAATTGACATTTTATGAAAAGAGTTTGCTAGATGTTTAGCTTAGTGAGAGTGGCATATAGAACATGTGCTTGTCACATTAAATAATCACTGTTAAAAGTAGACTATTTGGTTGTTTAACTAAGTATGGGATGTATTCATACACTTTACTTTGATATTGTTTTTGTTTTTATTCAGAGTAATGTATTGGCAAAACACTACTAGTAAGTGGAAGTATTCCTAAAAGTGCTTTTTACAGAAATTCCTTTACATTGAAAAATGGCATTACATGATCTTTTCCAGCCTTAATGAATCTATGATTTGACACAGGCATTGAATTTTTATATGCATTCAGGGTTGCAATCTAGGAAACTTGAAACTTGTGAAGTATACACATTAAATTATTAATACTTCTAAGGTACGTACAGAGTATGTATTTACTGACTACAAGGTATGGTTTTAATTAAAATTTTCTGGTCAGCTCCTTGTTAGCTTTTCCTTCATAGATCTATCTTTTATTTTTAAAGATTTTTCAACACTTGCAAAGGTTGCTGGCTAGCATGTATGAAGAGCCATTCTTCTTAGTTCAGTGTATGGTGTATCCCATGCAGACAGGGTTCTTCAGGGAAGGATCAAGCAGGGTGGATTGGCTTCAGCCACTATTTGTGCAGTTATAAGCAGTCCCTGCTCATTACAACATGAGACATCTTATTATATAGCGGCTTGCGGCATCAAATTTTATCCTGGCTGCTTGCATGAAGCTTTGACCCTGAGCCATTCTCAGCTAACTGCAAGAGAGCTGAGCCTTGGGTGGTGCTCAAGTTGTGCTTTTCTACGTTCAGTCATGTTGACTCCATCACAATTAAGTCCACACAGATTTTATATTTTCTTTTTTGTTAGAGGGGATTTTTACTGTTATTGGATGAATGGCAATGAAAAAATTCATACCAAAACTTACATTTTAAGGTATATACAAGAGGCAAAACTGAAAAGTAAAATTTGCATCTGAATATGAATTTTTAAAATTCTCTTTGACTGGAACTCAATTAATGCATTTTAGACAACCTTGCTTCCAGTGTTCGTTTGTTTGTTTGTTTTTAAATCAATATTTCTATTGTTCACATGCATAACAAGTTGCATCTTTGAAAACACTGCTAACAAGCAAGCTACATGGGCAGAAACTGAAGAGAAATCCTTTCAGAAGCTGGAAGGAATTCTTACGGATTTGTGTGTGTTTGTCTGTTCGTCCAGCTGAATGCCGTTAAGCCAACATTCTGTTGCTTAATATGAAGAAAACCACAGGCTGATGAAAAATGTTTTGTTTCTAGGTGCCAGGTTGACCTGTCAACCCTAAGTAAAGAGCAAACTCACAAGCTGGAGATGCCGCTGGAAGAAGGGGAGGGATACCTGGTGTTGCTGGTCACTCTGACAGCCTCTGCTGCAGTCACTATCTCTGACCTCTCTGTCAACTCTCTGGAGGACCCAAAGGAACGGGAGGAAATACTGAAGAGATATGTATGGAGTTCTCTTTTGCCCTCTGTTTGCAAAATGGTTGTTTATATGAATAATAAGTATTAGAGAGAAAAGTCCAAATATACCTCTTACATCCTTAGCACATTCAGCCTACAGCAGTCATTTAAACTAGTCATTAATATTATTGCAGCTAAAACAAGTAGCATCAAGAAGGCTGCAAATCCTCTTTGTACAGTAAGGTATTTTTTACCTTAGTAATTCAGCTATTTCATTTGACCCCGTGACATAAAGAAGTTTGCCTTGCAGATCATTTTTACCAAGTGCGAGATAACTAAGAAGTTAGTGGCTACATAGTTTCTGGTGGGTGTTTATGCCAACTGATTTGAAGTGCCAGTTGTCTGGGGTTTTTAAGCTTTGTCTAAAGAGGAAGAAATTTTTAACTGTACATTAGAGGCCGAAGTAGCATTTTATATCATCGAATAATTGTTTCAATCATAATTTCCATTTTAAAATATTCTGAAGCAAATTATTTTCATTTCCCAGCATCCTCACATTACACAGCATCTGTGCAATTTTTTCAAAGCAACAGAGAGGGGAGCTCTTACTCCAGCATTTGTTAATGCCTAAATCACTAAAAGTAACTGTCTCACTACGCGCAGAGAAAGGAGAAAAAAAAAAAAAAAAAAAAGAGCTATTTCCACTTAAAATTACAAAGCTTTTATTGTACAATGCTGCCAGGTGTTTAGAAAGGCTTCTCTAGACACTCAGCCATTAAACCAAGCTCTGACTAACAAAGAGCCGCTTAATTTTTTTTAGATTTTAAAATATTCCTATTCCATGACTGACATCCTTTCAATAACAGAATTTAATAAAGATGTACCTTATCAGTCTGTGCAGATAACGTGAAGTGCTGGTACTAATGCTGTACAATATTCTTCAAACAGATTAGCAGGATGTGTGCTTCAGCAAATTTATTCTGGCTATCTCCCCTGAATCAGCTGTCTGCTAATGCTTGTACAACTCATACACCAATAGTGTTATCATAAACACAGTTTAATAGAGGTGACTTAGTGAGGCTAAACATAATATTCCTAAACCAACTGAGGGCTAAGGTATTGTGCAAAATCTTTGAAAAATAATTACAATTAAGAGAATTATTTCACATTTAGGAAGCCACCAAGACAGCCTGTGGTTGTCAGAATGGATCTGTATGCATATAATAAATTTCTAGTGGATACGTTTTTGAGGTGATATACTTCTAGCTACCGTGTGCAACAATACCACATTTCTGTGGATTATTGTGTATGATGGTATGATGGGAGTTGAGTGATACTGATGGTTTTGATAATTTAGAAGCAGTATAGCAACATGTTGTGACTGTGTATTATTAATCAGTTTTTCTAAATTCTCATTTTTTGAGATTTAGTCCCCAGTGTAAAGCATAATTATGTGGAATAAGATTGATCTATTTATTTCCATTGCTTAAATATTCATGGATTTGTGTCTTTGCTTGTATTTACATTAATGTATGCATTTGAAAGTATTTGTGTCTTTGGAAGATATTCTTACTGCAGAAGTACCAATTTCTCATTATGTGTTTTTAAAAATTATGGAATCAATAGACCTTTTGAAAAATCCTACATTTTTTAATTTAAATGACCTGTGGACAGCAGCAGAAGGAGATGGCAAGGATTAAGAAAATTCAGTTTATTTTCAGTGATGTTTGATTTATCTTTGGTATTCATATCTCTACTTCAAAACTGATAGACAGAAAGACTCTGCAGTTACCAAGATGCCCTCTTCCCATTCGTGGGCTGTATTTTGGAGCTTATTTTTTGTGTTCTGAAAAAAATCCAGCTTCCATTTGAGAAATGTATTTTGCACCCTTTCCACAGCCAAAAACAGTTAATGAGCTGACCTTGCCATCAGATCAAATAGCCTTGGAAAATGACTCTATTACTGTCATTTAACCATTTGTAGCTGAACATCAGAGCCTTACAAATTAAACAGGCATTACTGTTTGAACCATTATTTTACCACAATTGTCTGAAAAGATTAATTCCTTTTGGGGTGAGGAGGGGGGCGCATTAATGGGTACAGACCAAGAGAGATTGTATGACCTTTTCAGAACGGGTGTGCTGAACCTACGGTCCCCCTTGTCACAGTTTAAAAACCAGAGGAGCTAGTTTAGAGAAGAAGTTGTTAGCATTCCATTTTTATTATGACATTTCACAGTCATCCGATTTAATGTCCCTTGACCAGATTGTCCACCGTGAGACGATGGGCTTGAAATGTTATTTAGAGCATTGATAAAAGGTGAGCAGTTCTAAGATGACAGCAAGTCATAAGGCTGGTGGTGTGACATTAATTTTCTCCATAACAGAGATGGAATAAGACGTCATGGTGACAACCTGTCAATCAGTACTGGCCCCTCAGTGTATCTCGATGCCATAGGATGGGGTATTGCTTCTCCCATAATAGAGCTGAACTGAGATGCTCTCCCTGACAGCTGCTGCAGCCATACAGAAAATATATTATACAGCCTTTCATTAAAAAAATAAAGAGGACTCATCTCCAGAGCATTTCAATCTTTTCCCATCTATTGAGGGCTGAAAAGATTCACTGCAAATCACAGATTCCTCTGCTATGGAAATTTCAGTCTTCAGAAACCATAGGTTTTTGAGGCCTTCAACAATAATCATAAATAAGAAGACAGAATATAATCTGATAAATCATTACTTAAAGTTATGTATTTAAAGTAATGTATTAAAGTCATTTGCTTCTCCCAGAGTCTCTGCAGAAGCGCCGTATACATTTTCACTAGTCTCCACTGTCACGGAATGCAGTAAGTGAATCTAAACAAGCTGACTTGCTGGAACTAAAGTTCAAAAATAATTATTCTGTGGGATGTTAACAAAGGTAGCAAAATGGAATACAGTTCCAGTGCCTTTTTGCAGAACATGCAATTTGCTGGGTGAAATTTGGAGAGGGAAGGATCTATAGCATTTCAGGAAAGGGAGCAGTTTTTTGTCCAGGTCTGTTTGTTTGGTGTTTTATTTTGTTTTGTTTTTGCTTTGTTTTCTTTTTGAAGCTATGTGTTTGTTTCATTCATCGTGAAACACGTAAAACCTGAAAAACCTGTTTGTAAGTCCTTTCACTTTCATCATGGTATTAGAGCAGAATTATCTCTGTTGCAGTACGAGCTCTGATAAGGAGCTTCCAAACCTTGATCATTATTGAAATAAATGAGCGATGGTGCCAGCATGGATTTAAATTATAACACTGCTATCTGTACCACCACCTCTGCCACTTTCAGCTTGCATGTAAGCACACAAGCAGAGGGTTGAGTGTGTGCTGATTAAAGTTCACCGTCAGTACTTTTAAACCCTATTTCTCATTATAAACCTATTAAAACAAATAAAAATTATCAACCATTTTCCTATGATGACATACATGCATATTTGTAAGTATGTTGTGCATGTGGTACTGCGCGTAAATGGATTCCTCAGTTCAGGATAATAAGGTCAAACCTTCACTGTACACAATAAATAGTTGGGGCTTCTGAAATTAATATCAGAGTGTGATTGGACTGTTAGAACGCCTTATTGACAGAAAGAGGGAGATGTATATTATATGTCTAATGTTTTAATGGATTTTATCTACACGTCAAATTTTTGCGACATTTAATATTGCATTTAAGCAGCACCTGTGATTTTCAGATAAGTGACGTTATTGTGGTTGTCCTTAATAATCAGTTTTGACTTCATAATAAATTTCAGAATTCTTGACCTGGTGTTTACCTGGTGGTTGCATATCCTAGAAATCTAGACATTATAATAAGCAGTGAAAAAGGTTTCACCTGTTACCATACCTTCACATACCTAATTAAAATATTAGAAATGGCCATGGGAACTATTTGTGTGGTTTTTTTGTTTGTTTGTTTGTTTGTTTGTTTTTCAGATGTTAAAGTTTAGAAGCAAATGTACCTGCTAGCATTTATGAAAAGGACTTGCAAAAGTAACCCAAAATTAGGCCACATATGATTATGATTTAAAATGGATTTAAAAATCTAATTTTAGTTTCCTCTTTTGGAGTTCTTCCCATAGGTTATGAAGAAACTAAATGTTAATGTCATATTTGCCATTAATTGATTGCAAAATCAAAATTGAATTCGATGTACCAGCATTTGAAGTTCTGCAACTTTTAAATTATGTTCAAAGTTAGAGCTTAAAAATGTTGGCATACCATGCCTAGCTGCTGCATTACCCCCAGTTTGTCATCTGAAAAAACAGAATGCAGCTTCCAAGCAGCTTTATATAACTATGTAGGCGTAAATGCAATTGTTACTCTACTCTTTAATATTTCTTCCTTTTTTAATATATGTATATACTGCATAAACTGATGGTTAAAAAAAAAAAAAAGAAAGAAAAAAGTAAAACCTTTTTTGCTGTGTAATTGAAATCACCTTCTCATTCTTTTTTTTTTTCAATCTTTTATTGCCTGTATTTATTGTGACACGTGTTAAATTGCTATAATCCCCTTTTGATTGTTTTTGCTCATATTATTTGCTGCATGTATGCTGCATACAGGCTTACATATAATGATCAAGAACAATGAAATTGATACTGGTCCTAAGTCACTATTCAAAATATTCTTAGAGCCTTCAAAGAGAAAACGTGAGCACAGATTTCAAAAAAGTATTAAGGGAGATGAAATGTTTGTATTAATTTTCTTAATACATTGATGTAATTTACAATTGTGATGGAGAGTTGTTTATGTGCTATTAGGGGGATTAAGTCGGTAGAATTAGCATATTTAATCATTTATATTGTAATTTTTCCTTTGTGTTTTTGATTGATAAGTTAAAGTTGCAAAATACTGAAAGAAACACCAACAACTGCATGTTTTGCAGAAAATAATAATTAAAAATGTGAATATGTTAGAATTACACTGACATATTTGGGAGAGGGAAAAGGCTATCAACATTGCTTTCATTTTGTCCTTTTTGCAATCTAGAATTGTATTTCTTATTATTGTTTTTTAGAGTCCAATGAGGATGTTCCATAACATGAAGGACGTGGGATTTCTTCAGGTGAAGGTCATCCGAGCAGAAGCATTGATGGCAGCTGATGTTACAGGCAAGGACTCATTTAGTTTCTGTGACAGTAAATAGTAATACTAGGCCTTTTTAAAAGTAATGAAAAGATGGTTAAGTTTATCAAAATATTATTGCCTGCTTGCTTAGTCTCACCTTCTCCTCATTAAATAATCCTCAGACACACAAACAAAACTTTTGTAAGCAAGGCAGCAAGTCATTCTAATGCTAGTGGAGTCCTATGTAGGTTATTTCTGACAAGGGTGAAATACATATTTTGACCCCATCAGAGGTCCTGCAAAAAGTACTGTATGAGATACTTATTCAAGATTTCTTTTTTTTCTAATTTGTATTATTTCATATATTTGTATCTATTAAAGCAGAGTTCAACGGACAAGGGAAATGAAAGATGATAGACATAGATAGAACTTTAAATTTTTTACCAAAATAATTGTTTGGCACCTGCCAGATTCATAGCAAGGCTGCTTTTGGTTTCAGATATTTCAAACACATGTAAAGTTTCCTTTAAGCAGTGCTTGTCTGTTTAAAAAGGGAAATAAGAATTTTTATATACGATTTTCTATTTTAAGTTATATAGGATAATTGGATAATTAAACCTGTTTCTCTTCAAAACACAGGAAAAGTACCCCAGCCATACCAAATATATTTCTTCAGAAATACCCGAGTTATGTCCTGAAAGTAAAATCACCTTCATACTGCAAAGGTTAAATGGAGCAAAGCGAGCTTGTTCTATGTCATAAAATAGCCATCTTTATAATTTTATTTTATTTTTAAAGGCAAACTACCCTAATATTACTGGTTGGAGTGCAATTTGGACATAAATATTTTACTACAAGAGCAGATATAGATGTATAGGATGATACTTTCTTTTTAATGGTTTTGTTCAAATTAGCATGAGTACCAGTTTTGTGGTTTTTTTTTCTTAGACAGGGTAACAGAGTAAACATTTAATTGCTGAAACTGATCTTCCAGTTTGTGGTGCACAAAATAACAGATTCTATTTTTGGGGAGCTTGGAGAAATGCTTCTAAAGATTCCTCACTCTGCTTTGACCTTATAATCCAATGTGGTCTGAACAGAGAGAGAGATTAAGTTATTCAGGGGCAAATGGGATAATTCAGTCCCTGACCTCGTTCAGTCTTCGACTTTTCCAGATCAACATGTCATTTGTGCTGGTTGAACAGATTTTTTGGAAATACATTTGATTCAATTAAAGATGTATAGAGCTACCAAAAATTTTCAGACATTGCATTTAGAATGACAGTCAGGAAGACTGGGAAGAACACTCAATAATTTGCTCATGTCCTTAGTATTTTGCTCACTAGCATTTGTACAGTATATATGCTTTTTAAAAAGGCTGTGTAGATGTAACAGAAATGCATGCATATTTTGGATAGTAGTATTTGGTATTTTGAAAAGAGGACAGTGGGTTCTTATTAATTTAATTTATGTGGGCATGTACAGATAATTCATTTCAGATTAAACTTTAAGTAATAATATTTGCAAGTAGTCATTTGTTGATTGTTAGTAAATCATGTCTGTAAAAATTTGTCTGTAAAAATTACAAAAAAAAAAAAAAAAAGATCCTTCACCTAAGTTCAGCTAAGAATACTTACTAGTTAGTTTAGAGAACACTGTCATCAGTAGTATAACTTGCACAATTAGGGATTGCTTATGTGAATAAAAATCCAGGAGTAGTTTGCTCTTCCTAATATATCATTTTTTTTCACAGTTAATCTTTTCCCCTTCCCTGAGTCTGAAAAGTAGCTGAAACACCTGTATTGTACCTGTCTGATTTGCTTTGTTTCCTGTCTATTGAACATATCCCATTTCACTTTCAGGAATCTTTTCATATGCAGTAATAAATCAAAATTTATTAGTTTGGGCTGAATGGATTTTTAAAATCCATAATATTCCATCATTAAACATAAGCATAGATGGAAAAAAGATTTCTGTAATCTTCTAAGTAGTCATCAGTCTTACTACACAGTTACAAAGATTTTTTTTCCTTTCAAAATGTGAAATTTTTCTTTTGTTACCATACATTCATTGAGAAGCATTGTAATACTGTATTAACTCTGTGTGAATAAAGAGCAATTGAGACTCCCGTTGAATGAACGAGTAAAAAGCACAAATTACTTTTTAATGAAACCCTCAATTCTCCTCCTTTCCAGAGAGAAAGCCCATAGTCTTGTTCAGCTGAATACTACTACAGTAGGTCACTTCAGTTAAGCCCCTAATAAACTGTTGATAGTTGAGGTAGCTTTTTCTTCTGTGTTAATAGACGAGTGTTGGACGCTGCATTTCAAATCATTAAGGTTAATACTGATTTTTAAAAGAGAGAGAGGAGAAAAAAAAAAATAGAAAGAAAAAGAAATTAAGGGTAAGGCCTCATTTTGCAACTCCCAGATACACACACATGCACTGAACAAGATGCCAGGGCAGACCGAAATTTCAGTGAAGCTGCAGGCAGGTGAGAAAATGGTCACTATCCATCTGAAAAGGGGGTGCTGTTTGAATGTGCCATAACTAGAAGAATATCTGAGAAAAACACGGAGTCAGACTCCTCTTCACTCTGCCCACTTTCACAGAAATGACTTGCCTGGGAAAGTGAGAGCCACAGAGGAGATGAGAGGTTCCTGATGGGTGCTTGAAACATTTCACTGATTTCAGGGAGTGCTGAAACACACGGCACCTGGCAGGACCAGGGCCTTGAAGAGTGCTGGCTGGTTTATCAGGATATCTTCCCTGGTTAAGGTGTCTCTTGACATCAGTCACAGAGTTCTTTCTGTTGGTAAAACAAAACTCTGGGGTTGTCACCAGTACAAAATCATGTTCTGCTGGAAATTTTGGTCACAGCAGCTATTCTTTCATGTAAAATATTTATATTTTAATGTTGCCTTTTATATTTTAATATTGCCTGATGTTTGCCAAACAAGCAAACATCTATAACAAATGAAATTATATTATTGACAGCACAGTTTACATTTTCTTCTATTCAGCTAAAAGAACTTATATTTTTCCCTCTCCCCCACTTTTTTGCTCTCTTTTGTTACCTCTGGAAGTCACACAGCTTTTCTCAAGGGTTTGGTTGCTTGCAGAGCACTGGAGTAGTTGCTTGTATGGTTATGATGAAGTCTTTTAAATGAGGAAATATTCTGATAATGCAGTGAAACGTAAGGTATGATGGATTCATCATGTCAGTTGATCTCTGAAATTAATACAAATTCTGTTTACCCAAGCAATGGGAAGCTTGGACAGCAATAGACCTTTCCAAAGTGAAATAGTGTCAGTTAAAGCAATAAGTAAATTCCTGCTGCCAAGTTGTATATAAGTAGGGTTGAGGGGAAGCCTGCTATTTTCACAGTGTTCGCCTCTCCTTTTTGGGGGCATATCCTTCCATCTTTTTCCTGATAACCTGAAATAAAATGTAAAACTCTGCCTTGTTACTGACGAGAAGGAAGCATGGTGGGAAAAGATGTGCTACAGGTTTTATCAGCGTCAGCGCAAGTCCCATTATTTTCAAGAATAATAGTTAGCAACTCAGATTCATTAGCAGAGCAAAATCTGAGCTCCTTGTGACAGTCTGCCTAGAAAACAGTTTGTTTTGCTGTCTTTGGGCTTTAATTAAGACGTGCTCCATTCTAGCCCCCTCGCCTGCTTCTCGCCCACCCCCACCCCACTTGCTGTGTCACAGACCGGCGATCAGACGCTTTCAGATGGTCCAGCCCATGACTTTGACCTTCTGCGCGGTCCGGCGTTCCCTGGGGAACCGTTCAGCTCATGAGGTCTGATTTCACACTTCCAGGATGCCTCGGCTCTCTTAACAATGACAGGGAGACAAAGCCCTTTAGAGCGGGCCGCATGGGGACTTGTTTAAATTGGAAACTAGAGAGGAGTCAAGGAACAAGGTTACAGGCTACAGAATAGTGCTTTTAATAAAGAGCTCACAGCTCTGGTTCAGCTCAAAGAGGGCTACCTCTGTACAATTAATTGAGACATTTATCTGGAGCATCTTAGGCCTCTACTTTCTCACAGAATTATGTGATAAATATCAGCTAAGAGGCAAATGAGATGTGCATGAAATGAATTTTTAACACTTTGATTACTGTGTCTCCAGTCTTCATTAGAAGTTAATTTATTTGTATTTCTGACCTCATTATTAATCAATTTTCTGCATTTTGGGGGGACTACTGAGGTTTCAGAACCTGGTATTTGAGATGGAATATATCAAAGAGCTCGGTGATATTTAGGTTTAGAGCCAAAGGCATTTCAGGTTTTGGTTTTTCCTCCTTTGAAGACCAGACTAAGCATAGAAAATGAGAGGGTTTTTTTTTCTCTCTTTTTTTTTTTTCGTTAAGTTTTATGTATGGCATTCAGCCTTTCTTTTAGGAAAATTCCATGTTGAAATTTTGATTAAAATATTTGAAAGTAGAATGAAGAAACCAAGGTGGCTAGATGTGCAGAATGTAAATGAGTTTTCTAAAATCTGTTCTACTAAGATGTCTTAATACCTTTTGTGCAAAAATAGTCTTTGAAATTGTTTCTCAAATGCTAGCAAATGTCAGAATGATGTATACAAATGTTAAATTCAAAAAGGTGTGGAAGTCTGTACGTGTAAAATTGAAAGAATAAATTCAAAGGCCCTTTGGAATTATGGTTTTTGCTCTGTCAATTTGCTCTGTCAATTAGTGCAACCAGACTTCAATATACACTTGAATTATCTTCACAAAGTAATGAAATCTATGGACATTTCTGCCTGGTAGATAAAATCTAGCCTAATCTTCTCCGTATGTTTTGCCTGAAGACATCAGTCCAGTATCATGTACTGCAAAACTCCTTTTTCTTTCCTGATTAAAGTAGCAGTTTTAGGTTACTAATGGCAAACTCAGGTTTTAAAAGGCATTTTCAATTAACCGTAACATTTAGAATTAAATATCCAGTGAAATTATTTGTGATTATTACCACATTTTTCTGTAAATATTCTGTGGAAATGAGTTGAGCAAGGTTTTGGCACTGCACTGAATGCCTTGAACATTCATGGAATCAGCCCATTGCAACACTGCTGAAGAGGACTTATCATTTCCATTTTAAAGATGGAAAACTAAGAAAGGTTAACGGACTCAGCTAAGGCCCACAGAGCAAGTCCTTGTCAAAGTTGGCATTTGGCTTGGGTTCTGTGCTTAATCCATTAGATAAGGCAGCTTCTCATGCTATTGAGCCATTCCTTCTCCTGGCCAAAGGTCAGACTGACTGCTCTGTTGCAGGCAGCTGGCTGGCAGGGAGCTTGGAACAACATTAGTGACATTAGCGTCTGCATGAGTGGCACTGCCCCCCAGAGTCATGAACTGGCTGTCTTGTCTTCCCAAAAAATAAAGGCATTTTTTGGCTGTGGGGACTTAGGTCTGTAATGGACAGGCATGGCCAGCATTAGGGGAGAACCATAATAACCTATGAAATATTCAAACAATATTTCAGCTTTTATAACCAAGTTAAACTTGGATAAATTTTATGAAATTGTGTCTTATGAACTTGACTTTTAGAAGCAGACATTGAATTAAAATCTACTATTGAATCTTGAAACTACCCAAAATGTCTCTAGTAGTCTTTCTGATTCTAGTTCAGTTTTGATACTGTAGTTTGAACAATACAAAAAATCATATAATGTTTAGTCTGGAATGTGGTCTACTTACAATCTAGCAAACACTGAAGTTGGATTTCTATCAGTTTATATAACTTTATGGACTGACTAGTAACAAGTAAGTGTTAGATTCCAATCTACATTTAACCTGCCATATGTTATCCCTTTCCCTTTCCCTGTCCTGTCCTCCCTTCCCTTTTCACAAAAAATAAAATTAGGAATATTTTTCTGGATGTATACTGAATCAATGCATGCTTTTTATAGCCACAGTAGAAACATCTCCCCAGGATTCATAGGGATTTAACCCCATGCTATCTGAAGTCCCTTGGGAGTTAATCTTTATGAAGTGCAGTAAGTTTTCCAGGGGACAGGTAGGTCTGCCATATACTTCATGGCTTGAGCCTACTCTGGAAACCAATTGAATCAGTGATAGCTGCTTGTAAGACTCAATGGCAGGAAAGAAAAAGTCATTGTGTGATGGCTGATGGTCTGTTTTTTTATTTTCTTTCCTACAAGCTGATTTCTCAAAGACTGAAAACAGAAAAGTTAGTAACTATGCACAGGTGTTTTTTTTCCTGTCTAAAGGAGGTAATTATCTTACTGCATAAAATATGGATGTTGCCATATGTTTGATTACTTAAGTCTCCCTTTTTACAATATTACCTATAAAAAATAACATAGAGCTGTCATGCAGTTTTCTGGAGACCAACGCTTACATTTAATAGAGTTCTATAATGAAAGAACATCAGAGTTGAAGTTGTACAAAACATGGAAGGAAAGAAATGTAAATTTAAGGTCTGATAGCTTTTTATCAGGGAAAAGTATTTGCGTATAAGTGGAGCCAGAAAATGAGCACAGTAGTACAATGATGTTGAACTGAAGTCCCTGTATGGAAGAATTACTGGGAAGATTTTTGCTGGGAAGACAGTCTACAAAGAATAAACAAACAAACAAACAAACAAAAAAAACATTGGACAACTTTGCTCCTTGGAGACTATTGAAGGGCATATCTGTTTAACTTGCCCATAAATACAGATTATATTGTATTGCAATTTGACAGCTCTAACATTCAGGTAAAGTTCATAGTTATATATATATAAAAGATACTAGCATCTGAATTGGTTGCATCATTCTATCTGTTGTTAAGGAAGTAGTACTTTGGGAGATGAATTTGGGGTGAAGTCCATGCTGTTGTCTTAGCAGAATTTGTTGCCCCCTACACGTGACATCCTGGACAGACTGTGGCTCACCTCAAGCATGGAAGATGAGCTGCAGTGGCACATGGTTCTGAGATGGGTGCACCACATAGATTTCTGTCAGACCTAGGACATCAGTGCTTAAGTGTCCACAAGTTACCTGGCATCCTTCATGCTTGCTGATGAGTTCCAGCAAAACAAGTGAGCTGATCTAGGAATGTAGATATCCAGTGGTCTGTGAGTGGGTGAAATGGGCATTTCCCCAACTTTCCTACGTGCACAACACAACAGATCTGTTAGGTAATGTGGTGCTAGCCACTTGAGAAAAAAATAAATTAAAAAAAAAAAAAAAAGATAAAATAATTTAGAGGTTAAGGTTTTGTTGTTTCGATTTTCTAAATATTTTGAGAACCAATTCAAAATTGTCAAATTGTCACTATTTAAGTCTTTTTTTTTTTTTTGGTGAAAAAGAGCACTGTATGTATTTGCAGGAGCAGAAGTCTTGTTCCAGTCACCAGCATTCTGAACTCCACATAATGAATCTGAGCTCCAAACTTACAAAGACTTTCTAGACCATGTAGGTCTAAGAGTACTGAAGCAAGTAACAACTAAGATCTCTTTAGTCCCAGATTGACCTCCCTTGCAGCTTAAGCATTGCTGTAGAACTGGGCTTTTGATGGTGATGAGTTTTCAGTTCATCTAGAGGCATGTGGTAGTTCTGAGAGACCAGGTGAGAGGTAAAAGACATATGTTTTAAATAATTCATTTATAATGTGCCACATGAGGAATGCAATGCTGATTGAAGTAAAATACTTTGCATAGATCTAAGTGAAGCAATCTCAGATTGCATTCCAGTCTTGCTGACTGTCTAAACATTACATGCAATATAGCATAACACAAACAAGGATATCTGTCAAAGTAGATGCAATCTGTGTTTTAATGAATAAAGCGGGAGACTGCAGAAGATAAGGAGTTCTTTATTTTTTTTTAAGCAAGAGCTTGCATTGTGAAGTAGAATATCTCCAAGGTGTAATTCTCAGATAGTATGGGTCTGTAATGACTAAAGAGGGGAAAAGGGTGAGAAAGATCCATCAAAAGAGAAACTGATTTCTCTTCCAGACTACCATGAGTATTATTTAAATTAGCACTTTATTTCCATCATTTTAGGAGCCCTTAGGACTTTACAAGTAGAGTCCAAAAAGCATGAAACATTACAGCAAGAAAGTGGATTAATGAGATTTGTTTGACTTCTTATTGAGGTTTACTGCAGGTTTGATTTCAGTTACTGAGAAGGTGTACTTCATTGGTTTTACTACCTACTTGTCTTACGAATTCCTTCAAACAGTGCCAAGCATAATAGTGATTAGTCCCACTGAAGTCATGGGATTACTCAAAATCATAAGTGCTGGTTTCAGTAGAGCTGGGAGCATGCTTTTAATGTGTGAATGCCTTAAGTAGAGGTGATGGTCTTGCACAGCACGGAGCACACGCATTTAGGGCTATATTTGGATGCAGTTTGTGGATGTCGTCCTGATCGATAAACTTAAGTACCTCTAAAGTACTCAAATCAGAAGCTGGAGGCCTTCAAAAGGCACAGAGCAGCCTCAGTAAACACACAGGTTTGGGTAAAATTTCTTAACATATGACAGGTTATGACAGGTGGTAATATATGACAGTCGTGATTCAGTTTGTAGTGAAAAGCATACATGTGATGATGATATAATTTAGACTGATGTAATTGAGCTCAGGCAGCACAAGTCTAACTGAAAGTTTTGAAGTGTACTTTTAGGACTGCTAGATGGATATCAAATTTCTGAACACACATGACTCTTTAATACTAAAATGAAAAAAAGCATTTTTTTTTTAATTTTATTTTTTTTCCTTAAATTGCCACTTGCATTAACTAGACAGAATTTGTCTGAGGTTGGCTTGGTTAGAGCATGTGTTGTACTTAAGGTAATGGTTTCAAAAAGTACAGTGATGAATATATGTTGTAAATTCTTGGATTTCCTTAGTCCTAGAGACTAAGGAGACATAAGATGCAGTCTTTTATATTTTAATGTTCTTTTAAGACTTTCATTAGGAATGTTCCCATTACTTTAAACACTTGCAATGCAGGAACACTTGCCATGACTGTCAGTGAGAGGTAAGATTGTAGTTGTTCTTTCTAATAATGAAAACTTGAAAGATGACAGATGGATGTGAGTTTCACCAAGTACTTGTACATTTCTCTGGCTTTGTCTTTCTGGATCATGTTCACTTATTTGGGTTGGTATCCAAATAACATTTGCACATACCATATGTTTAGCATGTCAGCTAAGAGTGTTCTTTCAGATACCCCGCTTACTTATGAGTGTTTTAGCATACGGAAGGAGTGCCCGTAGGCAATGGTGAAGGGCCTTGCAGATGGGAACTTCATAGCCTCCTCATATGGTAAAAGCAGTGTGCCTTTGTAAGGATATTCATTGCAAGGAAACTTCTATGTGGGAACCAATGTATTTGGGCCTTCCTTGGTACCATTTCGTAATATTTCCTTTTGTCGATATCTCAAACTCTTTTCAACTTATTTCAGGGGGTAGGGGAGAGACTTGAAAAGCTGAGCATGAGAGGGATTCTTTTATTTCTGAGAACCATTTGACTTTGGTTTGATTGAGCACCTCTGTGATGAATGATGCATAGTATATAGTGTTCTTAAATGGATTTATATTCATATAAATGTATAAAGAGTGTCATTGAAAAAGTGTGTGTCAATAGATGCAGGAAATAAATTAATCTATTAAATGCTTCCCCCCCCCTTTTTTTTTTTTTACAGACAGGACCTCTAGACTGTCTAGTACGTTTTTACTATATCTGTATACAATTAAGAAGCACACATCACATTTCCCTGTCATATGCAAATATGATTGATGATGCTGTAAAAAAAGGAGATAAAATAACACCTAGCTCACCTTTTGTGTCCGCTCTGCCTTGTTACTCTTAACTATCTTGTGGTTTATGATTATTTTTTATTTTTTTTACAAATACTGAAATCTAGAGAAGGTAAATGAATATAATTTTTTGAAGTTACCTACAACTATTTAGGCTTGTTATGAAGCAGGAAAACATCAGGATGCATGATATATTCATCTCTAATGACTAATGAGTTAGTCCTTTTTCACATTTAATGGGAAAGATTCAGTGATAGAGAGTGACACAGAGATACAGAGTTTTCTAGAGAAGGTAAATGTCTATTCTAACTGTAATTTACAATGCATTAAAAACAATTATTCTTTATCATTAAAGTTAATAATATGCACATTAACCTCTGATGTAGTCTGAATCAATATTGCAGTTTGGAAGATCTGACCCCTGGACAGCTTTGTCTAAATATTGATTTCATTGTCATTTGTATAAGGTATGAAACAAATTACATGCCTCCCTAATATCATTAATGTAGACCCATTGAACTACTCAATTTATGTCTTCTTATAATGCATGACATAGCATGACGGAATTATTGAAGATGCTGTGAAATGCAATTGCATAGTGTGCTAAATTTGATTGTGGATGGCCAAAACCAACACTCCGTAACTTTTAAAAACTTTGCTATCCAAAGAAAGTCCAGAGACATGAATGCTCTACTCTCTAGTGTGCAGTTCAGTTATTAATTTCTGACAAAGTTTCCTAGGGTTCTAGAAGTAGCAATTTGTTTTCCACCTTTGTACTAACGTATTTGTAGCCTTAAATGAAAATAATGCGTGCCCTCGTATGCTGTGTCAAAGGCAAAGGTAAGCAGGCACAGAAGTCAGCTAAGCTAGAACAAAAGAAAATTGACGTTGTACAATATTTAAATTTGCTTTTAGCATACATGGTTGTCTATGAGTTTCATTTTGCTAATTGATAGGACAGCAAAATGATGAGCATTGGATTGTTCTTTTCAGTTACTGGATAAAAACAAAATAAGTAGGAGGGATCTCTCTGTCTGGCTACCACTATCATAATTTAAGTATTAGTTAAATATTTTTTTCGCTTTATCGGCTCTTTATTGCAATTGTGTTCTCATCATTCCCTCTTTTTATTTTTTTCCCCTTTTCTTTTCTTTTTTTTTTTTCTTTTTCCTCTTTCTTTCTTCCTTCCTCTTTGGGAAGGTCCTTTTTTACATGGCTAAACAAATGCTAAACATGAGACTCAGATGTCTAATTTATTTCTTCTTTCCAAATACAAATCCTGGCTTTGTGGATATCTATGAAAAAGCTTAGTGTAACTTCTACGTCATCCCACTAAACTTTTAGTCTGGGTGATTTTTTTTCCTGTCTCTGTGGTTGGTAGCTGATCACAGCTCACCTTTACTCGTAAGCTGCCATACAGTTAGGGGCACACACAATTTCTTTATGCATTCCTTCTCTTTAGATTAAAAGAAGAAAACAAACAATCAAAAAAATGCCTATATCAGTCAATCCTACCATTTCCATTATCTACATATTACACTTTCAAAGCATCATCTTCATACTTTTATCTGTGGTGGCTTTCACACCGAGGGACCTTCTTGTAAATATGTGCAGAGCTACTTCATTGTGCATTAATGTATACAAAAAGCTCAACCACATTTGAACTTCTGCTGTGCTGAGACTGCAGCCCATCATTCCAGCTGATATTTTCTTATTGTTTAATTGTACTTGCCCATTTTCTCTCTTTTGTTAGGCTTTTATCTGAAACTGTCTTTAAGTCTTTTTGATTTGGGGGAAAGGATTTGTGCTGCATGAAGTATGTAGAGCATAGTAATCTTTGGATAAGTATCATGGGTGCTATGTTATTACAAATAATATGGAGTAATACTTTTCCAACATATGAAAATGCTCTAATAATGTTATCATTACAGTCAACATAGGTTTGGCACAATTAAAGTTCTCTTAGCCGTCTCAGAAGGGTGCTTGGCACCTTTTAGGAACATGCTGGTTTTGATGAGAAGAAAACTATATGGCAATTTTTCTTTTCATTTTTTTTTTCTCCTCTCCTTTTGCCTTCACACACACACGTACACAGATGTTATTTTACTGAAGAATCTTAATAGATTACAAGGATGATCAGTCTGTTATGATCTTGAATAAAATGCAGACTACAGAACATAGCTGAATTGATTCTTTATTGACTTAAAATTTAGAAAAAAAATTTTGATTTAGAAGTTGCTCATGGTGTTTCTCAGTTCATGAAATTTGTTCCAAATTCTCTCCTCATAGGTAAAAGTGACCCATTTTGTGTAGTTGAACTGAATAATGACAGACTGCTGACACATACCATCTACAAGAACCTCAATCCAGAATGGAACAAAATCTTCACATTGTAGGTGTTTTGGTTTTGTGAGTGTTTCATGGTGGTTCTGTTGTTTTGTTTGTTTGTTTGAAGGGAATGTAAGTGTAAATCAAAGGTACCTACCTCAAATTCCAGTGAAAGTAACCAGTAACCAACTGCCATTTCTAAACCAAACAGCTGCACACTTTTCTGAGGGTTAAAAACATGAAAAATAAAATAGAGAAAAGGCAACATTTACTATTCACAAGGTAAGAAAGCAAGTTTGTTTTTTGTAAACCAGAAATGAAAAATGCTGAGCATTCCAGACTTCTGCTATCTTTAGTGGAGTTTCAAGAGCTTACTGCTCTGGTTTTGGCCCTGAAGTTTGGATGGAAAAAAGATACTACGACCTTCAGTAAAATGTGGTTGTTACCCTTAATGAACACTCAAAAACTATATAAAGGAATGAATTTTAAATGTGTTCATGCTTTTCTTTGGTCTTTTCTTATGGTCTTTGAATTTTCCATTTGTTATTTCTATTTGCCAACTGCACTTCTCACAATATAATGTCATAATAGTCAAATGTTGCTATTGGGCAAAATGCGGTCTTAATTGCTTAGTTTATTGGAAAGTGATGCATTTTTTTGTGTTTTTTTTTTTTTTTTGTGTGTGTGTGTGTGTGTGTTTTGTTTGTTTGTTTGTTTGTTTTGTGTGTGTGTGTGTGTGTTTTCTTTCAATCCCTGTGTAATTTTGAACACAGTAAAATGTTCTGACAAAGTAGAAAAAAGTCTTCCCCAAACAAAATGTTCATATTATTTGTCTTGCTCTGCTGCCTTTTTTTTTTTCTTTCTGCCTGTTGCAATGTTACATCAGTGAGTAGAAAACTGATCAGCTGCAGGTTTCTCTGCTACTGAAATCAGCTAACAATCCACTGCAAAAATAATAGAGGTTTTTTTGTACACTTTGTGTACACTTATCTCACTTTAGCTTAAGTGAAAATGCTGTTATGCCATTGATCTTAAATCACAGTCTATGATGAAGATTTTAATCTTTTTTTTTTTTTTTCCTCTCAGTCTGTCACTCATATACTTGGCATCCACAGCTTTCCTTACCCTGCAGCAGTTGGCTCTCAGGAATGAACTCTGAACAAAAGAAAAACTCTCACAATAGTTGTACTTCCCATTAGCTTATTAACATCGTTCTCACATTTGTGTGTCTGTACAAACATGCTAAATTCTTCATTAATTTATATTTTTTTAAATTTATTAATAGAAATGATAACTAATCAACCTCCATTGCTCAACAGTGTTCTCTGCATAAGAAGTTGCCTGCTTTTATACAGGGCAAAAGACTAATCAGGAATCAAATAGAAGAACTCAAAAGACCTTCAAGGGAAGTTTTCCCCTCTCTTACACACATATCTGCATAGACTATTTTGCTTGTCCTCAAACGTGTTATTTAATTTTGGACTATGCAGTTTCCTCTGGGGGCACATATTTTAGTGAAGTTGAAGTGCTTTGCTTGAATTCGTATTTCCTGGATCAGCTGTTTGATCAAAGATGAGTTCTCTCAAACAATTTTGGTATTTTCTCTCTGCATAAGGAATGTGATTTTTCCTCACTTGAGAGTTTACAATGTACAGCGACATTTGTTGTCCACAGTGGTGAAGTGTTTAATAGCTTGCAGGCAAAAAACAGAACTAGCTGAAAATCACGTCATTTCTTATTTCTTGTTCCTAATTTGTTGTAATGACTGCTGAGTGTTTGTAATTAAGCAAGGATTTTAGAATTAAAGAGCTCATTCTCTTTACAAGGATGCCTCATGTAGCTGATGATTGTTTTCATTTACAAGCCTGCAGACAGCACAGTGTTTGCAGTAGGATTTGCTGCAGGGGTAGCAGTGTTCGGGGCGGCTGTGAGGCTCTCAGCCTGCTGCTTGCCGCGGTAAATCCCCAGCGCACCTCCACGCTGGCTCTCCTTGCAGCTCACGCAGCACAAACGCCAGGTAGGAAATTTAAAGCAACATCCTTCATACAACTTCTGCTGGCAAAGCCTTGCAGAGCACAGTCGCTGCAGCTCCTGGAGAGTGCTGGGGTTACACAGAGGGAAGCCTAATTTTCTTGGATTTTGTTCTCTGCTGTGGCTTGGAAAACATACACCGGTTTCTGGTTTTGCTAACCTCTTGAGCTTTTGTCCTTGGTAACTGCTGGTGTAGGTGACTTCTCTCCTCCGTGTGTGCTTTTCCTTCTGTAGCAATATTAAAGACATCCACTCAGTGCTTGAAGTGACAGTTTATGATGAGGACCGCGATCGGAGTGCTGACTTTCTAGGCAAAGTTGCGATACCACTGCTGTCTGTAAGTTTCATTCACCTGACACACCAGTCTGTATTTTTCCTGCTGAAGGGGGGAGAATGAAAAAAAAAAAAAGACAAAAAAAAAAAAAAAAGAAGAAGAAGAAGAAGGGAAAAAAAAAAAAAAAAAGATTTGCAGCTCTGTGTCTGTCATTTCTCAACCAAGGTCTGTAATAAGAACACTAAAATTTTAACATACTCCATTCACGGCCATGTTGAATCCCATGATAGTTAATTTTTCCTGACAGACTCGGTCCTGGTAATGAACAGGTACTTGTCAGACTTGCCACAGTTGTTTTGGGTTCTCTGTCAGTTTCAGCAGCTGGGGGTCAGGGGTCACCGAGGGGGGGTATTCAGTGGAGACCGCGAGACAGACGGCTGTCATGTCCTTTTCCTGCAGATTCAAAATGGTGAACAGAAAGCCTACGTCTTGAAAAACAAGCAGCTGACAGGGCCAACAAAGGGGGTCATCTATCTTGAAATAGATGTGATTTTTAATGCTGTAAGTCTTAACTTTGGCTTTTTTGTACTGCTAAAGAGTTCAGTTTCATGAAAGCTTTTGTTCACGATTTGTAGAGAATTTCTGTCATTCCTCATTTTCTCTAAACCTTGATGTATACCACAGAATACTCTTCTGCCAATGCCTGGCACACCCACTCTTTTTGTTGCTGCTGCTGCTATTGCTGCTAATGCACGAAGCAGCAGCCCCTGCCTCTGTGTACATCTGTGTGTCCTGGGCTTGGCAGCCGTGACTTTGAAACTTCGTAATTTTTGCAAATCGGAGCATGTGTTATTAGTAAGGAGCGAGTAAGCTTGAAATATTGACACACATTTTAATGCGTAGGTGAAAGCCAGCATACGAACCTTAATGCCCAAAGAACAGAAGTACATTGAAGAGGAAAACAGACTGTCTAAACAGGTAAAGAGTAAGGAAACACTAATCCTTTCCAAAAGCCTTAATATCGAGTGTGCACATCTAAATATCTGGTATCGCACTGCTGAGGGTAAAGAATAACATTTTCATTACCTGTTTACAAAAAAAATATGATAGGTAGGAAGAGGCAGAAACAAAATACGTGGTTTTATTGTATCTCTTCTCTATAAACTGCAGCTTAATTTCCGTGAAATATGTGAATAAGAACACAGTTGAAACCATTAGGTTCTACACGTATCAGATTATAGCGCAGGTGCATGTAAACTAAGTCTTGCATAAATTTTTGCTGTTAACCTTGACCTGAAAGATCTCCATTTTTGTGCATGGTAGAGACTCTTTCAGCATCATGTAGCCAAATTTTGAACAACTTCATGGAGTAAGGTTTGAATCTCAGGTGGAAGCAAACTAAAACTCCTTATCACTTTTGAGAGCCATCTGGGTAGGAAATGTGTAGACCCTATTTCTTTTTTCTTTTTCCTTTTTTTTTTTTTCATTATTATTTGCCACTGATAATTTTAATAGTAAACAAATCTTACTTTTTTCTGCACTTGAATTACTTTTGTTTCAGTTTTTCATGTTACATAAATTATGTATTTTATATGGGGAGAACAGAGCTTTTGACTGACTTGTGGCAACAGGATTTTTTTGTTTGCAGTGAAAAGACAAAAGTCTTGAAACTGATTTTATTTTGTAGAAAACTTCTGGCTTGAGTATAATATAAGTTATCTGCTGGATGAATTGTGAATGTATTGTTTGATATATTTCATTAAAAAGAATATTCCTTTCTTTACTCTTGGGAGTAAAGAGATTACTAAATCTCCATTTTTCACTGTTATGCAAGCAAAGAAACAAGGCCTTTTATTCAAGATTAATTCTTCTCCCCTCTTTGATAACCAAAAATGGCATTGTGCTTTCTGCAGATGGCAAGAGGAGTAAACTTTAAATATCCACTTGCTGGTTTGTTTTTGCTTTTAGCTTTTGTGGAATATCCGACCACAATACCACATGTAGAAAATAAAATAAAATAAAAATGAATCTTTACATATGACTAATGCAATAGAATTTCAAACTATCCAGATGTTCTGGGAGAGAGCACATCTTACCTACCCAGCACTTTATATGCCATTCGATGCAGGAATGATTCGCTGGTTTGTTCTCTTCTTTTGGTCAGGTGTATTGCTGTTTTAGTGGATTTAAGGGTAATCTTCTGAATTAAACCTAGCCCTGTAATATTTCATTTTGATAGAGATGAAGTTAAAGTTACTTTGATAGACACTTAAATCACACACGGTGATCATGTGAAGTTGTTACAAAGGAGGAAAATTGGATATAAAGAATATATTTGATCTTACAGCAGTGATTTTGCATGATGTCAAGTTAGCATCCTACAGCATCTTCTTATTGAGGACAGAATTTTCTAAGTAACTAAGAAAGGGGAAAGCCTTGCCTGTTTAATAAAACTCTGATATCTTAATAACAAAATCATTTGTGACGTTTCTCAAGTGGCTTTTAAAAATAGATCTCCAGTTGTCATAAAGTTGTGCGAGTGAAGACAACAATTTGTATATAGTTTAGAATTAAATTCAGCAAATGATACGTTTAGATAAATTCTCTGTCTTCCAAGTCTCTCTAATTTTAAAATACTATTCTCTGTCTGTGAGATAGACCTTAAACTAGACCGTGCTATTTTTTCTCAGTCTAACCAAATTAACAATGAGAATATTATAAACATGAACCTCTTCTGATGCTTTTGAGGTTTTGAAATATTTTAATTCTTTCACCTTTTTACCAGCTGCTGTTGAGAAACTTCATCCGCATGAAACGTTGTGTCATGGTGCTCATAAATGCCGCCTACTACATTAACAGTTGCTTTGACTGGGATTCACCCCCAAGAAGTCTTGCTGCTTTTTTGGTATGATCTTTTTTATATTACCGTTAATCACCATTGTATTATTTGTGTTTAAGAGATGATGCAATCTTGATGTAGGTGTTCCTGATTTTTTTCATTTAGAGTTTTATAAAACTATGAGGATATCACAAATCATTTTTATTCACTTTTTTTTTTTAAATACAGAATTGTAAAATGTCACACAAACAGTATTTGTACATAATTGTACAAATAACAAGTACGTGATACGACACAATACAGTTGGTAAAGTATGGATGATACATATTGAGCTTCTTACATGTTACTTCTGTTAAATTTTGCTTGTTCCCCTTGTATAATGTTTATAGTCTCATATTTTGCTTTTATTATTTAATACAGGTGCTTTTACATATCACAAAGATAATATTGTTATTCTGTCTTCTATATACCGTATGCTACACCTGTAACTTCTGTAGAATTACAAACTCTGGACCCAAGTAGTTGCTTGATTGCTAAGAATTAGTATCCTTGGCTAGATTAAAAACAAACAAACAAACAAAAAAACAACCAACCAACCAAACAAAAAACTTTAACATCATTAGTGCAAACAAACTACTACCTTTAAAACATCAAACTCTGTTTTTAGTTAATTTTGTTTTATTTAAATAAAACTTGGTTTTGATTTAAATAAAACTAATATTTCTTCATAAACATTACCATCATTAATATTACACTTTGTGCTCATACTAAATTTGGACAATTCCAAGCTTCATCACAGATTGTGTTTCTCAGATGAATGTCTTTTGATTTTGATTTTCAAAACTGTATAAGCTACAAATGAGACCAGAGTTCGTGTTTGTTTGGTTTTTGCATATGGGAGTTGCATGAGGAGTTAAAATCTATGCATGGTTACACTTTCTGGAACATCCAGATTAATGAAATTGGCTGAAATACTGAAGTTAGGAACTTTTTCATCAGAGATGTGAACAGAGAATGTTTCTGATGTTGCTTTGATTAATTATAGTGAAAGTGTGGTGATATTGCTATGAGCTTAGGTGCCTGCAGCTTGGGTCTCTACAACTTGGAGAAATCAAGCTAGGCATTGGAGCAGCAATACAGGATACTTTGGAGTGTACTCATCATAGGATGACCAAAATTTCATTGGAAAATGCATTGCCTACATAAAACTCATATGCTTATGCTGCTATTGCTGCTCCAGTTTGTAAATATTCATCAGTCCAAGACCATTTTTAAAATGCATTTGGAACACCTACCTGTAAAAGAAAAGGGAAATGGAATGACATGATGTTTATTGTGGCAAATTAAATTATTTCTTTCTCTTGGTGCACTGCTGTGACCATGGAAAAAGACATGTTGCTATTAAATCATGGTGGTTTCTGATCATAGAACACATTCAATGTGATAAGAGAGTATCTGGGAATGCATAGGCACAGAATTTGAGTGGAGTGGGCTGTAGTGAGCGTACTTTATTATTGTAGTTATAGTGTTGCAGTAGAATTTTGTAATTGATTATATGTATATAAAAAGATATTTGTGTTGTTGTTGCTGTTTATTTAGTTTTCTTTTAGTATTTATTTCACTGTAGAGGATACATTATTGTTATTTGCTGTAGAGGATACATTATTGTCAGAGTCAATACTCTGACTGTACTGTGGCTTCATTGATGTGTTGCTGATCTGCATCCAGAAGTTTTATCTGTGCTTCTTAAGCTGATGTTATTCTGTCCAAAGATCACATTATCCGTCTGTTGGACAAAACATCCATAGCATATTTTGGTCAGCTAAGTTGTATCTACATGAACTTCTGTCATGATTGTAAAGCTTGGATTTAGCTGGTTTCTGGAGTTTTTGAAAAATCGCGTATCTTTCATGGGAGTGGTTCACTTTCACATGTAGTACTGAGTTGTGCTTGCACACAGGTTATGCTGCAATTCAATAGGTTTTATAAAAAAGCTGTACTTGTATGTATCGTTTTCATCTCTTCACTATTATATAAATCGTATCTTCTCTTGAAGTTGTCTCCCAGAGGTTAGAGAATGTCACAGTGAAATGTCAGTCCCAGAAAGGAGATGAGAAATAGGCCATTCTGTAGGTTTCCAGCTTTGTAGGCAGACTAATAAATAATGTACTAGAAGTAAACTTTTAAACTAACCATTTCTTCCTTCTTGTTGGATTTGAAGACATACATTGACAGATGATATCACAATAGAGGCTTACAGCCGTTTCACATAAGTTAAATACATGAGCGTTGATTTTTCAGACCTCATATTGCCCCAAATTCTTAGAGTGACACTTACAGGCAACCTTTTCTCATACCTTACCCCATGGCTTTGCTTTCCAGGGGGACCCCTGCTACAAGACCACATAAGAAGAAATTCTGGTTGACTAGCTCAGTTTTCACAAATATAATGGGTTAGTTATAATGAGAGAGAAGTCCTGGAAAGCCAGACTGCTCTTGGAAAATGACAGAAAGCCTTGATTAATATGGTGACTCTATAATAAGCTACAGTTACCTGCTTTATGCTCTTTGCACACTGAAGTGTTCACTGCAGTTTCTTTTAAAATCATTCTTCTTGGAGAGTCACAATGTTAGCAGGAAACACTAAAGGTGCTGGTTATATATACTCCAGAACTTACATGTCTCAAACTTTTAAATTATTTGAGACGTTTTTAAAAAGGAAATGCTTTCTGAGAGCTTTATCGTGGTGCTCCTTATTCATCCTTTCTCAAAGTTATCTGAAAGTACCAGCTCAACAACCAGTGCTTCACAAACTGTACTTAGAAGCACAGAGACCTAGAAGCTAAATTTTCAACATTCTGGATTATGCATTTCCTGGGTTAAGCAGTTATTTTACCTATTTCTGTTGTACTTCATAAGCTCTTTGCCTTCATTAGGGATTTTGCATGAACGACTTAAAGTTTCATCTTTTTTTTTTTCTTTTTTCCTTCTGTGTGCCTCAGTAATCCACAGTAGAAGAATAATTGTGAATAATAATTGGATGTAATTTTTTTAAAATGTTGGTGCTGATCTTACTGTGACGTGATATTAAGCTGTTTTGTGGGTTATATTCCAGTTGTTTTTTCACTTGTTTGTTGTGGTTTTTTTTTGTGGTTTTTTTTTTTTTTTTTTTTTTTCCACCTATGCAAAGATATTTGCAAACAGCTCATGAAATATGGGTTGATCTGGCCATAGTGATGTGACTTCCGATTTGAACTACTGTGTTTTATATTCTTTCCTCCTTCTTTCTGTCCTGTTAAATAACAGAAGTTCATAGCAACAAAGTTAAGGTTTCAGTGCAAAGGAGCTTTTACTCTGTCACAAACATACCCATTTTGTCTTCAAGATAATTAAAAATGTGTCACTTCTTAAGCACCTAAATACAGTATAAAAGAACAGAATATGTGCAGAGGGCCTTTGCTGTAAATTCACCTGATTTGCTGGATTTAGTGCAGATTTCTAGATTAGTCGAGCAGTTAATTTTTGTATATTTTTTTTATTCCTTAATTACTATAATTCAGGCAGAATAACTGTATTAGAGTAATGCAAAGGTTGTTTTGTTTTGTTCTTTTTCCTCTTTGAGTAATCTACTGTGGGCACTGAATTGTCTACTAAATTGGGCCTAATTTCCATTCATTTCTTGACCAGACATTTGTGTTCTTGCAGATGTCAGTGGGTGCAGTGTAGGGGGGAAAAAGTGTACTTTTTTTTTTTTTCCAGTACTGTCATTTCTCACCATAATGAGCACAAAAATAATTGGACAACTGAGCTATCAGTAAAAGGACACACTTCAACATGAGTCAATGAATTATTTTACGGGACAAACTTTAATCTTTAAATGTGATTGTAGATAATTTGTGCTACCATCTGTCCATTTGGAATTCTTTTAGCCTTTTCAGTCGTTATACAGTAAGTGCTGCTGTGTTTAACATTAACATTTGATATTTTACACATTTAATTTCTGTACTGCTGCGTGGTCCTTGGGGAGCTTCGCTCTAGTGCTACATGAGAGAGACAAAGTATTGATCAGTTAACATTTCAGCTACATTTATGTATGTCGCAAAATTAATGAAAATGCCAGACAAAAATGTCAGAGTGCACAAAAAGGTAGAATTTAAATTTGGTAGTTTAATGAAAAGTTTAAGATGTGCATTATCAAAAATGTCCCCTTGCCTTTAAAGTACAATTCATAACTGGGTAACTAAAAGGAACCACATATTTTACTTAGAGGAACATTGAACATGAAATATGAGGGAATATATAATCTTCGTAGTGTTTGGTATCCCAAAATGGCCTCAGTAAAGCACTTTAATTGCCTGCTTGAACATTTAACTGTTACTCATAAAATAAACTTGTTTCCTTTCTAATTTGGAAGCAGAGTATCCTCACCTGATCCCACACATACTTTTCAGTATGTCTTCAAATTAATGCTCTCTGTGAACATGCCCATACATTCTTATTCCTCTGAATCTTTCAACACATGTGCATGCGTGCACACAGAAAATATTCTTTTTTAGGCTTTGAAATATTGATAAAATGGTGCACCCTGCATCCAAGCCATTTATCAGGTCTAACTCACCTTCTCTTTGTCTTCTAATGTTACACAACTCATGTGTGGAAATGACATAATAGTGTCCCTAGCCTTTGATTAAGTGTTAGCTCTCTTGCACACACACCGTTTAATTGCGGTGGTGTCATGCTAATTAACTGAAACTGTGATGGAAATAGAAGAAAAAAAAAGAGCTGGTCAGTGGCAGGAAATGAGGCAGTAAAATAATTTTGTCTACTTGCTTAGCTTTTCCCTGTTGAAAAGGGAAATTCTCACTCTGATACATTTCAGAAGCAGCTTTCACTAAATGCTAAAGGACAAAGATTATATTTTGGAGAAACTTGAGGTGGTATCATCAGGAGGTGGGAATGCATTTCCGTTAATTATAAAATATTTTTCTTTTTTTTTTTTTCACACTGTAATTTTGGGATAATCAGAATTTAGGAGATATAGTAAAGAACTCACAGATTTTTACTCTAGTCGATATCATTTTGGGGGATCTGACATATAAACACCATCAAATTGCCTTTTACTAAACCCAGTGAAGTGGTTCATTGGATTGCCTTTGCCACCTGTCGTCTAGAATTTGAAATTGGATGAAGTTCTGGTAAGGTAGTTGCAAAACCTTTTACATCCTAAAAAAGCCTTTCCAAGAACTCCTGTTGGTGTCAAAACTGCCAGTTCTCATAAGTTTGCAGAGGTAAAGCAACATGGTAGCAGCAAGGCCAGGTAAAAGATTCTTTTCCAATGCAGGGCACACACATCTACAAGAGCCTTTCAGCGTTTCATCAGGTCTGTCCCTACCAAAAGGGAAGAGAATAAGGCATACTAGACTGCTGCCATTCTGATTTTCCAGAAGTACAGCAAAAAGAGGAAAACAAACAAACAAACAAAAAAACAACAATCTAAATCCTGTTTTCTCTTTCCTGATTTTCTATACACCAGCAGAACTGTGTGATACTGATTCAAAAATACAATGGGATTTGAGCTTTCTGCAGCAAAAATGTGCTTGTCAGTTTTTGGAAAATGGGATAGGAAAGAAACATGTTCTTAACCTATGCATATTCCACAATGTGATGACTTCTGGGATGTAGTTTGTTTGGTGCATAGAATTCTTGCAAGTCTGATACAAGGAAGGATTGGGCAATATTTATATGTTTAACAATTTCCTCTAGTATTTTATATTGTTTTAAAAATTAACTTTCATTTTACTTCCTTCATAGACTGAATACATACCTAGTAAATCAGTTTAGCAGAGTGATTCGTTGCCTGAGTGCAGACTTGATGCCACTGTAGGCCGCCTAGTTTGTGCTATCCAGCTACTGTTCCAGGAGGGCATGCCTCTGTATCACATCTGTGATCACCATCCGAGTGACTGGGATACCCACCCCAGAGCATCTTAAGTGGCGCTATTACCTTTAGGCACATAAATTGCTCCCATAGCTGTTTGCTTCATCTGCATATCTCCTTTGGGTACTTACCTAGCTTCCATTGTGAGTTCTTTGGGATCTTGAAGTATTTCAAGTCACAAAAGCACCTGTGTACTGTATGGAAGTACTTCCCTTATTTAGCATGAGTAATTGAGGTGAAGAGCCTTTATGGTTTCTCAAACTGGAAACAACAGACAAGATCATTGGTGTCACGGCTGGGTATTCCCTTATCTACCAGAGGTTTCTTCCCACTTATTTTCCTTGTCTCACTACTTAGAAAACTGTCAGTTTTGCACTGAAAGTATTTGCATATTAAAGCTTTCAAAGTGCTGATAAAACCAGATAGGTCTGATGCACCAAAATAAGATTTGTCAGAAATTAAGAAAAATGATTAGATAAAATCCTGTATTTAGGGTATCCAAAAAGTTTACAAAATGAGCCTAAATTTCCTCTTCAGGCAGCGATGTGAGCAAAAGAATAGATAGCCAAATCACATGATTTACAATCTTGGGTCTGAAGTAAGTTCCGTACAGCAATACCCTGAAATGATGTTGCTGTCACAAGAGACAATGACAGGTTTTGAATATGCAAAATTAAAAGTAGGGAAGAATTAAATGTATAGTTTTGTAAAAATTAATGCTAAATAAAAACATATGGGTATCAATACAATATTAGTACTGTGCTGTAGACAAAATGCTGACAATGTCAGGAAAAAAAAAGAGCCTAGTATATTTTTTGATAAATGGATTAGGAAATTTTAACTTTATTTTAATATTTTGTACATATGAAAGTGCTGAATCATATCTGAGAAAAGAGATTTTTTTTTTTTTTCAGACTGACCACCTCAGAAATAAACGTGAACAATTTTCTTACTGCCCTTTGCCCACACAGTGGGGAGAAGGGAGGACAAACACAGGTTTATATTACCTCTGAGGACAATTGAGAATGTACAGAACTTAATGCCTGACACCCTGTCGGAATACAAGACCAACTATTTTGTAGCATTAATGGATAACATACAGCTTCTAATTGACCATGCATTAATAAGTGACCATGGGTGATGTAGCACTGGAATAAGTTTCTCAGAGTGGTTGTCTCCTTGGAGATCTTAAAAAGCCATCTGGACATGGTCCTGGGCACCCTGCTCTTGGTGACCCTGCTAGAGCATGGTGGTGGAGCAGATGAATCCAGAGGTCCGTTCCAACCTCATTCTGTCATTCTGTTATGCCCAGTTTCCTTTGCCTCTACCTGCTGAAGGTAAGTGGGATTAACAACCATGCATGGCTCTGGAGTCTCTTGTTCAGAGCAGCTTGTCTGTCTGATATTGCTGGGGCTCTCTCTGCTTGGTGTTACTAAAAGAGTGAGTTGCAGTACAGTTGCAGCTAACCCAGCATGGCTGTGTGACCAGAGAGCAGTTGTGCAGCAAGCAAGCATCATATACACTTGTCGGCACTTTAATCCGGGGTGTTCAACACTCTCCTGCATACAAACAAATCAGTTAAATAAATACATAAACAGCACCAAAATCTTGCTCTTAAAAAAGTTCATATAGTATTGATATTATATTTGGATAGTTATTTAGTAGCAGTGTTCAAAGGAGAAAGTAGTTTTGCACCTTAGTATCATGAGGTTCCCAGAGTTGTTTCACAGCTGTTGCATGACATTTTGGCAATTTAAACTTTCTTTAAGTAGTGTGCATGGGTCAATTACGAAATACCTCAACTTTTTCATCATCTTGATGTTATGAGTCATGTAAGAACCAGATTAAATTAGATTAGATATTTGGAAGAAATTCTTCCCTCAGAGGGCAGTGAGGCCCAGGCTGCCCAGAGGAGCTGTGGCTGCCCCATCCCTGGCAGTGGCCAAGGCCAGGCTGCATGGGGACTGCTCTGGTTGAGATGTCCCTGCCCGTGGCAGGGGATGGAACTGGATGATTTTTAAGGTCCCTTCCAACCCAAACCATTCTGTGATTCTATGATAATCAGCACATTTGAAATCTCATTATGAAGAGCATTTAACTTTTTATTTTAGCAGCAGTGTTATAGTTGTTTGCCTCGGAGTGAAAGAACTATGGGCAGCATTGGCGTTAAAGGACCTTTCAATAATTAAAATAATCTAACATTTTATGAAATGTTTCAGTGTAGTAAAAAGTCAATAACTCGGTATATTGTATACTATCGTGAAAAACCCAGCTGAGCAAAACTAAATACAGAAGCAGCGTTTCAAAGGTTGCATGCGGGAGGGTTAAGAAAACAGTTTTTCAGGAGTGAAACTACCAGTTTCTCTCTAATGATCCTTAAAGCATCCTCTTTGTGTTTATATACAGTAGTTGCTTGCTTAGTAAGTATGTAGATCATAGTTGGTATATAAGCTTCTGTGCCTGGATGGAAGAATTTTTTTATTTTTATTTTTTTTAATATTTTTCAGTATGCTCGATTTTACTGGAATAAAAACATGTAATGTTTCCAAATCTTGTAATGTTTCAAATATATATAATTAAAATGTTTGTCCTATTTATATTGTTTAACATGTAATTTTATTTTTTTTTTTTGATTGCAAAAACTGAAATCCATGCCAGAAACTGAAATAGAGACCATTAATCTGGAGAAAAAAAAAAAAAAAAAAAAAAAAGGCATAAAAAAATACTTTGTTTCTACTAGTGCTGCACCTGCTATATGACTAACAGTAATTGGTCTTCTTGGTTTGTAAATAGAGCCCCAAAAGAAAAACACCCTTAAGCAAGCATCGCAGAAGTTACCCACAAAGTTTTGCGGCATGTTCCTAAAATGGGGATAACCTGACATGCACAGATTTACCCCACATCTTGGCAAAAGAGCGATGTTGTGTGCTTCCCATTCCAAAATTGGTAGGTTTGGAAGGGAAGAGGTTGAAAGCTTGCTTCCCTCTGAGCAGAGGGTGGCAGGAAGGTGGTGATGGGTAGTGCTGCTCATGTCATGCCATGTCCAGAACTAGCAGGCCTGGCACAGAAAGGGAATGGTTAATCTGTTTCCCTCAGGACAGTAAGAAATCAAAGTGCAACAAGTCATGTGGGAGCCATTCTTCCCAAGCCTCAGATCTAGCATGTGGTGTCTTGGGGTGATCAGCTCTCTTGGCCCCTCTGGGGCTGGAAACAGGACATGTCCTAGTGCTGTTCCCCTTCATTCTGCCTTGAGCTCCCATAAGATTCGTGTAGGAAAGTCGTACAAAGCACCTGGGCAGCTGTTCCTAAAGTGGGAAAACTCCTGATTTGCATGATTGTGGGAACTGCTAACAGAGTGGACAAAAGCAATAGTGTCAGACATTGCCCTTTTCTTGGACAATGTGTGTGTACAGAGTAGGCCATCTTGAAATTTCAAGTGGGTAAACCATTGAAGCACGGTATGACAGGAGAATACTTGAGAAGTTTTGAAGTAGGCGATATTTTTTTTTTCATTTTTCACCTCAATCAGACACAAGCACATTATTAACATAACCCTTATTTTACAGTTTGGTCAGGTTAAACATTGTTTCCACACGGGGTGCTTTCCATACCCAAAGAGCTGGCATTAAATCAATTTTTTTTTATTTTTTTTGGAAAGACCTCTCTGGACCTTTACACATAGTTCTTCCCCTTCCCCTAGTGCTGGCGCAAGGCAACAGCTGCACTCCTCAGTGACAAGGCATCACTGAGCAGCATAGTCTAGGCAGACTGTGCATGTAGATTTCTTAATTACAGGTCAAACCGATGGTTGCAAAGTTGTGAAGTCCTGTGGTAGCCTTAGCTGTGTTACTGGTAAAGGTTGGGTGTTAGTAATGGCCTATTTTGCACATTAACTTCTTTTTCTGGTCTCAACAATGAATAAACAAAACTGGCTTGGTCCATTTAATTAGGTATTTTTGCAAGCAACAGTATTGTCCAGGTAGTATCTAAATACGTGAAATGCTCTTTCAGACTGTGGGGCTATGTTTTTACCAAGCGTTGTACTTAGGTGATTTAGCTTCTGTTGGAAAGCAGAATTCCAGTTGACCTTGAAGTAAAAAGTCTATAAACTGCAATAGATACTTGTTTGATATAAACAATTCATATTTTTTTTTTAGTATTCAACATTCAGAAGAAAAATTGTAGGTGCTGATATCGCAAAATCTGCTTATAGTTTTGCACTAAACAAGGAAGCACAGCAAAAGTATCATTTATTTTGGTTTCACTGGTAGATTTTATTTATTCCAGAAGTATTAACACTTACTCATTAGAGATAATTAACTTTGTGATCAGAATTGTTACTGAAGAGGAAAAGGGATTAATAGCTTTAAGTGCAAATGGTTGTACTTGATACTCAATAGACTTGCAACCACATGGTAGATCTTGATTTTGTAAGTTTCCATGAATAACATCCGTAGAATTACTACTGTAGCTCTGAAGTTAAAAGACACAAACTGCTTTCCAGGAACACAAGTAGTGTAAGAAAGAATTCACTAATCTGCAAAAGAAAAAAAAAAAAAAAAAAAAAGGCATAATTTAGTTTTGAGATTGACCACTGCTCTCACTATTGTTAGCACCACAAAGTTATCTGTTAAAAGTGGTATTATGCAATTGGAACTTCTTGGGCAATTAGTGTGCAGCACTGACTGAATAGGAGACATGATTTTCTCTCCACAGCAATATAGTTGCTGTGATTAGACAAGCCTGTATTCCAGTTCTAATTGACTAGCCTCCGTAAGTAGACACTGCTCATTAATGAACACAGACAGACGCTTCCTAACCCCATTAAAAAAAATAGAAAGCTAGCAAAGAGATGTGCTCAAAAAGGAATAAAATTAATTCTGTTTTGATATACTTTATATATATATTTTGCATTCATTGTTACAGGCAGTGGCACTGTATGCTTGGGAAAGTTCTGATTAAAAAAATGCAACACCTATGCCAATATAAATACATATCTTTGATTCTCTACCCTCATTATGTCTCCTCTAAATAAAACTTGAGGGATAAACACATTAAGATGATGGTAAATCTCTACTTTAGTAGTAGCTCTGGCAGTACTAATGCAGGAGTTTTTGCTCTTTACTTATATTTCTTTGTATTCTTTGAGTATATGAATGTGTAATGTCAGCTTTGTTTGAAACACTCCTTTCTCAACTATTCTCATCTTAATAAAGTCAGCTTGTATAATGCTTCTGTTCTTTCTTTGTCTCTTATGAGGTCTGTCTCGTTCTGGTGTTTCTTTCATTTCATAAGGAAAGGGCAAATCTCTTCCTTATTGCAGACCAGAAGGCACAGGTGCACACATTTGGAACTCTATTTTACATATTTTACAATGATGAATTCTTCAATTTGCAGGAAAAATGTATTTTTTTTATATAATTAAAAGCAGTGAATTCCTTTGAAGATGAGTGGTCAGTACTGTAAAATCTACTGTTAATGATTATTTAAGCTTTTTTTTTTTTTTTAAGGAAGAACAATTATACTCTGATTGGTCCACAGTATTTTTTTTTTTGCTGTTTTTCCTCTAAGAATCTCTAGTTCCAGCAGATGCTGTATTACTTTAATGTGACTGAAGAAGTTAAAACTAGATATTTTTAATATTTGCTGCCATCTTAATTATTACTTGCTAAAAGCACGACTGTTAGCAGAAGGATTATGAGTTAATAAAATGTCATAGTATTAGTATATAAAACAATATAATTTTCCCAAGATAATGATTAACAGTGTAAGGCAATGTTAAGAACGTTCAAAGCCTATTCCCTAAATGTGCTTGATTTTCATCTTTTAGGAGCAGTAGCATAATATTGTAGTATGTAAATACAGAAATATAAACAGAGAAATATTTTGGAGGAATTTATTTTCAAGAAGAGGTGACTAATGAAATCTCTTCTGAGCTTGTTGAGCTCTGTTTTTGCATAATGTCACTACGTTCCTAGCATTACAACTTGAAATCAATCTGAAGAGTGTTTTTAATGCTGCGTATTAATTCACCAGTGTGACTCCAGTGAAACATATCAAAAATTATTTATTCATCACAGTCTATTAGCTAAAGCATTCATAAGATAACTTCAGTTCACTGGCAGGCCGTCAGTATGTAGGTATTCCTTTCACATCCAAGAACTGTTTTTTTGTGGGGTTTAGTTTTCTAACCTTTTAAGACATTTTTGCTTTCTTCCCCAGCTGCGTCAGGTTTTTATTAGGTATCTTGGTTCCATCGGTATGAACAAGATACACCTCCTTAAATTATCGATGTGCTTGAGTGTCCTCCTTCACTTGCTCAGAGCTGAAGCCCCCAGGGGAGCTCGCTGAAGTTACCTACCACAGCAGCCACTGCCCGCCAGGGTCAGGTGCCCCCTCACCGCCCTACCTGAGCACCCGCAAGCTGAGCCTGTCCCATTCAGAGCTCTAAGAACAGGCCCATTGTCACTGCAAGAATCGCTTGTTTCCGAGGGAAAATTATTCCAGTGCTGCTTCTGAATGAAAGACACGGCTGTTGTTACTCCAGGGATATTAGGCCTCACTGCTTTTCTGAGAAAACAAATTTGCTGTAACTTTATCTGTAATTTAGTACTGAATGGGCGCAAATAGGATCTACACGGTATAGAATGCAAGGCAGAAATAAGAGTTTGTTAAAGCCATGAAAGCAATGTGTAACCATTATATTTCCAAAAGCAGCCTTATCAGTTGTAGATATAAAGGAAAAAATTTCATTACGATCTTTGCATTAGCCATCTGTTTTGACTTTACTTTAAAAGTACAATTGGAAGAGTGAGGTTTCTGTCTATACGGTGAATATAGCAAAAATTACAAGTTCCTGAAAGTAAATGCACATACTTTGCCTTGACCAACAGAATGATTACACTATAGCCTACTCAACTCTTCTTTTTAGCAAGATCCATTATTTTTTATCTTTCTCTTAGTAAACTTAGAAGAGCCTTCGTATTCTCAAGTTCTACTTTCTCGAAAACATAATGTCAAAGTGTTTAAACAAAATTTCCGTTTTATTGGCTGATTCTTGCTTGTCAACCTCTGTTGAACAATCAAGCGTTCAACACTGGAAGTGATAATATTAATTGTTTAAAGCCTTTGTCCTATACACGCAGGAACACAGCCCTTCCAAGTGGTGCTAGTAAAGCTGGTACACACCAGCCAGGGTATTTTATTCCATCGGAGTTCACTTTCACGGTTGTGCACTTACTCACTGCTTTACGTCCTGATTAGGTGGCAAATGTGCAAACTGCTTTCTTCATATTCTTTCTCTCTCTCCTTTTTTCCTTTTTCTTTTTTAACAGAAAAAAAAAAAAAAAATCCAGTTGTAGGAGTTTGATCTTACTGATTAGCAAAGTTAAAGCTAAGAACTTAATGTGGTTTCTAATCAGCTGGCAGCTGTCATTAGTGAGTGACAATGTAGTTAATCCCCCCCGACATGCAGCCCTGCTCCCAAATGCAGAAAAAGCCACCTCCAGGCACACTCCCAACCCAAGCTGAGAGCAGGCAGTGAATATCTGACCCCAGGATCTGAACCTGGGAATCTCTGGTTAGTATGCTTCATTGCCTCTGGATCACTGCACTCGCCCTTCTGCTCCTTTGCTTAGAATCTCTAATATACCTAATTTAAATTAAATTATTTTAATTAAATCATTCAACTCATTTTCACAGTGCAAGATAGTTAGGAACTCTATCTGACAGTGTTTAAAATCAGGTGTCTTGACCAAACTGATGTTAGTCAGCCGGAGATAACTTCGGATTCTGGCATAGGCAAAGTAAAAGATATGTGGAAAAGACAGTCACAGATTAAACTGGAACGAAGAGTCGTGTCAGTTATTCCTATAAACATATCACAGCAGCGGCATTCCTGCTGGTATTTTTTTTCCTTGACATTGTGCCACATGTGCTGGTCTCACAATTTGCAGAGAAGGCAAAAGGCTGAGCAGGTTGCGTAGGGAGTTTGTGATTTCTGGATGGAGATAAAGCTCATCTTGTTTTAGCTCCTGATTTGAGCAATCTTGTCATTTGCCAGTCAAAGAATGTTGTAATGAATTATCTGCTGTATCACCAGTCAGGGTTTTTTCATAGGTAACCCCACAACAGCTGATGACACGGCACTGTTGTACTCCTGGGGTGGTATTTATTTTATTTTCTGTGGACACCCCCTTTTCTCTAATTGCTCATATTAAAAACACCTAAACATTCCTTATCCCTAAGTTTTACAGTGCAATGCAAACCCCAGACCCTGAAGAGTTTTAATGCAGGTGGAGTGCTTCAAAAGCAGCTGCCTGTGCTCTAAAAGTAGTTATGGACTAATTAAATTCCGTTGTCTGCCTGGCAGTGACAAATATGGCACTTCTTTGAGACCGCTCTGAGGTCTGGATGCTCGAACAGACACTCGTGTGCAACCCCGAAGTGCAGGACTACCTAGTTGCTCTGTGATGGATCTAGTCTCTGCTGACTTTTGATTTTTAGGACTGATAGTTGAAAAGAAAATATAAATTGGTTAAAAAATGACAGATTATTTCTAGGGGCGTTTTCAGTGTTCACCTTTATGATAGTTGCATTTTTTTTTTTAAGTTAATGCAGTTTAAAAATCATTTTAAGTTTTCCAACACGAAGGAAAGAAATGAGATATTGGATTCGCAAACAAAAGCTTTATTGGTTTATGACAAGTAATCCATCTTTTTGCATTAGTGTAGCATTCTACCCCAGATTATTTTTCATAATTGATAATTTGTGAGTCATATATTTGTTATCTATTCTTTTATGGGTTTCTAAATAGTGAATGATGTCAAAGGTCATTGAGCTTTCATAAAGGAAATGTTTTTATTTTATTTCTTAAGTTTTGATTGGTGTTCTGAAGAACTTTGTAAACGTCTCAGGGAAAAGTACAAAGAAAAAAGTGATAGCAGTTTTCCTGGTAGAAAATTTAGGCAACATAATGTTACAGCAATTTGAAGAGGAAGTTAGTGTTAAGACACACATGAAGAACTAGAGCCAGATAGAAATGTTTTACCAGTTACTTTACATTAAAAGTCAGTTACTATTGATATAATAGTCCTTAGGCTTTAGAAGTTAGAAATATATGCATTGCACCGGTATATAGCAAAATTAAGAATGATATTATTTGTATATGACTGATACATTTTGATTTTTCCTTATCAGAAATATTTTTTTTACAATAACCAACAAACCATTGCTTTCCTTCTACCATGAAATGGAGGCAGGAGGGAGCAGAGGGGTGTTTCAGTCATGTGTCATCCCCCCTCTTTTTGGAGGAATTTAATATTGGTTGTGGATTAGGAATATCTGGTGAGGAAAAATAAATGTATCTTTGCATGTAAAATAATAGAAGGTGCACCAAAATGACATATGTTGATACAGTAGTTTGTCCCAGACAAGTAATTAGTAAAAAAATTTGAGCGTATGATATAAAATTTAGTTAGCCTAATGAGACAACTCATAGGAACTTTTCCCTTTATTAATTTTCCTCTAGCAACCCATGAACATTACCACTAACTGTGCTCACAGAGCTTTCTGATGCAATTAAAAATTGGGAGAACTGAATAAAATATGAATAAGTTCAATCAGTGGGAAAGGCAACTTAAAATAATTTACGGTTAACTATATAGGAGGCATAAAGTATTTTTAAATGAATTAAATATTAATTTCAGAGCAAATTTGTTATGAATATGCTATTACAGACTGTGGTTCTCTCTTCAACATTCATTAAAATGTCCTGTGAACAGTTTAATTATACTGAGACATTTCTATTTTAAAAAATGACTCAGGATTATCCTCATAATTAAAGTAGAATAGTGCTCATTTAATTGTGATGTAATCATACTAATATATATATATATAAGGTTATTAAAATAATGTAAACGAGTTTTTCCCAATTTATTGAAATGAGAAAAGAATATCTGATGGTTTTCAGTACAACTATCCTTGAACTTTCATCTGAAAATCATCAATAATTGAATATTTTGTAAAATTTTTTGAACTTCAAATCAGTAATAATATTAGTAGGATCAATATTTTTTCCTTAAAATAAGATATATTTCAGTTGCCTGAGAATAAAGCAAAAGTTACACATTGTTGATGAATAGTTTTCATTTCATACTATAGCTTCCATCAGTACATTGTTGTTGCTTTTTTTTTCCCTGAAACTGTGTTGTATTTTTTTAACCAAACTCTCTATTGTGTTTCTTTTTTTTTTCCGTTCCTTTCCTTTTTTTTTTTTTTTTTAATGCAATTTCTAGCAAAGCTGGAAGTACTTAATAATGTATCATAACTATTTCAGAAACATACTTTAGTCTAGACACTCCATTCAACTGGGACTGTAAAATAAAGCAGTTTTCCAGTTCGACAGATTATTAATTTTGAATGCAGTAATTATTTGATACAAATAGAAACTATCTTGATGTTTAATCCCTGAAAAGTATTATGGATTCGGACAAAACATCTCAAAAAAAAAAAAAAAAAAAAAAAAGCATCGTTTTCAAATAACGCTTTTCATAGCATTGCAGTGATACTAAAATATATCTAATTGTGCTTGTGACAGGCTGGTGTCCTTTTGTCACTATGGATATGAAATGATAGTCTTTAACAGAAGCTCTGCATTCTGTATCTAAAATGAAAATATTCTCAGTTATTATTGTGTTATGTAATATAACATGCATTTAATAATCTTTTCTTACTTTTTTTATACAACTTGGGAAAGTGTTAAAAAAAAAAGAAAGAAGAAGAATGAGAGAGAGAGGGAAAGAAAGGATCTCACATTTTTTTTAAAGCAGGATGTACTTTTGAACTGTATGGCTTGCCTGATTCTCAGCCGATCATGAATGCAAGACAGCACTGCTGCTGCTACAGTTACAATTATCTATTAGATGTATACTGCAGCAGTGTCTGCAGAATACTGGGCATATCACAGGACCGCTATTTCAGGACATTTAACAGTCCTCTGAGCCTGTGCCATTAAATGTGTATCATTAAGTTCAATTCAGATCATAAATGGAGTAATTTTACACATACGCAGGAGTAAATTTACACATACGCATAAGATATTTGCCTTATTCCACCTGCAAAGGAAAATGTGTGTGTAAATGATGCACAGAAGAAAAAGCATGCACTCGGGTTAATGAAGTTTTCCAAGAATCTCTTCGTGATGTTGAAAATACTGGAAATACTGCTGTATTTAGACTATTGTAAGTAATTCTCAAGACAGTTGTGCTGTATTGAATGGAGCATTGATTATACAAGAGATATAGGAGAGTAGTATATTTAAGGTGGTGCAAATATGTCTTGTCCAGTAACTAAATATATTTGCAAGACCAAGCACTGAATCGTAATCTTTGAATAGTTACAGCCAAATTTATTTTTCAGAAAAGGTGTCTGAAATGTGTGTTAGAAGAATATAGGTTTTATGTAATTTTTGTCAATTAAAAAAAAAAAAAACCTATTATATGTGATAGTAAAAATGATTTAAATCTAAATAGAAAAATATTAGCAGCATTGTAAGACTTAGAGTTCAATTGGGTTTACTGAAATCTTCAGGTGTAAAGATGTAAAGAAATTCCATATGTTCCTTGGCCTGAAATGAAGATGGGTTTAATTTAGTGAGAATGCCAGTGCTGTGCTATTTTCTCAAAAAAGTAGGGCTTTTTTTTTTTTTTTCCTATCTTCCCTGAATGTTATTCTCCACTCAGACCTGTAGGTAGCACCCTTGCATCACACAAAAAATAACTGCCTTTTCTTGAGACACAATTACTATTTAGGTCGAGAAGTCTTTACTTGTGCAGACCTCTAAATGTAGCAAGTATTATTTGCATAATTTCCAGACTTTGATGACAATCTGTGATCTTAAAACAGTAGCCTAAAGATTACGTATTAAGTTGTTTGGCCTTATGATTCACTTTTCTCTTAAGACATATCCCTTTTTTCTGTGGGACTGGTAGGGGGAAGGCACAACAGACACTCTAATAAGGAGTCATGGAGGTACAGCGCTCTTTCGTAATTATTTGTTTTAGCATACTGTCCATCAGGTATTAATACATTTGCATAGGTCTACAATTCTGTTAAACATTTTCTTCTCTGTTTCGCAAAATACTCAATGTGATCTCTTTTAGCACTTTGGTAAGGAAAGCTCTGAGACTGTGAACAAACTCCAAGGTACTGCATTCATCCGGCACTAGCGCAGGTCAGCGGCTCTCCGTGACCTGGCGATGCAGGAGCTGCAGGGCAGGACACACTGTCCCTGCTGGGGATGTGGCCACTCACTCTTGTTGCTATTACTGCTTTTCAACTTCTGAAATACACAGTAGAAAAAAAAAAAAAAAAAAAAAAAAAAAAAAAAAAAAAAAGGCAATATAGGTTTTATTTTTAAAGCCAGGGTTGTTCAGATAGAAAATTATTCTGCAAATTGTCTTTAGCTAACTTTTTTTTTTTTTTCCCCTTCCAGTATGTGTGGCATAATATCACTGTTTCCATTTCCAGAACCCAGCAATAGATGCCATCTCTTAAAATGATGGTTGATTCTCCTTTGGAGTTGCTCTTCTGTCACTTAACACAGGATGTTTTTAGGTTTATTATTTTCTTCCTACGAGGCCGTGCCAAAGAAGATCAGGTTATCACCATAAGCAGTAGTTACGGTATACTGAATATAGCTGTTGACGTATTCTGTATTATACTATGTGCTTAATTTTATGAGGATTCAGTTAGCTATGTTTAAAAAAATCATACCCGGCTCCTGTTAATGTACTCACTTAGTGTTTTGTCCTTGCAGTGCTGAACTGAGGTATTTGAGAAGGGAATACCAGACGTTTGAGACAACCTCCTTGCGAACAAACTGATTTTGAGTCGTATTGTCTGAATGTTTGATTGCGAGTTGGAACGGGCAAAGTAAGGTGCAGGCAGGAGGGAACCAACCTTTGACTAACTGCAGCAGCCAAAAAAAAAAGACAAATGAGGACAATCAGCACAGGGGTTTTCAGCCTCTCCTCTCCTCGCTCGAATAGGAGGCATTTTTGTCATAAAGCACAGATTGAGTTCCTGCACAAACTGAGCCACCCTTTGTCTGCTGCCTTTGTAGAATACGAACCTCCTCATCTTTAAAATTGTTAAAGGAATCCAGGCATTTAAAAAAAAAAAATGACAAGAGAGTATTTTTTATTGGTTATTTTGCCTGGGGACGTGCAGCATGGTTAACAAGAAAAGCTGACTTTTTTTTTTTTTTTTTTTTTGAAGGCCTTGCTTCAATTTGTCATGCCAGTGGCCATGTTAGAAAGGCATCTGGTGTTCGTAGCAAATGTTCATATCTTAGCTGGTGAGGCAGGGGAGTCATTTTCTAGCATGGGGGTCCCTCAGGGAAGCAGGAAGCCCAGGAGGAGGAGCTCATCACAACTGGCTGCTGTGAAACAGAAGCTTTTACTCACAGTGGTGTGAGGAAAGGAAGCTCCTCCATCAACACATTAAAAAAAATCATTTTAGCAACATTTTATTTTTTAAGTCTCCCATTACATTCTCACACCAATGCTTTTTTTTCATGCCAGATATTTTATATGCAGGTCATACATAGGTATCAATTTGTGAACCAAGAAAAAACTGTCTACAGACATGGCTGGTAGTTTTTCTTTGTATATTGCATTCCCTGTATTTCTGTTCTTGGTGTGTGGATAAAATAAGGCTACACAAAACATGACAGGAAACCGTTTAAGTGCTTGTCTGGAGGATATGATGTAAGTTATCTTTTTTAACTTTTCATAGTTAGATAGGATTAGGTAAAAATCTGCTGGGGTCTCTGGCAGAAAGATTACAAAGAAATACAGTTATATGCCACTGTGGTAGATTCCCCTAAACTGCTATAGTACAATATTTTTTTCTTCCCCATTTTCTCCTCTTGCTTTTTTGAACCCTGCTAGTTGTTTTTCAAGAATTATTCAAAATATGAATACTACTTTGCTAACAATTTGCATGGGGGTATTACAGTGATATAAAACCTGTGTCTAATAGATATTATGAACAATATCTTAAGAAAAGTGAGCATTTTTAATGTTTGAAGTCATTTAAAATTTACCTGGTAATCAGTTTTAAGATGTACTGTCCTATGATGACATTCAAGCAATTAGATCAAACTCTTTTTCAGAAAAGGGCAGGCTCAGTCCATGTGAATGTGTTTGCTTGAAATATTCCTTCTCTTGGGGAAGAATATCTTCTATTATCAGGAAGGTCTACTGAGCAAAGGACCAGCGATTTGTCACTGTCAAGACACAAGATCAAATTTTCAAAGGAAATAACTGGAATGCAATCACAAGCTTTCACGAAGCAGACACTGAGTATTGTGGTCCTACTTTTAATGTATTTTTCTTTTTGAAATCTGACACGGATAAACATTATTGAAGTACTGTTTTAGGGGATTACAAGTATTACTTTGTTGTACGATGCGAAAAACCCAAGGCCGGATTCTGTTCTTTTTAGGCTAGTTTTACATCGGGATTTTTACTTTATTAGGTTTTCCACTTGCTTACACCATTTTTAGATCAACCTTCGGATATTTTGTTGCAGGGACCAGTTTGCTGGGCCAGAGTGCTGATAACTTCATTCTTTTAGGAGCAAAAGGATGACGTTTTTTAGCAATGACATGTTCATTCAGTTTGAATTGGCACTGATGGGATCTGGAATTTACCGCTTCTAGATTTTTAACACTGGAAGGGCTATGGCTCAGTCAGCACTGTTATGTGCATTTCTGTCATTTTTATAGTACTTTCCTGGCTAGGAAAGGGTTTTTTCCTTGCCAGTGTTGGGAAGCTGTTGTCTGAATTTGTAGTGTAGTTGTGTAAGATTCAGGAGAAGAGGACTGAAGAGAATTACAGACAGCTCCTTGTGATTTGAAGGCTCTGATTTTAGTATGACACTATTTTAAAGTGGCATGGAAATGCTACTCTGTTTTTGGCTTTCCAAAATAGCTATACCCTTTTAGGTTATTCATGCCTCCATAAAAGGAAGGTCACCAGATCTTTTTGCTCATTTTAGTGAGAAATATATTAAATAACAGCCCTCAGACTAAAATACCCAGCCATTTAAAAAGCAGCAAACACTGTTGTTTGGAAACCTTGCAGTACTTAAAGGTTACTATAAGCTGATCCATGAAAGACCTTTCTTACGCCATTTCTATCCTATTTCCCCTTAGTCTTTGGTGTTTGTGAAGAAAATTAGTCTTGGTGGTGCCAAGATGCAATCCTAGCAAAAAAATCTTAAAAGTATCTTCTTTTTTTCTAAGTGAGTTCTTCGTACACGAATCAATAGTTTAAGTGTTATGGGTTTAAAATCTTTTGCCAGTTAACTGAATTTTTTCTAATCTGAAATCTTCAAAGGAAAACCAATCAACAATAGTACAATGTTATAACTTGTCCTTTTGCTTGTAGACCAGAGCAATCATTCTACCCTGAGATGAAATGTAAATCTTCCTGTTACCTGTCTTCTACTGGGAAGATCAAAAGGACCTACCAGTAAAAAGCTCAGTTTAGTTTCTCCTCCTGCTGAGATGAAAAGCTAATAGTCTGGCTTCATCTGGTTACCCATAACAGACTCCACTTTTGTCCCCACATTGTTGTCTGTAGCTGACCCAACGATGAGGCATCATTCATGTTGCCCATATTCTCTTCCCAGATCATATATGATAAATACGCTGGACTAAAGCAAAATGGCTAGTGTTTTCCACTGGCTGCTGTTAGACCTTCAGAGGCACTTAGCAAATATGAAAGAGTAGTCACCTTACTGTTATGAAAGATGCCTGCTTGCTGCTGTAGCAGTTTGGCAAAATAATGTCAATGCAGTGGGAAATATGCATTGCTCGGGCATTATCTAAACACTGACACTGTTACCTCTGTCTTTAGCTGGGTACTGGCTGCTCATGATGATCCGGAAAGGATCCCTTTCCAGAACAGAAGTTGCATGCCTATGGCCTGCATATGTTTAGGTGTCCGATATTTAGGGACAGAGTTTCACAACTTTTGCTGGTTAATTCTAATAGAGATCTTATGATTTATCCAGCACTTCCCAAAATTTATAGCTCCATCTGTGGATTTTAAGGCTTCATTTTTCTGAACCCTGAAATCAAACATTTTGGACTTTGGGAATTAATGTTCAGTTTGGGAGTTATACATCTATACTGGAAGATACCCATTTTAATGAATGAGGGTTTCCAGTATCTAGATTTTATTCACATTCTCATACAGTCTTGTTCTCCTCTGTCCTTAGCACAAATGCAAGTGGCACTCCCATGCTTGTTGGGGTCTCAGTAGCATGCAACTGACCTGGGCAACACGATGTGCGAAAGGCTGAGCACACTGCTCAAACACTCCAGGCTCTACCTTGGTTTTCCTTGGATCCTTCTCTGGCCCCTCTTTATTTTCTTGGCTTTCATTCTCACTTTAAACCTTTTGTGGGTAGGTGAGCAGTCTTCATCTGGCTTTGTTTTCAGTCATATCTGTTTTACTACTCTCCAGCAGTACCTGCGAACTGCCCATGAAATAACTGTTCGCTGGCCATCGAAGAAGTGTGAGATCTTTGGAATGCTGTCAGTTACTGTTTAAGGGTGGTAACACTTGTAGCTGTGAAATCTTGGAGATGTGCTTTCATGTCCTAATTTTGATACGGTATTGTGTTACCTCCTTCATGCATGTGTTAAGAATGTAAATGTTATGAAATGGCCTCACACTTGTCTCCTGGCAAGAAAATTGCAAGAAAAAGAGTTGGGAGAAAAGACAAAGAAAGGAAAAAGAAATATTTCATTTTCTTATCCAAGGTGATTTCAGGTCTAGTTGTTTTCACATATATATATATATATATATATATAAAATTATATCCAATGTATTATTTAACTGTTTTCTACCTGAATTTTAAGATGGAGCAATTTTTACTTCAACAGCCAGTATTGCCATTAAAATATACACTTTTAACATGGCTGTAGTTAAAAAGAGAGTGTTGGAATTTACTTTGTGAAAATCAGTTTTAAAATGGAGGGCACTGTACCTTTGGGGTATTTAGTGTAACAGTATCAATAATGTGTTTACATTGTCTTGTTATTCACTAGAAAGCTAAGCCATCAAATGAATCTGAGCTTGTTTATTTCACAGCTACTTTAATTTTATCTTTTTTCCCCCTCCCTGTCTAAACGTTTAAATAGACCTTTTCTTTCTAAATCTATTTAAGCAATGCAAGACCTAAATCAATCCTAAGTGGCAACCACTTCTCACAGTGCTGTGTGTGGCTGTGTGTTAATTAGCTGAAATAGATTATCCCCTGGTGTGTGGCGTAGTGTTTGTGGTAACTTTTAGTGTGCATAGTTTGCAGTGAATTTCATGTTTATTTTCATGTACTGAGGCAAATTCTCAGTATGTCTTCAAATTATCTCCTTGGGGGTGTTTTTTCCTGAGCTAATCCTGACAGACTCTTCCTGCCAGATATGCCCATCATCAAGAACAGGAGAACACTGCACATGCAGGAACCTCGGTGCTTGGGGCTGTATGCAAATTTAATGCCCAGCTCATTTCTGTTTCTCTTACATGGATGACAGACATTTTAACAATAAGTTTCACATTTCCCCATGGAAATCCCATTGTATTACTGTATGTATATGAGTGCATACATACATTTCCTTTGTATATGTGTTTGAATATGATATCAGGAACACCTGTGCTTGTAAATATGTTTTATGCCCTTTTTGTGTATTTACATACAGATAAAATATGTGTAAGAAAGCTTGTGTCAAGAATGCAGTCGTCAAACAGCTCTTTATCAGAGATGTAGCTAGATCCCAGGGAGACTTATCAGATACTAAAAAATAGATAGGGTGGAAAATGTGATAAACAAGAAATTGACACTGAAAATAATTCTACAGCATTTGGGGGTTTCCTGCCTTCATATGGTAGCGAGAAGCAAGAGCATAGAAAATAAGCTTTTGTTTTCTGATGTTTGAAGCGGGCACAGTCAGAGCAAATGATATTCCAACAATTGCAAATAGAGCTTTATCCAGATATGTCACAATCTTCATGACTGAAATGAATTCTCGCTGGTACTATAGTTTTTGGAAGAGCTGGAAGTTGCTGAAGAGCTACTAAATTATTATTTTTTCTGCATTTTAAAGGCAGTAACCAAAATGTAGGCACTTTGACACCAAAATTTGTATGTAGACACTGAAATAGAAGATGATTTGACCAGCAAAGGTGCAGCAAACCCATGTCCCTCTCTTCTTCCTGTGTGTGTACTTCCATCTGTATGCACACAGACATTCACGTATGTATACAGTGCGTGCATCTTTTGAAAGGAATTATAGGAGGAAATGATGTCCTGTCCCATACTGAATGTGGGACACATGCCTATTCCTCTATCTCTGTTAAACCAACGTATTTGAATGTTGATCTATATGTTTAAATTCAGATAGCTCAAAAGTGCTCTTCAGAAGAATTTTAAAATGGAGATTGCAGAAACATGGAGGGAGATTTTAAAGAATTTTTAAGACAGAGACTTCATGTAGAAAGTATTTCTTTTTTTCTTTTGAATTCAAATTTTGGTGAGAATTGTTTTTTCCTCTGGAATTCCTGGTTTACCTATATGGCAAAGTTGTGTTTCCCCACCTTTCCTTCTTCATTTCTACTCATCTTAGTTTGTGTTGGTTTGGGGGCCTTAAAAAGCCATCATTACCAACATATTACTTTTTACTTAAGAGTATTATTAGGAAACTTGTACTGCGTTTCTCCTTGAGGTGGGAATGACAATTTCATGGTGGTGGTTGCGGTGCAGATGAAAAAAAAAAAAAAAGGAAAGAAAAAAACCACCCACCTATGAAGTATTTAGAAATTGCCATCACAGCTTGAGAATAAGTTCTATAAAACTAATACTAATATATTCAAGTATAAAAATATACTTTAGAAGTAATTCAACCAATTGTCTTTCTTTTTATTCTTAGAAACAAAATTGTTATTCAGATGGAGAGATATAGCTAAGCCTGTGTGTAGATATAGTTAGGAAATATAAGAACTTGTTTTCCTCTACCTGCTCTGAAGATATGTTAAAGAAAATTAAAGAAAGTACCTCATAATTGAGGTTCATTCAACATAACATATTATATCCCATCAATTTTAATGTTATTTCACAAATAATGAACACTATGTAGTAGTACTAAATAGTATGAAATAAAGTGACAGGAATGAAAGAAGTGATATAATTATCTGAAGGGGTTTTGACACTGTCTTTATTTTTGTAACTGCATGGGTTGATTAGTGTTGAAACATAAGGAGTACATACAACTTTCCAGAACGTCTGTTGATTTGGTATGTTCTTATACTTATTTGTGTTACTTCTCTCTCTCTCTCTCTCTCTCTTTTTTTAACCTCATTATTATGTCGCCCTTTGTTTCAGATTATATTTGTTCTGTTGCTTTCTTTCTCTTTTATCGTGCTCTGTAACAACATGCTACACCACTAGTTCCCCGACTGTGATTTGTAGTCACTTCCCATAGCAAGTACTTCTCAGGTATAAATCCATATTTAACGTGTATATGTTCAAAAGTTTGATAATATGGGTGTGTGGTAGTCTGGAAGAAATTGTGATAACTCAAAATAGCCTATCATTTCAGAGGCTTGAGAAGCAGTGCTCTAGGCAGTACAAACTCACTGGGGTTTAGCCATGTCTCGAGTGACTGAGTAAGCTAACTCACGCATGACATGCTGCCTCATCCTTACGTGGCCTTCTTCACAGACAGAACAAGTCTGTGTCCCTCTAAAGTGGAAATGAAAGAATTTATCCACATTCTGAGGGGACATGGGGAGGCTTTGGAGAACATGGCAGTGATTTCCATGGCCCATCTAGTGCAACAGCCTAACAGCCTTCTTACAAGTTCTGTGGGGTAAGGATTTCATTCTCATCTATTACTGCCAGATCAGGATTGTGCCTTGGGAATTAGCCTACCACTTTTTTTTTTTTTTTTTTTTTTTTCCACCCTTGTTGTGGTCAGGACAGGTCAGTACAACGTAGCGTCTTTTTTCCTGAAAGCTGTACTGCTTATTAACATAATAATTTTCCACTAAATGTGGAAAAGCACTGGTGGGAAATTTCAGGTAGGAAAGCAGTATAAGCAAATCTAGAAGGGAATAGGGGGAAAAAAAAAAAAGGAACCTCCTTCATTGTTTCTATACTTCACTGATATCTCTTTATTTTTAACGTATTTGCACTCACTATAGAAAACTGGACCTTGATATTAGATATAGTATGTTACGTACAAATATTAAAAGAGTGATATAAAAGTGCACTAGGCAGTAATTAAATAGAGTTTTAAGAAATTCAAGTAGTTTATGGGCCGTTATCCACCGTAGGGTTAAAGGATAATCAGATTTTCAGAAATTTGTTGCCTCCAATGTGATAAAAAGCTTTTACTGTTCAATGAAGATGGTAAAATGCTGAACATTTGTCACTAAATTTGGAATTTCATCTGTGCTTACCCAAATCTGTATAGTCTTTTTCTTGATGTTTTCATGCAAGGTTTGGAAATTAACAACCACTTAACTGTGGTGTAACATGAAAACAAAAGCCCCATGATGTTTTAATACACTCTGAAATCATATAGGAAAAGAATAAGCAAATTAATTAATAAATAAAGGAAGCTGTAATACAGCAAAAGGAATACAACCTAAAAAGAGTAAAATAGTCTTGTCTGTAGGATTGGAAGAGATGAGAGAAAGATGCATTGCAAACTCCGCAAGAATATTTTCAAATGGAAAGCACCGGTTTTCTAATTTCCCACTGTTCCCAGCTGACATGGGGGGCAGGCCTTTAACTGCCTGCCAGTGCTTTCTTCTGTTCATTTATTTGTGAATGTAATATGCCTGCATGAAGGTGAGGTAGTAAAGAAAAAACATATAAAATGCAGCTGGCTCTGCTGGTGGCATGGCTCTCTTGAGTCATAGAAGGTTGTGACATAAATAATGATGTGAGTGAAGCTGTGATGGATGTTAGACACACAGGGTAAAGAGCAGCCCCTGCTCAGATCGCATGCAACTTTTCTCCATAAGGGATTAACCTATACAAAACATATATCCCCCTCCAGGCTTACATTACACCACTAAATGCTGCTAGGGCCTCCTACCTGCTATTTCTATGCTGTCTTGGACCTGAGATTCATAAAAAGCATAAGCTTTTCTGTCTATGGGACCCATGTAATCCAGCCAAAAGCATGGGAAGCACAAAAATTAGTTTGTAGTAATTTCTGAGTAACTCTGTACATTTATTTTGGACAATGTATGTCTTTGATTTTTTTATTGGTTTGCACCATATATAGCCATGTACAACATGAAGGCAAAAGCATTTCTCATCAGAAAGGAGGATGTTACTCTCTGCTCTGCCATTTGTGCTGCCAGTGGATTTGAGAAAATGGCAAAATAAGGTTCAGAACAAAGAAACTAAACATCTTCCCTTTCACTTCAGTGTCATCTCCAATTTCACAAAGCACCAGACTCATTGCTATGTTTGAGTTTGTTTTACCCCTTATGAATGGAAAGCCAAGGCACCACAAAGTATCCTGGCACTACAAGATATTTTTTTTTTAATTAATAAAGTAGCTTGAAAGCTGTTTTCCTTTCAACAGGAGCAAGTGGTATGCATCATTTAACCTGGGCAGAACAAGTACAAAGTAGTAGACAGAGCTTTTCTATTTCATCACATTTCTTAACTATGCAGAGAGGTTAATGATCAAATGAGGTACCAAACAATGAAACCTCATGCCAACAATGATATTGCTAAATGCTGTATGTGGCCCAAAGGACCTATGTAAAAGGTGTAAAAAGGGGATTAAAAAATATGTGAAGGAAAGATTACTGTGCTATGTGGATTTGTAGTTTTATCTGTGTGTACATGAATGTAAAATTATGCATGCATGCATGTAAAATTATGCATGCATATAATGTATATTTATCTCTTTATTTGGAACTCATTCATTACTGTTTCTAATTGGCGTATATTATTTTTGGTGCCATGATAGGTAACTTCCAGCTATTGTGATTTCCACCTTGCTGGTATTTCAAAGAAACCTAGCAAAAGGAATTGTGGAATCTGACAACAATATATCTTTACTAGTTTAATTCCACTAAGAATTATCAGAAACCCAAGAAGAAGCTGCATTATTTTAAGATATGAAGAGAAACTGTAAGAAGGGACTCTAGGTAGTTTGTTCTATTTTGGACGAACAGTGCAGCTGTGAAACTGTTAATGAGGAAGACAGCTTTTGTGATTATCTTAGATCTCCACAGAGACTTTTTCCAATAACTCAGATCCTGTTCTCGTTATACACCCAAATTCCTTCTTTCTGCCTGATATTTATTGTAGGTTATTTCAGTAGTACTGTCTGCTGTTAAGATCTGTCTGTAATCTCCTCAGCTGCATTTGACTTTGTCAGTCTTCAAATTTTAGCGTTGAAGCTTTTCCTTGGGCCAATGGAGTAATGTCTTTTATTTTTGTTCTGAAGTAGAAAAAAAATATGTTTATGCTCATCTTAAAACATTGCAACCATTCTGAGGATATATTCCTATATTTTTAAACTTTACAAGACTTCCTAAGAAAGGGGCTAACTTCAGCGTTTTGTATGTTGACTTCTGCCTGTACTCTGGCGCATTATGACCAGCACTTGAGAACCGCCCTGCGTGTTAGGAGACAGTAGTTAAACGTGTCAGTTTGGCTACCATCCTCTCCCACACATTCCTTTCTTCTGCTTGCCTCCCCCATGCTGTCCTGATTCTCCAGAGCCAGCACAATGGCCAGACGCATACAGGAGCTGAGAGCTAGACAATTCTGATTTGAATCCTGATTTGACTCTAGGAGGTGTTCTGGAGAGAAGCAGGGAGTGAATGGAAAGGAATGATTAGGAAGGGTTGGATAGGAGACAGTTTAGGGTTCTGCTGAGCATTGTGACAATGTGGGAGGAGCACCAGGAAGAAAGGAGAGTGCAGTTAATGAGGTGAGACCCAGCAGTGAAGGGCGAGCCCAATTTCCTTGCAGCAGGAGTTAGGTAGAGACAGAAAATAAGAGGATGAAATGGGAAGTACATCAGTCAGAGCTGCTCTGATGAGTGAGCTCAATAAATGGGTAGAGGGGTCTACGCATGTCAGAATACTGTTTCCTGGAGAATATGTAGTTGAATTCTTGTATCTTGCAAATAGCCATGATGAGCGTCAGCAAAATGTTCAGCCTGCTTTCATACACTGTTGTGAAGACAGCAACCAAGCACTGCTATTACACTGAGCATCAGTTTAGTTACTAAAAGTGTGCTGCAGCTCTGAAAAGTCTAGACCTGAACACAAACCATCAACTCACTTCAAAACAACAGGTCAGTCACACAGTACTTTACAGGATGTCTAAAATCCTAGCTGAAACTACCCCCATCTTCCTGTCCCAGACGTCAGCAAAACCTTATGTGGGAGCCAGGGAAGGACGAATGATACCAGAAGGAAGGTGACCTACTCAAACCTCGAACCTGCTCCCTTGTATATGCATAAAATACATAAAAAGTACACCATACATTTTTCAACTTCTTCAATTATGAGAGTCACAAGACCAAACCTTAGTCTGAGGTTTTCAAGGTCATTATTATATATAATATATTGGCATTCCAGCAATTCAGAAGTAGATAGGGAAGTGAGATTTTTCACTACTGTGTAAGTCAACTAAACATTAGCGAGTTTGTGTTTGAAAGACAAAATATACACCTTTTAACCTATGGACAACTTCTTGTTGTATTTCAAAGACACGTTAAAATTAATAAATGCCTCTTTTAATATAGGGAGAAAATCCTTTGGAATGGGAAGTGTTAGGCAACAATTATGGAAGTTTCTGTAATAACTTTTTCAGCCATTTTGCTTCGGCCAAAAGATTCTGAGACTGAATAGATTGTTAAGGTATAGAAACCATATATTTACATGTATAATTGCAAGCCTTGAGTTGTGTTCACTTAAATTTATGAAATGTTTAATTTCAGAACTTGTTCCTGTCAGTTTTTGTCTCCTTGGTATGTGTAGCATGTTAAAAAAAAATAATATATATATATGTATGTTCTTGTTTTGAAACTGGTGCTCTCATTGCTATGTTACTCTGAAAAGAAAAAAAAAATCAGAGTGTAATAGTGTAGCAATGACTATTAAGAATGACAACATACCATTCTGTAGATAGCAATGAAATACTCTGCATTCCTCTATTCACCTTTTAAAGATGTGCTTTGAAATGAGCATCTGTAAAATATAGTATTCTTCAATGGTTAGTACACATTATTGATGATGATGGCTCAATAAATGTGTTTTTTTGTTGTTTTTTTTTTGGAGCTGTAGAACATTTCTGTGTTAAAGTACAGCTAACCATGTTGGAGTGGCAGGCATCTGAATACATGAAATGTAATGTTACTGAAACAGTGAACTACTAAAAGATGAGGTAGATTCTATGAAATGTCATATATTTGGAGTGCACAACCAAACGTCCTGCAAGCCCTACAGCATGGAGAGAGATGATTTTAAAAAGAAAGACAGCTTGGACTGCAGCATATTCTGGCTGGAAAAAGTAACTATAAAAACAATGGGAAGGTTGCCAGGGCGCACCTCTCTGTGCTATGTATGATTTAATGTAGTTTGTGGAAATACAAATATAATTAAATTTATTATACAGAAACAATTGGAAGGGCATGTTTCATTTTTTTAATAGCATGGAAATATATTTTTCCCTGCAGAAGCATTACTTCAACAAAAGCAGCAGGAAACAGTTTTCCACTTAGGATCATAAAAAAGAAAATCTTGTTTTGTTGAATGTGTTTGTCTTGACAAATTACCTTATAGGTTATAGATTAAAAATTTCATTTCTCAATACAACTAACAATAGAGAAACTTAAAACTCACATGCTAAAATCACACACACACAAATGTTTGTAGGCTAGCCTGCTTAATTATGGAGTGCATTTCAGAGCATGATTTTTATTTCTTTTAGGTGGGTTGTGCCCTACCTAGCATTCTGGTGTCCATAGAGCTTGCTGTTATTGCAGTGAACCTCTGAATATTTTCCACTTTTTTTTCAGCATCTTACACGTATATGAATGGTTACCTACCTATAGCCAGAATGTGAGTTTTTCTATCATTTTCTAACAAAATAACAAACTGACATGCTTTTTCTTTTGCAAGTCTACATTCTTTAGCTTCATGCAGCACCTCTGGTTTCTCAAATAGAGCTTTGCACACCAGAGAAGTTTAGCAAAGGCATAGAGAAGTAAAACCAGGCAAACAGTGACTGATACATCAGTAATCTTACTTTAAATATTTTTTATTTATTCCAGTCTTGACTGATTCTACCAAGTCATAAAGGGATAGTTACGGCTATCTTTCCACTCATCTGTGCTCTGTTTGCAATAGAGTCTCAATTTGAAAATGTATTTAAGATATCTTTTATTTAATCAATTGTATTTTAAATACTGTGGCATTTATCTCACTGAAATATTTCATGTTCATGCTGTTTATGCTAATAGCAGGTATCATTGGTTTACTTATGGTGCCTTTTTCCTACTTTTACCTGGAAGGATGTGAACATGCTTCAGCTTTCTTGAGGTCTGCTACAGTTTTCTAAGGAACACTGCCAGTTAAAAATGAACTGAGTTTTATTTTGCATTTTGCTCCTAGAAAGCATTGCAGGATGTAATTATAGCTATCCTACCAGGGAACTAAAAATATTCACATCTCTCAGTGGCCTTGGCCCAGGGACAATCTTCTTACTACAGAATTCAGGTTGTTCAAACACCTGGAGCTGCCTTGCTCTCCTGTCTAAACTAAGTATTCTCTCCTGACTTCCCATTTCTGCAATCTACAATCTTACTTTGCACAAGAAAGTTTAGGGGCTTGCTAAACGCTGAAGGAAAATATATACCTAGTATCACTTCTAGACAACCCTAGCATCTAAATAAGTGTAGGCAGATCATTTGGGATGGAAGGAGGGAATACTATGTAATGCCTGTGGGGAAAGAGTGAAGCACGGTAAAGAAATGAGAAGTCAGTAATATCATCTCTGGATTAATATAAGAGTTGCAAATAGAAATAGGCACACTTTGGTGGAGATGCTAAACATAACTCTGCAAGCTTTTTCAGAACTGAAGTTGGAGGAAAGTTTAGCAATCAGTGAAGGAGAAAATTAGAAAATTACAAGACAAACTGAGAGATGAAGTTACAGAAAGTGGCAAGGTAGTTGAAATGTATTATTATTCATTAAAATGTGTTTACAGTGAAGTAAGTTAAAAAGTAGAAAGGCATTCTCTTACATTCTGTGACTGACTTGCAGGTTAAGCCATAGGTACTTACAGAAAGCTGGACAGTCAAAAGCAAAGAAATCTTAGGCTTTTCATGGTGTCATAGAATCACAGAATATCCTCAGTTGGAAGGGACCCACAAAGATCACCAAGTCCAACTCCTGGGTCTACACAGGACCACCCAGAAAAAGCAGACAGTGTGTGGGAGTTCTGTCTAAATGTTTCTTGAACTCCAGCAGGCTCAGTGCCATGAACACCCTGGGCAGCCTGTCCCAGTGCCTGACCACCTCTGGGTGCAGAATCTTTCCCTCACACCCAGCCTGACCCTCCCCTGTCCCAGCTCAATGCTGTCCCCTCGGGTCCTGTTGCTGTCCCCAGAGAGCAGAGCTCAGCTCCTGCCCCTCTGCTCCCCTCGTGAGGGAGCTGCAGGCTGCCATGAGGCCTCCCCTCGGCCTGCTCTGATCTGCACTGAACAAACCAAGGGACCTCAGCTGCTCCTCATACACCCTCTGTTGCAGACCCTCCACCGTCTTTGTTGCTCTTTGGTTTTATTTATTTATACTTTACAGTTAAACTCAACCAATATTCCAGACATGGTAGAACGAGAAAACAAAACCAGTCATCAGTCACAAGTGTGAACATCAACCTGAAAGGCTCGCTAAAGTGGATTGATGATTGATGCATTGATTGCTCACTAAAGCCAACATTAGGCCAAGTTACTTGCCTTCAAGTGATATTTGATGACAAGTAGAACCTTTCAAAATAGTTCCTAATACATAAAAAAAGATTTTAAGGAAATCACTAGGGAAATTTGAATTTGTCTACGTGTATTCGTGCTCTATTGAACAGATGTTCTCAGAATTTTGAAAAGTAATGACGCCATCTTTTGGTGATTCTTCTGCCATCCTATTCTGTGGTGGCTCCACACCTCTTCCAAACAGAAACTCTAGATCAGACTGTTTATAAGAACAGAAAGGAAACAGAAGAAGAAGAAATATTGCTTTATTCTACCTTACTTTCAGCTCTGCGTGAAGGGACAGATTCAGCAAGGGCAGTGTGACCAGTTGACATCTCTAGGACATCAGAGAAACCATTATGTTGATGCAGCTATTTCCAAATAGTGGTGGAAAAAAATTATAGGATTTAGCCTTAACTGAAAGTTTAAGCCAGAGTATCCTCAATATAGTAAGGGCAGTATAGTTCCCATCTGTGAAATGAGACTTCAAAACAGCTTGTGGAAGTCCCTCTGCTCTTTTATGGAATCCAGGATCTCCATTTTTTCCAAACATGAATATGGTTATAAAAACATAAATCAGAACTTTTTTGAATTTTATTAATGGAAATCACAGTATGTCTCTTATCCAGGTAACTTCAGTCTTGATTCTCATACAACTTAAATTGTTTTGCTGTCCCTATAGGTTTTCCGACAGCCAAAAGGCTTACTCCTTCAGGATCTAGACTTCTAATGGTCCATTTATTTCAGTGGTGATTGGTTATGAATGAGTGGTGGGGAGGGTGTTTATTTTTTTTCTAATACCAGTAGAAATGAGCCATATATGAAGTGGAAGTAGCTCACATTCAGCTGGTAACTTTTTAAACTGTGACCTATTTTTCTCTAGAAAAAAATATCTACGAGTCTGTATTTTCCAATAGTTGAGTAATGGTGACTTTTATGCTCTATTACACTTTTTATAGTGTTTGTCTTAAAATGCTGAATGATTTTCTTTCATCTGCAATTATATAAATAGCTGTAATTATCAAATATGATCCATGTTCTGATTTTACACTTTTCATAAAGTCAACACTTTGGATTTTGCTTCTAAAGTGACACATACATTTACATTTTCAACCGTCCTACCCTCATAGCAGTGCAATTGTAACGGAGTAGAATTCTGCTAGGTTCCAAATTTTCATGTAAAGGAACATGAGCATAGCTTTGCGGTAGAGATTTGTGTGTTCAGAAAAGTCTAAAATTATGTGAAAAGTACTTTTTAGAAATGTCTTTTGGCGTGTGACACTTCCGACCAAAATGGCATGTTTATTTCTGTAACTGTTAGGCAACTTTTAAGGAATTTTAAAGTTAGGAGCAACAGGGTTGATTTCCAATGGAAAAATCACATGCAACAGGGGGAGGACTAAATCCATCCTTTTTAAAAGCTCAGGGTAAAATTGGACACTCTGAATTGTAAAGAGGCTTGAGCTTTACACCTGGTTGTCACCCCTCTCAGCAGAACTGTGCTAAAAAGTATATGTCAGCCTAAGAGTTCTATATTAAAGCAAAGTGAAATCAATCTGACGACAGGCATTAAAAGCACTTTTTTGCTTAGAAAATAATGTCTGTAACAGTGTTCATGGCAATGTTGCTAAACCAATGACATGGGTCATTCAGTAAACAATTACGTTTTGTTCAGAAAATGTAGTATTAAAATGGGACCAAGGCTCAATGAACCATTCTCAGACATGCCTTTGATCTAATGTATCCTAGTAGGGCATTTGTTACTTGATACCAGGTATTATTGCTCATAGAGAAAATAGTATTGATTTCTCTGAGTTTGTCTGCATTTTAAAAGTCTTGAGACAACAAATCTGTTGAACTGCCCTGACAACAGCAATAGGCAGTGTGATATGAGAATGGTCTCAGTGAGCCATATTTCCCTCTTCTAATTTTAACCTGACTACTAAATCTGCAGTTTTAATAATGCAGCTCAGAAGCTGTTAAATGAAGAAGAAATGACCCAAGAGATTCCACATTTTGTAAATATTTACAGATTTTTTTTTTTTGCCTTTTTTATTTCCACCTAACTTTTGCTATATGAAACTGAAAACAGTGACATGAATTTTACATTACTAATTCATATGCTGTTTAAATCAGTGCTGTATTCATGCTCTGGGGTTCACTTTCTTGGAATTGTCAGCATTCTTGGAGCAAAGTCTTAGCACTTTCATCTATGGCTTCTGCAAAAAGATGTGAAATGTCAGTTACAAGTTGTAAGAAAAAAAAATAAATGAAAAATTTCAAGCTTCTAACTAGAAGGTTTTATTGGTGCTGGCAGTCTTGTAAAGACAGGCAGTTTACATTATGATATGATTGGATGATAGTATGAAGGTTCTTCAGATGAAATAAGTCTATCTAGCTGTAGATGTGTTTCAAAACATCCTGGCTGGTATAAGGCACGTTAAGTGAGTCATATCTAATTGTCAGACTTGCTTCCTTAATAAATAGCATTGCACCACACTAAGGAGAAAGAATGAAGATGTAATAGAACCCTGGATTTGTTGTACAGATTATCATGAAAATATCATTATCAGAAATCTCTGCCTGGTAAGAAATGGGAATTCTTTTGCTGTTTTCTTCTAGATCATGGGACCAAAGTATTCTAACAAGAGCTGTCCTAAATACAACAAAAGCCTCACCAAGACTGATGTTAAAATAATACTTCAGTCTATTAAGTTTATATAAATTTTTAAGTGTTCCCATGTTTTAGCCATTTTCAAGTTGACCTGTGCCTATCTAAAGAAATGGAATAACAGATAGTGTGTTTTAGATTCAAATCTTTCAGAGTCCACTGCTACCTGACACTCAGGTAACTGGATCTGAAATTGCAAGAGTGTTGAAAAAAAACTGTTGGAGGATGCTTTATAATATGTTCAAAAGACATATTTCTTCCAGACTTACCTCAACAAGGGCTCTACATTCTAAATGGACTTCCATATATATTTAGATTAATAGCAGTGTGTTTGGGATCTGATACAGCTAAAGGACATATTTCAGTTTTAGTTCGTTAAATAGAAGTGCCATAGAAGATGAGAGGAGACATCATCCTCAGAGGTAGCAGACTAATTTTTTTAATGGAAGAGGCTGCTGACTCTCCAAGGTGCAATGAAAATTATTTTTTAAGTGTTTTACAGTATAAACACCATGCAGGATTTTGCTGGAGCCTTAAAACCTGCAGTACTTAATAGAAAGTCTGTACCATGCAGATATGTGAGTTATCTTTCATTCTTCCTAGTCTTGTGAGAATACATACAAGGGACAAAGCCTCAGGAAATACAATTGTCCTTTTAAGCTTAAAGGGTAAATGGATGATCTTGTGATTAGAGCACACTGTTTGGAGTTGCAGACGTAGGCTGTTTGCGATTGTGCCAAAATTCTGTTCAGCCAACTTTTAAATTTCCAGGATAATCAGGAGTTGGGTAAAGCACATAGTGCACAGATATAGATAATACATAAATAAGGCTGTAAGAATCCTCTTTAAAAATGAACAGAGAAAGCCATAACTTGGCAAGGATGCTGTGGTATGAGTGACATGCACTGCGTGACATGGCAGTGACGGAAATGTCCGTATCTCACCCTATTGCTGAACACATTACAGCCTCTGACTCCGGGTGCTGTGAATGCATATTTCAGAGGTTCCCATGTCAGCCTGGGACTTGCGAGGTGACTCATCTGCTTCGACTTCCAGTCCACAGTCACTGCAGCAACAAGCCCTGACAGCTTAGAGGCGGGCATGCCGTGAAGGCCCCTTTACTCTTTTGCTGCAAGGTAATCCAGATATCAAGGTTGCTGAAAGGCTGGCGGTTCTGGAAAGCTCCCCACATGTCAGCTGGAAGCATCCTTTGCTCAGCTGTGTGACTTTATTGAAAGCAGGCATTTCTGTGAAGTAAGCGTTTCCTAATTTTTGTCAGAAAGTTCTCACACAGCTGTACTTGCAGCCCTCCTCCTTCAGCTGTACGCTGGTCCCTGCTGCACCTGAAGATGTGGGTCAGTGTCTCCTGTCTGGGGTGCTCCCTTTTTTGTGTGCTGTTTTCTGCTGGTAGTCAGGTAGAAGGAAACGGAAAAATAAAAAGAGCTGGGAAAGACAAGGGTTAATGCTGTGAAGTCTGTGGGTGCAAACAGGGTTCTGTTAAAAATGAAATGAAATTGGGTGGAGGTAGATAAAAAGAAATCTGAAATAATTGTTCTGTAGAATATGGCCTTTCCACATAGGCAGAAATCTTTCTCTTCACTTCTGTCTGAAGAGAGAGTCAAATAGAGGATCTCATCTCTTAATTAGAAAGAAAAATACTCATCAAACACATCTCATCACTGGAAAGCTAATGATCCACAGCTGCTAGTCTGAAAGGGCAGGCTTTTTTTCTGAACAGTAGGAAGTGTTAATCATTTTGGATGAGATTTCTTTTTAAAATATACTGTAGTTTGCAAAAGAATAGGATATTCAATATTCCAACTTAAATTATTTTTTGAAGTGTTGTACACGAGGGATAGTGTCATGTGTCTCCCTGAATGATCATTTAATGCATGTGTCTCTCACTAAGAGTATCAACTGATGTGATGTTGTAAATGGCCAGTTCATGCCTGTGACTCTGAAAATCTTGATCTCATGGGGGAGAAGAAAAAGTCCTCCCTTATAGTCTTCTGTGTAGGAGATGGCAGCTATATTAAACTGTAACCTTTGAGACTCCCACTCCTCCCTTAAAATAGTTGGCTTGTTTCAGTAGTGATGAGGATCCTTTTTTTAAACAAGTTAAAGCCATTATTTCTGAGCCATCGTATATTCAAGAGGGCAAACTAGATAGAGTCCATATTCCACTGGATGCTTCATAGTCATAGGCAAGTCCCAGACCTGCCCTTTTATTCTTGTTCCATAGCCTTTCTAGACTTTTTTTTTTTTGTCCTTTATTTGTTTAATGGATGGATATGTAAGTTTTCTTCCCCATCATGGACGAAAAGAAGTCAAGAGAATAGCTTCACACATACCACTTCTTCCCTCTCCCCCTGTCTTTGAGGTCCTCTGTGAGTAATATTGAGCCCCTGGATTTTCTTGCTGTTTTGCACTAGATTTTGGGGTTGTTCATGCTTACTGAAAAGTTCCATCTCCTATTGGGAATCTGCTTGTTTTTTCCCTTGTGTGTTCCTGTGAGTGCATTTTTGTTCTGGGGAAGATAGTGAGGCCATTTCACTTGCAGTGCCATCACTGTGCTGGTCTCATGCAGCATACATCTCATTTGTGTTGCAAATATAGGGACCCTGTTTTCCCAGTGCCTGGCAGGTGCCTGAAAGGAAGAACTAGTTGAAATTCAGCCACGCTAGATGGAAATGAAGCTGGCAGGTCAGCAAAATCATCTAAAGGAGATGGCAGGTATAATATCCACATTGTGGAAAACGTATGTCCATACAAGTAATAAAAAGGTTATATCTTAGCATAATATCTTATTAACCTTCAAATTACATTATTTTAAGGAATTAATAGCCTTAAGGATCATTTGGCACTCAGAAATTTCAGGTGATGTGTATTTGAATGGGAACTCATTGATGTCCTGGAGTATAGCTTATGTGATGACCGTGTTCCACAGTCTATTGTCAGGTCAGTATCTCCTGAGACCATCTGGGTTGCTGGCTTCATTTCTCAGTTGCCAGGATATTACACAAGGATTTTCTTTCCATCTTTTTAACCAAAGTTGGGATGGGAACATAAGGGGGACTGTATGGGTTACCATTTCTCAACTGGTAATCTCTGGGGTCTGTTTTGCTGGTAGTGCGATACTGTCTGCTCACTTCCAAAGCTCCCTCCATCATGTATGCATTGACTTAGGGCCTTTCTGGGGGTTAATGGGTGCAAGAACTTCTTGCTTTCCTTTTGAGATGCGAATTCTGTTTATCAGTTGGTCATATCAAATTTACTGCATCGAGTTCCTGCAGATCATGCTCTCAAAAGGGTAGTTAGCAAGCTCATGGAGAAACTCTCAAAATCTGTGAGCTGTTGTTTGCTTCTTATTCATTACCATTCCTAACAGATTTCCTTTTAAACTAAACAACCTAAAAAAGATGTTTTTCTTTCAAATGAAATATTAACTGTGAGGAGTGCCAATATCCTCTTACATATGTCGCACTCAGTGCTTTTTCAGTTCTTTCAGTATTTATCGTGTTTGTCTTGTAGTCTCCCAGGACTTCTGTATGCATAGCATTCAGTGATAGGGGAGTGAGGTAGCTTAGTTGATCTTGAGATAGGAGATTACTTAAAACAAAGATTTTTTTTTTATTTTTTTTTTATGTGGAAGCTTGTATTTGGTAAGAAGATTTTGTTTTAAATTGAAACAGAAGCCCAGCAGAAGACTGTTAAAATGCCCCTTTTCTTTTTACTTAAGTTTATGTATCTTGGTGACTAATTTGGCAAAATAAGCCACTTTCTAGTTTTCCTGGTTATTGGCATTGTCTTAGGTTGGCAAGTTATGTGACACAGCACCGTCATTAATTTTATTTGGTAGTAAAAAGACAAACATTCCAGAGCTTAACTATTTGGATGACAATGGCTTAGCAAGATATCTGAAGCTTAATTGTAAGATGGAGTAAATATCATGATTTTCCATAATACTTCCATTTGTGGTTTTGGCCATATTAGGAGAAAACAAACTCAAGTTATGGTTAGAGCTGGCTAAAACAAAGGGGTTTTGTTCCTAAGGAAAATGGGATGTAAAATTGGTTTTAGTTTGACCCCATCTATACCCAAATATCTTTACTTCTTTCTTGCAAACCAATTATTCCACGCTTGAACCATCAGGGAAAGGTATCTAGCTGAATGTGTCTCTGCCAGACAGCTGCAGCATCTGACAAAAGTTTAGGACTTCCTGGCTCCAAAAAAGTTATCAAAAAAAGTCATCACTATACCAATTCTCAGGACTGACAGATCTAGGGCTGAAGTCCACCTTATGAAGCATGTCACAGCTCTGTGGTGTACAGAGCTGTGTGCTGGAGGTGAGTTTCTGCGGGGGTCCCAGTTCCCCTTTGCACTCATGGAAGCTTGCATCTTTGGGAGACATCACCCACCACACTCCAGCCCCTTCAGCAAATGGAAGTTGTTGTAGGGGTGGACTTCGGCAGCTGCTCAACACTCCTTTCAATCCCATTTTCTAATATTCTGAGGTCATTACTGTTTCACCATGTTTTTGCTAAAATACTTGCATGCTGTTTGCTTGTTACTATGCTGTTTTTTTGTTTGTTTGTTTGTTTTGTGTTTGTTTGTTTGTTTTTGTGGAATTTCTGTACAAAGGAATTTTCCACATTTAATTACTTCTTCTGTTTGTGTGACATTACTACAACATTATTAGGTTCTTTATTTTGAACAGCAAATTAACTTTTTGAAATAACCAACTTTATTACATTGTGATCTAATTTTTATTCCATTTTGCATTATTTTGTCCACAAAAGCATGATTTTATAAGAAAACTATTAACATTCCATCTTAGGCTATCCTGTATCAACTTTCATAGAATCATAGAATTTTCCTTTGCGAAAGATAAGGTACAAAACAATGAAAAGATTAGCAGTTGTTTTGCACAGGTAAGTGACTACTTAGTAAAGTGGTTTAACAAGTTGCCGGCCTAAGCACAGGTGATTTACTTTAGAATGGTTTTAATTTGTTGCTCTTAACTGTGCACAAGAATTTAATGTAATGCTGAGTTGAATCACCTTTTTTTTTTTTTTTTTTTTTTTTTCCTGCTCTGTCTTCTAGCTTTTTCTTTTTGTGGTCTGGAACTTTGAGCTCTACATGATACCACTGGCTTTGTTGTTGCTGTTGGCATGGAACTACTTCTTGATCATATCGGGGAAAGATAACAGGCAACATGATACAGTAAGTCTTCTCTACTTCAAGCACATACATGTCCTTTTCTTTTCTTTTTCTTTTTTCTAACTAGATAAAACTTTGTTTTTAAATATGACATCTTTTCGAAAACGTTTCAGTTTGGAAAACTCAATGGAGAGTTTCCCCACCTGCAATTTAATTTTTCTCCAGCTGGCCAATGAATATGCCCATTTTTGTTGAAAATGTCTTTTAAAAATATAGAACATGTACTATCCTCAGAATAGGGTTTGTGTGGGAGCAGAGATGAGAGGCTTATAGGTCAGGAGAAGCCAAATTCTTTGAAAATGGTTGTGTGAGACTGTGTCCTTATGTTGCATTTTTTCTTTCACATACTGAAGTTAAAGGTTAAAATGATTCCAAATTGTTAACACTTTCAGAATGTATTACATTTTATTGGATTTCACAGTTTATCATTTGTATGTTACCATTCATTGAGCTTAGTAAAAGCATTTTATTCTCTTCATCTAATCCTATTATTTAATTAAATGCATCTACCTGAGATGTAAAGTAGCAAACATTTTACTAATAACTGATAATAATTTATTAAAAAAAAAAAAAAAAAAAAAAGCATAATTCAGATTTTCAGGAGCACATATCAAAAGTCGAAGTTGTTTTCTGTGCAGTGCAAATTTTGTAGTATCCAGACAGCTTAAGGATTTTGCCGAGCTTTATCAATTTAATATTCATTTCAGTACTTACTCCCTAAAAGCAGTGTGCTGTCCAGGACACTACAATATGTATGGATAGCTAGATGGACAAGAAAAAAAAAGAAAGGGTTGTGTAATTGGTCTTAGAGGACAGTGCTTAATTAGTTGTACTCTATCTGGAGGTTGGTAACACGTGGAGTACCACAACATACAAGGACCTGTCCCATTTGTCATTGTCTTCAGTGACCTATAGGAGGTGACAGACTGCACTCCCATCAAGTTTTTGGGTGACACCAGGGCGGTGAGACCAGTTGATACACCAGATGTGCCAGTCAAAGAGACCTAGGCGTGCTGGTGGAATGACCAATAGCTACCCCATGAAATTCAAGAAGGAAAAATGTGAAGTCTTGCTCTTTGGGTGGAATAATACCTTGACATGGTACAGAATGGAGACTGATTGTCTGGGAAGCAGCTCTCCTGAGCTGGACCTGTGTGTCTCAGTAGACAGCAAAGTAAGCATGAGCCAGCGCCATGACCTGGTGGCAAAAAGGGACACCAGCATCATGGGCTGCATTAACAGGAGCACAGCCAGTGGACTGAAGGAGCAATTAACCTCCGCTGCACAGCACTTGCTGGGCTGCGTCTGGAATACTGGCCACTTTTGGACACCCCAGTTCAAGAAAGATGATTAATGCGAGTGAGTTCACTGGAGGGCTAGCAAGATGGTGAGGGTATTTAAGCACTCACCGTAAGGAGAAGCGGAGAGAAGTGGGCTCAGGGGTTGCAGGTGACCCAAACAGCTGCCTTCCAGTACCTACAAGGAGGATATCAAGAAGTTGGAGCTAGGTATTTCACACTGATATATGGTTGGGAGAGCAAGAGGCATACATTGAAACAAACAAAAAATATCTTTTTTTGCCATGAGGATAGTTAAGCAGTGGAAGAGGTTACCCAGGGAGGCAGTGCTGTCTCTGTTGGGAGTTTTCAGGTCCTGACAGGCTAAAGCTGTGAGCAACTTGATCTGACCTCACGGTCAACCTTGCTTTGGCCTGGAGGTTGGATTAAACACTTTTTCAGGTTCCTTCCAGCCTTAACAATCCTATGACCTTAATGTGACCAGAAGAACTGATCCAGCCCCAATCTTGGCACTGATATTACCTGTTTGCATCAGTAAGACTGTTAGACTTCAAAGGGTCATCTAAAATTAAAGGTGGGGAGAGATATGATAGAGATACTCACTAATCCCGAAGATTGTTACAAGTATAGAAAAAGCCTAAGATCAAGATTTAAGAGATGCATTTCGTAAATCACAGCCCTTAGTCTCCTGCTGCCTTTAATGCTTAAAGCTTCTCAACCTGTAGATTTTATGAGTAACTGAAATCCCTTGTGAAAGGAGAGATTTGCTTGTAAGCTGCAATACACTTAATTTCTCTCTGAAATAACACCTACCTGTGAAGATTAATTGGGTCACGTAACTTTGCCACCAAAATAATGAAGTTATTGATGGGCTCTGTTCAGGACACCAAGTGATGCTCTGAAAATGTTCCTCTCGCTGAGACTGCTTCAGACCAAGCCACACAGTTCATGTTAACCAGTCAATTTCTTCCTAAACATTTCATATTTGTGCTATTAATTACTACTTTTTATTTATTACAAGTAAGGTGGGACCTCATTTTTAATGAATTGAGCTTGGTTATCATCATGGTGAGCATCTGTCTTCTATGAAGTGATCTACTGACTTACTGAATGTCTTTCTAATTAACTCACAAATCTTCAGTAATATCGCAAGCCCTTAGCTCAGGTCATTAGCACAGTATCATTAGATTAGGAGTCATTTAAATATTTCTGGTTTCCTATGCAGAGTGTAAATATTAACTAAATTAATTAAGCAGTGTTTCCTAGTGGCTAGAGGATGCTTCGGGATTCAGATGATCTGGCTTCTGTTTCCAGGTCTCCAGAGATTTTTTGTGTGCCTCAGTGAAAACAATGACTACTTATCTTAGAAATATTATCTGTCTTTAGAAGTTACTTTGGAATCCTCAAGTTAATGATAATGCAAAAAGATAAATGTATTTGCTGTTTCTATCTTACTGAATTAACACCAGAGAAGTGTAATTAAATATTGTTTGTATATTATACTTTTGGGCCTTGAAAAGGAGCTCAGAAGAATTCTTTCCCATTGTAGCATCCCTACAAAAACAATTATCAATTGTCTCATCAATGCAGGTATTAGAGACTGCACTTCACTGGAGATCAATGAAATAATTCGCTAAGTTTCTGTCCACATCTGAGTGTTAGTATGATTATTCTGCCACTTACTGCAATTCCAACAAGTTCAATACGCAAATACCTTCTTGAATTAATTGTGCAATGAAGATGGTGCAAGGTGGAGCCCCAGGTGTATCCACCGGTAGAATATAAGTCTATTGGAAAGTCCAGTGGAGAGGTGAAGCTGCATAGTTGGTATTTTTGCTTTCATGGATTTTTCATGCCTTTCTTTGCATGACTGATCATCACTGTTGTTTTAATCAAATGCTGGCACAAACTTCAGGAAAAGCATTGGATTACATATCACTTATACATTTAGGTCAAAATTAGTTGTGTTTCTGAAAGGCAAGCTTTCATCAAATACAAACTCTTGCATTAAATGCTGGGGTAACTGGAGAGGTTTCATGACCTCACAGAAGGAAGTGTAAGAGTCAGCTATATGTAGATTTAGTGGACAGTTCTCTGAGTGAGTGTGAGAATTCAGGACTGATTTAAAACGAATGAACGTTTGGTGTTAAGTTGTGTGGCAGGAACTAAAAATCAGAGAATAAATATTTCCTCTGAGTATTAAACACGGAAAAATCACTAGGAAGGCATTCTTAATGCTTTCCTCTGAATTTTGCAGTAACGTTTTTGCCTGAAGCTTATCTAACTTCTGTCCCCAAGGATATTTCTTGATTTAAGGAAATACCATCCATATTCTTGCACTTCCTTATAGTCATACTCCTAAGTATCTGACCTCATGAAATAATTTATTTTTAGCATGACTGCAGTTCTGATCTTAAACAATCCCTACGGAAACACAAGATGAGAACTGAGTGGATCTTACTGCTTTCTGTGTGTGCTGTATTTATTTATTTATTTCTTCCCAGTGTCTTTTTCACATCCTCTGAGGGAGAGGAGAGGTATCAACTGCTGCCACTTTCCCATCCCTGCTGCCCGCTGCTCCTTGTCATCTGTGCTGTGGGAAGCAGCCCTTCCTGTCAGCTGCTGATGAAGTGCGGCCGTTACATATTGCTAGCCCTGTGCGTGTTACAGGTACAGGGTAGCCAAGCATGGCACAGTGACAGACTGCCTAGGCTGCTCAGGGAGAACAAGGGTAGAGGGAGAGCAAAGGACTGGATTATTCCTCAGACACCTTAATTCTCTGGGAAACCCAAATAGCTTTGCAACAGATGAGCAACCAGATAAGTTCATCCTCCACACGGCTGTAATTGAAAGACTTACATCCAAACTAGCAGAGGGCATGCTGTGGTTTAAAGCTTCTCTTCATTCATTTTTAGAAACTGCTAAATATTTTGATGTTTTCAGATACACTGTACAAAAAAAAAAATCTCTCCTTTCTAGATCACTGAGAAGAGCAGCATTGCTGTCTGGGACCTTATTTTTTCCAGTTTTATTTTTAAGCAATAGTGGTAGTTATTAGAACTTCGTGAAGCTGGTGGTAAAAAAAAATGTTTTCTGATATTCTAATTCAGGCACTGTTCTGATTATCTGTTGGAGCTACCTAACTTAAGGAGTGGTCAGATAATTCCTCAAAGTGATTAAAATTGTTCCCACTCTCCAGCTGCTCTTGTCCCCTTCCCTGCGATGAAGTAGTTGATTGTGCAGTTGGAACACGTATTGCAAATGAAGCCTGGTTTGCATAAGTTACCAATTAAAAAGTTTGGTATTTTTTTCAGTTAGGACAAACTGTGGCAGTTTCTCAGCCGTTGGGCAGACATGTTGGATCTGTTCTGATGACACTCCAAGCTCCTTTTTTTCCTTCACTAAGTAGGTTGTGTGGAGCCCAGGTGGTTTTCCCTTTGATTGTGCCATAAACAAAGGGCTGCAGGAGGTGTCCAGATCTTGCAGGCCAACATCCAACTGCACAGGCATTGCCAACAACAGAGACTTGGTTTTCATAACCAAAGGTCCTCTTTGAGGACTTTGAGACAAGATCCACGTCACCAAGTTGGGCAAAACCACTTTTCCCAGAAGGTGGCCTACCTGGTGAGGAGAGCATTAAACTTGAAATGATGGGGAAAGGTGCAGTTGCATGCATGCAAGATCACAGAGACATGGTGGGACAGACCTCACAACTGGCATGCAGTGGATGGATGCTGGCTATGTAGTCATGACAGGCCGAGAACTTGAGTTCAGCAAAGGGAAGACGAAGAAATTGGAGGAGGAGCTGAGAGAGCCTGTTCAGCCTAGAGAAGAGGACACCCAAAGGGATCTTAACAATGTGGATAAGTCCCTGATGGGTGGGAAAGAAGGATCCAGGTTCTTCTCAGTAGTGCCCAGTGACAGAACTGGAGTCAGTGGTAACAAATTGAAATACAATATTCTGTCTGAGCACAAGAAAAACACTTTTATTATAAGAGTAGTCAAACACTGGACCAGGTTGCCCAGAGAGGTTGTGGAATATTCGTCTTTGGAGGTACCCTTGGACATTGTCCTGGGCAACCTGCTCTTAGGTGGCCCTGCTTGAGTAAGGAAGTTAGACTAGATGACTTCAAGAGGTCCTTGCTGACCTCATCCATTCTATGATTCTCTGACTGATGTTGCTAATCCTGCTTTCCTTTTGGTCTATTATTTGTTAGTTTGTTTGTTGTTTTTTTTTTTTTTTTTTCCTAAGCAATTTAAAATTTAATAAGAATAATGCACATGCCTGGAGTTACCTATGAATGTTCTTCTGCCATATACACCCCTATGGAGAAGAGGTTTAATCACTTCAGTTCACATCCTGCATTTATAGTTAATACTTAGAGCCTTAAAGGAAATATTAAACAGCTAATTTCCTCTTGAAGTTTCAAGTTGCACATGTCATTGCATAGAAAATGATGGTGAGCAGCTGGGAGTTAATGTGCCATACACAAATTCTTATGAATCTGTATAATAGAGTATATACACATATTATTAATCTTGTAAGAGTGATATAAAATGGTACAATACATCTTTTAATTTCACTGGAGATTTTTTGCGAAATAGGCTTTGATGACTTATGTTGCCAGAGTATATGTTTCTATTAAAAGTTAAAGATGTACTCATTTAGGATGAAATTTTTAAAATGGAAGAAAAATAACTTCTGTAAAAGATAACATTTCATTTTGTAATTTTGACCAGTTTGTGTGGGTTCTTTTGATATAGTCCTCCAAAGTGATAGCAAGAGGATTTTTCTCTGATCCTAAATAGAGTTTACAGGATATGTGGGTTTTATATGGTAATTTATTTTAAGGTAATGATCTATACTCTGATTTTATTTATTTGTTTATTTATTTATTTATTGTGAGTGTTCTGGAAATTACCACATGAAGAAAAACAAAAGGTGGAAATGGGAAGAAGGATGCTTATATCCATCTCATTGGATTCCCTCTTTTCACACGAAAGAGTGATGAGGGTGGATGAGCTTGAGTTAGTAGTGTCGCAATCAGTTCAGCTACAGATAGAACAGCTTTTCTGAGTAGAATCCAAATCATTTTGTCATGGGGACAAGTCAGCAGTGGGCCAGAGCCTCTGGTGTATTTGAGGCTACTCCTGTTTGGCCAGAGAGCAGTACTTTGCTACACAAACAAACCCCACCAGGAAAGGGCCTGACTCCAGGCACCTGTTCCCTGCTGGCAGGAAAGCTGTTACCACAAGCAAATAATGAGGTAGTGACTTGCTTTTTCTGCATTTCCACACATTATGGTCTTAAAGTGTGAAATAACAACTCCATAAAGCTCTTAGTTTGACAGGATTTCTGCAGACTAATGGAGGACAAACACAAAGTGCTTCAGATCCATTGCACATGCAGTATCGAGGTCTTTGTGCTTGAAGTCCATCGCCTTCTCTGTTGGGGAGTCAGCAGAGATTTCTGGCTGAGGACTAAATTTTTGCTATGAATTTGTGGCAAAGATAAACGTTATTGTCCCTGTATGCTAGCTAGCTTGCATTCGGAAGATGTCATTTACACAAGATGATACGAAAGAGGGCCGTCAGGTTAGCAATTACATCTTGGCTTCTAGTTTTGACTCTACTTTGCTGAGAAGTTTTGCCTCCAATATGATAGCAACAGCAGCAGCCACAAAATCTGCAGAGCTTGAGTGCTGGTGGATGATGCACAGAAAAATTATCTGTGCAAAACTAGTTTAAGTCATTGACACCTCTAGTAGGAAAAACAGTTGTTTTTCTGAAATGGTTTTCAACATTATGCAGAAGGGGTTTCACCTTATGTTTGCTAACTGCTGCTAACTAGCCAAATGTACTCTGTACCTGGAAATAGAAAGTGACACTCGATCTGTTTCTGCTTGAGGCAGATGGCAATCAGCACATCGCTCTGAGCAGTGCTGCGATGTCCACGAGTCTTTCTTAAACCAAGCAGCCTCCCTTACCATTGCCAAATTAATCGGAACTGCAAACCTGCTCTCCGTTTGCTACTGTCACTAAAAGAAGTTAGAAAGGTTTTTGTAAATAGGTCATCATCTGCCTGTGTGTGCAGCCTGGATGCTATCAGAGCACAAAGACCACAAGCAACACGTGCCTGAATATTAAGTAGTCTGCTGTCTTCATGCAGCTGTTTGTTCTTTCTATATGATCCATATAGTCAGGGAGGAAAAAGAAACGATAGCCCCACTATGGGACAGAGGCTTTTTTAATAAATCAGAAAAGAAACATGAAAATGTCAGCTTAATCAAGCATTTAAATTTTATTAATCAAGCCTAATTTTTATGAGTGCAAATAATCGCTGAAGCTGGACAAATTTGCTCTAGATTGCATCAGAAACATAATTTTAATATTTAATGGCCTGCTGAATTTAAATGGAGAATTATCTTTATGAAACATGCTCTTCATAATTTGCCATTAAATGAGAAATGAACAAATCAACATAAATCTTACATAAAGGTTATTTAACTAAATGTTGGTACTATAAATATTTTAAATGCATTATGCACTAATTTAACAGTCACAGAGTACACTATATAAAGATATAAGTTGGGCAGGAAGCATTTCTCTCCTGCAGCATAATAGAATGTAATACTGCAGTTGGCTGTCTGTGCTACAGTTAAACGAGACTGTCCACACTGCAAGTGTAATCCTTGCACCAGAGGTTTTCATAAAATATTAGAGTATGAAGTAACCCCTTGCTAAAACTTTACATGGCTGTTCACATACCAGTACCATTTACAAAAAACAAACACACTACAGAATTGGAATATTTTGGCTGCCTTTGGTCACTTCAAGACAAAACACCAAAATCTAGCCCAGCATTTAAAAAATGTAAAATTTAAAAAAAAATATTTAAAAAAATATATATATGTATATGTATATATATATATTTTTCTTCCAGTCATAAATCAGTCATCTGTTAATTTAAATTTTGCCACACTTTTTCAATTATAACCTTGCAATATTATTGGCATCTAAGAGAAAATTGAAGTTCACTGCACATAGATGCATTTTTTCTATGAGACTGTTTTAATGATTTTTTTTTTGCATTTGCATCAAGATTTACATGGCAACAAGACTGACTTGACAACTTATAGCAGCTATTATAAACAATCAATATTTTATAAACTTAAGATCAGTTTAGTTTGCATTGAAATTTCCCATAGTCATGTGAATTTTTTATTTAGCTTCAGTTTGTTTCCATTTTCCTTAGGAACATTCTAGTTCAGTTTAGACTTTAATAACTTTGGAACTATAGTACAGTGCTAATATATTAATCCAAATGTATCACTATCTGTTTTTGTTGTTTGTTTGTTTTTTTTTGATTTTACTGAAATTGCATTAATATATGTATTATATACATTGTCACATAAAATTAATAACAGATTTTTTTCCTACTGAAAAGCTTCTCAGCTCAAAATTATAATGTAATAGATTGTGTAACACTCGCAAGCTTAGATTTATGTGGATAAACACAGTTTTGTAAGAGTAGGATATCTGGTGCTACTACAATCCTAAAATTACTTGAAGAGAATTAGTAACAATTAGAAGCACCATTCATACTGTTATTAATACAATAAGCTATTTTATTATGGAGAACTCTCAGAAAATTTTGTGAAGCTGCTTTTTAGTAGTCCTGTATAGCAAATGTATTGTTGATATTTAGCCATGCAGAGAATGGTTTGCTTTTTTGTTTGTTTTGCTCAGCTGAAAATGAAGCATTCTAAAACCAGAAATATGACATTTTCAAGTGCACAGTACATGTTGAAGCCTTTAGATGGAGACATACTTCAAATAAACGCCTAATATTCAGTTCACAGTGTATTGTGTAAATACTAGAAAGAGCTAAAATAGGGAACCAAATATTGGAAAAAAAAATAGAGAGAAGACAGCCTTCTACTTATGCCATTTTGTATAAAAAAATGACATATTCTTAACTATTTTAGCAACTGAATATTGAGGACATATAAAGCTGACAGCAGGAGAAAGGTTACATGTTCTTATAAACTGTATTTACTACTTATGCATGTTGCCAAGAAATTTATTATACTACAAATAAAAATTCTGTTGTTGACATTACAGAACTACATGTAATCAGTAGCATGCATCAAAAAGCATCTGATAGCCATATTAAAGTCTCATTTCCTATTAAGAATCAGACTAAATTACAACATGAGCACTTCCCAGAATAAGCTAACAAAATGCATTCTGTAAGAAGAAGTAATTGTATTTGAGTGTCTCTGTAAAAGTCAGGAAGTATTTTAGCAGCAAAGTACTAATGCTTTTCTTTTTAGTCTGCTGTCTTCTGTACTGCAATATATTCAACCTTACTGGCAAGCTTATCACACTAATTATTATTACATCTAGTGGTTCAGTTATCTTGATGATTACTGCAGATGAAATACCCCAAGGTCAAAACATTAATAGTATAAATCAGGATCGGTTGTATTCCAGATATACTACAGTACTAAATCAGAATCTGTTAATTTGATTTTTATTTTTCTTATAAATGCAGTATGAAAAGGTAGACATTTTAATTAAGCTGTATCTCTTGCAAAGTTTCTCCTTAACAATTCAGTGAAAGTAGCAGACATCATGTTGTGAAAATGACTACAAAAACACAGCTACAGTGGGCTTACTGGTGATGAATGCCTTTGCTTCAACTTTGAAATTACCTGAAAAAGCCTAAATGATTTTACACATCATTGTTAATCCATACACATTGCATAATTTTATCTTGCATTTTACACACAAACACCGTGAATTGAGTGACAGGCAAACGTACTGTGATTCTGTATAATACAGTCTACATCTAGACAATATGTGTTACATGAAATCCAAACTGTCCTGAGCAGTACAATTTGTGTATCTAAAATGTATTTAATTCTGAACCAAATCTCATTCGCTTATATTTTGTCTTCTGAAAGTACTTTCTTCGGTACCTTTACGTGAAAGTCAAAATGTCTGCAGATATTTTGACACTGTAGCATATGATACAGCATAAATTGTTTTCTTTTGTTTTTCACTTAAGACCACCTATGTTTGAAGGCCTAAACCAAGTAAGACACAAGCAAATCTGGAGAAACACTAATGCTATGGATTGTTGTGTACGTCACATCAAAAAAAAAAAAAAAGCTACTAAGGTAACAGACATTAGGCAAACCTGCAATCTGGTACTGCAAGTATCTCATACTAATATCATATAAAGTCATCAAAGTTTCTTCTGTGTGGGTGTTTCTGTTGGATTTGCCAAAGAAATTAGAACAAAAGATAATTCATTAAGTAACCTGCGGTGTGCATGTTTTGTGTGAGAAACAGCAGGCTGACACTAAGAAAGAAGGGCATTTAAAAGTGGTGTTAAGTTTCAATGTGCCATTTTTCCATGAAGCACTTAGATTCAGGACGAATTGTAAAGTTCTCTACAATCACTGATTTTTAATTGAAGATACTTGTAAATAATTACAATTTATAGCATACTTTGCAGGCGTTGATATTAGAAGTTGCAATTAAATATTTTTTCAGAAGTCCTATACTGGTTTTAGATCACTAGATCATTTTTGGAATAAATGCGTCTTGCAATTAACTAACTTACTAAGAAAACAGCATTCTAGTCCACAAGTATTTGGGCTTTGTCTATGATGCAAATACAGTGGTTGTGCTTTCTGCTGGTAATCTTGCTTGACCTAGCTACACATAGATGCTGCTTTGACAGAACAAGCGCTTCAATAATCTTGTATGAATTATGAATTGCACAATATTTATAGACAAAGTTCTTTTGCCTCAAAGAGGGTAGGAATGGGTCAGTAGCAATGTCAGTGTGTGGTAATTAGTCTGTATGCTCTTCCCGATTAATACATTTTTAACAGGGCTATTTTGCACAGAAAGGATCTTATTTTGCAACACTTAAACAACATCTGCTTACTGTTTAGCTGTGAAGTAGCTGACATGCCATATTTGAGGATGTCTACATGTGTTTTTTAAAATGTCATTTGTATTAGTATTACATTCAAGGAACAGTACCAAGAATCAGGTTCTTTCAAGACCTTCTACCAGTATGCGGCATATAAGTCTGTGACAAGTGACATTACAGAAGGTCATGTCACTTTTAACTGCTTGCATTAGATCTTTCTGATTTCCCCAGTGCCCTTCCTTTGTTTGATTAATACTACTTGATTTCAAGCAAGCTATCGGAAGGCATAATTTAGAGTGAGTGTTCTAGGGGCAATCTAAGATTTTTGCCATAGAACTTTTAATAAAATAACTCTAATGTTTCATTTTATCTTCATATGCTTTTTCCTGTTCTCCCTCTCTCTCCCTCTACCTCTTTTTCCTTCTCCTCCCTCTCTCCATTATATCTCCCTAAGGTATAATGGTTGACATAGAGATTTGAATAACTACTATGTTGCTTCAAACCCAAGCAGCACATACGCGCTTTATTTGAATAGCAACGAAGCACTATCAGAGGGAAAAAAAAATCCAAAATGGATTTTTTTTTCTACAGTATTCTTAGTACGATGTTAAACTGAAATCTGTTGCTGAGATTCACTGAACATATCTTGAAAAGCCTTACTGTGTTCTGCAAAAATAGGTTGTACTTCAGTATACAGCTTGTGTTAGGCTTCAGCATACCAATTATTCATATATCATACAATTATGAAGAATCTGTTTTCCTTGTTTTAATTTCTGTCAAAGTTCTGAAAACACTCGAATTTGGTGCTGTAATAAATTGTATTATTGTGTCCATATTGTCTGAACATTTATGGTATTTTTAACTCTTCCTTTTGAATTTCAAGTGAAGTGAGGATGTGGACTATGCTTCATATTCTTTAAAGAATAATTCCTGCATCTTGGGCATGTGAACACTTTTACTACATTTTATTTTGCTACAGTAATTGAATTCTGTTTCCTTTCCAGACAATTCAGTATTCTAAAGCTCAATGTAATTGATGGTATGACTAACCTAGAACAAGAGCACAGATTGGTAGTGGCTTTTGAATTAAAAAATGGAATGGAGGAGCTGGAAATCTGGGATCAGGGGATTTCAAAGGACTTTTTATGTCCTTTGAACAAGCTAACATTTTGCTACTCTATAGAAGCTTGTAAAGTAGTTTGAGATCATTAGATGAGGAAGAAAAAAAAAAAAAAAAAAAAGTGAATTTGAAGTATTATTATCCAGATAATTTAGAATGGGTATTGTCATGTAAGTGATTTCAGTGAGGTGCCATCATTTGCAACAATTTTAGAGGTTTCCAATTCAGCTAATTGTCTCCAAGCTAACTTTAGCACTAAAGTGAGATAGGCATTCCACTGTTCAATCCTGTCAAGACAAGGAATTTCTGGATGTACATAAAAGAGATCTTTAAGTGTCTGGGGAATATTAATGTTGAAAAGTAAGAGACCTAGTGAGTTTAGTCAGCTCCAGGCGTAGTCAGTATCTGAGTCAACAGATTTAGGTTTATACCTTGGGCTTTAGTCACCTAATGATGTAATTACAGACCTTTTTTGTGTGTGACAAAACTGATTTAAGAGGGTTTCCATCTCATTGCAGCCCTTAACAGCTTGTTTTCATCCTCTCCTCAGTTCACCAATTCCTCTGTAGAGCTGATGCAAGCAATTCTGGAGCTGCTCTATAAACTGCACTAAAACCATCCACATAAGAAGTCTTAGGGTGAATTTTCTTTAAGAACTGGATCATTCCAATGATGTAGTTACAGCTGAGCTCCACAAGCACTTGGAACAGTGTAGGGAAGATAAGAGTGAGCTGCCCTGAGAGGAACAAGTAGTTGACGCAGGTTCGTGAGAAATTGAAGCTGTCATTGCTTCCACAGAAAGGTCTATGAAACTGTGTCCTCAGGCACCGCCAAGTTGGATCCATAAAATGGAACACTGAACTAAGCAGGAGCTAACAAGCATTACAAAAATACATTTTCAACCCTTCCATCTCTCCATGCTAAAGGGTTCAACTAGCCTATCACCATCTTGAACATTTTGGTCCTTGTCTCTGATCCTCCCTCTTTAAGAAATAGAGCAGAGCTGACCCAGAGGGGGAGCAGAGGAGAGCATGGTGGTGGTGGTGTGGGGGGGGGGAAATTCCTTTTCACAGCAAGTGTCTGAAGCCTAGGTGTGGTTCCTCTGGCCTTTGTGTGTTCTCATCTGCCTCTGCCTTTCTGTGAAGGCTGGCCTCAGGTCAGAGGCTGCAGACAATCCAGCCCGTTAGGCCCTTCCTGTTGAAACTGCTCTGCTTTGCAGGAAAAAAAAATAAAAAATAGAAGAGGGGTTGTTCATTAGTTACTCAGGTTATATTACTTACATGTGCCATTGGACATGCTTACTCTTTACTTGTCTCTGTGTTTCTAGTACTGCTTTTGATTCTAAGCTCCAGAACACAGTAACCAGTAGATATAACTGGGGGCTCCTCCAAAATCCCACAGATGTTATTAGAAGTGGTTTGGAAATGGATTCAAACAAGGATGAGCATCTGAAATTGGAAATATGACCTGTGTAGCTGATGTAGGCAGAGTACTTTGCTGTGGGTGCATGTTGTATCAATGTTATGTGTTGTTTACATTTTGCCTAGGCCATTGGAGCATTATTAACTGGGATCTTCTTGATGTTTGAGCTAACCCATTCCAGAATTTCGCCCTTGAATCATGTTAAAGTCCTTCAGTTCTTAGACATGGATTTCAAGCAGATGTGTTTGGGGACTAATGTTTGTTGCAGCTGTGTTTGGGGACTAATGCTGAGGTTATAATTTGAATGTGTTATCCTAAATGACAAGTACACTTAAGCCATTTGTGACTTCAGCTATATAACAAAGGAAACTATCACTTCATATGGTGGCAACTCCATAACATAGGCCAAAGTACTAATGTTTCATACTAATGTGTTTTTTTCCTTCTCTTGACCTTTTTTTCTGCATGTTTTATAATGCATAGTACATGGTTTTTGTTAGGCATCTATATGACACTGGGCTAGGTGGATCTTTGCTGAGCTTCGTTATGGCTGCTCTTACAGTACAATAAGTATTTACTTATAAATAACAATATAAGTTGCCACATCTTTCCTCATATAAGTGGGTACCAGTTTATTTCCATTCTGTCAACAGAGAATTTTCTCCCATCAGGTAGGCTGAAGAGTTAATCACAGTGTTATGAGAGAGGGATTCGTGACTTCATATCATAGAATCATAGAATGGGTTGGGTTGGGTTTTGAGACAGATCCAGCCACAGCCCATGTTCAGAAAGTCATTTCATTGCTCTGTAAACTGGCTTTAATAGTGGTTCATTTAATGCTCATTCTGTGATTAATAAATCATTAATATTTGTAAAATTAATTGAATGAACGTATATATTTCATAGTGTTAGACTGAAAAAATATTTAAATGGAAAAATACATGTGTACATGTGGCAGCTACAGTTAGCAATGAATGTGAGGAAAGTTAGATGCACAGATTGTATAAAATCACTATTAGAAACATAGTGCTAATGCTAATAGAGCATATGGTATGTGTCACTGTTGTAGATCGTAAGAGACAAGCTAATATGAATTTATTCCCAGCTTTTTATTCTTCAAAAATATCTCGATGTATGCTATAAATTTTATTTAAAATGTTACAAGTTTCTCTAGGTAACAGTAAATTTAAAGCAAGAGTGTGTGCGTTCTGTATAGCCACCAGTGGAGCTGACAAAGGATTCCTTTAGTTAAAACTATCACACATTGAATTTTGAACTACCTTTTAAATACTTAAATTGTCAAGCAAGCATTTTGTACAGGAAGGGTTTTCAGTATATAATTCCCTAATGTAGGTCAATTACAGCTATAACACTTTCCAAAATTTGAATCTCTAGATCAAGAGTTTTTTCCTGGTTGTACATTTTCCTTCTGTGCATTTATTTCAAATGTTAATAAAGTTTTCATCTACAAAAGGTTTAGAATTGACAGAACAAAACTCTTCCTTTTTAAATCATGACAACTACTACTGTTTCTGTCTGCAGGTAGTGGAGGACATGCTAGAGGACGAGGAAGAAGAGGATGACAGAGATGACAAGGTAATTATCTTTCCTAGCACTTGGGTACCTGGGGATGGGAGAATTTAGACATGACACTGTTTTTACAGACAGTTAAAAAAGGAGTTGAAGTGTTTTAGTCCAGAAAATTGGACAGAGCTGTTTATCATCCTAACAATGCTACTGTGTGTTGCAGGAAAGGATAGAGGACTATAAATCCTGCTTTTTTTTTTTTTTTTTTTTTTCCTTTCTTGGTCCGGAGCTGGGTCAAATATTTTTTTCTGCCAGGAACAAAAATAATTCAGCTTGTCTGGAACTTGATAGCTCTTGTGAAGATAACTGCAGTGACAACTGTTTTTGAAGGACAAAAATTTGTCCTGTCTTGAGTATTACAAATAGGGCTGCACTTTAGGAGGAAAATGGTGTAAAAATAGCAACTCCATACTGGTTTAAGACGGGATATTGACATCTATAATTTTCAAAGAATTACTTGGTAGAAGAATGGCTGAAATGTTTTGCACTCTGTATGACATTTAAATAATCACAATTCTCATAGGCATCCATTTGATTTGAAGTTGGCGTAGTGGCCCAGCAAGGCAGGAAACTATTGCAGATGATTCGGCTATTGGAGAAAACTGGTTCACTTTGTAGGCTGCTGGTTGGGTTGAGGATTGCAACCACAGTAAATAACAGCTCGTTTCCACATCTTATTGAGCCAAGCTATGGGACTGCTTGGATTGGTTGTCCCCCAGGGAGAAGGAAAAACCGGAGAAAAGAAATTAGAATGACCTTGCACCACTGAAGCAATGGCTAGCGCTGGCAGGACACCTTTCTGGTGAGACAAGTACAGTGCAGATAGTCCTGTTGTTTCTGGTATTTTGATACCAGTGAGATGGTATTTGTGTAAGAAAAGGAAAAAGAAAAGCTAAAAAAATACAGATGATTTTGACCTTCACAGATGTTCACACACTTCTGTTGTAATAATGCAGCAATTTTTTTTTTATTTTTTTATTTTTTTTTTTGTGAGGAGAAAAACAGTGTATCTTAATTTATGCCCTTGACCTTTGTTTCTAGTTGAGATGTACAGTTATATACCACTGTAAGAATTCATATGCTGGCAGCAGCATTTGAAATGTCAGAAAATTCACTGTGATTAGTTAATCCCCTGAATGATTATTTTTCTGCTAGCTAACACCTAAGATCTGAGAGATGATAAAAAAAAGGAGTATTTTCCTCATTCTGTTGCCAGCTCAAACATTTTACAATTGACAGAAAGATATTATGTGAAATTCTTCTATACATCACTTAAATCGTTAGCTACATCATTTCAGAATTGGCAAACACTGTAGTAACAAAACCTTCTTTTACAAAACACATAGGTGATGGTTTTTAACACTAAATGATATGAGCATGCACTTCTGGCAATAAAATATATGATTTATTGCAAAGGTCAGCCATGTAGCTGTGAAGAGCTTGTATTTTAACTCAACATGCTGGCTTTGAATCATCATTTCTCTTCTGATAAACAGTGATCTGCCATCCATTTGAGGCCCTTTTCTCCTGTTTGTTCCTGCTTTATTATTAGAGCTGGTGCAAAAGTATCATCCCAGTAGTACATGTGCTCCTGGATGTTTTAAATAACTGTGATTAGTTCACGAAGAAAAATGCTTGGCTGCTTGTAGTTTAAGTCAGACACTGTAGTTACAACATAGTTGTTTTTGGAGATTGCTAAACAAACTCCTTAAAAAGGGAAGATGAAGGTGGGGGGCAAGCTCCCTCTCCCTGGTACCCCTCACCCAGTTCCGTGGCTGTTAACAGATGCCAGGCAGATGCACCCAGTTAGAAATATCACTCTAGGTTTCAATGTTGTGATCTAATATTTAGCTTTCTCAAATTGACAATAGAATTCATATATTTTTTCTAGATATAGTTACCAATATCAAATAAAAGTAAGAACTAGCATTGCCACATGCATTAAGTGAGCCCCTCTATTGAATATTTAAGAGCTGTCTTTCTGTATAGAGGGTGCTTAGGATTATCTGTATAATTTCAAAGCTGCTTCCATTACTGCAAACATTTTAAATTTTCATAATTGAATATGCTGTTTGAACTGAAAAGAAAATCACGCTTCTTAAAAATATGTGGGCTACCGAGTATATTCAATAGCCCTCAAAGCAGGCATTATTAGGCACTGGGCTGAACTATAAAACATAAGTGCTTCTCTAGGACTGAACTTTTTGTTGTTGGAAGTGCAGTAGGGTGTTTTCTCCTTTGTGGTGCACTCGGACATACTCTGTTTATTACTGCGGGTCCTGTTACATCCTTTTGTCAAAATGGAAGGAGTGCAGTTTCATATTATTCTAATTCACATATGTGTTTTCCTAAAGCTGTGTGCAAAATGAAGTTTTGTGAGAAAACATAGATACATTTTTAACACCAGCTGGTAGTGACCTCTGGCTTTTATTATTTCTCTGTTTTCTCATATGGTAAAATAGAAAAGTCAGGTAAATGGGTCTTCTTATGTGATAAAAGTAAAAAGATTAATAAATGTGCCAAAGCCTCGCTTTAATTGAAACTGAAGCATATGTTGCAAGTATGTAAAATATGTCCCAGATGTTTGACCATGGCTGGTGTCTTTGCTCTCTGTGATTACCACAAGGCAGCTATTAGTCCTGTAACCTTTGGACTTAACGGTAAATGGGGTATTACATGGCACAGAACTGGAGCACCTGTTTTCCATTCAGCAAAGACCCCTGGCAGGCTCTACCTAAGCCTATCCATATGTTTTCATTTAGCAGATTGTTGGGCGATTATGAAAAGTGTCTTTCTTTAGAGCCAGCTTAGATATTAGTCACTTACTTGCAGGGAAAGGGCAACTCCTGGGCTACTTGATGAGATCCGTGTGGGCGCGCACTGATGTAGGTTGTGAGATGCGTGATGGAGGGCTGTGGCCCAACACCCCCATGTTGCAGGGCTACAGAGGTAATAAGTTGAGGATGATAAGGACTCAAATGCATGTATTTAGTTAAAGTAGGGCATTTTATCAAAAGTGGTGTGTGCGTTACTGAGAGGAGTTTGACAAGGTAGATTTACACAACACATTTGCCTCTAATATTCTGGATTATTTTATTTTATTTTATTTTATTTTATTTTATTTTATTTTATTTTATTTTATTTTATTTTATTTTATTTTATTTTATTTTATTTTATTTTATTTTATTTTATTTTATTATTTTACCCTCTGCTGCAATTAAAGTAGACAGGAGTGTCAATTTAAGGTCACAGGATGTTTTTTTTTAACTGGAGAATATAAACTTTCATCTTCAGTTGCAATATGACTAATAAAAAAATGGCAAGTACACTTCTTGCTGTATCAATTGCAAAGCAATGTTTAACAGTTCAATACTTTTTTTTTTTTCTAATTTTGTTTCTTTTCCATGTTACCTATTTAAGAACTGAGATGAGTTTGGCTCAGACGTTTGTCCTTAGTTTAATACTAGTTTTTCAAAGAAATAGCACTGGATTCTGCATCCCATATGTTCTATACTGCTTGCTAAATCTATGCCAGCCAAAGATTTACAGTTTAATCTGATTTCTCTCTCTCTTCATTTTTTGGCTTCCTTCCAAACACTGGCTTACACGCTATCTTAGCAAATAAGGGTCAGTTAAATTACATGAAGTCAAGTTATCAACAAGCTATCAAAAGGGTCTTTGCACAGTTATGTAATGATAATGTAGTGGTCAATATGCATAATCTACGCATGTAATAAAGATTTTAGTTTGTCATTTAAAAAGTCCAGGTACACTTTTCACATAGCTTTATTCTTTGAACAAGTCCCACATAGTTTTCAGATATTTGCAGAGAATTTCAGCTCAGCATTTTGTGGGAAGCACTCAGCATGTCACAGAATTGGGCCAGTGAGTAACGCTACTATCACAGACTGAAGAGGAAGAAGACACACAGTATGAGCCCTATTCTATTTTAATTTTTTTATTAACAGTAACAATATTTTAGTAATACAAAATATTCCAATCATTTGTACTCTTTGATGATTCTCTCTCCAGGCTTTGTTCTTGCAAAGAACAAAATCTATGCAATTCTCATTCAATATTAGTATGTTTCAAGATAACTAAAAGCTCTTATAATAAAGGATAGTTGAATCAAATTAAAACATTTTAAAGCTTTTAATCATTTTTGCCAGAAGGTACCAACTTTGTTTTCAGGCCAAGCCAAGTTTATAACCTGTCTCAGTAGCCTGTCCTGCCTTTTTTTTTTTCCAAGAGTACCTCATGAGGAGGAGAAAAGGTAAACTCAATACAGTGTATACATATATATTCTATAAAAGACAAGCTTGTAATCTATTGTAGTGGAAGTTGATTCCCATAAAACAAATGGTGGGAAAACAAGAAAGAAATAGTCAGTCAGTGGAGTAAAAGGAGGATGTTCCAAAATGTTACTAATAGGCACACAAGTTCAGCTGTAGCTTGATTCCACCATTAGAAAGCTACATTCACCAACATTTAAATATCAGCTGTAAGTAATAAAATTTAAACAGCTTGCATTTAAGCTGTAGCTGCACATGAAACTGTTGTCCCCTAAAAACTTATCTAGGTTATCACTACTTATGAAACAAACCTACAACAGAGTACTCTGGAATAATAAGTAGCTGCAGAAGTCAAGCAGTTGGTTTCACCTCAGTTTAGTTATTCACAGAGGGGTGGTCATAAGGGTCATAAGGTTTACGTACCTACTAGGAGGGGTGAAGGGGCAGACTGCTTCAGCCCAGGAACTGAAACATCAGCTGATGCTGTTTTCTGATCTTTGGATCATCCCAGTCTCAGTCATGGAGCTAATTCTGCCTGGATGGAACTTGCATCACGTGGGCATTTTGCACAGTCACTTCCTTAACCTTTAGTTTCATAATTTCATCCCACTCAGGACTAGGGCACCAAAGGGGCTCTGTGGTCAAAGCAGGCACCTTTGAGAACAGATAACTGAGAGTTTGACCTTGCAGGATCAGGCTTCTTTACCCCAGTGCGGTCAAAATCAGTGTAATAAAACAAATATTAGTGAGATCAGTATCACACTAACATTAGTAAGATCGTTAGTGACATTTGTCTTTAAAGTCTGGCACTTTAAAGGTGTGTGAGGTTGTCTCTGGAGGACTGTGGGTCTATAAACTGTTGAACAAATTACACTCCTCCATGTATATGATTTTTTTCACCTGTGAATAATGTAGTGTGGGTAATGTTCTTCATTTATTAAGTAATCCAAGTATAATTCAATAAATTATTAAATTAAATGAAGAATATGTCTTAATTACGTTAGCTGTTTCTGAATATGACATAATTTTGCCCTACATTTTCCCTCTACCCGTAGTATTATTTCTCAACATAACCAAGCTGAATGACATTGTTTGAGATTAAGCAAAGATCTGTTTTTACCAAGTATTTTGCCAACCTCCTCAAAAAGTGGCTGTATAAAATGATGTGTAGTAAAAGCATCTGTGTGGTCTTCTCAGTGACTCAGGGGAGACGAATGATAAGTGTTAAAGGAAAAGAGCAAAAGCTTTTATTGCTGGGTTCTCACTGAAACCTTCACGTGTATGCAGGTCACTTGGCTCCTCACTTCCAAGGGCGTTCGTTTGTTATGTGGCTTCAGAAGCAGGGACAATGAACTATTTCCCATTCTCTAACATATCTTCTAGATTTTCTTTAATGTAGTTGCACACAGACTCATGAGATCCAGGTTCTGTTTAAGCCACTGTCACATACTGCTTGCAAAAGTAAGCAAGCCCCTCTATCCCCTAACATGAGTATTTGTCAGCCACACAAATATTTCTTTAGGTTTATTTGTAACTTCCCATTTTATCCTTCCAAAGAGCAGCCCAAAACACCTGTTTTAGACATGTTTTTTGGTCTTGTCCTACAGCAAAATGTAGAACCCGTGATACAGAACAGGTTTTCATTCAAGTTGCACAGAAAGCAGAGGTGGCAATGGATAAGGCACAGCTTTGGAAGTCGGATAGAAGAGTGAGGTGGTTTCAGACGTACTAGCATGAGGTTGAGTGAGTGCTGCTTGGACCCAGTACATGAATGTGGTGAGGTGTGAAATGTGAATGTGCACATGAATGTGAATGAAGGAGTGGCAGAAGATGATGTGGGTGAGGACGATGCCCAGTAACGTGGCTCTCTGCAGCAAGTCATGGTCTTGGTTTTCAGCTGAGGTTTGCTGCTGAGGCCAGCAGCACAGCACAACTGAAAGTCTTTCTTTAAAACTATGTAGGTGCTTTTTGCTTAACTGAAATGCTTGTAAGAAAAAGTGCAATGTGAACTACAAGCATTTCACTGGACAGTTATCAGGTATTGCTGTGCTTTATGCAGACTGATACAGGAATAAGGGAAAATAAATTGCAGTTTCTTGCAAACAGCATGTATATATTTTGTGTGCAGCTTGACGTATCAATGTGTCAGTAGATTTTGTATTGGTTAGCTAAGCTAATGTGTGGATCAGTGAAGAATTTGCAGGACAGGCCATCCAGAAAATGTAATCCTGACAAAATGAGGCAGGCACCCATGCCCCAAAGAATTTAAGTGCAAAAGCTGCTCCCAGATGAACGTGGTGTGAAATCAGCATCGGCAATGTGCAGCAGCATCCACAAAGACAGAGTGCACTGTGGCAGAGAGCAATGTCTGCTGCCACTCAGGTTTCATTTGCAGCTCATAAACAGTTAAATTAGGTGTACATAAAGCTTGTGGACAAATACTACATATAATTGCCTTTGTTCTACTTTTTAGTTTTGTAGATATCAATCTTACGCATTTACTGATCGCTACTGTAAAAGAGGCAAAGGTGTGGCAGTTTAGTGCACAATCTAAATGAACTGCTGTGATCATCAACTTCAGAAAAATTCAGATATGCTTCCATTCAGAAAGGGGTAACTTTTTCCATCCATCCCAGCAGATGTTTGTGGACATACAGCTCCTAAGTGACAGAGACTTCAGATATCTAGAGACTTTGCTACGGGCTTTTTGCTACCAGGTACCTTCTGCTACACTGCCCTGCAGTATACTTGCTTTTGGAGAGTTCAAATTATATTTGAATACTTCTGCAGATTCTCCATGGCAGAAAAAGGGTTCTTCCTGTTCTTCCACCCTGCATCCCTTCCTAGTTTCTGCTGGGATAGCAGTTCCATCTTTGCGGATTTGTTTTTGTAGCTCCTTGGTTTTGGTGTCTTTTGGGAACTGGTATATGAAATGCACCACATTTTCTAATGTTCACGCTCCAGAATGATGAAGTTTACAGGCCAATTATTTAAGCACATGAACTTTCCAGTAAAGCAGCATTCTAGATTTCAACTTACAAGTGAAGGGAAGAATGTATTGCTTTTCAGTGTGGAAAAAATACTGTTACTATTCTGTAAAATTTTCTGGAAAAAAATCTGTTACTATCTACCTTCCTGTACCATAGCTAGCAGAGACTTGAAAATAGCCAGGGAGACAGGTGGCTGTAATGTGAAGGATGAGGCTTTCCTAATTTCTGCAAAACTGTATCCCTGTTTGTGGAGGGAGATCTGAGCTGGGGAAGAGGCAGCAGTTTGCCAGCCCTCAGCAGAAATCTGCAGATTTGCTCCATTTGTGAATTCCCTCGTGCATTCCCATAGAGGGAATGAGCCTGCATCCTTCAGGTGGGGCTGGGACCCACCACAGCTGCTCCTGCTCAGTGTGGGCTGCTGCCAGGTCTGGACTGCATTTCCTTTGGGTTCACTGGCTTTTCTGCTGAAAAAGCAGAATGCTGCAGGCACGGACACCACCTGTGAACCTGGTGGGAGCAGCACTGAGTGGAAGAGCCTGCAGCAGGTGGAACAGGCAGAAGGAGATGGGGATGCAGAGGCAAAAAAAAAAACAAAAACAAAAACAAAAACAAAAACAAAGACAAAGATAGAGACAACCTAGGGAATGGATTGGCACCAGGTGGGCAGGGATGCGGTAAGGAGGAGCCCAGGGGGAGCAGGGGCTGGCTGAGCATCCACGAGGGCATGTGCAGAGCTAACCTCAAATCTCATAGGTGTTGGTTTTGGAAGCCAGCTTCACCACCTCAGTAGCACTTTGGATGTGCAGCCTTTGGTGCACCATCTAGATAGAACAGAAAAGTAGAATTTATGGCATATGGAAAAGCAATAAACAGCTCTATTACCACTCTTGCTTAGTATTAAGTGTGGCTTAAGGACTGGGGTGGTATCTGTGTTATCTGTGTGATCAGCAAATGTGTGTTTGACTGGTTTGGGAATAGATGAGGTAATACGATAGGTTAAAATACAGCTGTAGCAGTCTGATAATGCAATGTTTTTTATTGATTGTCTAACTGAGTAACTACACTGGGTATTTGGTTTGCTTGTCACAGTGCTTAATGCCTGGGGTAGTTGAGCAAGTTACTTTTCCACCGAGTTGACCTCAAAGTCCCACAATCTTTCAATAAAACTCCTCAGATTTCACAAGCTGGCAATTCCTTTCCTTTTCTAATGGGCTGTAGTAAAGAAAATGTGTCACCTTTTGCACCATGTAATACTAAATCAGATCAGAATTCATGCACAATTATGTCAGTGGAAATCTAATATTACAGACTTGCTTATCTCAAGATAGCACATGGAAAAATAAACTTGCACAACTGACAGACTTACTTGATTCTACAGATAGGTTATTTGTAAGTAATTGAGCTGAAGAACGTATGTGGATTATTTTTATACATTTCAAAAAGCATATAAGAAAAATGGGTAATAAATATTTATGTATTGTTTCTTTCCTCTTCCTTTTTCTCCTATTTCCTTTCCCTTTTTATCTTTTGTTAGTCTGCTTGAGTGCTAAAGTAACAAAGTCTGGGATGGCAAAAATAGGTTTTATGTTAGCAAACTGTTTTAGTTCTGAAGGGCAACAAGTTTAGAAAAGCAAAATGGACACCACTCATTTATGTAATGTAACAGATACCTAATGGCATCTAAGTAACACAGAGGTCTGAGAAAAAAGCATTCTGTCAAAAAAGTATTGCTTTCTGTTTTTCTTTAACAGTGTGAAGAAGTCAAAACACTGTTGCTAATCTGAAGCTTTCTTGCAATCAGAAATATTTAAGATCAATTGCTCAGTAGATGTGCTTTTTTTTATATTTTACACTAAAAAATGTTGCAGTTCCTCCTACCTCCAGCATACACAGCCATGCTTTGATATCTCTGTAATACATCGTATTAGCTATAATTTAAATTTAAGTATGGAACAGGTCTATTGGTCTTTAATTACTCTTTGGTTGAAATTTTAAATATCAGTAGGGATAGAAGAGATAGGGATACTTCAGAATACCTTCTTTGCTGCTGAGTAAGAGGCTGATTTCTGATTGGATTTTTTTTTTTTTTTTTAACTTTTCAGGGAATTCAAAATATGTGTATATGTGTGGGTGCACCAAAACATCTTCTTGCCTATTCTGTGAAATGCCTGGTCTGCTCTCCTTTCCACTCTCAAAAAACAAATGCTGAATGAATATTTTAGATCAATATGTAGCATATAGTGAAGATCAAGAAACAGTTTACTCAGCTGTTTTCTGAGGTATAGTGTACTCCCATGCATTTTGATAGAGGAATGGTTTGCATAGCAATAGTTGTGGTTTCTGGACAGTCTATTAAAAAGTAAGATTTTGTAGTCTGTTCAGGGAAAGCTTAAAGCTGCATTATCAAAAATTACATTAAATAATATTATAGCCCAAGAGCCAGTTTGTTACTACATAAATTTTAAAAACATTTGTTATCCTGTGTAGTCTTTCTCACCCATCTTCAGGATATATTGATTCACAAGAAAATGTATTCTCTAGCACCATGAGTTTTTTTGAAGTTTTATGCTGAATTTTGAAGTCTTGGTGCATAAACATAGAAATGGCATTTTCTGCAAGTGCTGAAGTTTTCCTTTTCCCCAGTGGAATGTTGTCTCTTTATTTGAAAATGAACTAAAAGTGTTCAGATGACAGCTGCATACTGTCCTTTTGTTGGTTTGCTTTCTAAACTAATACCTGCAAGACCATGGAGAAGAGCTGCAGTGACTTACCAACAGCTGTATTCAAACAAGACTACAGGTGCTTTTCAAAATAATCTGCCCGGAATGTAATTACTGGTGCTTGAGGGAAGAAACAGAAGACACCAAGCAAATGAGGCCACTTTAAGGTATGAAATGCCACTGTTTTGGAGGCATCCTATTGCAGGAGTTGGGAGCTTACATCCATGAAGAGACCGCTGGAAGCTCCTTGTCTTTAAGACTGATTGTTTTTGAAAGGTCTGGCTGGACTAGTGCTGTGTTTTCATCTGATGCTAGTCAGACTTCAGGGACTTTATTCATGGACCATAGTCCCCCAAAGCCTCAGACAAATTCCCACAGAATAACAACCTACCTGCAAATGTTAGTGCACGCACGTTACTCACAAATCTTGGTCATGCAGGGTGGGTTCCAAGCCAGTGGATTCAAGGGCAGCACTTCTTATTGCTGAAGCCCTCACAAAAATGTCAGTGATAAACCTCTTTGCTAGTAATCAAGCTGTGTGAGACAGTGTCTGTTGATTTAAAGAACAGTGCAATCCATTCCTGGGAGCCTGGTGGAAGTTGTAGAGTATTTTGGACTTTCCAAATTGCTATCTCCAAATTGCTATTTTGAAAAGGATCTCAAATGTTGTTTCAGAGAGGCATAACCTGTCCACAGAATTCACAGAATTGAAGGGGTTGGAAGGGACCTCGAAAGATCATCGGGTCCAGCCCCCCTGCCAAAGCAGGTTCCTTACAGCAGGCTGCCCAGGTGGACGTCCAGACGGGCCTTGAATATCTCCAGAGAAGGAGACTCCACAACCTCCCTGGGCAGCCTGTCCCAGTGCTCCGTCACCCTCACCGTGAAGAAGTTCTTTCACATGTTGGTGCGGAACTGCCTGTGATCCATTTTGTGACCATTGCCCCTTGTCCTGTCCCCGCAAACTACTGAAGGGAGGTTGGCCAAATCCCCTTGTCTCCCACACTTAAGGTATTTGTAAACATTGATAAGATCCCCCCTCAGTCTTCTTTTCTTCTGGCTGAACAGACCCAGGTCTCTCAGCCTTTCCTCGTAGGGAAGATGCTCCAGGCCCCGTATCATCTTTGTGGCTCTCTGCTGGACTCTTTCCAGGAGATCCCTGTCTTTTTTGTAGCGGGGAGCCCAGAAAAGGACACAGTACTCCAGGTGAGGCCTGACCAGGGCACAGTAGAGAGGGAGGATCACCTCCCCTGCCCTGCTGGCCACTCTCCTTTTAATGTACCCCAAGATCCCTTTGGCCTTCTTGGCCACCAGGGCACACTGCTGGCTCATGGCCAACCTGTCGTCCACCAGGTCCTTCTCCTTAGAGCTCCTCTCCAGCAGGTCCAGTCTGAAGAAATACCATTTCTTACAACAAATGGTGTAATGTTACAAAAGCATTATAATGCAAGGAAAGGTGCCACATTTTAGAAGATATGATACGTAGCACATAGTCAAATATTTTTCCAGATAACCAAAACAGAACACTTCTGAAAGGTAGACAGTAATTATTGAACTAAATTTGAAGCTAAACCAGATGTTTAGCTTTGGTTTCTGATTGTGGTTTTGTTGTTGGTTGGTTGGTTTGTTCTTATTGTTGGTTAGTTCTTTTTTAATCAACTGCATTGGCTTTTTAAATTAATTTTCCTACCTGTACAATGTTCATAATCTATTCTTAAGAAAGTGATTTTTTTTTTTTTCCTACAAACCCATACCAACCCCTCCTTAATTGAGACATTGGAATATTTATTTTCCCTAGACTTTGTTGGGAAAGGAAAAAGTTTTAATATTGCACTTCCAGATCATTAACAGGTGTTACTGGAAGTACCTCAAATGCATAAGAATGTTTTACAGAGCTTTTTTTTTTGTCTATTCTGATTTTAATAGTGAGACATTAAGAGTATGGTTTCAGATTGTTAGCATTCAGAAGTCTGTACATGTGTCCTGAAATGGAGAGGAGAAAGAAAGGTCTTTCTCTTTTTCTTTCTTTAAATATATCTTCTCCTACCTACATCCTATGCATTGGCTAAGCATAGTGCCAAATCCCGAGGGGATTAAGCCCGTGAATGATGTCATTTGTGAGACATATTAATAGTTCTAGAAAATTACTATTTGACAAGGAACAGGACCATGCAGTAACACTTTAAGAAAATATGGGATGAGTGCATCAGGAGAAAACATACAGGGAAGGCAGGAAAATAAAGAAAAAGGCCGTATACTCCAATGTGTTTCACCTATATAGGCGAGCACAATGACTGAAGAATTTGAGAGCAAATTGTCCGTAGAGCTCTGTATTCAAAGAGCATTTTAAAAATATAGCTATGGTTTGGGAAAATCAAGTGTCTAAGATAATAAGCACACAGCAGCTTGGAATTTATGGCCAACTGAATACAATTCAGTGCATAAGGGATTATTTTTGCCCCACAAATTCACAAAGCAGATTGAAGTTCAGAAAACCTAAGTGATCTTTGTTCACAAATTGTTTCGGTGAAAAAAAAAACAACAGAAACATCCAGTCTGTGTAATTTCATGAGACTTCTTGAAGATCTGAAGTTAAAACAAACCTTAACTGGAAAAAAAAAAATTAGAAAATCTATTAGGACCTTTTTATGGAAAGAAGTAAGGAGAGCAAAAAAGGGACAAATTCATCAGCTAAAAGGCATAATGGGAATAAGAAATTCCAGAACTTGAACAGCAAAGAAGACAATGCCAGGGAGACAATGTATCTGTAGTGCATGAGGAGGGAAATAGAACAAAATGTTTAAAATCTATCTGATATTAGACATCCTTTAAAAATGTTCTCAGCTGTGTAAAACAGAAAAAAATAACAGTTTAAAAGGAAACATGATGCATTTTTAACGACTGATTTGGGGGAATACTTGGAAGTGATGCTTAGACTGGTAAGAGAATTATAAGATCTTCCTGTTCTAATGACATTTCTTTTCCAAAATTCATGGCAAACTAAGAGAGTGCTGAAAGAGTAGAGAGAAGTGCATTATATTTACCGTTTTCAAAACTGAAGAGGGGATTGATCATGACCATTTTTGTTCTCTGTAAATGATAGAAAATACTTAAAGAAAAAGTGTCCAAACTTAAATTTATTCTCGCATTTGCACAAAGAAGCTCAGAGAACTTCATGATGAACCCTTGGGACCACTGACATCAGTGAGCTTCACCTACACTGTTGTGTGCTGCCCACTGTAACATGTTTTTTTTGTTGTTTTTTTTTGTTTTAATTTAAAAGGGTGATTTAGAGATCATGAGATTTACCACATGTTTGCTCTCCTAGTCACCACTATTGGATTATGATAACAATGTGTACTTTCATTTGGAAACGTGATGATTATTTTTGATCAAAATAGTCCTCAAAAACAGTACCAGGATTTGGACATACAGGTTGGCTTCTGTACCCCCTGTCAGTTTCCCAGGAACCTTAAGAGGGTTGGAGGGGTTAGTTTCCACAATCTGATCGTTTAGAAGATATATTCATAAATATTAATGAAGAACATTCAGAAAATGCAATATTATATTTTTCAAAGGTAATAAAAGATAAAACAAAAGAGACTAAAATCAGTAGGATCAAAGAAAAGTAAAGCTCCACGTTCTTATTTCAATATCCTTTTTTTTTTTTTAATTTTTTATTTTATTTTTTAATAAGGGTGTTTACAAGGACAAGGTCTGTAATGGCTTCCCTGGAGTCAAAAAGCATGTGTTTCCTCAAAGACAAAACTAAACAACAGAAATACTGTTGCTGTTATGCTCTACTAATATCCTGCTTTGCTTTCTCCATCATTTATAGAGAGAGGTTAGCACTCCAACACACTTCTGCTACCTTGATATGCAGAGTTATTCCTTCCCTTTGGAGATGCTGAGACCATCCAGTCATCATACCTGTTTTATGGGCCTGGCATGAGATTATAAAGTCAGCAATTTTTGCCAGGTTACATTCTGTTGGTACTTTGAAAGGCTTTTGACTTCCACCGTCTTTATCTTCCTTCTCTCTCCCCTTCTCAATGTACAATTCTTCCTGCACTCAAGGAGGAAATTGGAAGAGTGCTTAGATATGCTAAATTACCTCCAGTATAACCTATATATAATTTGCAGCATTTAGTTATCACTGTTGTTTTACAGATTTAGATCTCTCTTTATACCAGTTAAATGGTGGCTGAGCTTTTTTTAAATGTTTATTGAAAGTAACGTTTGTAATAACAGTATGGAAAAACAGAAGTGTGAATGGGATTGAAACATTCTGTTTCACAGCGTCACAGAGTGGTGGAGACTGGAAGGGACATCCAGAGATCATCTGGTCCAGCCCCTGCCCAGCAGGATCACCTGGAGCATCTTGTGCAGGATGGCACCCAGGCAGGTCTGCAATATCTCCAGAGAAGGAGACTCCACAACCTCTCTGGGCAGCCTGTTCCAGTGCTCCATCACCCTCACAATAAAGAGGTTTTCCTCATAAAAATCAAATGGCTTCCTAATAGTATTTCAGATGAATAATTTGCATCTTTCCCTTAATGATGTAAATCATTTCCAATTGTGATACTTCTGTTTTTCTCCATAATATTAGAGAAGATGGGGAGGGGTAAGCACATCACTGTGACTGGATTTGGCAAACAGCATTGATGCCACATAGATGGAATACAAAGAATTTGGAAATAAAATGACTGCATGGAAGACAGTATTAAGTAATAGCCTCTTGCTGTCAAGCAGATCTCTGCCCTTTTGAAGCCAGGACTGGATGCAATGACACAGTGCTGTACAAAATGGTGCCCTTGTGTCAGCGGGGCATTTAGGCATTTGCAAATGCAGCCAAGAACACAACATGTTGAGAACTGAGGAAGGTCAGTAGCACCCATGTGTGAAAGGTAGAAAATAATGGTAATAACCAGCCTTGAAGAAGGTGGCTGCCTCTTTATACTACTTTTCTGAGAGAGAGTGCCCAATTTACACTGGTTTAACGAGGCTTGCTTTGTTACCTCACATGCTCTGAGGTAATTGTTAACATAGTATTTAGTGCTTTTTTGCATTCTTCATCCACCCTCTGTGATGCAGCAAATGGGTTTTCTGGCCCTGCTGCAGGGTGGGCTCCTCTGGGGACGCGGGGTACCTGCACTGATGGGTCCCCATGCCCCTTCCTAGGGCAAACAACAACAAAAAAGTCTTAATAATGGTGGTTGGTACTATTACTATTAATTATTAATATTACTGTTACTGTCATTTATTAATATTAATACCGTTAATAATAAAGAACTTGATCCATCTCCCTGTGGTGGGGAGCAATCTCAAACAAAGCCCTGGAAGCATGCTGAAACAGGCTGTGTCACCTCCAGTCGACATGGGAACTTCCTTAAATTCCCTTTGCATTAATGTAATACCACGGGGCATTTCCCAGGTGTTTCCAGGTACTGCAGAAAAATGCTTTGCACTGCCACACACTTCTGTTTTCAAATAAGCCTTGTTAGTGAATTCTTTCCCTTCTTCTCCCCCAAAGCACAACATTAATGTTTTCCACCCAACAGGAATCAAAAGTAGTAAATTCAATAAAAAGGGAATGAAATTTCTGGGCTGAGGCTATGTGGGACCTGTGAGCTCAGGAGTGCCAGCTTCTCCAAAGGTGAGAGTTGTGGTGAAAGGGAAGCTCCATTCCTCAGCACAAGGAAGAATTTCCTGCCAAACTTTGGGGCACTGACTGGCAGGACCTGATTTCTAAGCTCTTCTGTCATGTAAATTACAAGTAAGCAAACTCTAAGAAAATTGCTGTTGTGTTTTTATAGGCAGAGCAAAGGTTCTCAGGTGATTTACAGCTTGAAATCATGTTGGAGATATTCTGATTTCCCCTCCTCCCTGAGAAAGCCGGTGATCTTAAATATTTGTTCTTGTACATGCTGCTCTACAACCATATAATAAAAATTAATCTATTTCAAAGCATGTGTTGGCAGACTTCAAGAGAAGGAAACATAAAATAGCTGTTAGGACATAACTGTTGGTGTAAGTGAATAATGTTACAGCCATAAGTATGCCATTTATTCTCTTAAATTCAATCTTCATAACCAGAAAAAAAAATGATAAAATTAAGTGTTTATTTTTCTGGTATGTGGATGGTTAGCCAAAAGCGTGGTTTTTTTTGTTTGTTTGTTTGTTTTTTTGTTTTGTTTTTTTTTTTTTCCTTTTAGAAGAAATCAGCTCTGTAGCTGGAAAACATTTATGTGACCTCTTTGTTCAGAAAGGCTTTGGAAGTTCTGTTTTCACTGTTTGGAGAAGTTGAAAAAGCAGGAGAGTTTTTATTGTTGTTGTTCACATCTGTGCAAACCCTTTTAGAAAGAAGTGGACTTTATTTCTCAGTATTTTTTCTAGTGTACAATACCAGCACTTCCATGATTCTGTCCATTGATTTCTTGTTTTTCTACTACTACTTTGACAGCTTTTAACAAAGATGCAGTATCTCAACTAATAAACAGCAAAGATTTCAGCTTATGTTTTATATCCTGTTTTCATAGTGACTTTATTCTGTCTCGAAGTCTTCTTGTTTGAGTTCTGTGAGAAATTTTAACTGTGTTGTGTTTCTGTCTGAAATGATGGGTAGTTGTTCTATGCACTATTCTGATAACCTTTTTCACAGGAAAATTTCCATATGCCTAATTCCTCCGTTAGTTTTATTAATCTCTTCATATTAATAATGTTCTGGCAGTGATCTCCACCACTGAGTTTTGCATGGTATGAATAGAAGAATTCACTTTTACCAGTTTTACCTCTGCTGCCTTTCCAGTTGGTGGAACATTTCTCACTAGTGCCTTCTGAGAGTAATTAAGAGCCCCTATTAGCTTTCCCTAAACCGTTCATTATTTTGAATATCTTGATTATGTTCATTCATCTTCTGTATAAATTAAAATGTCCTAGTGCTTTCTGTAATTCATTGTCTTATTTTTCTTTGCAGAATTTTTATGATTTCAATAGCTCCTGTCTCTATTTTTTTCTGGATCAGCTTTTTTTTTATTTTTAACTTGAGTTAATTCTTCAGCTGGAATTATCTCATCAGGTTATATGATGTCATTAGGTAAAGTTAAACCACCAGTGTTAGGCATACATTTAACCTGGTTATATTCCTCAGAAATTTGACATCACCTCCTTTAGTAATTCTGTCACCTATAAATTTGGTTCAACCTTCTTTCTTTTTGATGTGGATTAATAAATACATTAAATAACATCAGCTCTAGTATCAAATTTTATGATAGCTCACTATTAATCTTCTGAAATATGTCTGCTCTTTTACCTCTTTCTCCTGCTAGGTTATTTTAATACCCTTTCTCTTTTAGGAGCAGTGTAAAAGATTTCTTTGGAGAACAGTGTAAATTATCATTCGCTTTTCTGGTATTGTTTGGTCTGGTTTTCTATTCTAAAATGTTTCAGTAACTCAGTCACAAATAATTTAAAAATTCCAGACTGCCCTTCACACAGTGCTTTTAAAAACAGTCTATGTGGGGCCTTGAATCTAAGCCGTACTCCTAATTTCTTGCATCTGTATTCTTTGTGGAGGAACCAGCAGAGGTTTCCCATAAGGGTTGTGGCAGAGGATCTGCTTCAAATCAAGCGTGTTGGTAAAAGAGGTTATAGAACAAATCAACAAAATGAACAATAACAAATTATTGGGGGCTGGATGGCGTTTGCCCACAGGCTCTGAAGAGACCTGTGGTAAAACAGCTGCGCCACTAACAGCGGTGTGGGTGCCCGACATCCATGTGGGTGCAGACCGAGAGGCTCATGGAGGGAAAGTCCATTAGGAGATATAGGGAAGAAGGATCCATCCTGTTGCACTAGAAGCTGCTGAACCTCCATTCTCCAAATGCCTGGAAAACATTCTGGGAATCTCAGTGTCTGCTGGACCTCCACCTCCTTTTTTCTGCAGTTCTCTGCTGCTGAATGCTCTTCAGCAGAGTGCAGGAGCAGTCCTTCCATGTATTTAATAGCAAACAACCCCAGCATAGTCTGGGTTTTCCTAAGTATCATCCCATACAAATGTGGCCCTGTACAAAAAGCTGTTTTAATCCAGTGCAGGTGCTTACTGCGGTGTATTTGCTAACTGTTATGCCACAAAGTCTAGATATCTGAAGTGCCTGTCTGCTTAATTTCAAGCTGTCAGGCTGGAATACTGTAGAGATTTTTTTCTGGAGGAGTGATACCTGCTCTCTGCCTTTTTTTCTTTGGAAAAAGTGTGAATACAGTATATCCTCTCAGCCAGTTGTTGCGACGATGATAAAAATTTCACAACCCTTCTCCCTGTTTACTCAGTATTGCTGTGCCCCAGATATGACAATGTGTGCAGATCCCAGAGAAATAATGAAATCTATGGAAAGCAGGCACATAGGAGAAAAAAGGCATTATATGATGGCAGCTTTATTCCCTGCTGTTGTTGGACTGCAAATGGGTACCAAGTTTGCAACCGAGGCTGAAAAGCATTTAAACTTTGTTTACTAGACAATAAATAATACAGAAACTGTTTGCTGAAAGTTGAAGATGAGAGCTGCTGTTGAATTCTTGTACTCTGGCTGGAGGTTGCTTCTTTGTGAGTTGTCCTCAAATAAGTGATGAGTTGATGGTGATTTTTTTTAATTTTAATTTTAATTTTAATTTTAATTTTAATTTTTTTAAGGCCTAATTTGTCTCCTCTGTTGAAAAGGATGACTATAGTGTATTCTAAAGAGGCTGGTCCATCTCAGAGATCATGCAGTAACACAGTCAGATGGCAGTGGTAGAACTGGGGAAGCAGGAGATGATGGCATGGCACTCATACCCATCTGTGGGCAGCTGGTGGCAGCAAAGCTTTGAAGCTGTTAGAAGCTGGCGACATCCTACAAGGATCTCTGGCATTTGTGGAAATGCCAGGAAGGGATCAGGGATCTGGGAGGGAAGAGTGGCTGGAGACTGACTTTACAATTTACAGTTTTCTCTCCTGAACATAAACTCATGTTGCAAAGGGTCCAATCCCAAGAGGAGTCAGCATGCTTTGAACGCCAACTCTTCCTTCAGCCTTTCAAGTGCTAAACGCTGTTGGGTGCCCCTTTTGCTCATTCCTAGAAGCTTGTCTTATACATTGATTTGCTTAATGCCCAAAATCCACTCTGAAATGTTAAACTTCAACAATTTGTTACTTTGTTGTCAGGCTTGCTACTCCTTGCAGGTTTCCTAGCACCCGTTGCTCCTCGGATTTGTATATCTGTGGATCTTGTTTCTCCAGAAAAGCACATAAATTCCATTAAATACCTATTTTTCATCTTCTCTATACAAGACATCTTGGCTACTTTTTCCTGCTTTTCTTGTAGGATTCAGTATAAATAGTATCATTTGTGATACACTGTACTTTGTATGTCATGAGTACTCAGTGGGCAAGTTAATATTGCCTGAAGACTGGCAAAGTTCTGTGCTTCAGGCCATTTATTTTTTTCAGTTACTATTCTAACATTACATTAATCATCCGGATTTTGTATTTAATTTTAACAATAGTTTGTTTTCCTTCTTCGTTCTAGGGCATCCTCATTAATTATCATTTCAGCTGATGAAGTTTCGTTATTTATTTCTCAAAAGTAAACTCACCTGAGGTGACTGAGGACAAGCTGATAGCTTTTTCTCCAAGGTCTTTTATTGTAAAGTAACTGCTGTATACATACAGTACACAGTCAAAGTTTTTGCTTTAAATACAGATGTTTGTTTTACTGAAAAAAAAAATGGACATTTGTGTAAATATTTGCCTTTGAGCAACTCTTTTTTTCTTTCTGCTATTCTATTCTGCAGTACGATATCAGAACATATAAGCCTCCAGAACGTGAACACCTCTAAGTTTTCAGTCAGAGTATAATTTACTGTGGTCCAGAATAAATATGTGCTTTTTTTTTTCCTTCTGAGACATTATGTATGCTGGAGCTTATTTAAAATGAATGTAGAACAGACTATGGTAGTGGTTAGACATTAAAATAACATTGTTACAAATTACCCTACATTGTGATTCTGCATATTCATGGACCCATCCCATCTTCATTAGATGGCTGAGCTGTAGATCTTTTCCAAACTTCCAGCAGTTTCTAATAAACAAGGAGGGATCTTTTTTTCCATTTCAATGAAATGAGCAGATATGGAGAAAACCAGCAGTGGAGCCTTTTCAGGCATTTCCCTGGATTTTTTCCCAGTTCCCGGTTCACATATCACTCCTTGCCCACTGTACACTCTTTAATTCTTTTTATATTGTTTTGCTTCAAATGCCAAGCTGTTTTTCTACTCTGTGTAATTTTCCAAAAGCACAGTTTGAACTTTTTTTTTCTCCAGGAGAATTATATAAAAAATGTTTTTGAAAGTCTTTCTTCAGTTTATTAATATTTGATGGACTTCTTGAATAACTGCAGCTACCATTTGAAATGTGTATGTGCATGTATATGCATTATCTTTGGAACATTATTTAATCTTTCTTGCTGTAGGCAGGATTTCTTTGGAGCTGAAATAGCAGGACTCATGGCATGATGATACTGTGCTTTTTGGTTTTGAGTGTTTGTAGTTCATTCAGTCATCATCATGGTCACTACTTTGGGATTGAATCTCAAACTGCTTCCAAGACAATTTGCTTTAAATATTCGTCCCCTGTGAATAATGTTGTCCAGATCTCATAGATTACTATTTTCATCCTGATTGCTGCAGATTCATGTTTTGAATGAAAGATTTCAGGCAACCTACACTTTCTGGCTTACATGAGCGCTAAGCCTAATATTCTTGTTGTCCAGATCAAGTTCTTTAGGAAATAAATTTCTTTTAGGAAAGAAATTTTGTCTAATCATTGAGCAGTCAACAGCCATCAAGTATTTCAGATTTTAGGGCTTGATCTTCAGCTGGTATAAATTGTCAGTGTTTGGTTGAGTGGAGATAGCAAAATGCAGGTGCTGAGAATCTGGCCTGATGTTTTCAAGTCTTGGAGCAAGTTGCTCTTCACAAGTAGTGTCCCTAGCAAAACAGTTTCTTTTGCCTTATTTCATAACAAGTTCAGTTAAATTGCTGGAATCCAAAGCTGTCTTAAACATTTGATTGATTATTCCAATAGTGCTCTGTTTGGACAGCAAATACAAATGGTAAAGGCATGCCTTTATTCCTCTGCTCAGCAGTTCTCTTGACCAGGCTCAGGCAGTTTAATGTTAACACTATGTATGCATATTTGGGTATGGAAACTTCAAAAGAAACCCTTTTTGATTTCCATAAAACAAAAACGTCAGAAGTCCATGACATGATCATTTTGAAATTCAAAGTGGTTTTTTTATGTGTTTGATCTAAACATGTTGGTAATAACTGTAAGCATAGGAAGAAAAGGTCAGAGCAAACAGTGAAGAGATGGAAATTTTAGCTCAGGAAGGAGAGAGCAATACTCCTCTAACCAGTCTTTAGCAATGTGTAGTTACGTGTCTAAACTAAGGTAGTGGCATAGGAGGAGGATAGAGGAAGACAATATTCTTCCTCCTGAGAAGAATGGAGTAGTAAGACTGACACTTTTAGAGAATAGTTCATGTTAGTTCTAAAACAGAAAAGTAAGGCTGGAGTGCTGAATTCTTTTAGATCAGTATTTGATTCCTGTTTCTTTGCTGTGCTTCAGCTAGTTCTTGTGGTGACAGTTAATACGTTGATAGTGACATCTTTGAGGTCTTGCATTGGAGATGCAGGTCTTCTGGCAGTAGAAGCAATTACAGCTGCTATCTCTTGGTCTTCCCAGGTCTGGACAATAATTTAGTGTAAAATCATTATCTCTGTTTAGGTGAATGACTTATGTAAGAATTACAAGATCGTTATATGCTGTCAACATAGTACTGGGAAACTTCCAGAGGCAGTGAAGTAAATCTAAATGCACACTTCGGTGCTGAGACAGTGTCCTAACTCAGAGTGGAAGTGATCTTGTAAAGTTAATCTTTTTCCTCTGCCTACCTAAGAACGTGTTTATTGTTATCATAATCTTTTCAAGGAGAAAATGAAAATTGTGCTCTATATACAGTAAAACATCATATTAAGCTTTACATCTGCTACATTCAAGCCAATTTTTCAGAACTGCAAATGAAATTTTAAATGACTGTAACTTCAGCAGAACTCCATAATCTTTTATATCAATGAGTGAGAGTGGTATAGACATTTATTGAAAGATAAATTTTGAGGTTACTTTAAACTTTCAAAAGAGAGCACCATATTATTTTGATGATGCATTCATGTTGGCAATGAGTGGACAACAAAAATGTGTGAGTCTAATTTAGATGAGTATCTTAAAAGTTCAGATGTATCACTAATCACAACACTTAACTGTTCATTTTCTGATTTACCTGTTTCTCTCCTCCTAACCTGAGTTAAGAATTTTTACAGTAGCAGGTATGACATGTTTCCAAGCACCTTCTTTTTAGGCTCTGAGTAGTGGGGCTATTCTTACTGAAAGTAGCTCTTTCTTTAAACAGATCTACCAAGCTCTTCACTTACCTTTTAAAGATTATGTGAACTTTGAGCTTTTACTTACTCGAGCTTTGAGCTTTGACTTATTTGAGCTTTGGGCTTTTACTTTTGATTTCTTATTCTTCACATCACAAGTAGAACTTCACAAGTAGAACTTGAAGAATTGCATTAATGAACACACACTGTTAATTGCAATTATGCATTCAGTGTAGATAGAGGGTAAGTGCTGGTAGAATTGCTGGAATTTAAAATCCAGCTGTAAAGTCATGGTCAAAGGGGAAGAAGGTCATGGTCTGAAGGGCAGAGGGGTCCAGGAAGGCTGGGCGCTCTTTAAGAGGCAAATCCTAATGGCGCAGGAGCGGTCTATTCCCATGCGCCCAAAGATGAGCCAGCGGGGAAGAAGACCAGCCTGGCTCAACAGAGAATTGTGGCTTGAGCTTAGGAGAAAAAAGAGGGTTTATAATCTTTGGAAAATTGGGCAGGCCACTAAGGAGGACTATAAGGATGTAGCGAGGCTGTGCAGGGACAAGATTAGGAAGGCCAAAGCTCGTCTGGAGCTCAATCTGGCTACTGCCGTTAAAGATAATAAAAAACGCTTTTATAAATACATCAACACAAAAAGGAGGACTAGGGAGAATCTCCATCCTTTACTGGATGCAGGGGGAAACTTAGTTACAAGAGATGAGGAAAAGGCGGAGGTGCTCAATGCCTTCTTTGCCTCAGTCTTTAGCGGCAAAACCGGTTGCTCTCTGGATACCCAGTACCCAGAACTGGTGGAAGGGGACGGGGAGCAGGATGTGGCCCTCACCATCCACGAAGAACTGGTTGGTGACCTGCTACGGCACTTGGATGTCCACAAATCGATGGGGCCGGATGGGATCCACCCAAGGGTACTGAGAGAACTGGCAGATGAGCTGGCCAAGCCCCTATCCATCATTTATCAGCAGTCCTGGCTATCGGGGGAGGTCCCAGCTGACTGGCGGCTAGCAAATGTGACGCCCATCTACAAGAAGGGCCGGAGGGCAGACCCGGGGAACTACAGGCCGGTCAGTTTGACCTCAGTACCAGGGAAGCTCATGGAGCAGATCCTCTTGGGAGTCATCATGCGGCACTTGAAGGGCAAGCAGGCGATCAGGCCCAGCCAGCATGGGTTTATGGAAGGCAGGTCCTGCTTGATGAACCTGATCTCCTTCTACGACAAAGTGACGCGCTGGGTGGACGAGGGAAAGGCTGTGGATGTGGTCTACCTTGACTTCAGCAAGGCTTTTGACACCGTCTCCCACAGCATTCTCCTCAAGAAACTGGCTGCTCTTGGCTTGGACTGGCGCACGCTTCGTTGGGTTAGAAACTGGCTGGATAGCCGGGCCCAAAGAGTTGTGGTGAATGGAGCCAAGTCCAGTTGGAGGCCGGTCACTAGTGGCGTCCCCCAGGGCTCGGTGCTGGGGCCGGTCCTCTTTAACATCTTCATCAATGATCTGGATGACGGCATTGAGTGCACCCTCAGTAAGTTTGCAGATGACACCAAGCTAGGTGCGTGTGTCGATCTGCTCGAGGGTAGGAAGGCTCTGCAGGAGGATCTGGATAGGCTGCACCGATGGGCTGAGGTCAACTGTATGAAGTTCAACAAGGCCAAGTGCCGGGTCCTGCACCTGGGGCGCAATAACCCCAAGCAGAGCTACAGGCTGGGAGAGGAATGGTTGGAGAGCTGCCAGGCAGAGAAGGACCTGGGAGTGATGGTGGACAGTCGGCTGAATATGAGCCAGCAGTGTGCTCTGGTGGCCAAGAAGGCCAACGGCATCCTGGCTTGTATCAGAAACACTGTGACCAGCAGGGCTAGGGAGGTGATCGTCCCCCTGTACTCGGCTCTGGTGAGGCCGCACCTCGAGTACTGTGTTCAGTTTTGGGCCCCTCGCTACAAGAAGGACATGGAGGTGCTTGAGCGGGTCCAAAGAAGGGCGACGAAGCTGGTGAGGGGCCTGGAGAGCAAGTCCTACGAGGAGCGGCTGAAGGAGCTGGGCTTGTTCAGCCTAGAGAAGAGGAGGCTCAGGGGTGACCTTATTGCTCTGTATAAGTACATTAAAGGAGGCTGTAGCGAGGTGGGGGTTGGCCTGTTCTCCCATGTGCCTGGTGACAGGACGAGGGGGAATGGGCTAAAGTTACGCCAGGGGAGTTTTAGGTTAGATGTTAGGAAGAGCTTCTTTACTGAAAGGGTTGTGAGGCATTGGAACGGGCTGCCCAGGGAGGTGGTGGAGTCACGATCCCTGGAAGTCTTCAAAAGACGTTTAGATGTAGAGCTTAGGGATATGGTTTAGTGGGGACTGTTAGTTTTAGGTCAGAGGTTGGACTCGATGATCTTGAGGTCCCTTCCAACCTAGAAAATTCTGTGAAATTCTGTGAAAGTTTGTTTGTTAGTAGAATTTCAGGACTGTATTCTATCTAGCTGGTAGCTATTGCAACCAGCTGGTGGACAATACAGCAAGATTCCTGTTTTATCCTCTCCTGAGTGGCATTGGTGTGACTGGATACAAGAGGAATGCTAACGAGACCACTGCCAATCTCGAGTATAGTTCTTTCTGTCTTGCATGAAGTAAGAAACTCTCTTGTTTAAATATAGTAGGATAGGATAAAGGTGTAAACAAGAGTCAGCCAAGGGAAAAAAATCAGGATTTTCAAAGTTGAACTTAAAGCAAATGCATCTGGTGGATTCCTGTCATCTCAATGCTTAATCCCACAGTCTGGGATTCTTAATTATTTAAACCTTCTACCAAAACAATGTCAAGAAAGCTACACCATTAGGTGGCATGACTTTTTGCCTCTGAATGTATCACCATGAACAAACAAGCTTCCATCCTTTTCAAGTAGTATGTTTGCTAAGACTATGTATGAAAAGAATACCTAAAAATGCTTACTGATAGCCAAAAAGGTACTGTACAATGAAAATTTCAGTGTTTGTTTCCTCACACTAGATGGCCCTTCAGTGAAATGGTATGTCACTCCCCTAATGGGCTCTATTGTGTTCATATTCCTATTTTATTTGGTGTGTTACCTTCACTGTACTGAAATGTTCAGGGAAGGAAAGATCAGGAAGGAGCTGCATTGAGCAATACCATGCAACTTAGCAGAAAAAGATAAAATAAATAGTATTGGCCAGAAGATTTTCCTTTGAACTATATAAGAACTGCCATTAAAGTTCTTCTCTACTTCACAGAAACATCTAGCACCATTTTTCTCTAGAATTATTACTGCTATTCTTGACTTTTTTTTTCCCCTGATTTTATATGTATGTTATAGCACTGCAGTAGTTCATTATATATATATTTAAAAAAAAAAAATCCTAATTCTTTATATAGGTCGTAGTGTCAAAAAGTCACAGAAGGTTCAAAATGATTTTTATCAACTCTCACTGTATGTTTGAGGAAGAACAGATTGTTGTAATATTCATGCTCACAGGCATGGTGTCTTCATAAGCAGTGAATCGTCAGTGTTTTTGTCCACATGTTTATATGATTTCCATTGTGCCTACTTTCTGCTGTTTTAAATATTGAATGCTCAGTAGGCAATAACATTTTATTGCTTCTTTCTTTAATAATCATGACCACAAATATAATTTCTCTCTGTAAAACACTAACCTTTTAATAATGATGTGGTTTTCTCTGTATTTTAGAAATCCTCATCCTGATTTCCATTTGGGCATCAGCAATTATTTTCAGTCCTGTTCTGCATGCACTGTTTTCTGTGGTAGAATGCACACATAAAGACCCATGTTAGCAAGTAGACTTGCTAAATGAAATTCTAGCATTTGTAAGCAACTGTTTTTGTTTTTGTTTTGATTTGTTGTTTTTTTTTTAAATGCAGTCATTGAATGTGCTTTACCAGGTAAAAAAAGACAAAAGTGAAAAGTGAATTCTGGTTTAAAAAATCAGTTCTGATTCTCTAATGTAACCCTGAGATTTGATGTCCATGTTAAGCTGTGCAAGCACTGTGAGAAAGCCTGGTCCACCTGTTCCCTTTCAGGATGGTATGAGTAATACCCAGGTGTTTTTATCTATTGTTGGTGATACTAAGGGTAGAACACGTGCTGGTAGCTGTCTGTCTGGCATGCAGTCAGTCACTATTTAAAATAACTAAAAGTCTAGGACCTGAAGAGTTATGAGGTGATTTCGTGGAAGGGTGGGATCTTATAAATCATTAAGCTCCCCCTGAAAGGTTTTAATCTCTTCAAGAGCCTTCCCAGAAGTGATGAGACCAAACAGTTTTGGTACTCCACAGATGTCACCCTTCAAGAGGGAAGAGCGGTTGAAACTACCTGACCCTCTCAGTTCATTACAGACATAATGGATGAGGCCAGATTCAGGTCACCCAGTGCATCTTTCCAGGTCCTCTAGACCATGCAGCTTTACCTCACGATCTCACTTTCAAAGTCAGCCTGAATGTAACAGTATCATCATGGTTGTCTGACCTCTTTCCATTTCCCTGAGAAAAAGGTAATATAATGACTTACCCATGTATCCATCACCAAGTCTGAAGCCTTTTGATAGAGGTTCAGAAGACGTGGGGGAGATCAAAAGCCTCTAGAGCTGGATTAGTGTAGGTCTGCTGTCTTCTTCTTAGTGACCTTCCCAGAAAGCAGAGATTGGAGCCTAGGAGGTAATTGGTGAGGCCATTAATCCCCAGTGACATGTTTTTGAGCAGCAGCCAGGCCATAGGATGGTATTGAACAGCCACTGTCTGCATGCTCTCTCTGAGAGGTACTAATGAATCCTGACAGTAAAGGAGAAATGCTGATTCGTACTGATATGTCTGGGTCTACTCGGCTGGTCTCCAAAAGGAGGTCTCCACAGGTATCACAACCCCGGCACATGGCTGAGACTTGCGCTGGGGGATGACACCTGTGACTACAGATGGTGACGCTCTACTCTGGAGGACAGCTGTTAGGTGAAATAATCTGCAGCGGTTTTTAATGGAAGTGTTCTTTCCCTATTCAAGTAACAGAAAACTATGGGTTTGCTACTAAAGCCAAGGAATGGTAAGGGTAATTCCTCACCAAACTCCCTGTCACTGATGATTCTGTAGCTGCAGGTAGCGGCACATGCAAAGAGCAGTTTATGTGTCTTGTTGTGGTCAAGTGACAAGATCAACAACAACAACATCTTCTTACAGCTTACCCAGTATATACAGTGGCTCTCAGGCAGAGATGGGGTGGTGTCCTTTCTGTGTCTCCATTACAAGTTAGCCAGGCTTTGTCTCAGTCATTTTCCCTTGCACAGAATTTATCATACTCACTTTCACAGCAAGGGGTATTTAAGGAAGATCCTTCTGGAGTCTCTGTCTTTTCCAGACAGCATCTCCTTGAAGTCTCAAAATTTACTCATATTCTTGATAAAATGCTCCTATGATTCTTGTTTTTAAGACCTGTCTCTTTCCCTCCAACATAGCAGTTATTAATAGGACAGTTATCTACCATAAGCAATTTGGAGCTTTATTCTCTATATTAAAAATGTCTCCTTTCACTTAAAGCTCTTTCTTTTTCACTACTTTAATTCCATTAACTTCAGCAAAGTTTACTTTTGAGTCTGGCTTATTTATTCTTCCTGCTTTCCCTGTCTTTTGAAATGTTTGTTTTGTAAATGCACTTCAACCTAGAGGAGAGAGAGGTTTAGGGTTAGAGATATAATCCTTTCCTAAATCACCCTATTTTATCTCATGGGATCAGAAGCATAGCCCACTAAATAAAGAGATTCAGACAACATGGTTTGTATTCAGGTTTTGAAGTGAGTTAGCTCCACAAAGTCTAGAGGAAACCATTTACTTTGTTTTTAGCAAATGAAAAATACACTTATAGCTGAAAATCATATACAAACATTAAGTATAATTATTGGTCGAACACTTTATCAATCTGTAATCTACAGTTCACTGTGAAGTAGAGGGAGGACATGGTTTCAGTCTTTGGGTTCATTCCCTTTTGTAAATTCAAGTCAGACTATCAGCATGAATTTGACATTGCTTTCACAGTTTACGCTTAAACACATCCCCTGGCAAATATCTTGCTTTTCAGATACCTTAAGCCTTCTGCAAGCAAACAAATCATGGAAATTAAATAGTAATAAAGCTGTTGATAGCTTTGTATAATAAATTTTATCTACTATTTAAATGGCAATTATTTCCAGAAACTTGGCAATTGTAGCCATACAAATGATGAAATTGATTCCAGTCACAGCCCATCTTTCTTTGGAAAGGAAATACCAGTAGTGTTTGAAAAATGGATTATTAAGAGCCTTGGTTTGCTCAAGGTGGCTCATATGTTGTATTTGCTAACACAGCATCTTGCTGGAAGAAAATAAACGCAGCTTTTCCTTAGCCCAGATTATTTTCTCCACAAATCTTTGGAGCAGGAAATAAAAAACATCTAATAGTTCTGGGGCATGTGGAATTAGTTTAAGAAAAGCTGAGCCCTGATCCTTCTGACCGCCTCCACTTTCCTGTGCTGTTTTGTCTATTCCTGCCTCAGAATATGTCAACAAATTTTCTTTAAGTTCAGAAGGTACAGGGAGGGTGGAAATAGTGATTCTTTTTCTGTCTCCTTCTGTCTCTTGGTTTTCTTTTTTTTTTCTTTTTTTTTTTTTTCCTTTTCTTTTTGTGTGTGTGTGTTTGTTTTAAGGGGATGATTTAAAGCAGATGTATTTTCAAAAAAGGTACAAGTTTGTCTTGTAAAATATTTGTTAAGAAAAATAGCCTCAGGACCTCTTAAAGTAAACCTTGTTGAGTTCTATAGATATCACAAAATGTACTATTTTTGTTACATTGACATAATTCTTTTCTCACACAATTTGATTATAAATCAAGATAACTTTACAGAGAGGACTGAATCTAAACTGAAGAGACAAAGCTGATGTGTGTTTAAAAAGCAGACAAATATCTGTGATTTCTGTACGGCTTATTGCTTACCTTTGCAGTACTAGAAAACAGATTATTCATATTTCTCCAGTACTGGAAGTATGTTTTACATGAATGAATAGAAGAGATATTTCTTTCCTGATAAGAAATGAAATGCACTGGATATATGCTGTACCTCCTCGGAAGCTGTATACCTGAGGACAATAATATTCTCAATGCCAAAGCTCCAAGGGTGTCATAAATACTACAGAAATTATATCAAAAATAACTCAGTGTTGCTATACAGCACTAGGATATGGCTGCTATTGGTGGCTGTGATTATGGTCATCCACAAAAACACTTCTTTGTGATGTAAATAATTATTGCTCTTAACTGAGAACAGAAGGCTTCTCATGTTGCTTGAGAAACTGACTTTTCTCTTGTCTCTGAGTTGTTTTGTTTTCTTAAATTATGCTCCATCACTGGAAGTCGTTTTGCCATTCCTGTCTGTCTCTCTCTCTCTCATGATTGTTTATTTTTCGACAATCTGTGTTTTGTAGCTAAATCCTTTGAACATCTTTACAAGAAATCTTGACAAAATAGTTGCAGAACCAGTGTCACTAGAATAACTTCAGATGAGTTAATGTTAAATGATGTTTTCCTCATCCAAACTGGTTTATAAAAACAGCAAAAATAAAAACAGAATAAGTGAACCAACAGACTGGCTGCTAGTTAAGCATCAGAAAAAGAAAAGAAAAATGAAATGCAACCTATGCTCCTTTCTTAGGTACTAGACTTCGGAGTCGATTACAGAGAACAATGTAGTATGTGGGTTTTGGTAGCAAAATGCTAAGGAACTATTTTGTCAAATATTTTGCTGCCTTTTGCAAGTCTTGAAATATTTTTCATTACATTTCTTATTTTGAGATAATACTAATTAAATTTGAACTAGATAGTGTAATATGTCATTGATCCATTGGAAATATTGAACATATAGTTTTGACTTTCCATGTGGCTCAGGAAAAAATAATAAAAAAAAAATGTCAATTTTGACTCTGGGGCCTAATTTTAAGCCCATCTAGTTCTAATTTTGTGAGAGTACATTTGGCTTTGTGTGGACTTGATGTTACAGCCTGCCTGGGTTTCGAGATAGAAAGCTTTTGGGGGAGAAAGAACAGACTGTCAGAGCAGGAGGCGGCCCTGGTGAGGGAAGGTCCATGGAGGGCATTGATGTGCCATGCAGCACTTTGTTGGTGTCATCCACACCACCGATAGATATATGGTTCTTCTAGGAGGCAAAGTCTGCTCGAGTTGGCAGACAGGAGGACAACATTTGCTGTTGGCAAATCTGTCAAAGACTACAGTAAACATCTTAATGAGGGTGGGAACTTTTTGGAAACAAATGGTCACTCTGTTTTTGGGAAAACAAAACAAAACACATTTTTAAGAGAAAAAAAAAAAAAAAAAGGAATATTGGTGTTAAAGAAAAGAGAAATTATGGCTAGGCTTTTATATTTCCATAAATTGATGGCTTTAAATCTGATAGCATGTAGAATACTAAATAAGTAAGGAGATAATCAAATGGCTTCCTAGAACGATGCCTCTCCTGCATCTTTTTGTGGCTGCCATTTTCTTAGCTTCTGGAGCCATGGACTGCACTGACCATACAGTGCAGGCAGTCGGAGCTTTGTCTCCCATACATTTCACGAACTGGAATGTTAATACAGAAAAAGGGGGAAGAGAGAAGCATGCTCACTGTCCAAGCAGAATGGCAGGCAGCATGGACGTGCAATCGTGGCTCTTCTGGCACTGCTGTGCACATGGTGGGAACCAGGCCTCAGACCAGGCCGTGAGAGCCTCAGGTTTCCCATGCAGAGCTGCTATCCGCCTGGCACATGCATCAGCAAGATAACAGGCATCCTGAGAAAATGCTTTATTCCACCTCCTGGCTCTTGCTGCGTGAGAGGCTGCACAACGTAGGTAGTCAGCACCCTCAACACGTTTATAACCTGGAGGCCTGGGATACTGAAATGCATGTTTAGGAACTGATGCAACAACAACAAAACCATGTGGTACTAAGTATATATACAACATCTATTTCTGATATGCACTGTTTAAAGGACAAAGGGATAAATCTGTAACACATGCACTTTTGAAACTTAATGGTTGGATGCATGTCATGCTTCCTACAGCCAGATATGTTTTATATACAATTACTACAATTACTACTTTTTTTTTTTTTTTTTTTTTAGGACAGTGAAAAAAAAGGATTTATGAATAAACTGTATGCCATCCAGGAGGTGTGTGTTAGTGTCCAGAACGTCCTTGATGAAGTGGCTTCCTTTGGAGAAAGGGTAAAGAAGTAAGTGCTGTTGTGGGTGCTGCATTGCTCTAGTGTTAGACCCTCTACCCCTTACCCCACCTCCTTTTTTTTTTTTTTTTTTTTTTTTTTTTTTTGAGGTGGGAGGGATGGATTCCAGTTTTGGCCAATCTGTTGTTAAAACTCATCTTAATTTACTTTGTTCTATGGCAGCTCTGAGTTAATAACAATCCAGTCATGTTTGTTTTGGAATTTGGAAATGTATTAATTGGGAAAAACAAAACAAAACAACAACAACAACAACAACAAAAACAGAAGTAAGGCACTGAAGTGAAACAGAAAGAGAATCTTATTGTAAATCCTAACAGTAGTTATTTAAAAGTACTAATAAAGATGCAGTTTTGAGAAAGGAAATAAGCAGAGCTGAATTGGGGTATCAGAATTTAAGGACATATGTATGTTCAGTTGCGGGAAATGTTCTATTTATGTAAGTTAGCAAAACCTTTCCTCCTGGATTATATGTAATTTATAACAACTTATACATGATATATAAGAATTGCCAACAAATTTAGACATTAAGCAAGAGAGGTTTTGAGATTTATGACAGGAAGTTTGGTGTATTTTTGGCATGGTCACTGAGCAGCAGTCTAAGGATTTTTATTTGAGATCAGAAGGGTTCCAGAAACGCTGTCAGCTGAGAAGCAGGGACAGAATTGACTTGGCTTTCTGCCCTCCGAGAGCTGAGAGCAGAGCCTTGCAAGATGAAAAGTTGGGAGCAGAGCATTCACAACCTCCTTTCCGCTGCAGGCAGGAAGGGTATGCAGAAAGGTGACCTGCAGGCTGTACAGAGTTAGAAAACCTTCACAGGAGGCTTTGCTATAAAGTTTCTGCTGATGCGCTCAGCACGTCTTAAAAGAAAGTTAAAGCTGTGTATTTCTGCTTGTTTTGGGTATGCTCTATGAGCACAAGGCAACCTTTTTTTTTCCCTTCCTTTTTTTTTCCACTGCTCCATGCAACGTGCCGTGCCTTGGTGTTCCCAATTATGAGACCACAGCTCATGCAAAAGGATATGGCCACAAAATAAATAATGTGTGTTTTAAGAGAATTTTAGAAAATTGATACATTGGGTGGAGGTCAGCCTGCAGGGAACATAAGAGTCATCTCTCCTCCTGTTCTGCCTTGCTTTTTTTAATCTATCAGCAATGGCAAACATATCAGAATCAGGATAAAGAGGAGGTTGCCACTGATGTGTTTAAGAGCAAGGGCTCTAATGGGAAAACCTGGGAAGCATTCCCATGGGGACGCTTCCAAACAGGCTGCATTCACAGCAGCAGAGGCAGATGTAAGCACATTATATTGCACAAGTTTTCCAGACAAGCAAAATGAGCCTCTGTGAAAGAAGTCTTTTATCAAAAGGCTGCTTACGGAAGTTGCCTTGATGATTAAGTTTCTCAAATCATGCACTTTGGAGGTGGGGTTTGTTCTATTATATACCAGATGAGAGGAACAGAATTTTCTAAGCAGAGTGAGACCGAATCTTCCTATAAATCTTTGTAATTTGTTCCTAAAACTATAATGGGAAACCTGTACTGAATGCTGTGCTAACACAGCACATAAGGAGGTTTGCTAAGTGAGGAGCCAGTGTTCCCACACATGGCGTGTCTGTGATCCATTGCACAAAGCCGAGTCACAGGAACATGAGCAGACCCTCAACCTTCTGTTCATCCCAAATGCATGCAGAAGAGGGGGAAAGAGCAGGTGTCCCCTGAGGAGAAAGGGAGTGATCCTACACCAAGTGACACTACATAATGTTCACTCTGGAGACATGTCAAAATTGCCAGGGAGAAAAGAAGACAAATAAACACAGGAAGCCAGAGCTCATTATGAAAAATATGGCTAGCAATTCAGATAATTGCAATTATTCAGCCAGAGAAGCCAAAATAATGTAATCACACTGATTGGGCATATAGTTAGTGGTAATACTTTAAAGAGTATCATCAAGCTACTTAGAGCCAAAGCCACATTTTCCTTCTGGATAAATGTCATGCTACACCTTTGACATGGTGGTGCCTTCAAGAAATGATCCCACTTAGCCCAGCTCCCTTTCACTGGAGATCCCATGGGACACATGTATTAATTGGCCATCTGGCCTTTCTCTCTTCCTTGCTTGCAGAGGTTGGAGGGCCACAGCGTGGCTGTTTCAAGAGTTATTAGCTTTCACCTCCTCCCTGTCCATACCTCAACCTCTGTAAAATGAGGTGATCAGCAGTTTTTTATCACACCATAGAGTTTTGGAGCCTTATTAAGGACTTTTTTAATATGGGGCTTTTTTGTAAAGTGCCCTGAAACCCTGATGGGATCACAGAAGTCTTATTCCTTTATTTGTAAAAAAAATATGCATTTGATTTGATTTTATCTGGAATGATCAAGTTTTTTTCTTTAGCTGTAATGTACTTTATCTTACGCCACTCCCTTGTATTTACTTTTTTACCTTTCTTCCTTTTCCTCCTTCTTCATTTTCCCACTCAGAGTAGGTGTTTTTGTCTTTCTTTCATCCTCTGCTGCTGTATTACCCCTGGTTTTGGGACCAATTGTTCTCTCCCCTCCTTTTCCCTAACGCTTTACCTCCCCCTATTCTGGTCAGGGGAAAATGAGTGGAAGACAAGGACCTGTGCTGCCTGCACTAGTACATTTGCAGAGACAGAAAATGTTTGTTTTGTCCAGTGCCTGGGGACAGGCACTGAAATTTTCATAAAGCCAAGTAGTGCTTCCTGTGGAAGACAGGTGCAGCTGGGCCAGGGAGAGGTGCCATCCAGTGGGGAAATGGGACCTCCTCCTATTTTCACAGCATCATAGAATGGCTCGGGTTAGAAGGTACCTTAAAGGTCTTATAACTCCAACCCCCTGCCATAAGCAGGGATGCCACACACTAGATCAGGTTTGCCAGGGCCCCATCCAGCTTGGCCTCGTACACCTCCAGGGATGGGGCATCCAGGTCCAAACCCTGCTCTCGATGGTGTCCAGCGCCCATGCATTCATTTGTAGTTTCAGTTCATTGTCATCGATGGAAACTGGCACTCCTCCCCCTTCCTGCCCACTATTCGTTCTTTTATTGACTCTGCTGGGTGACCAATGCTCTGACTTTTATTAATTTTTCACTTAGCACATTCAACTGGACTGTTCCATTCTTGAGCTGGCTGGCAATAGTTGCCCTCTGTGTGTTCACAATCATCCTGTATTTCATTCCACTGAGATACATTGTCCTTGTCTGGGGTAAGTAAAGCCTTTTTTTAACTGTCTGCACCACTTAGAAAAAAATGTTTTTTAAGGGATGAATTATATTGTCAGTACTTTTCTGTATTTATGATCATGAAGCTGCTCCGTGATGGAAACAGACAGGTTAGTTAAAAATCACAACTGCGTAAAGATTTAGGCCCACCTGCAAAATGCATTTTTCTTGGCTGGCATTCTAGACTTCATCATACTATAAACATGTAGCCATGAGGATTCTTCATATATCAAAGTGTAGCTTTGTCTAGATATTACTCTGATTTATTTTCACCACTTATACACAAACAGAGGCATTTCAATCTATATAGTGCATTTAGGACAGTATGCCTTTTTTACTGCAGTAGTTTATCTTGTGAAAGTGTATGTAAACGTAGCAACAAGAAACCTGTTTAAAGGGTCACCTTTAGTCTGACAGAAAGGTGCATGGGCTATCTGGCCAGTTGATAATGAACAGAAACTGAGAGGTTGGGGCAGGGGACTCTGGGGAAGGGAGGGGCACTGTGATTGAGCCAAGCTCTCATTACTTGTCCTTATATTTATCCTTTTTACTGATTTTAAACAGTACCATTACTTCATCTGTTGTAAATAATGCCATAAGTCTGCATTTGTTCATTTTAATACATCTTACATCACCAGCAGCTGTACCCTTACTCAGTCATGTAAACCTGTGAAGAGTTAAATCTTTCTGAAGAAAATAATCATGCCTTTAAGTAAAAACAAAACAAAACAAAAAAACTTTTGAATATTCAGGACACAACATAAAATCATTGAACTGACTGAAAATTATGCTTATAGTGTATCAGGCAGAATTATTACTATTCATACAGTCTTCACAAATCAGTGCATCAGAATATATAAAATTGAGAAGGATCGATAATGAAGATTTTAACAAAACAAAATATGGAACTGAAAGAAATGACTATATGGGCTTAGTGTTAAGAGTTGCCTCAGAATTTCATTAATTCCCCAGAAACCCAACATCACTTGGGTGCAACCCAAGCTCCTAGTTTATTCCCAAAATTGCATGGTTCCTCACAGAGACAAGATGGTAGGTCTTTTGTTTAAAGAACTTGATCAATGTCCTTGTTCTGCAGTTTCTTGGACACATCTTGTACACTCAATTTCATACATTCCCTTGATTTCAGGCAAGAAATTAAGCTTATAATACCCCTCCAAGACCCACAAAAGTATTAAATCTGCATTGTTGTGTGAAAGGCTATACTGACACTTATCCCTGGCAATACCTTGGAAGGTACTACACTTACCCACAGATGTAAGCTCATGTCTCTGTCTCAGGTAAACCAGAGCCTTGACTTCCAAACTCGAGTCCATGCCTCCCAAACCATTGATGAATAGCAGAATCACTGTTTTAGATGCACCTTGCTCTCTTCCCCTCTCTCTTTCATTTCCACCTCTCACAACTTACCTAGTCATACAACTTCTAGCACCTTTGGCTCATTAGAGGTTACAGCTTCATGGTTTTCGTATTCATTTCAGTTTAGGCAACTTCTTGTTCTGCATATGTGTGGAGATACCTTCATTAGGTACCTCCACATACCTTCATTTCCCTTGCATCTTGCTGGGAGATGAGAGAGGTACTGCATAGCTGTTGTTCCAGCAACCCAGACCTCCTTGGGGATGTAATGTGTTAGTGCAGAGCCATGTCTTGCTGCATGAAGGGAGCAGGTCTCCTTTCAAAAAGGTCTCATTCCAAACAAATGCCTGTTTTCTCTGTTATTTTGTGTTTCTAGCCTCCCCTGTGTACATATATTTCTTCATTCTATGCATATATCCTGCACTTAAAAGGAACAATCGCTGTGGTTTGAGTTTCCAAAGGAAACCAGGCCACTCTGTGGTGGCATCTGCCCATTTCATTCTTTGGGGAGGTGTGTGTTTTCTTTTGTTTTGTTCTTTTAATGAAAATTCCTCCGTACTGTAGCTGGGCTTATGTATAGTTGTCTTTCTACTGTGAATCCACAGGGGCTGCCCGTTTTGGCCTGCCCTGGTAAGAAATCCTTGGTTCTTTGCTTCCTATCCCTGTTTCTCGCTCAGCAGACTGTTGGTCCTTGAACTTGTGATGCATCAGCTACAGTGGAGTAGGAACCCCCTCTGCACTCTAATCCCATGCATAGCAGTGCACGGCCCTGGTAGCTGCTACAGCTGTTTATATGAGAGAATATAAAGAAAATAACTTCAAACTGAAAAATTTCAAGCTTTTAGAAAAGATATAATCCTCTAGTTGTATTTTACTTGTCCTGTAGCATCCTGGATCATCTGTTCTGCTCTTCACCTTTCTCAAGCCCTGACTGTGATTTATTCATGCGTTTGCTTTCACAGGGAGGCTTGCTCTTTTCAGTATGAGTAACAAATGATAAGGCAAGGCCAAACCAAGTCTAGAATTCACTAGTGGGTGGTCTAGTGGCCATGTGCAATAGACACTGGGGTAGACCTTGAATTTCTCAGTAATTTGCTGGTGTAAAGAATCTTCTTTAACAAATGTCTTTGAATCCCACATATTCTTTAACAGTACTTATTGTTTAATCTAGTGATAAAAGGATTTTGGTGATCTCCTGTCTTCACCAAATTGCTGAGAATTCATTCAGTGGACACCCCTGACTATTACCAAGCCTACTGCTAGTGCACTGTGTCCTGAAGCTTAACGTCCTTGCTAATGCTTTCTGAAAGGCCTAGGCACCAAAGACTTCTTGGAAGATAAACGGGATTATCTTATCTCTGATAGCCTTGATAAATTACACAGAGCAGCACATTTTCAAATGCTGTCCTAGCTTTCTGCTGCTCAAACAAGAATCTGTGCAGTTTGTACCATTCCTGGCCATGATTTAGGTGTGTTCTCCCAGAGCCCACACACGAGATTCTTGCATGAATCCGAGCTGGTATATCATGGTATGTAAACAAGTTTAAGTTAAAAGCCTACTTTTAGCATAGTTTGGGGAGGATTTTCATGGTGCCTATGAATGCTAATTGTCAAACTGTAAGGCTATGAAGTCTGGAAGAACCATTGTGTCCATTGGATGTGCCATCAGGTCATCTCTATCTGTCATCTTCACACAGAGGTTTATGAAATCTCTTCTTAAGCCTTCACATGATGAACTGCTTCCCATCTGATTCACCATCCATAGCATTAGAAAGATGTTCCTTGCATCTAGCCTGAGTTTTCTATCCTGCTAGTAAGCCCTCTGTTACTTGTCCTATCACCACAGAGATATTCCTCATTATTCCTCTCATTCTTCCATCTTCTGCGTCATAACCATGGTTTCTGTTGTAAGGGGAGTTCTCAGTCAAATTTGTTTTAAAGACAGTATTAGAGGAATTAAGTACATCACTTTACCTTGAATCACAGGGAACCACAACAGCAGATAATGGCTTTTAGAGCTTGAGTTTATGGTTTATGCATTAATTAGGTAATGCTACTGTCAGACTTTGAAATTGATCCTAAGATCTTTCTCAGTACTTTGTCATTAAATATATACACAGTTTAAAAAAATGGTGAAAGTAACATGTGAATGCTCACTTTTGCAGGCATCAATAAATTTACGAAGAAGCTTCGAAGTCCATATGCAATTGATAACAACGAGCTGCTTGACTTCCTGTCCAGGGTTCCTTCAGATGTGCAAGTGGTGTGTATATTTTTAAGGTGTCCATACAGTTGCTAATTTAATGTATGGCATCATCATTTTCTGTTTTTTGTTTGTTTGTTTTTGTTTTGTTTTGTTTTAATCTGATTGTTTTGATTTGACCTTCACTTTCTTTGGCACAAAAAAGAAATTGAAACTCAAGCTGGGGATAGTCCGTGAACCGTAGGGAGTCTGTGGTACTTTGTCCAGTGGGGAGTTAACTACTACCTCAGTTATACTTAATGGGAAATCAATAAAAAGACAAGTATTTGGGAGATGGTAGTAGGTGCTAGAGCTTGTGTTAAGCAGCCTCCAGACTGTGTAATGTGAATCTTATTGGGATGAGGCACTGCAAGTTTGTTTGTTTGTTTTTTTGTTGGAAATGTTGCTCCCTGAGGCCATTAGGACATGCGGACAGGCAAAAGAAGGATCAAATGATGGAGGAGCTGCACATGGGCAGAGTCACCAGCAGGCAGCTTTGCTCAGTGTCCCAAGTACTTCACAGCCTGTTTTTTCTAAAGTGAAAAATTTTGGCTACAATTCAACTGTGACCATAAAATTCTTTAAAAGTGATCTAGTTATGAATTATAAGCTTTTATAGTGCAGTACACAACCCCTTGTGAAGGTGCAAGCATTAAGATATGTTGGGCACATAAATCATCTCCAGTATCATGAAGATTACATGCTGTCCATCTTTCTAGGTAACAATTTCAGTTCAGAGCTGGCTTGAACAGGAAGCATATGCGCATATGTCCAATCTGAATTTGACCCCCTCTGTGGTAGGCCTTTGAAAATAAGTATGTTTTTAGGAAAAAGATTGCAAAGAATATTCATCCAAAATGTTAAAGGTGATAGTCTTTATTTTCTGTTACATCTCACAGGGGTAAAAAAAAAAAAAAAAAAAGGTAACCTTCTTAAAGATTACATCAATACAATGTTTTATCTCCAGGCACAATTTTCCTAATGGTATTTTTTCTCTTACTTTAGGTCTGTTGTTCTGTTGTTGTTGATTCACAGCTGTAGACCCCATATAGATTGCAAGGGGATAGTTTTCTTTTCTTTTTTTTTTTTTTTTTTTTTTGCCTTGGAAGAAAAAATAAAAATAAAAGAAAAGAAAGAAAATAAATAAAAAGAAATCTTTCTTTCTTCCTTTTTCTTGCTGGTGGCCACCTGACCAGTTTCTGAACATTGTGTTTAAACAGGTGCAATATCATGAACTGAAACAAGATCCCAGTCACAGCCCAAGCAAGAGGAAGAAAAACAATCCTGGCTAGCCAGCTTCATGTATTGAAGAAACTAGCATCTGCTGGGGGAAGATAAAAGGAGAAGCCTACAGCCTAAGCAGCATTTCCTTTCTCTAAGCTTTTTATTTATTTTGCCTTTTTATCTAATGGGGAGAATTTGTAAATACTGTATAAAGGCATTTCTCATTGACTATATACTTAGCACTGTAAAGACACATTTGATGAAGGTTTCGAGTAGGGCTTTTGCTGATTGAAAGGCTTGTTAGAAATAGTGTGACACGTTAAAGAAATCAATGAAGAATGGTAAACACGCACTGCTACTCAATGGTCAGAGATATCTGAAATATTCAAATCATGATGATTAAATCTACAAAGGGTGTAAATTTAAATCTGACTCAAAAATACTGTAAAATTTTATTTGTGAACCCTAGTATTTTTATCCAGTGAGCCACCATTACAATTTTCTATGTTTTATACATCTCAGCAGAAACACAATGTAGTGAAACCTACTGCACTTAAGTTTTAGCCAATTTTTTTGAACTCCAGACTGTGGTGTTAACTCCTGGAGCAACATATTCCTGTGCAGTAGGGCTGCCTGTAAGCTAAAGAGAAACACCAAATGCAGATGTCTTTCTGGAGCTCCCAAAAGAATTTCCTGCCATTTTTATCATTCCATTATAAGACCTAAAAATCTCTGTCTCTCTCAAAATACTGCCAGGTTTGTAATTGATTGCCTATCTGATTTTTTTATACGTACCAGTAATCTTCATTTGTACTACATAGTTTAGTGAATGAAGTCCATAGTTCTGCTGTAATGGAAATACTATCAAACTAACTCCATATTGCTTTGGGTGTCATGCTATGAACACCTTTTGTGCACATAACTATTTTAATAGAGAAATCTTGCAGAAAATGTTTTTGCTTTCAAATCACAAGGTCATACTTATATGCTTTATTATATAACACATTACCTGTTACCAATGTGAAATCTAGTGTAGAGGAAAAAATGCAGTTGTGGTTAAACTGATATACCAGTTTTATTTCCTTAGCTAATAATGTAGTCAGTTCTTCTGATAACTGTGCCCTACTGCATGGAAACTGCGTTATTTTATAAATTGAACAAAACTTAGAGTAGGAAGGTTTACATTTCAGAGGTTTTAGTGGCCACTTCATAACGAGTGCTTGGGGATATATTCTGATACCTGCTTGTAGACTTTCATGCTCAGGTCCCCACATAATGAGCAGAGAATTCATTCCTAGGGGACTACCTGTGCACAGCTCTTAGCCGTAGCTCCCAGTGACTTTAAAGGGGATTTTTGCCCAGGTGAGAGCTGCAGAATTCCGTCCTCGAGAGGAGTTCTTCCTGTTGCTCTCTGTGGGTTACCTCTCATTGGTTGCAATTGCTGATAAAGTTATATTGCACTACTCTAACAATACTTTTTGAAAAGACTATTTAGAAATACTTTGCAAGCAAATGTATATATATTTCTCTAAAGAATTCTATGTTAGCTGCATTGCTCATGAAAGATCATTCTGACTTTGTTTATTTTACAGATATGTTGATAGCCAGTTTCTGATATAACAGTTATTTTGATCTTGTTATTTGTATGTTTGAAAGAATGCCACTCAAGTAACTGTTCTGTACAAAGTCTTAGACCTAAATATGCTCTTGTTACATCATGATTTTTAATTAATTAATTTGCAAAGCTTACCTAACCACCTTTTCATTATATGTTGCCCAAAGAGCAGCATACTATTGATGAAGAAAGATTCACTGACAAGCCTTCTTTGTTAAAAAAAGATAAACAAACAAGCAAAAAAAAAAAATTTCTACTCGACAAAGTGCGAATATTTGTTGCCAGTTGTCACTTATGCAAAGTTCTTTGATACATTGCAAGCCTTGTATTTTCTTAATATTACCCTTCATTCTGTGTGCAATCTCCTGTTGTGTTGCTTTTTTTTGTTTGTTTGTTTTGATTTGTTTTTGTTTTCTTTTTTCTCTGTACTCAATTTCAAGTGTCCTATGTGGTGGTAATGTCTTGACTTATACACATTTACTGCATTAAACACAGTTTTAAGCATCCCTATACTAATAGCAGGAAGCATCTTTTTTTGAAGTTCTACAGTATCATTTTCCCTGAGTGGCATGAAGGACAAGTGAATGAAAGCACCATATTTCTTTGTGCAGGATTTCAGTGTTTTAAGCTCAAAAACATGTAAGTGCATGGACAGAGGAAGGAGGCCATGAGTTTGTTGAAACTTGCTAAGCTTCTTTTAATGCCTCAGTCTTTTAAAGCTGATCTCACTGGAAATGCAATGCACAGAAGTAGGACTGACTCAGAACACACTATCATTTTTAACTGAGGTCTCTCCTTGCCAAAATAGAACATTATAAAACTATGTTTTAAAATAATTTAATTAGTCTGAGCCCCTTTTCAATATTTAAGTTTATCTCTGTGGGAGAGGCCTCTTCAGAGATTTGATCCTGCCTTATACTGTAAATACTTCATTGTATCTTCAATTTCCAGTTTGGCTCTAAAGTCAACTTCTAACCTTGTGTGGTAACCCTCTAACTTATAACCTTCTGATTTGTCTGGTATTATTCCTAAATAACTTGTCCATATGTAAACAATCAGGATTGAACAATGTCTTTCATTATCTTGAAATTCTTTCTGCTCTAGGGAGAGAAAGTTTAACAGCTTCATTTGGGTCCACACTTCAAGCAGGTGTTGGAACACTTGGTGTCCACTGGAGGCTATTTGTCTGAAGTTCTAGTTCCATTTCTGCTGCTACCTCAGAGTACAATCAGAAGATGCAACTAAAACAATAGTGGGACAAGGAGAAATTCATTAAGAAGGCCACATATGTGCTAACGTGTGCTTTAGCATCAAGAGGAAGAGCCGTTGGACCTGACAGCAATGCACTAATGTATTTCATTCCAGGGTAGCCCAGGAGTTCAAAGCAAGAAAAGAAGGGAAAAATTTATTCTCTAGTCAGCATTAGACCACGTACCAGCCGCTCAAAGCGTGGTGAGACATTCGTAGCTCACTCCCCAGCAGCAAGAGATCCCTACCTGCAGAAGGGCACATTCCACCTACGCCTCCTTTCCGTGCTCAGCTGCAGGAGTCGTGCTGGCAGCCAGACACAGGCTTCTTTACATTTCTGAGCCTGCTTTTCTTTTGAGGACAAACTTTTTCCTCCCAACTGGGCTAATTTCCAGATTGCTGTGCAGCTGCTTCTATTAAAGCTGATAATCTCCCACCCCCACCTAAACTGCAAATTTTCAGTAACTACCTCTTCCTTTGGAATTTTTCTGAAATCTCGCAGAGGTGAACAACCAAAGATTTTTAAGACATACACAGTTGCAATTATAGGTGTTTTTCAGTGTGAAGGACTGGATTTCCATTGCTTTGTGCCTAATTAGAGTACGGAATAAAAGGAATGTATCTTCTGACACTTAAAGGAGAAATTCAACTACTCCCAAATGAAATGCGATCTTTAGATGTCAACCGAGAAAAAGTGAAGGCTTTAAAAGAACAAACTGCTCTCCACTCGGTCACTTGCACCTGGTTGAAAGCATCATGCAATTGGCTGATCAGTGGAGAGGGAAGCAGAAGGACTGAGGGTGAGGATGATGTTCATTTAGGCACAGAGTGGCTAACCTCCAGGTGGTGCTCTCCCTCTGCTCTTGGTAGGAGAAGAAAAGATCCTTCTCTTCCTACCAAAAAAGTAATTAATCTGCCCTAAACAGCCTTTATCTCTCCATATTTCTCCAGGTTTAAAATATGGTGAACTGCTTCAGTTGACTAGGCTTAACCTTTGTTGCAAATGCTACATCTTGTCCTTTGAAAGCAGCCTCTCTCTCAGGAAAAAAAAAAAAAAAAAAAGGTTGTAGCACAGCTGCTGCCAGCCCTAGAAGATGTGAACAAGTGTAGGTCAGGTCATCTGATTGGAAGGTTTGATACTTTTTGCTGCAACAGGCATTAGAAGGTTTTCACCCCTTTCGTGTCAAAGTAATCAATCAAGAGAAGGCATGTTTCTCACAAACTAAGATTTTTAGATCTTAATTAAATTAAAAATCCATGAGCTATCACTGTGAAAAAAAAAAAAAAAAGGAAGAAGGGAAGGGAAAAATCTTAACTATCCACTTAACTATCCATTGCACAGGAAACATTGTACTTCTGGAGCATAATTTCTTTTTTGTTAGTAAGAACTTTATGCTCAAGGAATGCCAGATGTAGCCATGGAACAGGACAATTGCCAGTTCTATTGAATCTTGAGAGTCCAACTCAAATTTCTGAAAGTTTGAAATTGACTTTTTTTTACTAAGGGGGACCAAAAAATACATGCAGCCATGTTTTTTCTTCTCATCAGTCTCAGTGCTGAATTAAATTTAAATGTCAAAAGCTTTTTCTTTTTTTTTTTTTATGCTTCAGATTTCACAATATAAAAGCTATAATCCTTAGCTATGATTCATACAATAATAAAGATTTTTTTTTTTTTTTAATTTTAATCTAATCAAAAGTAACACTAAAAATGGCTTTTCTTGCTCAGCTTTTGATTAAATTACAGGAGGTGATTAAAGGAAAGGCCACAATGTTGATCATTGATTTCTTTTTGATTAAAGAGTGCAGAGTAATATTTTCTGGAGTCATTTAATAAGTTAATATTGCCTGACCTTCTGTACCCTGACATAAAGACATATTCCTACAAAGTTTACTTTGCATAATTGTTCATATTACACATGATCTTTCTTAAGAATGTCAAAAAAAAAAAAAAAAAGCCTTTTAGAGCCACAACTGATGCAGAAAGATCCCCAGTCAAAAGTAGCAAAGAAAGTGCAGACACATTGCATGATTATGCAAAAACATGATCAAATTAATAGGGAATAAGCACGGAGCAGCTGCGAGGAAGAGAACAAGAGCTGGAATTCAGCTACTGCGTCATCACAATTGCCACAAGTATAAGGACTTTGAAAAGAAAAATGAAAATATCAAATAAATGCCATGTGGCATCATTGCTAGATACGACTGGAAGAGGGGAGGAGAGCCATTTAACTAACCTGATGGATTATTAAAACCATCACTGGTAAACCGAATGGCTAGGAAGTATAACTTTAATTCTTGCAGATTTCTTTAAAGACTAGGATTCATTTAAAGGATGGAACTCTACTTGCAATATGTCTGTAAATGTAAGTGCCTCACTTAGAAGGAAGTTCAATGACAGGAATTCGCTGTGGCAGTATACAGTTCTGGAAAGAATGGGAGACCTCTTGGGAAAGAGCTGGGAGAAGAATTACGGTGGAACCAGCCTTCCTGCTGTCCTTCCCTTCCCAATACAGCCACAGCAATCCCTCCTGGCACCTCTAAGAGCACCACATCCCAAAGCTGTTGTTACATCCACTCCTTGCTTTCCAGCTGCCACATGGTTTTAGTCTCTTCTTAAGGTCAGATGTTGCTGACTGCATGCTGAGGAGTTGGTCCCATGCCTGCCAGTGCCAAGGCCCACTCCTTCCCATCCTCCTAGAGACCCTGGCCAGCAGTCTCTAGACAGCCAAACTCAAGGCTACTGCACCTTACCTCTTCTCCTTTATTTCCTGGCAGTTCTGATAGGACCAGTTACACCTTACTGGGGACTGCCGCTCTCTGCCATGTCATGTTCTCCTGTTGTTTCTCCTCATTTTGCTTTTTGTTCTTGGTAGGCTTCTCCTTTCTCTCCCATGCAGAAATTCTCTTTGTCTTATTCATCCTCTTATAGACCCGATTCCTAGGCAATATGTCCACAAAACTTCACCTCCCTCTTCTTGGTCCCCTGCATCCGGACTCTGTCCATCCCCCACACCACATCAGAGTTAGGCCCAGCCTTCAAGTTGGCTGTGAGCTCTTCGGAAGTGGTCTTTGGGCTGGTGGTCACAGGTTGGTCTTTTCAGAGCACGTAGACCTCCCTGAAATGCAAAAGCAGTTAAAGTCAGTACGGCATGAGAGCTGAAGGACAGAGGACTTCAGGAGGATCAGGCCACACACTCTTCTCGCAGTGACCCCGCTATCCGTAGCAGGATTTTTTGTTTCTATGCTCCAATCTAGCCTCTTCTTCCTGCTGCTCAGCGTGTTTTTACTGCTGTGGTGGGTGTTGGTGGGTTGTGAAATGGTTTGAAATTGTTTCCAATGAAAGTCAGTCTGGAAATGAAGAATATGAGATGAGAAAATCCACATTTAAAGGAAGCAAATCTCCTCTGGGAGTTCTGTAACCATTCTATATTATATATATTTATATATATATATATGCATCTTACTGTCTGCTACTTGATTCTGGAATGTCTGCGTTTACAGTCTTGCTCCATTCCAGTTAGATCTGTACCTCTGTATGACTTCAAAATCAAATCACAACGGGCATTTGACTTCGGAAAATAAATTAACAGAAAACCATACAAAAGCAGAAAACCTATAGTTTGTGAAGAGTTGTGTTTAAAGTAGGTAACTGCAGCAAAGTATGGGTTGGAAGAAGATGCTCTAAGGAATCTTTAATGGTGGAGAACTAGTTTTCATTGTGCACTTTGCTGTTCTCAGTTAAGTCCTGAGGTTTACAATTAAATAGAGTCCTATGATTTTTACAGTTTGGCCTCTTCCTCTGCAGCACAATGCAGAAGCTGCACTTTGACCAGACACTCTGCAGAACAAACAGTGGCATTTTAAAAAGAAATGAATTTTTGAAGTAGTTGACACTTACACTTGATGCCAGAACTGTCAAATGCCAGGAAGTTTAAAGCCAGGGCTTCTGTTTACCTTTTGATTTAAGTTGTGATAAAGCAAAGGGAGAGGTGAAGAGAGGATCTGGAGTCACGCAGTGAGTTTGCACCAACCTGTCACTGGTAGGAAATTGGGCTCACGTATTATTGAGGATACAGATTGTTGGGAGCTTGATGTGTGCAGTCTCTGGAGCTGCAGATGCTCGGCACAGCTGACAGTAGCTGAGATTAGAAGATCAGGGTTATAACAAAGGAGCCATTAGGTGCATGCTTACCTTTCTGTGAAGGGGCTTATATAATGTCTGCCCTGCTGCCCTGTCTCCAGCTGGTGCATTAGCTCATTGTTTTTGTGAGTGCTAATTTAAATGACCTACTTTAAAAATGAAAATGGCAACAGTGCCCAGGAAGGATGAACTCTCAGCCCTAATTCTGAATTTCTTGTGTTTTCTCCTTCTCAGCCTGAACATTAAATCCTCTTTTTGCTTTCAGTACACAGTTGGGGAAATGTGACAGACTCCACTGTAACTATTTGACAAGTTCCTAGCTTTTAGAAATACCAGTTCCTACACTGATATTTTGTTTTCATTCATTTGCACACACCCCTACAGAGCGCGCATTCAGCTCCGTACACATTCCCCTGGCATTGTGCACCATGTAACAGGGAAACTCCATGCATCTCAAATTCTCTCACCAAGTAACCAAATTCTGTGGTGAAAAATATATGCAAATTCCCATATTATTTCCAAATAATATGCTTTAAAAATCATTTCTCATTCCTACTGTCAGTACTGAAAAACATTTGACAATTTGTCTTTTAATTTCAGTCCTGTTCACCCTTTTACCAGAGATAAACATTTAGCCATGGAATGAAGAGCTAGAGACATCAAGTGTGTGTGGACTTCATATAATACACACTGCTGTTAAATGAGGGGAAAAAAATAAAATAGAATTAATGCAAATCAGTTTGTTAAGCCAGGGAATGAAGCTAAACTGAAGGTGGGCAGGTAGGAGTGCTCTTGGCACTCCTGGCTGGAACTTTAAATAGAAATCTGCGTAACGTGGATTTAGCAGGTGATAGCACCGCTAAAGGCCTTGCAAAACTTCTGTAGACGGTGTATGAGGTGTTCAGAAACAAGTGTCTTTTGAATGATGGAAGGAGAAGGCTTAAAAGCCTGCAAGGTTCAGGGTCAGAGAGGATATGAAAGCATCCTCCCACTGAGCCCCACATCCAACATCCTAACACGGGGTCATGCAAAAAAGCAGGTGGCATCCTCTAGACGTCCTGCCTGTCACAGGGAACATGGATGGGAAAGGCAGTCTGATGTGACAGCACTTCAGAAATGAAGACCAATCCTCCATACAGATGGATGAAATTCTTAAAATTTCTCACAAACTGTAAAGACTTTTTCTGGGCCATCTTTCCAGTCAATAAAAATCTGACTGCGCTAGCAGAGGCAGGAAATAGTTGCCCAGTGAGATGTTTGCTAAGGCCCTGAAAGCATTGCAAAAGTTGGCGAAGAGAAGATGTCCTCTACCTGCAGCATGCAAAGGCCAGCAGCTGTCGTACTGCTGGAGGGCTAGTACAGAGGTTTGGAGCTTGGGTAACTTGGATAACAGCCGACCCTGTGGCAGCTCCTTGGCTTGGCTGTAGCCAATGGCACTTCCCAAGCTGGAGAGGCCTCAGTGGCCTCAAATGCACACTGCACATTTCCTAGCAGTATGATGTGGCCAACGTGGGGCTATCCAGATGTGAGAGAGGAGACCTGGCTAACTAGAGCAATGACCCTCTGTTGGCTTGCTGCAGAAACTGGTCCAGGGCCACTGGTGTGGGAGACAGCTGGCAGCCTCGAGGGTGATGCTTCTGGAGGGCAACAGGAAGAGATCTAACTAAAAACGGTAAATCATTGTTTGCTTTTCATATGGATATTGCAGAGACATCAGTCTAGTCTTCGTGTGCACCCCTGCAGGAGAAAAGAGAACAAACGTTTCCTCCCCTTGAGAAGGTGCTCTGGCTTGTAGAAGCTTCTGGGAGAGTGTACAGTTTTGAAAGATATGTGTAATACTTATTCTGCTTTCTGAAATGAGTCTTCCGCATAGGCATCCACTTCGGGGAAATACATGGAAACCAGGGATAATGCCATCTCTCTAACTCTGAGTAAGCAGACAGGATTAAAGTGTGCTGTGACCTCATACATCCCACTCGGCTGCCAGGAGGAACGTTTCTGTTCTTCATGCCAGCTGCAGACAGCTCCCTTTTGGTTTGTGGCTTCATTCCGATCTGGAGGAACCTCGCTCTCCCCATGCTGCTATACAGAAACCTGGAGAGACCTGAGAGTTTTTCCTTGGGTCTGGCACTTGCTAGAAACCCAATGTGTTCATATTCATCTGGTGTTTCCAGAGATATACATCTGCACAGGCTAAGGAAAACACAAAAACTGTATTTCAATTTATAAAAGGGAAACTTCTGAAATGGCACCCCTTTTGCCTGTTTGTAGCCTGTCTCGCAAAGCAATTTTCATTTTTTTCCCCTTCAGCAGGCTGGGACAGCACCCTCCAGCAGCCCAGCAGCCTGATGTCACACGGATGGCTAGCACTCAGTATAGACACATGAGATGGTAATACCATATGAAATAAAACATGTCATAAACATGTCATAAACCTGGTATAAATGTGGCACAAAATGCATTTGAAAAGATTTTTCTGGATTTATCACATACACTCAGCAACAACAACAACAAAAAATTAAAACAACCAAACATTAATTTAATCGTGTTGGTGAACTCCCTATAAATACAGCTACGCTAGAGCCTTTGATAGCTGTACCCGTTGTTTAATCTTATCAGTTCCCTCCCTGATTTTTTTTTTGTGTGGAGTTTGCAAAGGCCCATCAGGGAGCAAGTAATTCTTCGTGTTCTATGAACACTCCTGAAATCAGAAGGGGTTGATAGAGGAGATATGTTATCATCAGTCCACATGGTATCCATATGAAGTTCAGTCTTCAGTAGTTCAAGAGCCATTACAGATAGCATGTCCCCCACACAGAGAGGGTGTGCTTTGAAAAGCTAGAAGTGATGATTGGTTGACCACCTCAAACTGCCAGATCGTATTTGTCCTCAGAGCAAAATTTCAGCAGACATGCACGTGTTGGGGTAGACAGCACAACAAAATAAGAGAGGGAGCATTAGTGAGAAATATGCCAAGTTTTAAGACTAAATTGGCAAGTGAGGTAAAACAGCAAATCAGCAAGATAAGATATTTAGTCTGCAGTTTTATGATTATTCTTTTTTAATATAGATCTCCTTAGATTAGCTTGGTTTTTATTTTTTAAATTAGCTATGCCTTCCCTGGATTTTCAAAAGCACCATTGGTTACGAATGAGTTGGTGTATGGATAATTATATTAAGAGACACTACTTCTTATTTTAAAGTACAAGAGCAAAGTGATTTAGGTGTACTGGCAGCTAAACAAGAACGCAGCCTTCTTTACATGATTCTGATGAAAAACGGTGACATTTAGCAAATGTATACAGGCTCATTTAGGTAAGACAAGAATTAGATTAATCAGACTTCAGCTGTGTGCAAGTGACAAGCCACAATGGGCAAACTTCCCTGTGTCAGCACTCTCAACAATTTGTATAAGCTGACTGTTTGGTCTTCCACTGTTTTATTTTCACTTCTCCTACGTTCAAGATTAATGACAATTTTCCAGCTTCAATAAGATAGCTCTCCTGAAAGATTAATGAAACCTGTATTGAAATAATACTTTCTTAACAGGACCTGAGTGCAGTGGTTTTGCACTGCTTCTACTTGTTTCTCTTTGCTTGCCTTGTGCCAGCAGCCTCTAATAATACCTGGTGTTGTTAACAACCAATAAATAAGATTTACCTTATAGTGTTTATTATCATCAGAGTTAGGCAGATAGTTTTTTTTTTTTTTTTTTTTTTTTAATATTTCTGATTATTTTTGGCTGAAATCTGAACATGCTCTCCAACACCTGGTTCACAGATGCCTGTGCAGAAAGTGTTACTGAAGCTCTGCAGCTTTACCATTTCATCTGTTCTGCACAAGGCTCCTTGCTCGCCTGCAGGACAAATTCTGTTAAATAGTCTGTATTTTCAAACAGGTCTTTACATTTTGTTGATAAATTAGGTACATTTGTAATATCTTCATCTAAATATGACAGCAGAGATGAATATTTGGCAAAATGTAATTTTTAGATCAGTTTTCCTGAAGAAGCATCATTTCATATCCTGGTAAATATGGTGATAAATTTATGAACTTGTATGGATCTTTATATATTACATTTTGATGATTAATACAGTATAGAACTATTTAATGTGTGTTTAACAGATTAAAAAATGAGTTATCTATCTGACAGATTTTGAACAGTATTCAGTGGGGAATAATAACTGAAGTTTTTCATGGTGTTCCTCTGGGGTTGGCACTTAGACTGGTATATTATTTCACCAATGGATTAAATACACAGTCATTCATATTTACATCTGCATGTGGCACAAGACATGAAGAAATGCTTACTCATACAGATTGATCTGTTCAGTCACTAAATAGGATTCCCTGTTAAAAAAGAAAAAAAAAAAAAGAAAACAAGTCTTACTGCAGCCAGCTCAAGCTGAATGTGGGGCCACATGATGAAAGCCATGCCTTCCCCACACTAAACTGCAGATGACTCTGGTGGCTTTACCAGGCACTCCTGACCATAAGACAGCATGGCATGATGCACAGCACGGTCCTTGAATGTGCGAGCCCAAGGCAGAGGGCTGATATTAACACTGCACGGGGCATTTGTGGAACTGCCCCTTATGAATGCAGGGACTAAGCAACTCAGGTGGTGCAGGAAAAGCGCTTCAGAACTGTCCAGAGCTCAGTATTTTAAAGAAGGGAGCCCTGTCACTGAGCTTTCAATAACGCCTTCCAATAACGAACTTCCAATAGTTATAGAAACCACAGCAATACTTAAACTGTGTGAGCTAAGCCTTGCTCATAAAACAAAACAATAGCAAAAGTCCAAGCCCGTGCTTAGTATGCTGTCTGTAGTAACTTATTTGCTAATTGTGACCATTCTGAAATCAATAAACACCCAGGAAAAGTGTCTTTACAGGTAGCACCAAGATGCACACAAATTGCTGAGCTTCATGTTCAGCAACAGCAGTGCTGTGAAACAAAGGATATGTGTCAAACAGAATACACAAGTGAAATTTGGCTTTGCGTAACTTCTTTTTGGCCACTATTGAGGTTTGAGCATCAACGTTGCGTCCCATTACAACTTCCAGCTGCACAGCGCAGTGTGCTTTACCTTCTGTTTTCCTCCTACCAAGTATTGTGCTGCCACTGACCACCGTTCACTCATCAGGGCACCACTTGGTGTGCACGTACGTGTAAAAGCGACATTCTCCAACGGAATGCTGAAGGTGGAGAAAATCGAGGAACTTGCTAAAGGCCTGTGTTGGTTGAGGAGGAAGACGGAAGCACTTGTGAAGTGCTTTGGCTTGTGAAACATGGGCATGCAGAGAAGGTGTGAAAGGGGACTGGTTGGCTGGTATTGTTTGTTCTTGTAACTAAACAGGGCAATGGGAAATATCCTGCATACCGATGAGGATTTTAAAAACCAGAAATATCCTACATACCTACATTTGCTAACTTTTGGACGTTTCATTTTGTAATGTTAATAATCATTGAGAACATTTCTACAATACATGTATGTTGGAGAGAAGACTGAAACTAGCTGAAATAGGTAAGAAGGACTTATAAATGACAGATTTTTTTTTTCCCCAACTACACAACATAATAGCAAATAACTGTACAGAATAACTTGGATTAAGTAGAGAACCCCTCTATCAGACCAAAACAACGCTTTTCTTGCTTTCATTTCTGTCACTAGTATACTATATATATATAGTATATATACACATATACATAAATAGGTATGAATATTCTGAAATTGCTTTTTCATAACCATCAGAATTCTTTTCCCATGGTTTTCTGAGTCACAATTATTTTAGGTTCCCAATTACCTACCAAATTCATAATTAAAGAAAACTTTAATATTGCCGACATATTTTGCATTCCTTACAAAGTATGTGAATAGCATTTCTTTCATCATGCCCTGCAACAGGGAATACTGAAGTTTATTGCTAGTTCATCTTACACAGAACAAAGGCTTTTTGGGTGTTGCTTTTTTACTTTTACTGAAGAAAAATAAAAAGGGCACAAACAGAAACAAATCCAATATGAGCTGACCCTTTATTCTATTAGGGTAGGCTGTTCTGCATGTATATATGAAAATAATAATCCGTCATTAATAAACTCTGAACATTTGTAATGAAGGTCTGGTTCCAAGACCAACCCAGTCTGAGCATCTTCAGTAGATTAATTGCTGTGAGATCATATATCTCAGCTGCAGAAAGGCTAAATGGAAGTTTTAATGTGCTGCAAGCCAGCTGCATCAATGTAACTTATTCCCTCTAGTCAAGCAACATCAATTTCAGAAGCAGCTATTATCCACACCCTTTCTTTTAAGGTTCCTTTTTTTAATATTATAAATTGCTACTACAGAAGAATTGGAAACGTTGCTAATTAGTACCTTCCTTTTGAAGGCTAAGATTTTGAATTATTCTTGATCTTTTACTGAATCCATTAGGAAAAAAAAAAAAAAAAAAAAAAAGGATCAGTTGTCCTCATTCTAGGGCAGCATTTCCTTCTCTTCCCTGGAAAGGGGAAGAGAAAAACTTCCCTTGGAAGCGTATCTTCTCAGACCTACTCTTAAACAATTTTGTTACTCAATCTCTACCAAGACGCACGTCAAGAAGTATGGTCATTGCTATATAAATGTGCAGAAAGAGCACTCCAGAATTTGCATCTCTTTGAGATCCCCAACCTCACACAGCACAATTATACAGTTCAGCTGCTGCAGGAGCCTCGATACCTTTAAAGAACAGCACAGGATTTTCTCTTTTTCTTAATTAATTAAAAGGACCATCTGATAGAATATGTAGCACACAATCCCAAATTAGGTTAGAGGATTAGTTTAGAGGATTTATCATGTGTAGTTTGCATGTATTCATAGAATGGAGAACAAAATTCTCATATTAAATGGGCTGTAATTTTTAAGGAGATCCATGCTTAGTGTCAGAATCTGATGCCCAGTACATACTTAAACTGTCTTGTCTAATCCTTAGTAAATTCCCTTGCCAACATAGCTAGATTTGTACCACTACTTCCACCAGCATCTTGAGTGAAGGCAATCCCAGGCATGTTACCAAGACAATTTTATGCATTGCCAGCATCCTGGATTTATCAAACCACTGCGAACCCGAACCAGCCTGAGTTAGAGCAGAGCCAGTGATACCATAAATTATGCTGCAGGTGCATGTGGCCCTCCACAGCATCATCGGCCTGGGGAGCAGAAGGATGTCCTGATGGTTTTACAGGTCCAGTCAGTGATACCAACTGGAGTCCTGTATAAAACCTGAGTACTTCAACCAGTCTCCTTGAAGTAGTCAGTGCACAAACTAACACGACCGTGAGTGCCACAGTGCTTCTTTGTGTGATCTTTTCTAACAAACTAGCAAAAACTAGAGAAATTACAATATACCAATTCTGAAATCAGAAGGTATACCTACCTTACGTTTTTAATTTCCAAAATGTAATTTCAATTTTTACAAGACAAACAAATAAAAACGGAGAGAATATTTTTTTTTTCACTGTGTTCTTCCTTACTGACAGGTAAAATATCAGTTTTATTAAAAGACAAGAAAATATGTAGGTATACACTTTTTAAAAGGTAAAACTGTTGTAGTATCCAACTCAGTTTAACAGCAGAGGCTCTACCTTTTGAGACCAAAGTGAGATATGGCATGAGACTTCTGACAAAGATTCCCAGGCCAGAAAAAGCAAAGTTTTACCTAGTGCAAATGATACAGCACCTCCTGAGGTGGTCAAATGCATCCAGAGCTGTCTGAAAACTAGAAGGCAATGCTAGATAAATTTTGCCTGAAAAAAAAAATGCACTGAATGAACACATCTGATTTCCAGGTTCAACTAGAGGAAAGTATTGATGTCATGGGTGATAAAAACATGTAGGGCTGTGAAATTTGTACTTCTTAGTTGTCAAAAAACTGTTAGCTAACTGTCAATGGTCAGCCATCATGATTTAACTAATGGTAACTGGTTTTGGAAGCTAACAGTTTAAATGATTTAAGTAAAGAGCTGATTTGCCTCTACCATAGTTTCCAGAGTTGCTAATAAAGCCTTCATCTGTTCTCCTGGAAAAATAAACATGTTTGTAGATATCTCTTGAAGAAACTGTGGTAGCTTTTTAAAAGTTTCTAGTTCTCTAAAGTACATATCTACTAACCAATCTGCAGAAAATGTACTTTCCATCTTACAGTAATCACGAGCCCTTACTGGAAGTCTACTTGAACAAGCTACCTCTCTGAGAATTGAAGGGAAGGGTGAAAACAGATTATAAACTGAACAAAAATTTAGCAGCATTTTGTTAAATAAAATCAACCACAGTTCTCTCTGCTGACTGCAGTAATCTTGTTCAGTGCGTTCATAGAATCTTTCAATTTTCTCTTCTGGATGAACAATGTTCAAAAGTTCTTGTTTTACTGGTAGGGATTGAACATAATCCAGTGGCAATTTTCCATCGGAGTCCCTCTGCTGTAGAAGGACTGGTCCTGCAAGAAAAATACAAATATTAATAATAATGGCATGTTCCAGCTGGCAGCTGATCAAGATTATTTTTTTTTGCCAGAAACTAGGAGTCTGTTTAAACTCATTTTTGTTATGTTGGTACAACTGATGAGCTAGACATTTGTAACCAGAGAAGGGCAATGAAGCTGGTGAGGGGCCTGGAGAACAAGTCTTAGAAGGAGCGGCTGAGGGAGCTGGGCTTGTTCAGCCTGGAGAAAAGGAGGCTCAGGGGCAACCTTATCGCTCTCTACAGATACCTTAAAGGAGGCTGTAGTGAGGTGGGGGTTGGTCTATTCTCCCAGGTGCCCAGTCATGGGATGAGAGGGAATGGGCTAAAGCTGCACCAGGGGAGGTTTAGGTTGGATATTAGGAAGAACTCCTTTACTGAAAGGGTTGTGAAGCATTGAGATGGGCTGCCCAGGAAAGTGGTGGAGTCACCATCCCTGGAGGTCTTTAAAAGACGTTTAGATGTAGAGCTTAGTGATGTGGTTTAGTGGAGGACTTGTCAGTGTTAGGTCAAAGGTTGGACTCTGTGATCTTGGGGGTCTCTTCCAACCTAGACGATTCTGTGATTCTGAACACAACCTAGAACATGCAGAGAGAACATTTGTAACAGTTTCTTTATGACATAGTTTTAATTTTCTTCCTGGTTTTGCTATGTTGAAAGTGAAGGATTATTATACAGAAATGTGAATTAAATTCAAATATAACTTACCCTAAAATTTCAAGTAGCAATACATATAATATGTAAAAAATTTGTCTTATTACCAATGTACAATTTCACTAGGAAATTTACAGGCTGGCTTATTTACTGAAACTGTCTCAAAATTAAAGGCAATGTATTATGCTGGTCTTTGTTTTACCTTTTTGGATGGCGTGGTTAACCTTGTCCTAAGCTACGCATCAAGATAAACTACTGAGGTAGGAATCCTAGTCTTCCTCAACTGAGCTAGAAAATTTAGTCCTAGCAGATTGCTGCAAAAAATAATTACTACAATAATTGGATTTAAAGTAATTAAGTGGGACATGTTTTTCTTATTCAGAGAATAATAAAATATTTCTTTTAATACTACATTCTTTCAATATTTCCTGTTTATTAGTACAATGGAGCTATTAATCCTTAAACAGCTTACAGATGTCCTGATAAGTTTAAGAAAGGCCACACCAGTAAGAAAAAAATGAAGAGGGATGAAACACTACAGGTGGTGTTTTTCAAAGGTGAAAACAATATAAATCTTCACATGTAAATTCGGGTTACTATGCAAAAGAAATGACAAAATTTCATATCTTTAATATGTTTTCAGAAATATATTTTAATTACAAAAGATTACTAATTGCAAGACTTTACCATTATTAGAGCTTCTAACTTCCCTATGATTGAAGCTATATTGTTTTACTCCCTCACTATGTAAAATAATTAAGTTCTGCAAGCTGAGGACCTTTCTGCAGAAAGGGAAGAAGTTATTGCAGAGCTGTACTCTTCAGTTATTGAGCAGAGTAAATCCAGACTGAATGGGTAAGACGTTTTCTAACATAGTCTTGTCAGCTACTTGACAGGCCAAAACCCGGAGTGTGACAAAGGCAAAGATAAGGGTACATGCAGCCTTATAGTTGCCAGAAAACTTTGATGAATGCAAGTGCAAGTAGAGCTCTTCCCGTAGGACAACAGGATCATCCACTACCTATTCTTCACAATAGCTGAGGAAAAATGCACATCTGTCAGTGCAGTGCCATTTCCAATTGAGGAGCTGGGCTTACTACAATATTGGCTATTGCATCACTTAGACCGATGGAAGTGAGCCCAGGTATTGGCTTGGCATGTCAGATGTGTGGTTCAGTAGATATATAAAACACCTGGGAGCCCCAGAACTGAAGCTCGGCAAACACAGAGAGGTGAAACTGCAGAGGAATGAATGTATCGATTACGAGCCAGTGCTTGTACAACAGACAGAGACAGCCTTTAGGGGGCAGGAGAAGACTGTAAATACACAGGGTCTTACGCCAAGAATGAAATAAAATTTTGTTTCTCTAGCTTAATTAAGTAATAGGCCATCTAAATACAGTGCATTCTTTTACCTTCAGGCTACAAGCAGAATGATTTTTATTGAAAAAATCTGGACTCAGCATACAACACAGAGATTAAATTGACACTGTAGGTCAAGAGTAAGGATATCGCAAATACCCATTTTAGTAAATAAATTAAAAGAAGGAAGAGTGGATATCCAGGATCATTCTTTGCTGTTGTTTTGTTTTAAAAAGCATGTTAAGTTAATTAGGTTGATAGGGGGTATTTCAACACAAGATACAAGTTCCTTGTCACTTAAAAAACATATTGTTCAAAACATTTATCATGTGTCTGCCTAAGGGGCAATATATCTTTTTTTAGAAACTAAGGCGCCCCTCCCACTATTATCCCTAAACAGCAGTTATCACAATTACAATATAGATTCCTTTCTTAAACTAATTACCAAGCTAATTGTGTTCTTCAAAGACCATCACATTAATTTTCATAAATGCTGAACAAATTTAAATTGAAATACATGATTATATAGAGATTTACTGATCTATTTTTGCATTACAGTAAAAATAGATCAAAACAAAAGAAAAACCTTAGCTTTACTTGGTGAATAGGTAATATTTATCTTTAATTAGTTTGGAGGATATAGTTACAATGCATAGGTGTAAAATGCAGAATAAAAACATTATCATATTGGAAACAAAAGTGAAAATCCTGGCTAATTCCATATTCAGCTGATCAAGATAAGTGTGAGAACAGTAATATTTTTATTTTGACCAAAACAGCTTGGCTTAAAAATGTTTTAAAGTAAATATTTTATAATTAAATGTTATTTTATGCAACCATTAATAAAAGCACCACAAACTTTGTATGGACTCAGGATAATTTCCCTAAACCAGTTTAGCATATATGCACTCACCCCCATGCTGAAGTAGCAGCTTGCCAATTTCTACATGTCCATTTGACAGTGCATCATGCAAAGGAGTCACCCCGTCCACTTGACTGAGCAGGTCTACCTCTGGACAACGTTGCAAAATTTCACGGACACACACTGTGCTGCCATGGTTACAGGCTTCATGCAAAGGCGTCCAGCCAGCATAGTCTGAATTATAAATCAAGGGAAGTTTTAAAACAGCAGAAGTAGTACTAAAATGCTAATAATGTAATTCATTAGACAGCAAAACAGTTGACTTTTTAGCATTCGTTACGGTGACAGTGGCAACTTGTGATTTCAAAATAAGAACTTTTATTGAAAAACATTTGATAAAAAATGTCATTTAAAAAAATTGATAGGAAACATGATATTAAAGCACACTTCAGTTAAAATTAACCTTTCAGCAATGTTTGCTATGAAGTCCTGATTTTCATTAGTTAGAAATAGTAAAGGCAGGTTTTGTATCATAAATATAAACTTAATTAGCAAAAGGATGTTTAACAGTTCCTTATCTGGCTTAATTTCTTAGTTCTGTAGATAAAATGAATAACTTACCTTTAACATTAATGTCTGTTCCAGGGTAAGAGAGAAGCTGAATCAATCTCTCCACTTTGTTTCTTATGCAAGCTTCATGCAGGGCTGTCTCTCCTACCATAAAAAATTAATAGATTACACTAGACTAGGCGAGATAGCAACTAAAGAAAATAATCAAAGTGCCTGGAACTAGGAGACCTGGCTATATGCCAGAAAATTCAATAATGAGTAAGATTTTCCTTTATCCTGTTTAACCATCTTTTAAGAAAATTCAAAAAAAAAAAAAAAAAAAAAACCCACAGCGCTTCTGTTCCACCAGAGATCCAGCAATGAAATTGTATTGCAAATGGTTTAACACAGGAATTATCTCCCCCCAGTTCAAGGTTTAAAGCTTCAATCACACTATAAAAGCACCAAGTGATCACAGAACACCAAAAATACTGGGTTTTGAAGCAATAAAACTTTAGAGTGCAGTTGCCCTCCCTTAAATTTATTCATGAACCTACGTTAAAATGTATGGTTCTTTTTACACAGCATTTATAGCTTAATTCAAATGAATGTTTCTGGCTAAGCACGAGTGCCTCTACACACTCAAGTATAATTCAGAACTTCAAATCCGTTAACAGATGGTTTGCTGTTTCTCAATAGGCTGTCTGACTTGGCTACAGTAGCAAAGGAAGGGGGAAAAGAGGGAGAAATACATGAAGGGGTCCTAATAACAATAATAATAATAATAATTACAAAAAAGAAAATCCTCTGAAAAAAAAAATACCAAGCCTTAGTATCATGTAAAACTGAAGTGTGAAAAATTGAACAGCAAGCAACTGAGAACTGCTGCTTATATGTAAAGACACCATTAGTCTCTGCATGATAAAAACTTCAGACCCATTCTGAACACTGTTTTGCTTTCAAGTAAATGATTAGGTTTGAACAAGAGCCAGAGAAAAATCTTGATGCCAGGTGAAAGATGATGCAACAAACATCTTAGAAACGAAGAATATCTCTGGCTAAATCTCTTCAGCGTTTGCAGTAAGATTAACATAGTGTATTTTGTTATATTAATACCTTCACTATGTAAATCTGTCAGCTCCATACTCATTCTTTCAACAGTAGATACTACTTACAATTTTGGCAGGGAAAGAACAGAAAAAAAAAAAAGCATTTTTTCCCGTAGTCCTTCAGCTCACTTTTCTTTGTAGAAGTCAGCATGTAATAATTCACATCAATTTTACTTGCAAAAGCAATAAAGAGAAAGCGAACCAATTTTAAAAATGCATGGTCTGGCTCTGTTACTGAAGCTCTCTTAAATCCCAAAAGAGGGTGAGGTGTTTTTTTTGTACTTCAGTGTTTGTGATACAATTCTGATTATAATTTTTTGAACAATCCTAGGTTCAATTTGCTAGTTTTTCCTAAGCCTTCTCTTGGGTGTCATGATTAACAGTTGTGTTTTAAGTGATATAGGTAAATTTCTGATGATGAAGATAATAAAAAGTAGTTCCAGCAAGTAATTCTGTTGAGTTAAAGCCTCATGTAAAGTACAGTTTATTGCATTTGTGTAATAAGTAGGAACTGAATGAATTACTGCAGTGCTGTTTTATTCCTTAGGTACTTGGGTTCCAGTATAGCTAAGACAAAAGCCAAATGCCTTTCATAGTCTGGGCTGAATGCCTGGAAGAAAACAGTCCATATGCTTAACACAGCTATGTAACATAGCATACTCCTCAGTCTTTGTTCACAAAATGTCTAGGACTGAAAGAGATGAAGACTGAATTATACTTTCAAATCAGAAGACGTTGATCCTACCAAGCACAGGTTGAGGTGGATTAGCAAAGTAAGGCGGGCAAGCCTGGAATGAGCTCACACAAGCTGTACACTGTATTTAATATATGGGAGGGGGAGGGGAATGAAGAAGGCAGCTTTATTCCACCTTATATACAATTCTTCCTCTCAAACAGACACTGAAAAAAAAGAAACGTGAACCATAAGAAAATAATTCTTGGGCATAAGCCATCATTTTAGTTGAACATTCATAAGGTCAAGATTTTTAAACCTGAAACAGCTGATTCCAACCATATGAAGTTCTTAACATAAATTAGATACATAGAATACCTTTAGCATTTCTCCTGTAAAAACGCGCCTCTTCAGCCGAAATGTACCAATTCTCTTTGGTGTCTGAAGTCCCAACTTTCTCATTTGCTCTACGCTTCCTTGTACAGCGCTTACTAAACATTAAGTCACTGAAAAGAGAGCAAAGGAGACACATCTAAAATCACTCTTATTTTTTTGGATAGTGTGTATGTACTTAACGACTTTAAAATGTGTACAGACGTCATACTTAGATCTACCAATTTCAGTTATTTCTAAAATGTCTTAAATATGCAATTTATATGTCACTTAATTATAACTGTATATAAAACAGCAACAAAATTAAATTACCCACAATTAAACTTTTTTAAAAGGTAATTCTGTGAATGGTTCAACTTCTCTATGTATCCTTTATTTTTAATATTGGGAAAATATTATTACATCAGTCTGCATGTATGCAGAGATGGAAGATGGGGAGAAAAGGGAAACCCCACACCAGAGGTGTTACAGGTTTAAAATGGAGATTTATGTCAGTTGTAGTAATTTGTAGACAACAAAACAGGTCATATAAAGTTCAAAAAATGTGTCAGGTCAGAAGCTGTCCCCCAAAGCAGAATAAAACTGGTGATGTTATAGGTATTACTTACGGTAGATCAGGCAGCACTTTGACTTGGTTCTGCTTATCACCACTTAGCATCTGTAATGCCCTTTGAGACTCAGGGCATGGCCGATGCCCTATTTTCTTTTTCTTTGCTTTATGCATCTTTCTTGTGTCACACATCCCTACCTCTCTCAAGGCAGGCAAATAGGAACAGACCTGTTGCAAAAGTAACATTTTCAGCGAGTTTGTGTAAAGTACATTAGAAGTCTTTTTCTGTTGCACTTCATGTACAAGCAGTCATTCACCACCCACAGGGTACTGAATCTCAGTTTTTTAAAATATGGTCCCTAAGTGACATTTGCACATATAGGTTGTTTAAAGTCAGCTCTGCGATCTTTATTTTAATATTGTTGTAATTCACAACAACTCATATGCTAGCCTCAGAGGTGAGTGAGGTATGTCTGAGCCAGGAGGTGGGATATTTTTTTTTTGTAGCCAAGAACATTTTCATCTCTTTAACTGGATATAAGATTAAAGAAAAGCAAATCGATTCTCACTTACTTAATGGAAGTATTTATAAGCTTTCTTCCCCCACATCAGGGAGCAAAACCCAGGGAGCAACTTAGCAAAGAAATACTCCCCTCCTTCATCCCTTCTAAGCTAAGGGTTGGACATAAGCCTTTGGACATTGTGAAAGCAATAAGCTAGTCAGTTAGCTGTTCAGTGTTCTTTCATTATTGGGATAGCATTGTAGGTATTTTGGCTCATTTTTGGCAATACAGAGCTTCCAACCCACATCTAACCCTCTTTTCAGAAAGTCGTGCAAGGTTTTGCAGTTTGGCAAAACCATCGTCCAGTGACGGGACTCACTGAATGATTACAGTCATTATACCTGATCAAAGAATATTAAAGAAGGCTTTGAGTATGTAACACATCGCTGAAGATTCTGCAAGCAACGTGCAATGGACAGACTCACTGTACAGTTACTTGCAGAGAGTAGGACAGCACTACTTGAACCCATAGGAAAGTGAGTCTAGCTGATAAGATGATGTATGAGAAGAGCAAACAAAATTGGACCGTGGTCAGTGTTTATCGTATGGAGCAAGAAAGAAAGAATGCTAAGGAAAGCCATAGAAACCCATGAACTTCAGGCTCTACTAACATTTTTTAAAGTTGTTGCACAGAGTGATCAGTAGTCATGGCAATACTAAAAATAGTGATTGCTGCTACATATGTGTTGGCAACATATGTTAAATATTAGATCTAGTTGGTTTATTTTTGAAATTCTGTCAGTCTTTTGTTCAAGCTCTCTTTAAACACAATGTTTTAATAAACAATGATCTCTGTTCACAATAAACTTCTGTAAAGTTTGAGAAAACTTATGTATGGAAAAAAATATTAAGTTTGACTTTGTTTTTCTTTAACTCTACCTGTCAACTTTAAGTCTTAACACTTACGAATTCCATATTCTAGTTAGACTTTAGCACTGAAGTTACTGAAATGTGGTTCTAAGTTAGGTCTTGTCATTGCTGTGTGATCTTCCTGATGTGTGCATATCCTGACAGCGACTGTAGTTTTGAGTTTCATTATACATTTCCTCATCAGCTATCACAGTTTTTGATTTGAAGGCAAAAAAAGATTCGCAAGCAGAAGAAAGTTTTTGAGAGGAGAAATTCAGAGGAAGATGCTGTGGTTCAGAATCGTAAAGTCTTGTATCTTACAAATGCTTGGACACAGTAGAATAACAGACTGTTTCCTCTTCAGAAATCTGAGGGAAAATATATTCATGGAAAACCATGCAGTATTTTGCATTTTCCTTAATTACAGACATAATATTGCAAAAAAGTATTCACATCAAAGATTATTTTAAAAAGCTTTCTTTTTGACTTTCCATGTTAGCTGCGCATAGACAGATTAATTAACTTGAAGAGGCGTTGTGAATTCCCTGATCAGAAAAACTTCACTGTTGTTTTCAACCTTGCTCTCAGACAGATAGAAATATAAATGCAGTAGACATTCTACAGGTGAAGAGCATACATGTAATGACCAAGACCTTACACCACAGAAGACAGGTATTTTCCAAGACTTTAGTCAATCTAATTATATGTTAAGTACTTAAGTATGCTATGTTACTAAGGAGCGTAAGAGTTACTTACTATTTTCTGAAGAGAAAGAGGTTCTGTAGAAATAGTTACATTACTCTGTAAACACAGTTTTTTAAAAACTGCTTCTGCCACAAACATCTGAAGCCAGAGGGATGGTATGGTACAAATGAACGTTTGTAAATCATGTACTGAAAAATCTGGATAAAAACAAAGGAAATAAAAAGAGCTCTACTATTGTAGCTACTGTAAGTTATTCTCTATTAGAATTGCTAAAATAGTCAAATTAAAAAAGATTTTATCCATCATCTGATAACAAGACCAGCTTCTCAGACAACGATCATCAAACTTTAAAAGGCAAAGCACCACTTCTTACAATGTTAAACACTTTAAAAAAATGCTCTGAATACAACCTTATGAAAGCTCTAGATTGATTTTGAGAATGAAATTTTTCATTTGATGAAATTATGCAAGTAATCACCTTTAAAATTTCATGTGATATAATACAAACACAATTCAGGTAATATGTATGTAACACAAACAAAGAAATCTGATTCAGTAATGCAGGGGGACCTACAAATTCTACAATTGACCTTAACCAAATTTCAATACTATTCAGATGTATCCGTCTTCAGGCTTAGCTCTGGCCTACCACATTGTTTTTATTTGTTTGTTTGGGGTTTTGTTTGTTTGTTTTGTATTGGTTTTTAGAGGAGATGGAATTGATGATTTTTCTTAAGGTTATATTTGCATTTTGATTCTAGCAGCAGAATTTCATCAAAATAGCACCTGAAACAGGTGGAAAGCAAGGTCTGCCAAGGTCTTTACTGTATGGAGATAGTATTCTGCTCTGCTGAGAAATGCTCACACAGTAACTGATATATAGACACAATCAAAACAAGAATATTTAAGTACAGATGTCTTCTACTCCAAGATTGACAGAAAAATTGTTATGGTTTTTCACACTTTAAGTCCTGTGGACTGAAGAGCGCTCCAGCAATCACCAATTAGTCAAATGATCTTTATTCTTTATAGCCAGACTATGAATAGGAATGACTAATGTCATTCCTATGAATGGTCTGAATGGATGAAGAAGCATATAAAAATTATTATAAAAATAAAATCCTCTGGAGAGGCAACAGGAGATACTAAAAGCTCCACTGATTTACATCATACTACAAAGTTCCAACTTTTTTTGGTTTGTTTGTTGTTGTTTTTGTTAAATCTGAAGCAGGTTACAATGGTTCTTATCATTCACTTTCCATAGGAAAGACCAAGACCAGAATCGAACTATTTGACTAGAGATATGGATTTTTATTTTTGTTTGTTTGTTTTTGTTTTTCACTACAGGTCTTCTCAAGTGCCTAACCAACACCTTTCTCTACAGAAAATTATGATTGAATATGATTGAAACTGGGATATACTTAGAGGTATAAAAGCTGAGGTACAGTTTTCCGATGACTACGACAAAAGGAAAAAAAATGGTAGGAATGAAGTTTGAACATGAAACTAACAACGTTCAGTCTTTTCTTGAGATTATTTTTTTTAGTTTAGTTGAGTTCCTCATCCCCAGTTGCTGAAACAACCAGTAACACAGCTGATGTTGAATGACAATGGTCTGAGCCATATCATTTCTCTATATCTAGTACATTGAATCAAAGAGGAGCGATAGTTATATAATATTCATAGGAGCAGTTGAATCCCATCCCACCCCATTAATTTCCTTTAACTCTAAGGATTTGGAATGAAACATTGCAATGTTTCTATTTGATGTCTGTAAGGACCAAAATTTCAGGGTAGCTTGTGGACTTCCTGCTGAAATGCCTTTAACAAGTAAGATCAAGTCTGTTGAGTGAAAGGTCTCATCAGAAAATTGGTCTGAGCAAAGGTTCCCAAATTGCCTCTCTGAAGTTACGGTTTAGTATGATTTGTTTATACTTCCTCCTAAACTGACAAGAGAATTGCAAAGATTTTATTTCCTCTTCACACTCTTTAATCTTGATTTCACATTAATACCTATAGAGATTTATTTAAAAGGATTTTAATAGGAAAGCCCTCTCTATTTGGTCTTTGCCTGGGACAGACAGACACACACATGCACACACACAAAGTTAAACAGTTTCCTGCATACACATCATACCACAAGACTGCATGGCTGCAAAAGAAGGTAAAACATAACTTGAATGTAAACTGAGAATTTTAATTTAGGACTTCTTTGGTATATCTGATTAAAACACTGAGAAGCATTTAAAACACTCACCGTCACAAGCAATGGCAATGTATTGTGCTAAATCACCAGCTATTTGACAAAACACATTTCGGTCCATAAGTAAACCTGAGATGATCCAATACTCCACTACAGTTCCAAGAATTGCCTTTAATAGAGAAGCTATTTCACATCTGAAAGCCTACAAGGAGAAGAAAAGAAAAGAAGTATCTATAGACCTATACTGTATAGTAAATTCACATTGAAAATGTACCAGTAATAATACCAAAGAACATCTTCAGATAAAAGGCATATCAGTTCTTTTCTGGTGTTTCTCTCTCTGATTAAAAACAAACTGTTGCAGCCAGGTCAACAAAATTAAATATGCCATTAATGCCACACCAGTTGAGATATGGCATTAGAGAACTACAAGTTATTTGGAAACACACTTTCTAGAACACCATGCAAAATATGATCAAAGGTTACATGTACAAAGTAATTTATTTTCAAAATAGGTTTTGTTTAACTGTAAAATTTCAAGTATTGCATTTTTGCTAGTTAACCTTGTGTTTATTTAACAATTGCAGGGCTCTTAGCCTCCTTGCTCTGTTAGGATTTGCAGTTCCTAAAGGTACCATCATGAACCTAAAGCCCCCGGTGTGATTAACATATGTGCCAAAAGGTGGGTAAGGTTGTAAGGTGCTACTCTCCTGCACAGAAAAAGAACTTAAGCAGTATGTGAGATCAGGAAGCTTTTTTTCTGCTATCAAACTTCCAAAAAGACCAGCAGCTGCATTTTTAGAATGAACAGAAGTAAGGGCACTAGCATTAGCTTTTTATCCTCTGAACCTGCAGGAAAAATAAAGATACACAGATAAAGAAAGCAAAGCATATTTTCTTGAGGAGTTATTAAGATGACATGTAGCTAGACAATTTGTCATCCATGAGCTACTGTCACATTAAAATATGTATTCATCCATACTAGCACTTCACCTCACTAGTATAGGTTCGGTAACACACTGTTTCTGGTGTCCAAGTCAGTATGTGCAAAGGATAGTCAGATCTGTCTACACAACGCCTTTATCTGCCACATAGAAGTATTTTGTACAATGAGTCCGAAATATGACATTCCTCCAACCACATGTGCAACCACAGCAAATTCACAGATTTGCACATCAGTTTTGAATGTGAAAATTAGAGAAAATACATGCAAAACAGTAAGAATACATGAAGCTAATTCAACAAAATTAGCAGAGTCTACGTAGAGCCTACCTAAGGCTCTACTAGAGAATCACCGCAGATACACTACAGCACCTGCTGATACACTGCATTCCAGTCAACAAGAATGCATACTTCAAAACACACAATTTTGGGTAAGAGGGAAATTGAACCAAATATGTACTTATTGGTAAGCTTGAGACTTTAAAGAGTCACTTAAATGAAAGAGAACTTTTTTTCAGCTATGCACCACAGTCAGTGGTTTGTCTGATACTCCTTTGAGAACAAAATACATTCAGGGTTGGTTTATAATAATTTAATACAATTCCCTCAGGAGCTGGAAAGCACCAAAGACCAAAGCAGTTTGAGCTTCATCAATAAATCAGACAGACATATATGAGAACAATGGAGACTGTGACACAGATGAGATTTATTATAAAAAGACTACAAAATCATTTGCAGAAAACCTACATACATACTGCCCATACAGTTAACAGACTTTCTTGTCATTCAAGAGAAAAGGAAAAAACAGAACTACAAATAAACATTGTGTGGGGAGGTGAGGTAATCTCCGTCACTGAAAGCTTTTAAGATCTGGTTAGACAAAATCTGTCAGGAATGTGATCTTTGAGATAGCTTCCTGCCCTAATTCCTTTTTTTCTGTTCAGCTCTGCTTGATTTATTTTGCCCCTTGCTTTACTGTATCATAGTACATTATTTTAGATTAAATGTGAGATCGCATATGGAAAAAAAATTGGAACACTGGTATGGCAGGTCAACGTGATCTTTTTTTCTGCCAATATTTAAATATTTTCAAGATATATTACACTGTATCTTCCCAGAATTCAGGAGTAAAAATTGAAGAACTAATTCAAAGCATTCCAAATTTGTTTGAATTTTCTTAGTTATGCACACCTCCTCGTCACTGGATCTCAAAGCAAAATACTGGGTGAATACTTTAATCCTGTCAATAGCTATTAAAAAAAATAAATAAATTACAGAAATGCATTAAGTAAGCTGATTTTTAACAGAAGTAAGTGACGGGATCAAGGACATACAGATGTAGACTGAGGTAAATGCAGATGTTAAGTGCAAGTATTTATACTATTTATTCTTGTTTCTAAACCACAAGGCTGTATTACTTCAGCTGTGACAATTTGTGGGGAGGTTGGGAGACACAAGATAGATAGGACAGGACAGGAAATGGAAATAATGAGTGTTAATACTCCAAATATAAAGGAATAAATGATGTTCCACAAAGATATACAGTTGCAAAAGTAAAGCTGGCTGGTGGTACATTAGCTGCAGCTACCTGTGCTAGTTTAGTATATCTGCAGTCTGAGAAACACAACCCAGGTAACACCAACTGGTAGAGGCTTAGTTGGCATTCTGATAACAGTACAAACCAAGAGCATTCTTATCATGAAATAAGTGGTTCAATGTTACAAATGAGGGGAAAATGCTCTAATCGACTTAAAGCATAATCTGTTTTAAAAATATTGAAATATTAACTTATTAACAATATTTTCATTTTCAACCACAGAAAAATATAAACATAGTCATGAAAACATATGCGTACAATATTAAAAAGGAAAAAGAAGCTAGCATTTCCAACTGACATGGGAATGCTACCTTGTATGCCAAAGCATCGTTGTGCAAATAAATAGCTCCTGCTTTCAAACTCATGAGACTACATCCTCTAAATCCTCAAGAAAAGTCTTTTACAGCTTTACAACTCTAGTGCTGGTTTAAAGCTGCAGTTTTCCTGTAATTTAGTTGATATTTTTAATGACCAACCTAACATAAAGGGAAAAAAATAAAAAAGCTTCAGCAGCATTATTTTTAGAATATAAGCATAATTCTTACAAAGCTAAGTGATCTCTGTATGCAAATCAGTAACAAAGTAAATTCACAGGAGCCCGCTGATTTTTTGTTCACAAAAACAATATTAAGAACATTATATGAAAACTCTTATTCCTGAATATGAAATAACAGCTTACCCATACAAATGACATAAGTTCCTACGCTATTACCAAAGGCAATTTTGCATTATGTAAAAATACTTCTAAATGAGAGGTCTTTGTTTACACCATCATTTAGATAAATTATGTGGCTATTGGTCACTGGAACACAAGCCTTCAATCAATAAAAATTGAGAATATTCAGAAACCACTGATTGTGGCCCTATCAATTATTCTTCAACCTCTAACCAGACTTGAACCTGACTTAGTTTTGTTTCTTTATAAATAGCCAGCGAGGACGTGATTTTTGTAGGTACATTAAGAAACTATTCAAGTATCTCTCTTTTCTCTGCAAATGTGTATTTTTAAAATTCCTGCAAATAATGTACTACTGCCAAATGTAGTACTTCAAGTCACACTGAAAAGATTCTTAAAGGACTGCAGTATTACTTACAATGCTAAAGTGGGTCTAGTTGGCAAAGATTTTTCATTTTATTCACTGAAGCCTGTATGGTGCTACGCTTTGAACTTGTTCCTAAACCAGTGTTAATGACACACCAATGTGTTGCTGAACACTGATGGAACTTGTAAGTTACTGAACTTGCAAGTAGTCTGGGGGTGCTAATTGGGAAAATGTGAAAGTTTTGATGCCTACCTACTTGCTGGGGGTGCACAAAAGGCTGGGGGGAAATGCAGCCAGGACAGCTGACCCCAGATGACCAAAGCAATAGCCCGTACCATACAATGTAGTCCTCAACAAAAAAAGTTGAGGAGGGCCAAGGAGGAGGAAGGGGGACATTTGGAGCTGTGGCATTTGTCTTGCCAAGTAACCGCTATGTGTGCCGAAATCCTGCTTTCGAGGAAGCTGCTGAACATCTGCCTAACAATGAGAAATAGTGAATGAACTTACATTCCTTTGGTTGTGTGCACAGCTTAGCTTCACTTACTAAACTGTCTTTATCCCTACTCACAAGTTTTATTGCTCTTGGTCTTCCAATTCTCTCTCCCATACTGCTAAGGGGGCACTGTGTGAGTGGCTGAGTGGGGGTTACCTGCCTGCTGAGGTCAACCCACTACACCATGCTTAGCTAATTAAATAAGATCCAATTAGGTATTATTTTTTTTTCAAAACTCTCTTACTGGTTGTTAGAGTTGAGAATCAATGCTATTTCTGTGAGAAAAAGCACTTTAGTGAACAAAGGCTGTTGAGTGTGTTAGCATATAAAGGACAATGGGTGACTGTTAGCTTAGCAAACCCAGTTCCTTCATTGCTGTTTCATTTAATGCTTTCCTGAGTCAAGTACAGTCCTCCAGTGATAGAAGTTTTAGTATTCATAAAAGTTCTCATTGGAAAGCTTTTAAGTCACAGGAAAATTCATTTTAACTTTCTTACTTTGAATTAGAGAGTTATTTTAGAGATGCTTTTTAGAGTTCTTTTCTATAAGGTATAATGTTTTCAGGGTTATACAGTACTCTGAAAACTGTCTAAAACATACTTCAAAGAAAGTTTTGGGGAGTGACAGAAAGACATTCGATTCTACAAATTTATACCATACTGTAATGATACTGGAAACATGGAAGAAAGCACACTACAAATACGAAAGACAATGCAAATAAAAATTGGAATGAATCCCTTTTACACTCCTTTGTCAGACTGTATTAGGGCCTTAAAAAAAGAAAGAAAGAAAAAAAAAAGCAGCAGCAGAGATGACAAGTGTTCTGGTTCTCTTAGCGAGGCAGTATCATCATGAAAAGATGCCCTAACCGAATGGCTACTCAGTGTTACAAATAATACATGTTTGTTCCTTTGTAAATTTTAAAGTTAATTTAACAGCTGTTTCAAGGAACCTTGTGAGTTTCTGCATCAATCCTATTTACTTTTGAACTATGACACACATAGTTCACATTCCCACAATTCTATGATTTTAGCCATATATTCAATATTGATTCCAGAGATGAAGAGATAGAAAAAAAAAATCTGTGTTCTTTGGCAGTGCATTTTAAACTACAAGAATACTTTTCTTCCACCAGGATGTCCCAGTAGATTAACACAGTGATGAGTGAGGGCATTTGATTTCCTGTCACTAATTTTATTATAGTACTTTTAAGATAAAGTAAATTCCAACACAAGAAAGTAAATGTACCTGTATATATAACGACAGTCACCCACAAATGTAACCATAGTCTTTGTAGCCCTTCATTCTTACTCTTTGTTCCTGATACAGGTTACAATGGGCCTGAAAAGTGGAACACCTTCAGAGCATTTACTCCAAGAAAACCAGCAACTCTCATGCAGAATTTCAGCCTGGAGGTTCTCACTTCAGATGCTACATCTGTTTCCGGCTTGCTCTTTTTACATACTCATGTGTATCTATGTATGTTGACATACATGTATTAAGTATTTTTTTGAAAAAAAAAAAAAACAAACACAAACAAAACAAAACACAAAAAACACCTAAAACACCTAGATGAAAGGGAATATATACAGATATTTCCCCTCTCCTCTATTGCAACAAATCAGCAATCCCTTTGAATCACATAAAAAGAGATGCTTCTCACCAAATTCTGAATAGCTTAAGAAAAATTAAAAAATCACTTTTACTGCTTTGAAATGAATCTGTTTGATATGCCTCAAAAAGCATTTCATCAAATTATTTGTCTGCTTTTATTCACAGATATTTTCACAGAACAATTGCATGGAATTGCTATTTCACATTTTTTTTTCACAAAAATTACTGTATCACAATTGGCATGTTTGTGTCTTTCCATGATCTCATACCTTTATGTAAGCAGGCAGACATGGTCACTCCCTTACACTGTGCAAAAAAAAAAACAAAAAACAAAACACAATTTTCTCTGCCTATATGGATAGAAAGATTGCCTGAGCCATTCCTTTCATTTTGGTTTCTGAGTGGCCTTACATGTATATTGACAATGTGCTGCCTCTTAAGTAAGCAGTTTTTGAAAAACAAAACTGGTAACAATGAATCATACCCTTAAACATAGACCGGGGAAAAATCGCACCCAATATGCTCTATTTAATGGCATATGTTTTTATGTATGCATCTCTAGAATAATTTAAAAAAAAAAAAAAGAAGAAAAAGAAAAGAAAACAGTTCTGTCTGCATAGCTGGGGATGATCCGCTCTTTTGGCTCCTTTGACCTTTTCAGCTATGGAATTCTAAAGGGAGTCTCTGAATATAAGAAAAATCATTATTTCAAGTTCTAAACAAAACTGAGTGTGCAGAAAGCAATAATGATGAGGTTTGTATGTAAAAATACAGTATTTTGTTCTAGAGATTATTTTTGCCAAAAAATGCAAAAGAAAAAAAAACACATTATAAAAATATGAAGCTAAAGGATAGGGCAGTAGGACAGACCATACAACACTACAGATATTATCAGGCAACAGAATATAGAAACTGCTTTTTAAGGCTAGAAATCTGCACGGACATTGCACAATAATTCTAGTGCATAAAATCAAATGTAAACACAATAGGCACTTTGGCTTTGTGCTGAAAGGGCAATTCTTATATACATATATTTTCTATTGTATTTAAACATATACGAAAACTAAGAAAAAAATAAATCTAAACAAGAGGTAGGTCTACCTTTGATGTTGTGTTTTAGTCCTCCTTTATTTTTCATACATGTACTACACTCTGCCACAAGTGATCATTCTGCTTATGCAAAGAGCATTTTATGATAAAGGTATGGCTTACAGTACAGGAACTGTCAAAAGAAGGCATAGTAGGAAAAAAATATATGTCTACACTTAAACTGCACACTCAACACCAGGAAACATATGAAAGCAATCTCATTTTCCAAAGAATCAGAATGAAATCAACTGAATGTGAGCCTGCTTGGTGCTCAGGACCTTTGAAAAGGTAGGTTGTTTAAATATAAATATGGGTATAGAAGCCTAATTTTAGGCACTTTTTAAATATCTTGACCATGGATAAAAGGCAGCACTGTTTCAGAATATCTGTCTTTGATAGTCCTCAAAAAAGGTAGGAGGTCTGGCAGGGTAAGATGAGTGAAACTCTCATTATGTTTAATCCTTCTGCTTTCTTAACATAATGAAGAACTAGTAGCTATTATATTGAAAGTGCTTTTTTCTCTGGAATACTTGATTTTCTATTGTTGTTCTGTTATTGTAATGAAAAAGTGAATGAAGTACCTATTTATTCTGTGCTTTCACAATAATTTAAAAGAGAATGCAGAGACAGCAGTAAGTTTGTATTTTATGTGAGAATCAAGAAGTCAAAGATGTTTTACAAGGCCTCTAGCTTCTGAAAAGAAAGAGGTGGTATAGAGGACACTCAGTATCTTTCAGGTCAATGTCCTGCTGGTCAGCAGGTCACAGAACAGCAATTAAGTTGCCTTCAATTCCATTTTTATGAAAAGATCTAGGGAAGATACCAAATGAAACTAAAGGACTTGGGAAGAAATTGGGGCATTTAATAAAACAAAATAATGTTTATCTGTAGAAGACAATAAAAAAATGTTTTCTTAGCTCTCTCCTTCCAATGCTGCCTGAATACAATCACTGTAAAAGAAGATAATCATCTCTTTTGTTACACCTTATTGTTTGACAGGATGTGTTAAGCTTGTGTCCCTAATGACTACAGTAATACCTGCTGGTAAGGGCATATGAACATCTGAATGTAGCCAACAAGCTACTCATGACTCGTTTCTTCTCTACAGATCAATATGAGAATCTTATGGATCAATTCATTTCCTTTAGTGGAGCAAAAACCAGCATGCTTCACAACAAAAGGCAGATATAACAAGCAGCTGTGATACTTACATATAATTCCTCACAAAGGAATGAACAAAGAAATGTCTTTTAAAAAATATGTCAGTCTTCATTATTTTAAAGCATAAAATTCATACTCACATCATTCGTTCTGTTCAATTCTCTATGGGAAAGTATGACCCAATCTGCTAGAATATTTATGTGTTTGGTGAAAAGCACTGAGGTTTCGCTTCCCAGCCAAAAGGTTTTCAGAAGAACCGTCTGTGGCATTACTTGCTGGTGCTGTGAATTGGTCTCTTCAACCAAACTGAAAAAAAGAAGCAAGTGAAAAAAACTAAATTCTTTATGCCACTTTGATTACTATAGTTACTAGACAGAAACCTTATCTTCTGTCAAAACATACAAAGGTTTGGCAATTTTTAAGTATGGAAAGATCAGACACAATTTCTGATGAATAATAAGTAAAATAATGATGACTATTACAGTCAGACTGAAGGAATTCTAATACTGTGCTAATATATAAAGGCTGCCAGAGCAAAACCAAGACTTTTTTTATATTTCATAAACTAAGGAAAGATAATTATCTCCCTAGTGAAAGGTAACATTTAATTGATTTTTTTTTTTAATCAGTATGTTCAAAATACTGCTTGTCTAACTTATGGAATAGATATGGAAACATTGCAAAGCTAAAAATGTAGCTTTACGGGCAAAATTCAATGCTTACTGAAACTTGTAATATAGTGAAATAATAAAGCTGTGAAAAGTTAGTGGTCTTAAAGCACAACTAGGAAAAAACAATGCCAATTACAATAAATAAACTGAGAACTGAGAAATATAAAAAAATGTTAACTAATATCATCTCTGTGAAACAGAATATTATCACAGGCATACAAAAAATCAGGATACATCCTGCTGTAGATACAAAAATCCACATTAAATTGTGAAAAAGTAATAAAAGTGTTATCCTGTAAAACCCACCTTTTTGTCAGAAACTCTACTTCAGCTTTTACTAAATCAAAGAAAAACTTCAATAATGTTTTGTGAACTATTCTCTGTTCATCTGCTTTTCCTGAATCCGGGGCTGCATGACAAATGATTTTACAATAAAGGCAAGACCTGAAAAATAAACACCAAAAAATCCATTTGTATGACAGAAATGATAGTCTGATTTATTGGCAAAGAAGGCAACTTTGACTCTGGACAATTTTGATGAGGAAATGCCTTGCTCCCCAGCAACATTTATCATTTTAAAGCCAAACTTTCTGGTTTTAAAGCCACATTTTCTCCAAAGACTTAAAAAATTTGTAACTGGGGCCTTGTTTTGTAGATGAAAATTGCGCAAACTAAATAATTTAACCACATTTTCTGTATATTTCTGTCCCACTGATTTACTGATTTTAACAGAACTTCTTGTAAATCCTTTAATTATGTGGCAGTCTTGCAGTATTTCATAGGCTTAACATCCATCCTATAAACAGTTCAGAAACAGTTCACAAAGTTATTTGACAGGAATACAGTTTTTGGTCAAATGTAGTGCTTGTCTGACATGATAGAGATAATTTTGAAGTAATGTGTGCAAAATTTTACTTGCTAGAATTTTGACTATTGGAAAGAACATGCACATACACACAAAAAAAAAAACAGATATACAACTGCTGGGTATCCAGAGACTGCCAAAAGGTAAGAAAGGATAAAATATTTTACATATTTTCTCATATTTAAATTCTCTTCCATTAAAATGGCACAATGACATGTTCCTAATCAAAATTGTTACATGTCCAATTATGGTGATTCCAATACAGCGATTCAATGCCCTTGAAGCACATAGTTACTATGGTCTACATTTACACGCTTCTAATCACAATTGTACCAAACTATTTAAATATTACTTACGATTTTATGACAGTAATAAGAAGTGCTGGTTTTGTTCCAACTGTGTGAAGAATTAATTTATGTTGATGCAAGTTACAAAGAATGAGTTCCTAAGCTAAAGCATCAACAAACTTGCCAAACAGCTATATAAACTAAGTCCTGTATTTGTACATGTATAGGAAGTTTATGATTAAAATCAAAATAGAACATGAAGCTTCATGCTTGCCAAGACAAGACTGGGCTTTGCCTCATAACTGCAGATATATTTGTGTATGTACATATATACATATACATCAGAACAGCAATAATACATAATCGCAATTTTGAAAAGTTTAAAACAAGAAATCATTCTTCAAAAAAGGAGAACAAACACGTCTTTCTGTTCCAAGATACACTTCTACCTGTGACCTAACAGATACCGAAACATAGCAGAAGTCCAAATCTCAGTTACAATTCTAGACATTCACATACAGTTAACCTGTTCTGGTGAAGATGTGACTTCAGTATAACAGCATTACAAGCCTCCTTCTCTCTCCCCAGATTTGGGGAAACTTTTTATCTGGAAGAACTATTGCATCTAATACAACATTATTTTTTTTATTTTTTTATTTTTTTTACCTTACAAGCATCTCTACAAATGACCACGTGCCATTCTTACAGATAGGACACTGAAGAAAATCCAAATAATATCTTAATGTAGATGGGGATTTCCAAGGAGGATCACATTGGAGAACAACGTACAAAACATGACGAAATTTAGCAAGAAATACTGCATCAGTATTTCCCTGTAACAAAATAAGAAAAAACTATTAGCTATAAACTGGCCAAGTATACAATATGATTCTCACATGACCAAAAGGAAAATTAAACCAAGTTACATCAGTGAATCAACAAGCTATTTATTGCATAAATGGAAGCAGAAAAAAACAAAACAAACAAAAAACAAACAAACAAAACAAAACAAAACAAAAAAAAAAAAACAGAATTTACAAACAAACAAACATAAAAACAATTAAAAACAATTGCTCTAGTGTGGTATTCCAGTTGAATAAATCACTGCTTAGAACAAACCTTTTCTATTGAGCTTTCTACCTGTTGCCTACAAAGTTTAAAAAAAAAAAAACAAAAAAAACTAACTTGTTGCACAAGGGCTGTTTCTACAAGCAATGAAAAAACTCTAGGTTGGTTCTTTCACAATATTTAGACTCCCACATTCATAGTTTTTGCAAATTAATAATAATATTTTTAAAAGTATTATTTCCTTTTCAGATTGCAGTAATCCTAAGACATTGATGAATGTGAAGTGTTAATGCATCACTTAAAACTGTAAGCATACTGTCAGAAGAAAAGATAGTATTTCTTGCTTTAATACTTATAACACTATAGTCTTTTCTAATACTTTAGCCTTCAGCTCTTACCAACAGGACATGTTCTAGAAGAGAATGAAAAAAATGCACAGGAGGTAGAGAGTACTTCTGAACAGCTGCAACTTCTGAGATTACATCAGGTAATAAATGCTCTTCAATTAATCCTTCAAATATGCGCCAAGCAGTTCCAGACAGGGTGGTATTTTTAAGCTAGAAATGAGATATCTTCGTAAGTAAAAGAGCAGCTTATGAACTAACTTACAAACCCAAGACAGAACAAGAACTAACACGAAGTCTCTAAGTAAAATGTTAGCAATATAATAAAATGGAAGAACATTATAAATTACAACAGAACTTATTACTTACTTATTGCCTGATCCAGTGAGCTGCTGCCATCTAGAATGGAAATACCTTCACCTTACTGCTTACGGCTTTCATTAACAAGAAAGTGCCTTACAGAGTGTGCCTACCTCCTAGGACCATCTGAATGCATTTACCTTTTTAAAAAACAAATTACAATTCACACACTCCTTAGCTTGTCTATAATTTATTCTGAAAAGGTATGCACAAGAATAAGTGTTAATGCTTCTAAACGTGCAAAGTACACCCTACAACATATGACTGGAGCAGTAAGATAATCAGTATCAGCAAACAGCTAACAAAAATTGAACAAAAATGTAAAATCATAAAATACATCATTTATAAACTTTATAAAGCTACAAACCATGTAACAGTTTTATCTCCCTAGTGCTGCTCCTATTACTATGACATGTCAAAGAAGCAGCTAATGCTACAGATAGTACAGGTATTGATCCCAGTGGACTTCAAAGCTCTGAAGATCTTCTTAATGGCACAAGACTTCCTTCTTATTCTGTGCCACTCATGACAGTGAAACACTTAATTTTGCAAGCTTTCAGAGGGCCTGGAAGAATCTATAATGGCTTTCCTGGAATGCTGTATCTGCCCTGTAATTTCCCTGTTATCGTCTGTACTCTCAGCTTTCAAAAACTTTATTTCCTCTGACTACCAATATCAAAGAGGGGATATTGAAGATCTCAGCTACATTGCTATTTACTTACGTCGTTCCTCTAGTCGAACACAAAGCTAAGATGCATAAGCCAGTTGCAACCATACTGCTGTTAGCTTGTGTTTTGAAACCCAGCTATTTTGTTTCAATGTATAGCCTGAGATTCTGGTAAACTCAAGGAAACTGGGATAGGGAGCCAGCCACAACTGAAAGAAGCAGAGTCAAGAACAGTAGAACACCGAGCTGATAGAAGTTAAACAATTATGTAGATTTCTTAATGCTTTAGTCCCTTAACACCTGGTAGACTACCAACTCTGCCAAGAAACTTGGCTCCTAATGCATAGTAGGCAAAGCAACATGAGACATTCTATCAATTGTTTCAAAATTAATTTAAACTAAAATTAACACAGTCTTCAAGTCCAATTGTGGTTTGAGGTCATGGAGTATACTGCTATTAGCAAGAATTTCCAAGAAATGTTTTAAGAAGAAACAAAAACATCAAGACCTCAGATCAAACCTGAAAACAACAAGAAAAACTTCTGAAAGAAATGACAATCATTGTTAAATCACAGCTAAGGTCTAAGTGACTGAGCTCCATCTTAGCAGCATTTAGTTTCTCAGCAAATGTTACATTTCTGAGATCCCTAAGGCTTGCCATTGCTATATTAACAATAAATAAAGATGCTCACCTAGACAATTTTCTTTTAATCAAATCTTTGTGCATCTGGCATTTGCAACTCACATTTATTTCAATTTTCTCATTCATATATGCGCTATTAAAACGTTCACTTTATTTCCTTTGGAAATAATAGTTGCATTCATACTTTTGTAATGCTAATTATATGCAAACAGTACATCTAAGGAGCAATCCTAAAGTGTTTAATGGCAGTCAAAGAACAACTCTGTTTTCTAGACTTAAAACATGTGAAGATGACAATATATTGTGCAGGGACAAGCATGTCACTACTGGCCCTCATCTGGTGATCGTACCAGCACATCTATCTATATTGTGACAGGAACTTATGTTTCTTAAGAATTCTGGTACTAGATGTCATCATCCATGCATTATTTAAAAAGTACACTGAACAACAACAACAACAAAAAAACAGTTTTGGGAGACTGTGAGAGGCCTTTTGCATTACTTTCAGGGCAGGAAGGAAGAGGAGAACAGGTTTTCACCTTTTTTGGAAGCCATAAGGAAGGATGACAGAAAACCAATATAGTGGACTTTCTGCAGAATCCAGAGACACCTTTTGTAATGAGGGCCTTCAATAAGCTGTGTACAAAGCTGTGCTGGCTGGCATTCTGGCTGGAGGAAAATGCCAGTTTCTATGGAGCACTGCTAGGAGAAGCATTAAAATTTTGAGCAGAAACAAATGAAAATGAAGGTCCATAGAAAAGAAGTTGTGTTTTATGTACCAAAATGCAAAAAAGACAATATAAAATAATAACAGGGAAGATGATTGATAGAACCAGCAGAAGCAAACTGAGATAACTGAATACAGTACAGTTCTAATCTGATAATTTAGTTTGTAGATTTAATTTTACTTCCTCTAGACTAATAGAAATACTTATTGGAGCTATATTGGAGCTGTGTTTAACAGCCACAAATATACTGCCTTTAGAAGAAACATATCAAATTCTAAGGCTAGCAACAGATACTCCACAAAGCAATAAAAGATGGTGTCAGGTTATATTTCAGAAAATAATTAGAATTGGGTTCAAAAATTCCAAATTTAAAGTTCTATCATCGTTAAGAGTACCAAATAACAATTTGTTTTCAGAAGTGTTAAGAAACCTAAAGTTTTATTTCCCCATTAACTCACTAACCAAAACATGACTATTACAACTGTAGGACAATGACAAAGGCATTTTGGTGCTTATGTTTAAAAATATTTTTCTCTATCCCTATTATATCAATACAAAGGAAACAGATAAAAAGATAATTCTGTGTAGACTGGGACCTCAATTACACACCAAGCAACTATTTACTTAGTATGGTTCACAAAAATGAGTCTTCAGCCACAGAAGAAATACACAAAGGTAACACATATGCTTTAAGTTTCCCATTTTAACATTTTAAATAATAAAAGTTATCATATAAAGTACAATAGCTCATAGCTAATATGTAAAATGCTTTTTAATTACTGAGATGTAACATTTCAACAAACATATTTAAATAATTTATTCTTAGTGTTATATAGAAAACGGAAAAAATTTGAAGTATTTTTTACTTAAGAGACTTTACAAAAAGACTTAATTGGTGCTGACCTATACCTGATTTATGGCATGCATTTGTCTTAATGGGAAGAAACATGATAACTAAATAGTAACAAAGAAAAATAAAAGTCAAAGTAGTTATGAGAATAGGACTGGAAAATATGATTTATCCTACTTGTAATCCATACTTTGGTACACTCTGAAGCATGCATGATGATGCTTAAAGCTTATGCTGATGTACTGCTTCTTTCTATGGTGAGACAATCTTTAGCTGAAGTCTGTCTCTACTAGCAAAAACATGAGAACTGCAAAAAGCAGAATATATCTTTTATACTTTAATATTTCAAAAATACATAATTTGAGTAGTTTGTGACCCTAAAGCATGCTACGGCATCTCTTCTTTTTTTAGGTTATTAACAGATAGTGCTCTCTTAGCCAGCAGTTTTAAAGGGTTTCTTCATAATAAGAGGGTGGTACTGGAAGCATCATAACAATGAATAAATTCACTAGTACCTGAATGATGTTCTTTAACTTTTAAATAACTTTATTAGACTTTTGGATAATGTAAGTATTTTAAAATATCTATCCAATAGCTAATTTGACAATAAAAGTATATTTACTTGACTGCATTAAAAAAAATCCATAAATGGAACATGAGTCTTAAAAGAATCCTTACCTTTGGATTATTCCACTGGTCTTTATGAGCAGATTTATGTTTAGCGGACTAAAAAAAAAAAAAAAGGAACAAAGGGAAAAAAAGGAAAAAAGGAAAAAAAAGGTCAACCTGTACACTGGATACCAATAAACAATGGTCTATAAATACTGTATTAATTTTTTTTTTAAACACAGTAAAAAACAAACAATAAGCATAGCAATCTATTTGTAGTTCTTTTTAATATTTAGAGGGCAAAATTAGGAAATAAGGGATCAATGACCTGAGAGGAAAATAATATGAGCTTTTTTTCCTCCTCAGTTTTCCTGTTATTTTCTGCTTCTTTTTCATGCAGTTGTTACATAATGACAGTTTGATTAGATTTGATCCACTTAACCATTAAAATGTATTAGTGCTTTCAGGTTTTCTATGGCAAAATGCAAACTCGGGATACTCCTTGCAAGTTGCTTGTAATGTGATGATAGTAGGTGCAAAAATGTATTACTGTTACATTTGGTTACCTAGTGTTATGAGCTTAATAATATATTTTATCAGAAAAAGTCCTCAGGATTACGATTATTCTATCGCTCATAGTAGTTTGAGGGAAAGACAATCCAATAAAAAGTGCTACTGTTATGTGGTTACTTTGGCTTTGGCTGGGAACTGGGAAAAGTTCCATCAGAGTAGCTCACGGTGTGCTATGATGGATTTGTGACCAAAACAGTGCTACCCACAAACAGTACTCACACCAAAGCTTTAGCTCTTGCTGAGCAGTGCTGGCATATTTGTCAAGGCCAGTTCCGCAGGCTAGGAGGACGCAGCCAGGACAGCTGACCCCAGCAATGGTCTATACCATACGACAGGAAAAGCTGGGGGAAATGATTCTGATTATCATGGCATTTGTCTGCCCAAGTACCCATTAGGCATGACGAGCCCTGCTTACCTGGAAATGGCTGAGCATCTGCAGGCTCATGGGAGCTTATTTTGCTTTGCTTGTGCCCACAGCTTTCGCTTTACGTATTAAACAGTGGGTTTTTTTTGTTTGTTTGTTTGTTTTGTTTTTGTTTTTTTATCTTAACCCACTGGTTTTCTTGCCTCTGATTCTCTCCCCAGTCCAGCTGTGGGGAGGAAGGGAGCTGTGTGGGGATCAGCTGCCTACTATGATTAGCCTGCAATAGTCCTATGCATGAGAAGTTAAAGATAGATTTATTTTTTAAAGGTCCGGAGGTTATGGTCTTGTTAAAATGTCACTGATGGGAGTATTTGACGGTGTATGTGTTTAAGCAACATTAGTCTTCAAATTGCCAGTCTTGAGTTTAAACATTTTGTACATTGAGCATTTGAATTGTTGAACTGTTTTGTTAGTAGGAGCTAATATTGACACATACAGTGGACCTTAATTTGCAGTTGCAGAATCAAGAGTGTTTTATGTAAGCTACTACAAGAATACTTACACAGTATCACCTGCATCAGTGTAATTTACAGCGATAATACACACTGTAATTACTTGCTTTTTCTAGAAATTAAATGCTGTTTTTAATTACAAATATACCAAGTTTATCAGGATATGTGACAGCATTAAAACAAAGAAATGATTCTTGCTCTAGTTTTTATTTGTAACAAAAAAACACACATCAATCAACAAAATTTTTGCTTGTTCTAGGATATGGCTAGTTTTAAAAACGTGTTAGTGTAATTTAGCTAGATAACAGGGAAGTCATAGAACGATTGTAATCCGATGTGACACTGTGTTGAACAATATTAGCTTTTACTGATGTCACATATTCAAACAGCCTACTATGTCTTTCATACACTTATGACTATCAATTACCACTACTAAGTTGTATTCTGGCTAGTGGCAGATGTAGTAAACATAAGCTTATTAAACATTGCAGGCTAAAAAGTTACCACTACTACTACAGAAGAAGTTAAAATATCTAGTTAAGCAGATTCAGCATCCATAATAGAAATTACATTTAATTATATATATTTTACATTTTATGCTGAGAAAGCATTAGCTGTTACTTACCTCTACAAAATACATGTGTTTTAACACAGCATTTTTCAGTTCGACAAGCTTCACATTCGACTCATTTTGGTCAGTTTCTTGTGCAGGCAGGAAATAGTTCATTTGGGTAACTTCTATATTTTGTATTTCCTTCTGTGCAGAGCAAAAAAAAAACAAAACAAAACCAACCAACCAAACAAAAAAAAACCATTATGTTTACACTTACAGTGCTCTCAGCTAATGTTGTAAAACACCTTTTATGTCCTTAAGACTTTCCATACATTTTATTGTAAATACATGTGTGTATATGCATGTTTATTCAGTTTTTCAAGGGTCTACAGCATGTGGCAAATAAACATCTGTGGAAATAGAACACTGAAGTTGCAGGCAGCTATAGCACGAGAACTACCAATATAAGTTTTCCCAGTTATCTTCCTAATTGACTTTAACTCTGTCCCAATTTCTGTTGTTGAAACAAGAGCTGTGTTAAGACATAACAGATTCTCTTTTTGGACTTTTCAGAAACAAAAAGTAAAGCCCACATCTTTTCAATTAGTTGAAAATGTAGTGAGGTGGTTTTTTTTTTGTTTGTTTTTTAATACAGGTTTTCATCAGTTTGACTATGACCATAAAGGCCACTACAGTGAAATCCTTTCAGTTCTTGCCTTTAAGGGTGCACTAAGCTAGTAATTTAACATTTAGAAGTTGTGCTTTTTTTTTTTTTATCTGCACAGACTAAGACTAAAACATCTTTGTTTTAGGCTGCATTGAGTTTACACGTCAAGGTTTTGGTAGTGGGGGTGGAAGAGCTGCAGGTGTGGCCACTGCGAGTACAGACAGACCAGAACCTGCCCCATTTTAGAGCAGAGCCAGTTTCAGGCAGCTTCAAATGGAGCTCTCTGCTGGCTACAACTGAGCCCCCAGAGGTAGCATATTTAAGAAATGGTAAAGACATTTGCAGCAGCTGCAAGAGTGAGAAATGAGTGAGAAGCAGCCCTGCAGCTCTCAAGGTCAGTGCAGAAGGAGGGCAGGAGGTGCTCCAGGTACAGAGCCCCGGGTTAAACAGTCCATTCCTGAAGGCTTGAACAAAGGGTAGGGCTCACAATGGAGCAGCTCGTGAAGGAGTTCCTGAGAGAGGTGTGAGGAAGAAGCAGCAGCAGAGATGACATGTTAGGACTGGCCAAAACCCCCATGCTGTTCCTGGAGGAGCAGAAGACAGAAGAGTGGGGAACGAAGATGAACATGGGAAGAAGAGCTGAGTAGGGCGAAGGTGGTTTTCATTTTATTGTTTCTCACTATTCTACTCTGTTATTAATTTGTAATAAGTAAGTCTTTCCCAAATCAAGTCTGCTTGTGAGAGGAATTGATGTGTCAAGTACCTTTGGTAACTTGAAAATGGCTCTAAAAAGTTTTTGGTGAGCCAAAGATGAGTGTGAACTCAAGCCCCGCTTTGATGCATTAACTAGCCTTTACTTTTAGTGCCACTCTCTGCACATTAGTTTCAACATGCTTCTAAAAATACTTATATTCAGATAATTTATAGTACTATCTTGGTAAAATTTTGTGAATTTTAGTGTGCAGCCAAAAAAGCGTCTAAAGTCTGTGTTTAAGTATGAGGATAGCTTCCTAGAATCATGCATATGGCTTTAACACCTTGAACCAGGAAAAAATGACACTTTATAGTTTCAAATCATTTATGACAGTCCCACAAAGTGTTTTAACAGAGGTTGATAAAGGAACAGATACCGAAATACAGACAAAGCAAAGCGTTGGTTCAAAAAAAAAAAAAATCACAGAGAAAACAGTCTGAAAGCCTATGACTACATGCAGTTTCACTTTTAAAAATGAATACATTGTGGGTTTGCTTAATTTAGGATTTGATTTGGGTACTAAACCATAAGACACGTGTGTTTATGGGAAGAAGTAGTAGTCAAATAGCAGGACTACAGATTTACAAAATTGGAACTTTTGGAGTCCTAATGAAATGTGTACCAAGTACTGCTAGAAGCAAGAGAAAAGAGCATGTTCATAACACTTTGTTAACGTGCATTAGGCTTTATCAAAAGTGTTGTGCCTATGTTTTACTCTTGTCCTTTTAAGAGACAGAGTCTTGGCAGTTTTCTGAGTTCTTTAGATGCATTTAAATAGAAACTGGTGCTCTTGTGTCCTCTGAAGTGAGTTACTTCAGTGAAATCTAGAAAAAAGGATGTGTGGAAGTTAATGAATCAGTTAAGATGGAACCCTTATCACAACTGGGATGAATTCAGGGTTCACGAAGATCAGTAAAAGGTGAGATAGTCATAAATACTTGACTCTCATTCCTCTATTAAACATAAATTTCCCTGAACAAGTATGATTAAGAAAGTACGCACTAGACCAAGATCCCACACTGCTGTGTGTTTTAATCAGCATGTAAACACTAAGATCTTTCAACCCCTTTCTTTGCCCTTTTGTAACAGCTTTATTAATCATTAAAATGAGGAGAGCAAAATACTTTGATCTGAAGAATTTAAAAGATTTCCAGAAGAAGCAGATACCGCCTTAATAAACCCACTGTTAGCTCTACAATTTTGCAAAGGCAGCATTTTTCATTTAGCAGTTGATTAATATCATCCCTCAGTCTGAGGAACTGCAAGTCTAAAGGAATGTTCATATTGTGTACAAAACATGCTTAACAAATCCTCTTGGCAGGCTACTCTGTTCTCATATGCTTCGTTACAGAATCCTTTAGTTTAAATTGATTTTTATTTAACTTTGTCCTCAAGCATGGAAAGATCTCTCTGTAGTAATGGGGAGTTAATGGTATGCTTAGACAGCAATTCATACATGTATTTTAGGAATTACAAGTCTTGCAGCATCAGTCTGAGTACATTGACTGAAAAGGGAATATAGGTGAGAAACTTACGTAAAATTCCTAGTTCAGGAATAGTTTCAGTGAATTTCCTCTACCCAATAGAGTTCCCTCAGAGAATTCATATGGCAACCACCAATTCTTCCCAGCCATGAAGGACTATGAGCAAACTTATTTCTGAGTTAAGAATCTGAATCTTTTTACCAGACTGTAATGTTATGAATAGAAAGGTAGAATAATTGAGGTTAGTTCAGAAAAGAGGTAATTAAATTGATTATGAAGCATGAGGATAAAATTAAAATATCTACATCTACACATATATATAGACAGATAAACACACAGATCATAGAATCATAAGGGCTGGAAATGACCTCTTAGATCAACTGATCCAACCATGATATACACAGTTGAAATTGTTACCAAAATAAAGAGAACAAAAATCAGTATTTTTCTTGGTAATTTATGAATAACTTTCTAAACTGTTTATTTGATGGTCAGCTATACTGAAACTTCCTCCTGAAGTCTAATTCATTTTTTCACTAGTAACAGCATAAAGCAGGAGCCAAGAAGGAACATACAGAGCAAGAAGATGTATGCTTCTTTGGTGTCACTTCTACTGCTTTGAATCAAACTGCTTTGTGTTTGAATCACACTGCTTTGAGAAAGACAATTTTTCTGTTACAGAATCACAGACTGGTTACAGTTGGAGGTACCTCTGGAGATCATCTGGTCAAACTCCTTGCTCAAGCAAGGCCACCCAGAGCAGGGTGGTTTTTGACAGGCCTAGGTGGCTTTTGAAGATTTCCAAGGAGGAGACTCCACCACCTCCCTGGGCAACCTGTGCCACTGCTCCATCACTTGCACAGCACAGAATTGCTTCCTGGTGTTCGGAGGGAACCTCCTGTGCTCCAGTTTGTGCCCACTGCCCCTTGTCCTGGCACTGGGCACCACTGAAAAGAACCTGGCTCTATCCCTCTGTGCACCCCCTGCTCCTGGTACTTATACAGATTGAAGAGATCTCCCTGAAATCTTCTCTTCTCTAGGATAAACAGTCCCAGTACAAGAAAGCTGCATTACTTCTCATCAGTTCAAAACATTCAGGGTGATCATATCCATCTCTATTATTAATGCTGCATCACATGCAGTAATCAGTAAGCTTGACATAAATTTTTAACAACAAAAATGAACAATTAATTTTATGTATGTTATTTAAATTTACTTACCTCAAAAAGGTAATCTTCTATATATTGCAAAGGGTAGCACTGATCTTCAGGGAAACGTTTTTCATTTTGCATAAGAAAGAATTTATTATGGAGAAATATATGAGTAATATCACTCCCCATATTTTGGGATGAACATATGGTTGCCTTTCCAGCTTGCAGAACTCTAAACAAACATATTTGGAAAGATTTATTTACTGTGTTATATTCATACTGCTAAAAGTTACATTACTGTTCACAAACTACAGAGTGCAGACATATGACATTGCCCAGCCTTTATTAGGAAGATAAAAGGGTGCTTAACAGCCTTGAGAAAATGAAGGAGCACACATAGCAAGACTATCTTTATGAACTGCAGACAGGTATTTGGTGATGCAGCCCCGCTCCATCATCAACCAGACAAACTTCACTCCTTTCTTGCCTGTGCATCTGTGGTACACCCAGACCCGAGAAGTACTCCTAACTAACTGGAATTTCAACAGAGGAGAATAGGACAGTACGTTCTCCTGCAATGAACTTACATTGATGGATAGCTCTAAAATAAAGTTCAGGGCTTGCTTTTACTGTTTTAGACTACAAATGTTACTTTTAATACTCTGCTTGCGATACAATGTACACTTTAACCATGGAATCCAAATGGGTAGGGAGGAAAAACAAAGTCTCAGAAGTCTCACACCTGAGTTTTTCTGTTCCTTTGTATTTGTTACAGTACCTATTAGGTGTTACAGTACAAATCAGGTCTTCAGAATTACAAGAAACTGTTGCATAGGTGTGACCAAAAAAATCAAGTCAGAAGAAAAAGGTCAGCCCTGATCCTTAAGCCATAGCTCATGGCTGGCTCAGATCACCCAACCAAATGAAATGATTCTGGCTACCATTTGATATGTAACATACACAACATAAAGCAGTACTCTGAAAAAAGCAAAAATCTACGTACCATGTCTCATGAAGAATGTTTGTTTACTTAAGATACTAACATATGATAATGCATATTATATTTAACATTATACTAAAAGAAATCTAAAAAAAGCTGTCATGTCAAAGATTAAAAGAATTGTAAAATGTAGGAAAGTATGTTAATGAAAATGATTCAGAGTTTGAAGAGCCAGAAGTTGTTATGGACCAAATTAACCGGGATGGAAGAATAAAGATGTGTTCAACACCATACCGTAAGTGTTCTGTTGTTCATTATTTAAACTTTAAGACATATCCTCCTACCTTATAACAGACATCATTCGTTTACCACCTTCCTCAACAGCGAGGATAACTTTCCATCTGTGGAAGGCCCCTGGAGCACTAGACTGCATCAGTTCTTTGCGCCATCTTTTAGGTGCAGATTGCATTTGAGGTGAATAATGGGTGTCTTTTTCAATTTTATATCCCCATTCGTACGTTGTTTCATCAAGCCATCTGCCACTTTCGGCACTATTAATTATGTACTCCTTAGTTAGTATCCACTTTCCTAAAAAGCAAATGAACTGTCAACCACAAAAGATTTTTTTTGTGCAGACAAATGGCAATCAGCTGAAGATCTACTATAAAATTAACTTCAACCTTTCTTGTGCAAATAAAAGCTGGAATTATAAGTACCATTTTAAAAACTTCTTCCTACTACAAGAGTTCTCATCTTCACAGTTTAAAAACGAGAAACCTCACAATACCACTGAAAATGATCATTTTGTTTTCTTTTAACGATCAAGTACCTTTTTACCCTTCCCAGATAAATTATGTGACTCTCTCCTCAAAAATCTGCAAATGGAACTTTCCAGCTTCCCAGATTTTGTTTTTTACAACTTGAAAAGAATCTTGCTTAACCCTCTGTTTTCAAGAGAAGTTGAAACTTTTTCAAACATACCTAAAGAGATCTGAGGTGCATTTGGTGTACTTGTATGGAATAATGCTGTCCAGGCACATTTGCTAGTTGATTTTTTTTTTTTGTTTCTTTGCTTTTGCTAAGGGCTTAATTTAGTGAACTGAGGCAATGTTTTACCTCCAGTAATTAAAAAGATGGATGAAGTTTTTAGCATGTAAGCTGTTTCTTTTATACATTCTTGGTATTACTTACATTGCAAGTACAGTGAATACCAATGTTCAAGGGATTTGGTTTTAGACTTTTGTCTTTCCCCTTTCTTCTTTTCACAACCCTTTCCTCTCCTCCTTTGGCTCCACCTCCTCCGCCTCTCCTCTTTCATCTTCTGCATGTATGCTTCTGATACTGTATGTAATGATCTTCCCCTTTTTTTCCTCTGTCTCTCTCTTCTTACAGGTTCAGGTCAAGAGCTGTGGTTAGTAACCTACTCCTGTATTGAAACACTACCGACTGTAAGATACTGTAAGAGAAATTGATTTGAATTGTGTGAACCTAATTGGCTTCACAGAACAGCAGGGTTGAGTGGCAAAATGTCTCAGTGCAGGAGCACAGACGGTATTTCTATATAACCTAGTGTAGGTACCAGTAGACTTCTGATGAAATACGTGTGTTGTACACAACGAGTATGTTAAAAAAAATCACTTTCATTTTAAAGTTTCCATCTCAAAATATCTGTCAGCTAGGGAGTCCATGAAGACTGGCATCCTTGTTTATCTACCTTCACTTCTATTGAGTTCTAAATGGGTTTAAATATGATCTGTTGTACTTAGGAAAAAATGCATTAGGAATGAACACACTCTGTCTGCCACCAAGGGCAATGATTATGCAAAAACAGTGCTTTTTCCAAAATTAAGTTCTAGATGGTTTTGGGGAAGGTTTGAAAACATAGAAATACAAGAGTTTTGCATTGCCACATGGACAGTATGTATATTGTTTCCACTCAGTTCAAGAAAAATATATCCAGTTGTTTTAAATCTCCAAAAATAAAGTATATAAATAAAATTTGATATCTAAAGTACCTAAGACTTAAAATGAATTACTACACCACAAATATGATTCTAAATATATCCATATATTGCTTTTCTTATGGCACCTTTCCTTCTATTTCCTTTTTGATATGAGTTTGATCAGAATTTTTAGATCCGTTCAAGTAATCATTAATGCATATACTGAAATTCTAGCAGTGACAGATGATTGAAATACCAGCTAATGTAGCATGCAAGTCTAAAAATAAGATCACTAATTTTACAGGTAATCCCACAAGTAAATTTATCTATTTCTATCTGTGATCTCTTAAATTCAAGATTCAAGATCCATCCCAAAACTTTCTTCAGCCAGTTGTTATAACACAGTATGGGAAAAATAAGGATCACATTTAAATAGTTAATTGACGAGGACAACAACATCTTGTAACTCTACATTGTTTTCTGAACTCATTATACAACGCTCACAGGTAACTTCTCTTAGAAGTAATCTTCAAATACGTAAATACGTAGTTCTTGTTCTAAAAGCATTTTAGTTGCTCCAGTACAGAATTCCAGCATCCAAACTTAGGTGAGAGAACAACAAAAGGAAAGGCCAGAGGCTCACCTAGTAAGATGCCAGTGGCAATAGCCTGGAATTATGTCATGTTGCATAAGCAGAAACTTAGAAACAGTAATCCTTAACATTGTTACATATGTAATGTTACAGCAAATTTGGTGTCAAAAACCAGCTCAGTAACTACAGGTGTCCATACTCTATCCAATCCCTCTTCAAGTGGCCGTGTACATGCACCTGTATCATTTGGATATGACCTCACGATACAACTGATATATAACAAAAGTTTTTGTTTAGAAAGAAATGCCTATCAAGTGAAAGAAGATGGCAGGAACATCCCTTAGCGCTTACCAAAGCAAAAAAAGAAGTAAATCAAAACTTAAACACGGTACTTTGACAAAAATCAAGGATACCTGAACAAGCAGAAGGTGGTTTTGTAAGACAGTCCATTCATGAAATTAAAACAGATAACTAGAAGCCTTCAAGGGCTCCTTTCTAGTTCTGTTATGATTCTTTGAAATCTTACAGCGAATCTTCTACTCACCTGCAGCACAGGCAGCCAAGAACTTTTCGCTCTTGCAAAGCTTTTTTGCTATGAGATGCGTACAATTCTTGTATTTCTAATAAAAACACAAACAAAATACACAGTGTTATCACTGAAAACATTTTAACTTTCTTGGCTACTTATACGCAACTCTAAACTGCAACAAAGTCCTTGATTTTAAGGGTTGCATTTTTTTTCCCTTCCTGCTTTAAACCAAGGAACCAAGGTGCTTCAAGGAACAGTACCTTATTATCAAGGAAAACGCAGTCCATCTTGAACAGCAACTCAACTAGCGCTTTCTTCTCTCTTCCTCTAAACCCAGTTAACTGGATTCTCCGTTTCAGGCCACCACTCGCCACCTGCGAGAAGAAGAAGAAGAACCGAGAAGGAAACACAAAACACGCATTACAAAACGCTGCCTGGCGGAGGGGGGGGGGCGGGACACACCGCCAGCAGCCTCCTCTCCTCACCCGGCGGCCATCCACCGCCCGGAGACCACCGCCCGGAGACCACCGCCACGCAGCCCCGAGCACCCCCAGCACGGCACGGCCCTCACAGGCGAGGGAAAGACGAGGGAAAGGCGAAGGAAAGGCCGCCTCCGCCTCCTCCTCCTCCTCCTCCTCCTCACAGGGGGCCCCCCGCGGCTCCCGCCCGCGCCCCACGTACGCCAGGCGGGAGGGCGGCGTCCGCCATTTCGCGTCCCGCTCCCGGCCGAGCCCTGCCCCGGCCGCTCCCCGGCGCCGTGGCCGCCTCCTCCCGCTCCGCCTCCGGATGTGGCGGCGGGGCCGTTCCGGGCCGTTGTCACCGACGCTCGGCGGTCGCCTGGGGGGCTGCGGGCACGGAGTTGAGCGGGACTTGGGGGCGCCCGGCCGGGTAAGTGGTCCCGGCGGGGCTGCCCCCCCCGGTGGAGGAGCCCCGCCCGGGGGCTCCCCGGGGTGCGGCGGGCGGAGCGCGGCCGGGCGCTGCGCACTTCCACGGCTCCCCGGGCGGCGGCAGCGCCGCCACGATGCGAGGGAGGAGGAGAGAAGGAGGAGGAGATGATGATGATGATGGTGGTGGTGGTGGTGGTGGTGGTGGTGGTGTGTACAGGGATGGGGACAGCGGGGTGGTGAGGCGAAAGGGAGGGCTGCGAGACAAACCGGCGCCGGCTCGGAGGCTCGGATGTGCTTTTGGGCTGTGGAAATCACAAATGGTGTTGCCGAGCAGGCTCGTAGGGCTGCGAGGTGGCAGCTTGCGTAGCAGAGGGAGCTGAGGTGCCCCCTGCCCGGAGCAGTGCCCCAGGGATCCCGTTGGCACCAAGTCGCTGTTATGTAATTCAGTGATTTTTATTCTTTTTCTTTTAATTATCAAGCTACCTAAAAAAAGTTTTTTTTAAAAAAACGTTCAGATTGTACGTCAACCACGCAATTAAGAAACTCAGAAATACTGGGATGGCAGCTGCTTGTGAAACTTTGCTTTGGTCCCATCCACGCGTGAGGGGTGACTCCGCTTGGTTCCTGGTGTCACCTTCACGCACAGAGCGGGTCGCACACGATAAATAGTTCAGTGTTTTATAACAAATAAAACGGGCTTTGTAGGGAACTTCATTTTTATGCCTACAGTTGGAAAATAAAAGGCACGTATCCTGAGTCAAGAACCTTGAGTTGCATCCTTAGAGAACTGCGTGCTACTCTCTCCCCAAAAAATTCATAGGTGATAGTGGACAAGTTGCTTTGTACTCACTGAGGTAGCTTCCCTTCCCTTCCCTTCCCTTCCCTTCCCTTCCCTTCCCTTCCCTTCCCTTCCCTTCCCTTCCCTTCCCTTCCCTTCCCTTCCCTTCCCTTCCCTTCCCTTCCCTTCCCTTCCCTTCCCTTCCCTTCCCTTCCCTTCCCTTCCCTTCCCATGTAAACTGAGACGTGTACATCAAAACTTTCACAAATATTATGTTATTGTCACTACAGTTTAGGTCAACAGAAGAAACGCTTTGACCTCATTACTGCTCTAAAACATAAAGTATTCCAGTGGGAAAACACCACCACCACCACCCCCAAGAAAAAGCACAACCACCATGAACACACCAAAAAATTTAGATTTAGACATCTAAAATGTGTCTGCACATTGGACACTTGGTTCTAAGTCTGTCAGTTTCCCAGCTATCAATATGGAGAAATAGATTTGTCCGTCCTCATGAGTCTTCTGTTGCTTTTTGTAAAGTATTCGGGTACTCCAGTGATTGAATGAACAAGATGGTGTGAAATTTATTTGGAATCCCAAGCAACGCTTTGATTTCTTGCTTCACATAAGACATGGAACCACTCATTGAATAATTGTCTAAAATGAAAAATGTTTATCTTGTCTATAGCCTCATTACTATAAAGTAATGCAAAAACTGTAACAACTTCTCAAGGAAAAGCAAAAGTACATTCAGGTTGCTACTCTTACTGCTTACTGAAGTTTTGTCCTAACTTGTTTCCTTAACATTGCAGTTATGTTTTTGTACGCCAGTATGGTGAAGCAACCAACAACTACCTGTGTCATTAGTTTTTATATAGGTGGCACTGAAAAGTCTTTCAATGTCTACGAGAATATTCAGAATCAAATGGCTTTATTTATTGCTTGCGTTACTTAAAAGACAATGAAAATTAGTTGCACATTACATTTTCTGTTTGTACCTATTTCACCTTTCTACCTTCATTACTGAGTTGTCAGTGCTGTAAAGGAATTCATATTAATTTTCATAATTGGAGTGCGGGAAATCCAAAATGTATTTGTTTTGCAATATGTAATCTAAGGTTTAGACTACACTTAATTTATTGTCTATAAATGTTATATTTATTTGACGGTCAAATTTTTCTCTAATTTAAAAACTGGAAAAGAAAGACATACAACTGTTCATAAGACTAATTAATTTGGAGTTTGTTTACTCTGTTTGGATTAATATATTTTAAAGCTAACGGTTGAATTATTATGACTATTAACAATTATTAAGTGCTAATTATTACTTAACTAATAATAACTAATAGTTTTATGCCACAATGTTCTTAACAGACTAGAGAAGTCTTCAAGGTGTAACACTAACTTTCAGCTCAGAATACTGTGAACTAACTACTAGTGAGGAAGTTACATGCTTCTGTGCTGACTGTTGTCTTTGAGAATTTTTTTTTCTTGTCTGTGGCACATGAAATATATGTAATCAAAACAACTGAAACCTCAAACACTTAAATTACATTGCTATTGCAGTGTAGCTTTAATATGGTAAGAATATTTCTATTACCTTCATTTTGGTGATGTCTGCTAAGTTTGGGTTTCATTTATGCTCTCCATTTTTTTCATAATAAGACTAAAACATTTTCATATTTTTCTATTCTTGCAGTGATCTCATTACAGTAAATATCTTTCATCTCATTATGATTGTTTTTTTTTCTAATTTACAAGAGAGAAAATGAATTCTCATACAGCTACGGGTAGTTTAGTTGGAATATTTTCTAGCACCTCTCGGTTTCTTTGTCCTAGCAAAGAGGGTTTATTTGTGCAGTATTATACACTATATTAAATCTGTTGGTCTCTGTGTTTGAGATACATGTAGATATCTTCATTTCATGATCTACAGGGCTACACAAACATTGCTCTTTCACAGAAAGGGTTTACTAGCAGTGTTTCAGGTACCCATCTCCTCAGACTTTCTGTCTGCTTCTTTTTATTTTTATTTATTAGAGAAACAAAAACGAAAAAAAAAAAAAAAAAAAAAGAGTGAGAGGGAATTTTATTTTTCATTCCAGTCTTCTAACTTTCTGCCCAAAACTTTTTTTTTTTTTTTTTTTAATGGCAGCTTAGGGCTTGGGATCCCTTTTGTCCCACATCGGCCTTTTGTCTTTCTATGTGGAAAATGATAACTGATTTCTTGCAGTAATGGTGATTGGGATACAAATCACACACGGACACACAGAATTGTAGGGGTTGGAAGGGACCTCCAGAGATCATGGGTCCAAACCCCCCGCCATAGCAGGTTCCTCAGAGCAGGCTGCCCAGGTAGGCGTCCAGGCAGGCCTTGAATATCTCCAGAGAAGGAGACTCCACAACCTCCCTGGGCAGCCTGTCCCAGTGCTCCATCACCCTCACCATGAAGAAATTCTTTCCCATGTTAGTGCGGAACTGCCATTGGCCTTCTTGGCCAGAAATCATGCATTCATGCCTAGGTATCTTTTTCTGTTATGAAGTGTGACCTGGCAGATTATCTTATTGTTGTGATTACAATTATCATTATGATTATGATTATCTTATCATTATGATTATTAAGATTATATAGAATCATACTTTTCATTGTGTACGTATGGTGGTTTCACACTGATGGCTAGCTGAGTTTTACAACGTCACTCTCTCATCCTTCTTCCTCTGAAGGACAGGGGGAGAAGATAGAATGAAAAAATTGCTCATGGGTTGCGATTAGGACAGGGAGATGGCTCACCAACTGGAGTCATGGGGCTCTCCATGGGCCGCGGCCTCCTCCAGGCCACATCCACCTGCTCCACCGGGGGCTCCTCCACCCATGGGGGGGCTGCAGCGTGGAGATCTGCTCCATGGGGGACCCATGGGCTGCAGGGGGACAGCCTGCTCCACCAGGGGCCTCTCCCTGCACAGCCCGCAGGGGAACTGCTGCTGCCTGCCTGCAGCACCTCATGCCCTCCTGCTGCACTCACCTGGGGGCTGCAGGGCTGCTTCTCGCTCAGTTCTCACAGCTCACAGAGGCTGCCCATGTAACCACCCCCCCCCCAAAAAAAAAAAACAAAAAAAAAAAACATGGCCATGTAAACCAAATACAGTACATAAAATATTTTCCATCATATGAAAAAGTTTACTGCTTGATTAACTGCACACTTTAAAACAGGATTTCTTAGAGGTATTTTCTGCTATTGCCTCAACTCTGTCTAAGATTTTGTCTGCTAATCTTTGACATTGGCTCTCTCTGCTTGTGTACATATGTGTATATACTCATCTAAGCAGTATCATTGGACAAAACAAAGTCAAAATGGGTGAATTCTGGTCAAACGCTTAGTAATCACAGCTTTGTAAAAGCAACCAGAAGCTACACTGAAAAGTCTATCACAAAAACTAAAACAGTATGAAGTGTCTCCACACTGCCTTCATGTGGAGAAAAATCTTACTTTGTGCCCTCTTCTAAATCCGTTTGCTCAGTTTGTCCTTAGAATGAAGCACTCACTGGCTTTGTCCTAATGTTGAAGGAAAAAAAATATATTTTTTTCTGGAGTTATAAAGGATTACTAGAATTAGAAGTAATATGAATACAATACAAACCTACAGACGCTAGAATAGTTTCTTATTAATAATAGTTCTTCTGTAAATGTGCTTAAAATTTCTTTTGTGTGCTGGTGAATATAGGAATGACATAACGCGCATTGTGAAAATTGTTTCTCTTCTTCAAGCTGTACCTATAAACTCAGTTATCACAAGTTTGTATTTATATTCAAAATCAACTTCTTTTATAGTCTTTTCAGGAGGCATCATTTGTGTTTCTTTCATGTAACCATTTTACTTACACAGATCATTTCTTTTCTGATTATTGTAAGCTCAGCCTGTCTCATGTCCTTACGTTCATCTACCCTTCCGCCAGTTCACATCCCATTAATGCGTGTCCCTGAATCAAAGCTGAGGGACAAATGTAGGTAGGACAGCATGAAGTTCCACGACTTGTTCAGTAACTCTTCTGTATATGATGCTAGGCTATGCACTTTTTATGTGGTCGCTTGTTAAGAAATTAGAGAAATGCACTTCTTTAGTGCACTTCAGTCATTCATGACTTGGAGTAGATTTTTTTTTTTTTTATTATTGTTTTAAAATAGAGATAGTGGGATGGTTTGGTTTTGCATTTAATACTTTTGTGCTACACAAAAGTTGAGTTTCTTTTCATTGCATGACTTTAGCTAGTCCATTGCTGCCTGGACCTTTTTTCTTAATCAGTATACCAGTCTTCTGCCCTGACCTACATCCACCACGCCTGCCTGGCATACTTAATCGACCTACTTCCCCCACTGACCTTCTAATATTTTCACCTGTGTCGGAGATCTGTTCTGAAACGGCCAGTGACTTTTTGTTCATAGAGGTCCTCTCACCACTTTTCTTTTGAGAATCTGCATAACCCCATTCAGATCATATGTGTTGACTTGTGTGTCTTTGTTTTAAAGTATACTTTTTTGTCTTCAGTGTATTATTCTTCCCTAAGTAACTACTGTCAGAATGGCGAGTGTGTAATGGTAGCTGTAATTATATTTTTTCCATAGTAATCGTATGTTTTTAAAAAGCAGTGTATATACTGAGAATGTTTGGATACGAAAAATGGCTTCTTTTCTGCAATAAAAACAGAACAAAACAGTTTTATTTCTTATCAGGCTTTTGCAAGGCATGCAACAGCATCGTTGATGCCCTGGCTCAATGTTATTAGAAAAGCAATTTAGGCATGTGGGGTAACATGTGTACTTTACACCTTCGCTGCTGTTTGCTCTACTTGAGGTGAGCACAGGGGGTATGCAAAAGATGTGGATGTGTGTGAATGAAAGAAGAAAAGAAGAATACTAAAAAGAAGTTAGGTAAAAATATGACATGAATTATAATAGGGAAGACAATGAAGGTGCAACAAGAGGAAGGCTAATATCAAAACAACCTTCAGTTTGTTAGCACTGGAGCTATACATTTCATCAATGTAACTGCAAGATCATATAATATAGTGAAATGCAAATATCAGGCATATATTTGGAACTGAAGGTAATTTATTTTTTTTTTCCCCGCAGTGAGGTTTAGAGTATTGTAGAGTTTCCTTTTAATGGCTTAGTTGCCCTGTAAGTTAATGTGAGAGCATTGTCATCAGGAGATATTGCTGATATCTGTTGTATTTCTTACAACTTTATTTGTCATCCATCCCTAAGAAATCCAAGGCACCAAAAAAGGCAAGCTTCCTCAGGGTATCTTTAGTGTCTTAAAAAGGCCGTAGTAAATTAATGTGTTCATTGGTGCTTTTTTATTTTAACAGCAATCATTGTCTATTAGACTGAAGAAGCAGACAGCATTTGCCAAAAAATCTATCCGAAACCAACTGTTAGTATGTTGGAAAGAAGTATGTTGTATTACTGTAAGAACCTATTGCCATAAGAAAGGGTATATCTTTTCAGGGAGGCTTTGAGTGTTTGATAATGAGGCTCATTTCAGTACAAAATATGCTGAACATCTATCTTTTTTTTTTTTTTTTCACTGTTTTTTTTTGGTGAAGAATTCATTTGGAGGAACAAGAAGTTTTGGTTAATGGCTGACTGTTTCCCATCACGCTTGTGGACTTGGAAGTGAAAAGAAGTGGAGTGTTGTTATTGAGAAGATTACTGTTTGATTCTACTAGCCTTTGGTGTACCCAGAAACAAGACACAAGTCTTTGTCCCATCCAGAGATACTGCTCTATGTTGTGAGTGACATGTACACTTATCTAAAGAGTCAACAATATCCTGTTGTGATCTGTAGTCTCAGAAGCTCTTTGAGAATTGGAGAGGTCCTCCAAATCGTTTCCTGAAAATAATCTAAGGATTGCAGAAAAGGCAGCTAGACCTTTTGCAGAGGGAGTGCTTTGACAGTCCCTTATGCACAGAATAAAAGACTTCCTTTGAAGCAATGACATCTCCTCCTCTTTTCTTCCACTTTCTCAGTGAAGCAATGACATTTATTAGTGTGTAAGATTTTCACTGTTAGTGGTTTCTCCCATCTGGAGTGCCAGTATTGACAGAAGGACACTGAGGTTAGCAACATCCCTTGCAAGATGATTGCTCATAGAAATCATCATTAAGGGCTGAAGTACCAGCAGAGCTGAAATCATGGGCTGGAAACAGACTGTCTTTTCAGGAAATGTTGGAGGGCATGAAAGCTTCCTTTGGGAATGCATTATGAGCTCTTCTGTATAAGCATAACTCTTTAAGGATGGTACCCCTGCTGCTGCTGCTTCTCCTCCTTTCCTACCTCCCCATTCCCAGCAGCATCCTCAAAGATCTATCAGGCAGTTACACTGCCAGATCAGAATGGGATTTAGATATCCAAAGTCCTAATTCCAAGGTGTTAAGAGGTAAACAGAAGCCTCCTTCTGCCAGATCTGAGAAATGACTTCACAAGAAGAATTGCTAGTAGCAACAGTCAATAGAATATGGATCTTTTGGGTAATGAGAATGTCGTAAGTGAAATGATTTTGAATTCAGCTCACTAAGGGATTCTGGGGACCAGGGGCCTTTGAGATGCCTCTCCCTGAGTGGAGATACCCCTGTACATTTGTGCATCAGCAGCTACCTCTTCCCATGTTCCAGTGGGGAGAACACTTCACCAAATATGACTGTTCCTCTCACGGGATGGTAAAGTCAGTGTGGTAGGAGAGGAAACAAAATTAAAGAGGAGCAGCATGAGGAATAACGGGGAGACCGGTTAGGAGAAGTGCAGATGTAGCATATTGGACGTACATGATCCAAGTCTTCTGAGATAAATGGTAAATGCTGATTGAAATGTGGTGAATTAATCTGTCATCTTCTAGTTTAAACTTTTGGAGTTGCTTGCAGAAACTGATTTGCTGCAATTCATGGAGGTATAAAATAGGCCTAGGTAAATTATATTTAGAAGTGTTTCCATATTTAATGTATTCATATGGCAGATTTATCTAAGCAAAATGTACATCTCTTGAATGTTCAGGGTGCATCTTATATTGGAATGAAATTGTCTTTGAAAGAGACAATATGGAATTAATCTGAGACACCGTATCTAGTTAAAAATGCATATGTGTACATATGTCTACGTAAAAATATATAGGATGATATTATGGGCCTCTTCTCTTCTCTTCTCTTCTCTTCTCTTCTCTTCTCTTCTCTTCTCTTCTCTTCTCTTCTCTTCTCTTCTCTTCTCTTCTCTTCTCTTCTCTTCTCTTCTCCTTCTCCTTCTCCTTCTCCTTCTCCTTCTCCTTCTCCTTCTCCTTCTCCTTCTCCTTCTCCTTCTCCTTCTCCTTCTCCTTCTCCTTCTCCTTCTCCTTCTCCTTCTCCTTCTCCTTCTCCTTCTCCTTCTCCTTCTCCTTCTCCTTCTCCTTCTCCTTCTCCTTCTCCTTCTCCTTCTCCTTCTCCTTCTCCTTCTCCTTCTCCTTCTCCTTCTCCTTCTCCTTCTCCTTCTCCTTCTCCTTCTTTCTTTCCCCAATTTCCCTGTATACAATGTACTTTCTAAACATGTGATTGGTAGAATTTAACCATAACCATAGTCTAGGTAGTCTTCAAAAGTGTTCTTTTTTACTTTCATCAGTTTGTTGAAGCTTCTGCACTGTGTTTTGGGTTCTGAAGTTCACATTGCTGGAAGAGTTTGATTTTTTCTGGGATGAGGAGAAAAATGCCCATGTTTCATAGGCACATATTCTAAAGTGGAGTTTGATCATTTTTTGACTGATAACATGTTTTGTTTGTTGGAAAGCTTTTCAAGGATTTCTCTACTCTGATGGGCCACTCTTCAAATCTGAGCTTAAATTTACTGAAACTCTTCTGTAGCCTCTGGTTCTTGTAGCAGTATTGGTCTTTTCCTAAAAGTCTGAGTAATATGGTTAATAATTCTCCCCTTTAGAACTAAGTGTGTCAGCTAGCTGTCAGCTCTGTGATGTGCCTGATCTCCTTCTCTTTTGCAGGATTCAATTCAATATCAAATTCAAGTCATCTGAATGGCAATGCAAAAGACTGCCAGAACATTACTCTGTTCTACTTTGTAATTTCCTCCTCTCCTCATTTTTAAATTTTATGTTTGATAACACTGAATCTCTTTATACACTGTCGCTTAATTTTATTTCTCATTAGTTAATATAGGTGAAATAATCAGTGTGAATGTTTCTGCTTACAATTTTAGTTTTACCAAATACGCTACTTATTTAACTTGTCCAAACATGTTGAAGGTATTGAATTTTAAGGCAAAAACATTCACAGTCTGAAAAGGGAACACTGACAAGTTCAGTCAAAAGGGAAAAGAAGAATAATTTATAAAAAGAACTGTAGATAATGATGCCATCCAGTTGTTTTAAAGTGCATCTACCTCACCTTTAATGAATTAGATTTGTCAACAGCATATGTTTTATGCACCACTTCTAATGAAGTGGCATACCAGCACTACAGTGTACTTTGAGGTTTATTCCATCAAAGCTTTTTGCTGTCGTAAAGTAGACCTTTTTAAATAATAGATACTAAAAACTACATTTAAATAACATTAAGGTTGTGACACAAACACCAAATGACAAACTTCAGGCAATTCAAAGTTAGGGCTGACAACTTGTCATTAACTTGCATTGTTGCTTTTTAAAAAAGAAGCACGATTGCATGATTTAAGGATTGAATGTCAGACTAACTTTATATTTCTTGGCTTTTGTGGGCTGGAGTTACAACCTTGCTGTCATTTTTGATACATTTTTTTGCATAGCCTCTGCTTTCAGAAAAGTAATAAAAGCAGTGCAGAAAGTACAGGCTTTGTTGGCTTTGTTGTTCGTTTAAAACACAGACGTGAAAGTATTGGTCCAAGAATAGGGGTTAGCTGATTGTCAGACTTTTGAGCAGTTCTTTCGAACTTCCTTCCTCTTTGCTGATTCTTTAAGAGAACTCCTGGGAAGTGGTTACAGGAACTATAGTGCTGGGGTGCTGTGCTAAAACCCCTGCAAGTGTCAGTAGATCCCAATCTCTTTCCTTCTAAAGAAGCAGTTTGAAACAAACAAACAAACAAAAAGAGTACTGAATGAAGTAAGAATTTAATCATGTGTTGAAAGCCTTGAAAATAGATTCGTTTAATTGCTTGAAATATTGTAAAACAAAAGCAGGTGAGCAGGATATTTCCTTTTATTTCCTACATATGTTTTCCCATTTTGTTGCTGTTAAGCAAAATGGAACTTTATATTCTGCCATGCCTATGTAAACACGATCCTTTCTATTCCTCTGTGGAGATGATTTCTCAGGGTCTGTGAACCAACTTCATGTTCAACTATGATACTTTTTGTAGCTTTGTTGATAAGGTCCACATGGCTGCCAAGTGGGCAGCATCTCACTGCAGTCCCCTGTGCTTTTTACCCATCATAGCTGCCTGGTAACTGGGGTTTGCAGATAGTAAGGGGCTGATATAGAAGGAATATAAGGTATTTTTGCTGAGCTAGCTTTTAGCTACCTTATTTCATTCATTGCATTAGTATTCACAAACACTAGCAAAAGCAGCAGTCAATCTTTAGTTCTTACAATACAATATTCACTTCAGACTTCCATCTTTTTTGTATTTGTTATCTAAATTGATTTTTCTATGAGTCAGTGACCACAGGATAGATTATTCTCAATGAAGCCTTTCTGTGAAGTTCAGAAACAATGACTGAGCTATGTGGTCCTTATCTAAACATTTCTAATACCTGCCATGTGTTATTTTGTTTCATTCTGTGGCTTTCTAGTTTCTCATTTGGCACAGATCTTCTCTTTATTGCTTTTCTGCTTTTGGAACAACAAAATGAAGTAGTACTATGCTACTGATGTGGTTTGTGTAATACATATCAATAGAAATGGAGGTTTACAAAGTTGTTAGCTTTTTTTAACATTTTGATCTCAGACTATTATTTATTAGTTGGAATTAAGCATATGGTCTTGTTGAGTGAGCAATTTTACATAGTAGTTAGGCCCTTAGGATTTTTATTTGTAAAAGTAGTGGTTATTCAAATATTACCTATTTATCATTTTATTACTTTCTTTTTACACAGAACCATTGAAAAAACAGTTAATTGAACATTATGCATGGTCTCTTAAAGAAGATTTCAGTTACAGAGAGAACATACTGAAGGTATGTGTATATGTAAATTGTACATTTATATCTTCTGAAATCGACTTGCTATAAACTATGAATGCTTAAAAAGCTTTAACTGTATAATGAGATGAGACCTATTCAAAGGAAAGTGCTTATGGGTTCTAATCAAGAATATATATGAATTTTTATTGATTGAAAAAAACATAAGAGATGCTACGTTTATATTTAAGAGATTTTTAAAAGTTCTAGGCAAGCTTTGTTCATATCAGCAATTTTATAAATTCTTCTCTCTTTACGCCAAATATAAAAAATGACTAGATGTTCTTTAAGAATTATATAGGTATGAATTTCAGCTGCATGGTAGTGTGATTTTGGAAGAAATCTGAATAAAGTATCTTTTTCTTTGTAGTTAGGAATATATGGCTATTTTAGAAGTTGAGACCATTGCTTTTGAAATTATTATTTTTTAGCATTTCCTTAGGTGCACCAGTCCCAGATATTTATTTTGTTTGGAGCAGAACACAGTCTATTCCATAATGTACAGAAAAATCTAATAACCTCTCTTGACCCTGTGGAAAGGGTCAAGAAAGGTGACTCATCTCTCAAGTTATCTGAATCTCTTTCCTCTGTGAAGTCAAACTATTTAACTTTGCTCTTTTTGAATGCACTGCCATTAATGCATGTCATCGCAAAATTCTAACTTAAAGAAGAATGTGTAATCATGCCAAGATGTCATTTTGGGAGCTATATTGTCTAGTAGTACAGGTGAAGAATTGGATTATTGGTGATACTAATAGTAGGCTATACAATGTTTCTGAGTCTTACCATGCCATTTGACTGGGAGCATGTGAGTTATGTCAGGTTATGCAGATACAGGGGATGGTGGGGAATACAGCAGACTTTTCATATTATCAACTTATCCCTGGAGTATGATAAAAAATGGAAGAAAAAAAGTGACTCTAGTCTGCCTTGGTATTAAAAATGAAATCATTCATTCAATGCCATTCTGTGACACATATTTTAAAAACAGGAGATTTTTGATTTTCCTGTTTGGAACAAACTTAAAGTTTCTGAATAGTGTTCGGCTCCAAAAATTGGAATGAGTCAGGATATTGTAATGTCTTTTATTACCAGCTTGCCTAAGAAAAAAATGTTCTTTCAGTAAATGCTCTCTCCTTTTTCTATCCCTGAACTCTTTCTTTGTTACTCAGATTTCATAAAATTAAATACTTTTATCACTAGATGCTTTGTTTGTCCTTGTAACATCCACCACACTTTTTTTTTTGGTGTTGCATGAGTGAAGAAAATTTTCAAGTGGGACCACCTGTTCTTGGCTGGCCAAGACCACCTGTTCTTGAACCTTCTATGGCTTGTTGTTTATTTAATTTTTACTTATTTACAAAAGTAGTAAAATGCTATAAAAGTTAAGAAGAAATTTGCTGGAATGTTAGTGTGACCCTAGAAAAAATATTCTTCATTTTTAATTTAGTCTGTGTATTCCCCCTCTTTTTCTCTCTAGAGACTTTAAATATAATGCTCCTTTAAGAAAAAACAAACAAACAAACAACAGATTTTTAGTTTTTAGTCTGTTATTGTTCTGAAGGAAAAGATTTATTTCATGTGATAGGTAAGTAGTGCACATTGTTTACACTGTAGTTCCACTTCTCCACTGGATACACAACTCATTTGAGTCATGTAATTATGTAAGAAATAACACAGTGCATGGTGTTCCCTTGTAAGATATTTATGAACACTTGCCCTCTTAATCATGAAACCAAAGGCTAAGTGCTTTCTGTACTAGAGAATTTCGTGTAATGTCCTTACAGTATTTGTTTAAGATGATAGGAAGGAGGAACCCCTTTTTGCATCACAAAGGAGTCAGTTGTCTTTCCTTTTTGTATAATAATATATGATCTAGTCTGGTTCCAAAGAAAGATTTATTTTCTACTGTGTGAATGCATTTTGTTATGATTCCCAACATAATTGTCTCCATCAGGTTTTTAAATGAAATTATTGATGCAATGTCTTTACAGAAGAGGTGGTAGAACCTATTAGGGTTCTCTGTTAATCGTCTGGAATCATACTCACATGACATTACCTTATCATATACTGACTAACACTATAGAGGCAGCTGAACTTTGCCACAAAGTACAAGATATTTATTTCATGAGCTACCAGATCGAAGACTCTTAGTTGCCCTATGATCAGGAACTTCAGGCATCACTTATAAGAGCATCATTTATAAAATCCTTGAGAAGGAAGCTCGTTTCATTATAACTACTTATTTATTTTCATTTCTTCTCCAGTGGCAATGCAAAGGCATTATGGATAAATGTTCTTTAAAAATGCTACTTTCTGCTGCACTTTTGTTGCTTTTGTAGCATCACAGCTGTGACTTGCACTTTCTCTATAGAAATAAAGATGCAACAGCTGATAACTTTAATTTATCAAGTGAGACAGAACTGGTTAGAAGAGATGATAGGAAGGATGCTCTGGGAAGATAAAGGTTTCCTCTGATCAAGCAGTTGAGAAAAAAATCAGTTCTATATGGCTTCTAAATTACATAAGAATTTCCTTTCTTTAAAAATAAAAATCTGGCTTCCTTGTTCGTTATAGAACTGCAAGTCAGTAAGGCGTAAGGTTTATTTTTGTACGCTAATTTTGATTACAATTAACTAGGTCAATATACCAGTCAATATTTGTACGTTAACATACTGTTCTACAGATGTCTTTCCTACCTCTTACTGTTCTGGTCCGAATTCAAAGTGGCAGTTAACCAGAAGTAAAGACATATTCAAGACTAAACACTTAATTTAAAAAGACCCTTTTTTTTTTTTTTTTTTCTCCTCCTTTTAGGTACTTTGATAGCAATCTTGTGACATTTTCTGTGATAAAAGATAATGCAGGTCCAATCCAATCTGATGCAGACCTAACATGGTAGATCGCCCTACTGCTGAGTAACAAAATTGTGCTTTTGCTAGCCGTCCTAAAGGAGAAAAATGCAATAAGCTTTTAAAACTCTTGTTCTTCACTGGGAAGGAAAACAAAATAAGAAGGCAAGGAGGAAGATGTCTTAACATGAACATGAATAATCACAGACACCCAGTTGTCAGCTCAAACTACTAATGCTAAAACTCTCCTGTGTTAGTAGAAAGCATAACTGCCTTGCTGTGAAACTTGAGACAATTTGTCAAAGATGGTCTTTTGCTGCCTTGGTATATTTCAATTAGTTACCAACTAATGTTTTAAAGCGCTTTTGTCAGTCTTAAATTAGGCTTGCATATGAGAAAAGCAATTTGAGATATTAAAACAAATATCTAACATGAGACTTCTGATGGAAGCATCTTGGTTATTTTGTTTTTTGTTTAGTATAGCTGGTAACACTTCAAAACCTGATAGCAACTTTAAATGAGTCAAAATACAAAGAAGCAATAGACTTCCACATGATTAGGGAGACTGCTGTGTATATGTGAAGAAAATATATTAAAATGTATTATGCTTTGATTAATCCACATAAACTTCAAGTACAATCCTAATTATACAATACTGTGCCTCATCTGAAAAATCAATTACTTTTAAACTGATCTATGTGAAGCAGTGAGTAATGTTATCAACCTCTACTTTGAAGACAAGCCAACAGAGAGGAAAATGATTACAGATCACATCTTTTTGCAGAAGCTTATTTGCCTTGAACATATTTCCGGTTGTCAAATGCTAACCTTTCTTAGAATGTCACTGATGTAGTTGAATATAAAGTTGTCTTCCTCGAAAGTCTGGTTTCTATTACAGTCTAACAGCAACCATTTGGTCAATGGTAGAAAAGTAAAATGATCTTGAAAGAGATCATACGAGATCTACTGAATTGAAATATTTTATGTATATATATTTATATTATTTTTTAATGCAGTTTATTTTTAGCTTATGACATGCAATTGTCACTTTTTGCAAGCGTTTTTTTTCTTTTTGTTGAAAGTGCTGGCTTCTTTAAACACAATTACAGTTGTAGGTTTGCTAATCCTGTGAGTCAATCTACGCTAAACAAGAAGCTTATATGAAACCATTGGCAGCTTCAGCGAAAATTAAAAAGCATGCTTTACTGTAGAGATTGTCAAGAGTGGAAATAATATTTGTCCAGTCGGACAGCTTGCTTTTGTAGTCGCTAAATGAAAGTTGAGATTCTGTCTCTTCCTTGAAAGCTTCTATGTCAAGAAGGTAATTTGGACTGTTTGTGGTTTGACAGGGATTATTAAAATCAGATGAAGTGGAGGGAAGGAAGTGTGAGAAAGCAAAATTGACAGTGACACTCTCTATTATTTGCAGCTTGGATCATGATGACTATGTTGATACGATAGATTCTAAATGTTAGGTTCACTGTTTGGATATGTTAAGCAGCAAATACAGTTAAATGCAGTTATAGATGATTTTTCTGACTTAACACAAAGCCATTCAGCACTTGTTTTCTTTGGGGAATTTTGGGGCAGGGAGGGGTGGCAGATGCACGTAGCAGAAAAAGAGACTAGAGGGGCAAATGGAAAGAAAAAGGGGGTGGTACCAGAGAGAAATTAATTTTTTCCTTTGTGATTTAGGCAACAAGACACTATCCTTCCTTTGAGTTCATACTGTTTGCTGATATACTTCAGAGGGGAGAAAACTGAGGACTAAGAATTGATAGAACACGTCATAAGATTTATTTTCTGGTCCCTGGAATTTTGGTAGGAATTTTCTTATCATTTGTAGTTTTGCATAAAGCAAGCTCAAGTCTTAAAGACTGCTGTTTCATATCAATTTTTCATGACTTGCATCATGCATGTTATTTTTAAATAGCGATCTTTTCTGCCACTTCAAGATAAATAATTTAAAAACTTAAATTATTGCAATATTCATATAGTTGAATTTTTAATTGCTGAAGATACATTAGCTGCACACTGTATGCATCTTTTAGTGTCTAGTGAATATACAATGTATTATTTAATTTTAATCCTTTGTTTTATCTCTAGGTTGTATAGGTAAACTTTCAATTTTTGAGCAGGCAAATCAGTGCAAAAATAAAACATCTGATAGTCAAATTTCAAGGTTGCTCTCATTTCTATGTGGTTTACTTTCTGTTTTCCAGTGTGAGAACTTTGTGAAAAATTCAGTTTTGGGCCAGTATTCAGTGTAGAGTCTTACCGATTTAATAGGAAATTAGAGAACTGAAGGGAAAACAGGTGACACATAAAAGCCTTTGCTGTTATTTAGCACAACCATAGCTTCATATCTTTCAAACAGCTTCGTGGCTAAAAATGCAATGTTTGAACAGTTAAACCATGCCAGTATAGAAAGGCCCGTCTCTCATCTTCACCTATCTTCACAGTGTAGTGAAGCATATTAGCATTCAGAGTGATTCATCTCCCAGAACAAAAGGGGTTAGAGAGCAGAGTGACTGAGGGAAAGGAGGTTACAGAGATTTGTTTGCAGACTTTCAGAATAAAGACTGCCATGAGATCAGAGGGTGCTGTGGAACACCGAGTGGGGACGCTGGTAAAGGAGGTGCTCCTATAAAGAAGCACACAGAGCTTGTAACTGAGAGAAGGGTGCAAAACCCTGGTGTAGGCTAGAGGAGAGAACGTGAGTCAGAAACAACCACCCTGACACCCACCCTGAAATAGAGGAAGATTGAAAATATGTGCATAGGGCAATCTTAGAGGGAGGTAGAAGACACAGCAGTGAGCTACTCCTGTACAAGACATGCAGTTGCAGAAGCCTGTACTTGAACTATCAAAAAGTTAGGTTAGCGTTATAGTTTTCTTTTTTGATGGGCATACTAACTACCCGCCTTAGATACACTCTCATTTCTGATTGATGCTAGGCATAGTGAAAGACAGTCCTTCAGATGAAGACCTCAAAACCCAAACAGGACAAAGGAAAGGGAGAGGAGGAAAAGACTGTTCCTGTTTTAATCAAATCTAAAGAATAGGAATACATAATTAACCTAACTCCTGTACTATATGTGAAGTATGTAGCTGAACTAGGAATTGAACTATGCTCACTAGAGAATAACACTTGCAGCTGAATATTTGTGTGCATATATTCATGATTTAGGGAACTAGAGATTTCTGTGTAGGTAGTATAGAAGGCCAATGAATCAGGCAAGTTTCACGCTTCACTATTTTGACATTGATAAACAATACATGTAGTTCTTAATTGTTATCAATCATTATCACACAAGATTAAAACAGTCCTTAAGAGGTTTATCCTAAATTGACTGTCAGTTTACAATACCACAGAGCTGATACAGCATAGCTACCATTGATAGCTTACACAAATTACAGAATACCCAATTAGAAGATCAAAATTCAGGCTCCAGGTTTTGTAGAAGTACTACTCCTAGTTAGTTAGAACTGGGGGGAAAGCTGCCCTTCCTAAATGTACAGCTTTAGCATGTTACTCAGCCAAATGCTCATGGTTTGGAATATGTCGCGATTCTGTTGGACTCCATCTCCGTCTCCTGTTCTCTGGTATTCCTCAGAGGGGCAGTTAATTGGATAAAGCTACATTTTCCAATGTCTGTCTGTGGAATTATTTTGATGGCCCATGAGCAAGAAATAACAAACTCAAAACTTAGCATTTCAGTAATTAACGGTGTTTCAACTACAAAAGGTGAGATGCTTGCTCAGAGATTGAGAGCATAGTAGACAAAAGCAGATGCCACTGGCATAAAGTGCATTAATTTGTTTGCTTGGTTCCGGAGTGAATTTCAGATTCATCACAGAATCCCAGAATGGTTTGGGTTGGAAGGGACCTTACAGTGCACCTAGTTCCAACCCCTCCCAAGGGGGGACACCTCCCACCAGACCAGGTTGGATAAGGCCCCCCTCCAGCCTGGCCTTGAACACCTCAGGGATAGAGGACCCACAGCTTCTCTGGGCTGCCTGTTCCAGTGCCTTACCACCCTCAGAGCAGAGAAGTTCTTCCTAATATCTAATCTAAATCTCCCCTTTCTCAGTTTAAAGCTCTTACCCCTTGTCCTATCCCTAAAACCCCTGACAAAGAGTCCCTCCCCAGCTTTCCCGTAACCCCCTTTAGACACTGGAAAGCCTCTATAATGTCTCCCTGGAGCCTTCTCTTCTCCCCAGTTCCCCAGTTCCCTCAGCCTCTACTTAATAGAATCAGAATGTTTTGAGTTGGACGGGATCTGTAAAGATCATCTACGAGATTCCTTGTTGCTTGTTCATGTTAGTCTATAATAGCTGTACTGAGTTTTATTCTTAATGCAAACAACACAAATGCACCTCACAATTTATGCAATGTGTTATTTTTTCTTCAAGTCTAATACATGTGTTTATGTTTTGGCATAATTTAACGTTTCATTTCCTACTGGAGTGTGCAGTTCATTTGTCAGCTGAGATGCCTTTCCTTGTAGTTTCCATTTTTAGTGCAGGACTTTCAGTTGTGGGGAAAGGAGTCTGCTTAATTTTTTACAAAAGGAAATCACAATGTAGTGCTAGTATTTATGAAATAAAGGTCAGCAAAGACTTTGGTGAGTCTCTACAGTGGCCATGCTGAGCAGAATCTAGCACACAGAGTGATTAGAAACACTTTTTCTTGATTTCTAAGGGCTACTCTTTGTTTCTGTCAGCATTTTGCATGATGGAGTGATTTGATAGTCTGTGCTGGCTTTTGTTTCCAGAAACACCAGCACTAGAAACTAATACTTTATTACTATTTCATATGACATATTTGACTGAAGTCACATGTTCAACTCTTGCCTCCTTCTGATAACAGCTGTTAAAAACTTGCTGAAATAGAATTGGACAAAAAGTAACATAAGCAGATGTCCTGGTTTCAGTTAGAACAGAATTTTCTTCCTAGTAGCTGGTAGAATGCTGTATTTTGGCTTAGGATGAGAAGAGTGCTGATAACACCCCGATGCTTTAATTGTTGCAGAGCAGTGCTTATACTAAGCCAAGGACATCTCAGCCTTTTGCTCTGTCCTGCCAACGGGCAGGCTGGGGGTGCAGCAAGAGCTGGGAGGGGACAGACCCAGGACAGGTGACCCAAACTAGCCAAAGGGGTATTCCATACCATCTGACGTCATGCTAAACAATATATAGGGGTGGCTAGCCGGGGGAGGGGGCCGGACTGCTCGGGGTTAGGCTGGGCATCGGTCAGCGAGTGGTGAGCAATTGCATTGTGCATCACTTGTTTGTACACATTATTAGTAGTAGTACCATTATCACCATTGTATTATTATTGTTATTATTATTATTTTCCTGTCTTATTAAACTGTCTTTATCTCAACTCACGGGCTTCACTTTCCATTTCTCTCCCCCATCCCAGAGAGGGAGGGGGAGGGTGAGCGAATGGCTGCGTGGTGTTTAGCTGCCGGCCGGGTTAAACCACGACAGCAGATAATTTTTTTGAAAGTAAAGGCATTATATAAAACAAGCATTTTCAGTACTTTTAAAACTTGTTGGTAGGCTGTCAAAAATAAAATAAATTTCCACATTTCATAAGTCAAGTAAATGAAATTGAGCAAAAATGACGTGACAAACATCAGCATTTTGTGGTTTTCTCTCCTAGATATCATTGTACCATCATAATTATTTTTATACCAGGGATGATCTGCCACTTATTTATGTAGCAGGGACTTCCATCTGTGTCATAAGGACATTGAGAAAAGACAGAGACCTACAGATTGCTTTGACCTGAGATTTAAAACGTAGAGAAACTCTAAAAATGAATTATTTGAAAAATGTGATTCGTGTGTTGTCTCATTAAATTATATTCATCTGCATTTCAAGGAACTGCTTGTAAATCAGTATAAATAGCATCCAGATTATCTAATTGCATCTTATTGACACGTTATACAAGACAGAATGGCATATATTTTATGGTACCTGTTCCGTTAACCAGTATAAGAATATAAGCATAGTGACAAACCTTAACATTCAGAAGGGATCATGAGTAGAAGCCTGAAACTAGGGGTGGTGTAAGTTAAATCTGAGAAATAAATCTTTAAAAGTACTGTCAAAATAAACAGCATACTTGCATACTTTTAAAGTAAGATAACAATGAATATCTTGTAATAAGAAATACTATTGATTCAAATGAGAGTAGAGTTTATTGTCACTGTTAACTTCCAGAGAGGGGAAGCCCTTTGGCCTTTAACACAGAGAAATCCTGAGTTTCCTTGTTTTCCTTGCTTACACCAATAGTGCAGGTTCTTATGACATTTCATGGCTTGGTTTGGGAAGGAGTCGAATATTTTCTTTACAAATACTTCCTGTTTGTCAAATATTTTATTTCATCTTGATTGCAGTTACAAAGTGAATTTTATGTAAGCCTAACAAGAAGAATAGTACAACCTGTGCTTAATTCATCTTTGGAGCTGGGAGGTTAAATAGACAAGGAGCTTGGGTTTCTAAATAAGGTAGGCATTATTAGTTTGTTAAGAACTGTCTTTTCTACTTCTGTGTATCTTTAGCTAAACTTTTCCATCCTTGTTCATGTCCTTGAGAGTATTCAGTTTTAGAAACAGACTTGGTACCGTGTTTTCCAAAACTGAATAAGGCTACTGAGTAACTGGGTTTGAATAGCTTTCAAACTGGTCTGTGGTCCAGGAAAGCATGAAATGGAATGTGGAATCTTAACTGTCTTCACTCTTTAAATAGAGGATTCTGTTATATCTGACTGAATAAAAGAATACTTTTTTTTTTTTTTTTTTGAAAAATCTTGAGCTTCAGAATTGATCTCTGGGTCATACAGCAGCTATTCCAAATTACAAATGCTAGCTTAATGTTTTGGAGGTAACAAACATCAAGCCTTTTTGAACCATTTACCAACACTGTTTGTGACCACCTCCTCTTTCGTAGGTACTATTTAATATAGAATAGTTGTATTCCTTCAACCTTTGTTGTGCTACTTAGCAAAGTCTGGTGACTTACTTTACTTACTATACATGTGTTCTCAAAAAGAAGTAGACTAATAAGAAAGAAGTTTGCTCGCTTAAGCTTGTAAATATTTTTTTTTTTTTTAATTACACAACAATGTCTGTAAAAAAGCACAGTAGTTTCTTGAACAGAATTTACTGGTTTGTTAAAAACTCCCCCGACACAGTATTTAGATTAGAACACAAACATAACACAGATAACTTTATGAAATCATTCAAAAAAGCTATCTGTGCTGCAAATTTTTTTTCAGATCTTTAAACACTTCAAGAAATGCTTTGTACTGTGTATGTGTAAGAAAGTATTTATGAACTATTTGTTTGCTTTGTTTAATAACATTTATAAAAACTATGTAAAAGTTATTTTATAGTTTTTCCACTTTTTCTTTATTCTTATGTCTTCCCTATTATTGTACATCTGTTTTACAATGAATGCACTTTGAGTAGTCAGAACTCCAGCACAGAAACATCTGACAGCAATTTCTTATGATGATAATTCCCATACTTTTTATCTTTCATGCCGTGGCCACCATAGATTGTTGTCCTACTTATCTGTACTTGGCTAATGCGCAAGTCTAAGCAATAGTGTTTTGTGGTACATAAGAATAAAATGCTGTACATGAAAACTGAGCTTTTGGGGATTAGCTTCCCTGTTTAGCTTGCTATATTTAATGCAGTTGCAGCTGGAAATGAGGAACGCAGCCAGTGACAAACATGATGTAATTTAAAAGACTCCATAACCCCTGGGAATGCCAGCAACTAGTATATATGGATACCTCTGTTAGTATGGCAACATCTCCAGTGCACACACATTCTGCAGCGGAGCAGGGGAATCAAGGCTGCTGGAGGCAGCTGAGGGAGCCGCCATGCCCCGGCAGCCCTCGCGAGGGAGGCTGATGAGGCGTGCACAGAGCCAGCAGCGATGTGCCTATTACATCAGGCATCGCCACCATTTTGCAGCCACTCGCCAAGGCAGCCATCCCCTGATGGTAAAAAAGGAGGCCCTAAGAGCGCCGCGACCAGGACAGGCTTGCAATTAGCACAAGCAGGTTGCACAGGGAGGATCCTCTCCTCCCTTTCCCACCTTCCTTTCTCTTCCTCTCCTCTCCTTTGGGAACTCTGCCTCTTAAAATTTACCATGATGGGCACTTGTCGCAGTGCCCTGGTGGAGGCAGCAACGCAAACAGAGCCCACGAGAGGAAAGGAGCTGGACGCTCGTCTCTGCTCAAAGCAGAAGGAGGTGTCTGCCCCCAACACCCACGGTGTCGCTGGGTAATAGATTCGAGGCTGCTGGGCAGAAAAGGGATGAGGGTCTGGAGAGTAGTCGGAACCCAGGCCCTGAGAAGCACATCGAGGTTGAAAGAAGTAGCAAGCATAGGGAGCAGGGCTGGCTGGGGTACTGCGTCCAAACCAGGGCCACAAAAAAAGGGTGTACATGTACATGTAGAGTCTGAGTAACTGGGGACTCCTTGCTGGGAGGCACCAAGGCTACCGCTTGCTGTCCAGATAACCTCGAGAGAGAGGTGTGCTGTCTTCCTGGAGCATGTGTCAGAGACGTTAGGAAGGCGCTGCAGCAGTTCATTAAACTGGAAGACTTATTGTCATTCAGGCTGGGTCCCAGGATGCTGCGATGAGGAAAGTGAGTAACATTAAAAAGGGCTTTGCATCCCTGGGAAGGATGTTGAAGGGATCAGGGGTGCAGGTAGTGTTCTCCTCTGTCTTCCCAATGGGTAACTGGGACCCAGAAAGAAGGAGGAGAACGGCTCAGGTAAATGACTGGCTGAGGGGGTGGTGTCTAGACCAGGGCTTAGGGTATTTTGATCTTGGGCAGGCATTTACTTTTATAAGTGCCTGTATACCACTGTGCACAGCATGGGAAATAAACAGGATGAGCTGGAGATCTGTATACGGTCGCAGGGCCACGATCTCATTGTGATTACAAAGATGTGGTAGGACAGCTCACATGACTGGAAGGGCTATGTTTTCTTTAGGAAAGACAGGCTGGGGAAGCAAGGGGTAGGAATTGTCCTTTATGTGAAAGAGCAATTAGAGCTCTTCTCCCCCAGCTCCAATTTGGGGAGGGTGGAGAACGAGTGGAGAGCTTGTGGGTGAGAATTAACAGGCTGGGTGATATGGGTGACACTGTTTTGGCAGCATCCTACAGCTCACCTGATCAGGAGGAGGAAGCTGATGAGGCCTTCTACAAGCAGCTGGAAGTAGCTTCACAATCCCTGATGCTGATTCTCGTGGGGGACTTTAATCATCCAGACATTGGCTGGGTAACTAACTCAGCCAGGCACACACAGTCCACACGGTTCCTACAATGCATTGCAGATAATTTTCTGAGGCAGGTAGTGGAGGAGCCGATGAGGTAGGGGGTGCTTCTGGACCTTGTTCTTACCAACAGGAATGGACTTGTTAGGGATGTGAAGGATGGGGGCAGTTTGGGATGCAGCAATCATGAGGTTCAAGATGGAATCTTGGAGGTAGAAGTAAGGCAAAACATCAGGATTGCTACGCTGGACTTTTGCAGAGCCAACTTTGACCTCTTCTGGGACCTACTTGTGGGTATCTCATGATCTAGGTTGCTAGAAGGTATGGGTGCTTGTGAGAGCTGGGCAACATTTAAACAACACTTTTTCCAAGCTCAGGGTCAGTGCATCCCTAAGAGTAGGAAGTTGGGGAAGGGGGGCAGGAGACCTGCATGGATGAGCAAGACCAACCTCAAGAGCAAGACCATACTTGACCAACCTCGTAGCCTTCTATGATGGCATCACCAGATGGGTACATGGGGAAAGAACAGTGGATGTCATCTACTGGGTCCAGTCTTATTCAACATCTTCATTGACAACCTTGATGAGGGAATAATGTCCACCCTCACCAAGTACACTGATGATACAAAGCTGGGAGGAGTGGCTGACATGCCAGAAGGTTGTGCTGCCATTCAGTGAGACCTGGACAGGCTGGAGGGCTGTGGAGTAAGAAAGCAAATGAGGTTTAACAAGAGCAAGTGTAGAGTCCTGCACCTGGGAAGGAACAAACAGATGTATCAGTACAGGCTGGGGGACGACCTACTGGAGAGGAGCTCTGAGGAGAAGGACCTGGGGATTCTGGTGGACGACAGGTTGACCATGAGCCAGCAGTGTGCCCTCGTGGCCAAGAGGGCCCATGGGATCCTGGCGTGCATTAAAAGAGTGTGGCCAGCAGGTCAAAAGAGGTGATCCTGCCCCTCTTCTGTGCCCTGGTCAGGCCTCACCTGGAGTACTGTGCCCAGTTCTGGGCTCCCCGCTACAAAAAAAAGACAGGGAGCTCCTGGAAAGAGTCCAGCGGAGGGCAACAAAGATGATACGGAGCCTGGAGCATCTTCCCTGTGAGGAAAGGCTGAGAGACCTGGGTCTGGTCAGCCTGGAGAAAAGAAGACCGAGAGGGGATCTCATAAATGTTTATAAAATGGCCAACCTCTCTTCAGTGGTCTGTGGGGATAGGGCAATGGTCACAAAATGGATCACAGGCAGTTCCGCACCAACATGCGGAAGATCTTCTTCACGATGAGTGACGGAGCACTGGGACAGGCTGCCCAGGGAGGTTGTGGAGTCTCCTTCTCTGGAGACATTCAAGGCCCATCTGGACGCCTCCCTGGACAACCTGCTCTAAGGAACTTGCTTTGGCAGGGGGGCTGGACCCGATGATCTTTCGAGGTCCCTTCCAACCCCTTCAATTCTGTGATTTGGTTATGAAGAGAGAAAGCAACAACATTTTTTATAAAATATTTTTCTAGAAAAATTATAAATATTTATAAAATGTTTATTTTCAAAGCTTATATGATTTATTATATGGAATTTATTTTGTTTATAAAAGTGCTCTATTCCTTATGAAATACAGGAATTCCTCTTTGAAACTTGGCATATTTCTCTATACTTATTTAGCACTAGAGATTTGAAGAATGTGTAAGAGCCCAAGCAGAAACAAAAGAACAAAGTGTTTTGCAAAGTAAATGCAAAAGTGCTTTGTGTGATGTAGTTAATCACTCTGGTCAAAAGTTACTGCTAAAAATTAAGTTCTTCAATGATACTGTATTAAAATTTTGAAATAAAATACTGTGAATAAAACAGCAGAGAGAACTGTTATGTTTTTAAATTAAAAAAAAATAATAATAAATTAGTATAGCCTTAAGTAAAGAACTTCTCTGAGTACTTCACTTTGATCTTTAAAAAAAGAAAAAAAAAGGAAAAGAAAATGCCGGTAGCCAAATACTATTTCCTGAGAGAACAGAAAGTTGGATATTGAAAATAACTTGATGTGCTAAGTAGTAAATGAAACATTCACAATATAATCAGTAGTGCATTCACTATCATTGAATGTGACAAAATACAAACTTTTAGGTACAATTTTCAGTAAGTTCTAAGAAATATTAACTAAAAGCGGTAAACGTAAAAGCAACAGGATAAATCACAAAGATATACAACTTCTATTTTCCCCTCCTTTTCCCTCCTCCTTTTTCATCCCTTTCCTTTTCCTTCTTTCCTTTCTCTCTTTGTTCCTTTCCATCTTGCCTACTGATTAATTACAAAGATCTTGGAAAACTTATTTTGAAAAATACATCTAAGCTGAAGTATAAACAGTGTATTTAATTACCATTTTGAAAATTAAAGAAATACTGCTCTGTTTTGGTAACAAACTATTCATGAGCTAAACTAACAAACAGTGCAATCTAACTCTTCTGTTATTCTTAAGAACTTAACCTGCATGGCAAGTCATTTGGCAAGCTTTAGAAATGTAGCGTGATTGTTTCATTTTAAGCACATGGAAAATGAGTAGCAACTTTTGTCATAGAACTACAAGTTTTGATTCTGATAATTTATCCAAGCTTGCATGAGATTTTCTGTAAGGAAGAATATGTTGTCCTTAATCAGACGACCCTTTCTATTTTATTTTATTTTGTGTGTGTGTGTGTGTTATTGTTTGTCATCCAGCATCAGTGATGACTAATGTTCTTGACTCAACAACATTTTTATTAAGCAAACCAGCTTTAATTTTTGATCATCTGCTGAAAGTGGCAGAATTTTTGTGGGAGAGACTTGGGGGGCAATACTTTGTGAACAGTGTTTTTAAAGGCAGTATCTCTTCCCTCTCATACTATATCCATTCGTATTAAGGCCATTGCGCACCTGGCAGTGTTTCATTTGTTCTCAGTTATCGGAAGCAGTGAAACTGTTCTCAACTATGTCATAGCTATGACAGTTTCATGTTTTATGCAGTTTTGGTACTTTGTTTTCTCATTATTTTCAAGAATAATCTGCACATATCTTCATACAGTTTTCTTGACTTTTGTTGTTGTTACTTTTTTCCTCCTTTCTCTCCATCTGTTTCTGAATAACTTCTCCTGAAACATGCAATCTGCAAAGTAACTTCTGAGACCTTGATCAGAAACACAGATGGAGAAGAAGGTGACATAATTTTTTCCTGGGCAACCATCTCAAAGTGGCCCTGCCTGAGCAGGGAAATTGGACCAGATGACATCCACAGGTCCTTTCCAACCTCAAACATTCGGTGATTCTATCATTCAATGGAGGATCACCTTTCTGGCTAGTATATAGTGTGACAATACACTTAGATTCTTATTCTGAGTGACGTTTCAAAACTACCTGACACTACTCTGGATTTAATAATACTCTGTGTCCTGAAATCCTGCCTTGGGATTTCGCTCTGGTATGGTCCACATCCTTTCTGTCACCTGACCATTCGGAATCCAATAGCCGACATTTTCCAGAGGGATTTGATGGCAGGAAATATCTTTCATGATTGTTTTGAAGCACTGTCTTGACCGTGCTGAGGTCTCCCCAGCTCCACTGGTCATCCATGTTGCTTTGGAGTACAGTTTGTTAACACAGAACTTACAGCTCAGGTTACTCGTGCATCCAAACAAGTCAGAGGACTGGAGATGGCCTCTCATTGTTTCCCTTGGTACTAAAAAGAGAGTGGTCAGTCAAGCTCTTCTGGATGTTGCAGAATTTGGATAGACATCAGTGCTGAAAACCATTTCTAACATACTTTGTGTAAATGGTGCCAGAGTGGCTCAGAATCTCCATCAGGTTGCGTTTTCTGCTTCTGTTGGGGTATTTCCTGTTTAAAACTCCAGAAGTGATTTAACTGCCAAAAAACAAACAAACAAACAAAAAATGTCCTATACTCAATTCAGTTGTTCAATTCCTATGTTCAATTCCTGCAGTTGGACAGCAGCGAGCCTTTTAGACCTGTGTCCTCATTTTTTTGGTAAGGTAGATTCCAGGTGCTTTATCTATAAGTCCCTGCAGTCCCTGGCTAGTAGGTACTTTTAACGTAAGCATAAGCCACAATTTCTTATTCCCACCTCCATCCCATTACTTTTTGCAAAAAGTGTCTGGAGACTTTCTTACTTCCCCTGCTTCCTGAAATCTCCATCTAGCACAAATCAAAACCACTACTATATACGCAGAAGGTGTTAGCTGTAGTCACTGAATGCCAGAATCACTTTGTGTCATATTATGCTCCTTCTAGGAGGACTGATGCTTTTCATACATCTTTGTGAAGTAGCTACCTTGTCCTTTTCTTGGCATTTAAGGACATAGGGTCATCACTTTCCACATGTTCCTGCATCACAGTACAACTGCATCTTTCCTGAGGAATGCTTAATACTGTAATGTTTTGCCTCTTGTATTTGGTTACAAGTTCTGAGTAAGTTCAGCAGAGTCACTTACAGTGATTTTCTTTTGTATTTGTTTAATTATTCCTGAAATTCCCGAAACTCAGAGAAACTTAATTTTCTCTGAGGCTTTTCTACACCTTTGCAAAACTTGGCTGAGATTGGTGAGAGGGTGAGCCTGGGACAATAGTGAGAGAGACAGGTACACAGACATAATGGTTGCATAAACTCAATTTTCTTTGGAAACTAGACTGAAAAGCAGGAACAACAACAACAAAAAAAAAAGGTTGAAGAAGCAGGATAGGATGAGAATGTACTGATGTATTAAATAGAGAAGAGTTTAGTACATTAAAAAAAAAAAAAAAGGAGCAGGAAATAGACTTTTTTCCCCTGCATTCCACGTATATGTGTGTTAAGAATGAAGAAGATATGGACAGTGAGGAGGAAGATGTTATAAGTCAGATATCATTGTTGTCATTCATGCTACAGTGAAAAGCCCTTTTCTGAAAGAAAAGTGAAACAGGTGTATTTATGATTATTTAGTTTGTCTTTGTCCACTGTCCTCTTACAGTTTGTACATAACAAAATATTGTCAGCTGAAAGTATTTTGTGTCTCTCCTGGGCTTCGTTGTGACTTTGGTGACTTACTTGAAGTAAGAGCAGCAGGTTTCTTATGAATTCAAAGATGGGAATTGCATCTTTAAGATGAATCTGATTAAATTTATTGGCTGCTCTGAAGGTTTGGATGAGAAAGTGACTAAGAAGCTTGGTGTTTCCATTGCATAATCCTAAATATTGAGCATTGGGGAAAGCAAGTAGATGCATTTTGTTCAAAAATGACTTTATCTTGTAAGCTTGAAATGCCTAACATTTGAGATCATGTGTGTTGCAGTATACATACTCCAGTGTATAGAAGATAAAAGAAAGTAGAGTGTCATTACTTTATTTATCTGTTTATTTATTTTTAAGGGAAGGAGAAGCTTAATGGCTTTATGAAGCTGAAAATCATAGATGAATAGGAAGCAGTTGTGAATTAATTACCCTTACTGATATGAATTACTTACTGAATGATTCAGCATTAAGCAGCATGGCATGAAACCTTTGCATGTCATATCAGAGAAAATTAATTCGAAGTTTTGATTTAAGAAATGAAAGAAGGAAAAAAAAAAGAAACAACAAGGACATTTAATGGACACCTCGTGTCCTGTTGTCAGTAAAACCTTTTGTATGATTATGTGTAGAATTTATTAAGAAGCTTTGATAATAGATTTTGGGAAAAAAAAAAAAAAAATCCATGATATCTTTACTACTAAGCAAGCCCCTAAGGTCATCTCTATAAACTTGAACCCTAAGAGACATCTCTATGGAGTGTTCCTGCATTTCATTTTTATAAAATTGGCATTTTTCAAACTCTTTTAAATTGAGAAGTAATGGAAGAAAATAGAATGTCCAGGAGTGAAGGGACTGAATTGCATCCTACTTTTCAAAAGCTGTGGTCACAGACTTTTTTTGTAGTCCTTTTAAAATATAATAGTTTCATTGGAAGGCTATTCCCTGTTAACATTCTAACAATTCTGTATCTGATCTACTGAACTGTAAGACCTCAAAGGTCTTGAAATTTCTCTCCTTTAAATACCATTGTTCTCAAAGAGTATTGCGCCGGGATGAAGGACTTTCCGATAAACAAGAGGAGAAAAGGCTTCTGGGGTAAGCATAGAAATATCTAGTATGTATTTGCAAGGTTTTTAATTGAAATGGTATATGTTAGGTTCTTTACCAGAGTGTTAAAAGATTAGTTCCGTAGGTACATTTCTTTTAAAACATTAATGACAAGCAAGATTGGAAGGCTATAGCAGGTCTATTTGAGAGTATAGTTCTGAGGGGTTTGGAGGTTTATGAAGTATTACCTCTTCTTTCTTTCTTCGTACATGACAGAAAGTGAGGAAGCTCACATATCATCCCTAAATAGTATCTCCTGTTGCCATAGGTGAAAAGACAATTCTGCAATAGATGCACCATTAGTCTCACATACAGGAGATTTCTTACCTTTTTGTCCTTCAGGAAAAAGAAACAAACAAAAAAACCTGCAATGCCATGCAGTGTTTCTGGTAAACTATTGGTCTCAGATATTTTCTCATACTATTATGCAAAATTTAGTCAGTACTTATGATCCTGAGCAATAGCTGTGGAAAATAAATGAAATACCATGAAGTTATTTTTTGAAGTTATTCTTGTTCTTGGCAAATACCATCAATTAAAAAAAAAAAAAAAAAAGAGAGAGATATGAAAACATATATGCAAGGTATTTGTACCTAGATTTCTAAGAATCCCTTGTCTATGCATTACTTTAGTACTTTAGTAAAGTGATTACTTTAGTCTACTGATCAGTAATTATTTTTGTAATAGAAAATAATTTTTGAAACACTCATCATTCATAAAGTACATGCATTTGACAATGAGATTGATTGATCCAGTTTTAATCACAGTGGCAGGAGGATTTTATGCTGCATTTCTGTGCATATGGCAATAGCAGAAAAGCAGATTATTGAATTTTTGGGGAAAGACCTTAAACCATTTCTGAAGAAGAAAACATTACACCAAGTTTATTCTTTTATTTTTATTACATATAATAGAACTACAGTCATGAAAATGAATTACATGAGGAGAGGCATCTTGCAGCCTTCTTTATCTTTGCCAGTGGATAGCTTGTTGGTAGACGTTGAATCTTCGATATTGTACACAGTGGGGTACCCAGCTGGGAGATGCTATGACACTATTTCACTGAAGAGCTGCTCAGAAGATGGCCGTTTCTTCTTTTCTGAAGGTTATGAAATCAAGTTATGCTTTATCACTTTTTTTTTTTTTTTTCTGACATAACTCCTCTGGAGTTTTTTTGCAACTCCAGATGGCATGTTCCTCTTTTGAATCCACTGCCTTTGACCATTGGTGTTTGATTAAGTTTATGTAAATGAGGATTATCTCTGTGTCTTTGAGCATCTCTTACCACTCCTGAGTAGAAAGAAACCTAAGAAAGCAGTGCTGATTCCTTTGCTTTGTATTCTCAGCAAATCTCTGTGAGAAGCCCAAAGAATGCAGGTGAGGTGGTAAGGAGAACTCATAGATCTTAGTTTTAAATTCTTGCACATACAGAATTCTAGAAAACAGCACAAAGCTTCATAGGTTGAAGAACCCACAAATAACAGCATACCGCATTTGTCAGAAATGCACATTAACTGATTCTTAGAATAGGAAGATTTCTACAAGGGCTACATATCTGGTCTGTTTTCAAGGCTTCAGGCGGTAATGATCATTTTATGGTTGGTGTAACTGCATTAGACTGGAGAACTGCAATCTAATATTACTGCTTTAGATACAAGCCAAAGTGAGGACTGTGTTTCTTCAGTTCCACTGAGCAGAATATATCTTATTCCCACTTTTGGGGAATTTGCTGTCTTTTATAAGGGCAGAGTTGTAGGAAGAATGTGCCCAATGTAGTTGCAAATTTAATTATAGATACTGAGAATATTTCTTTGAAAAATGCAAGGGAAAATGTGTTATACGTATGGTGAGTAATAACTAAAGAATATAAAATTAACATTTAAATATAAAATGTCTTCAGGGGGAACATTATAAAATGTTTTTACTAAAACTTGTGTCAAAGTTATTCGTGGCATTCCAAATATTATTTAAATACTACCCTCATGAAGACTATTTTTGGTATGCATTGAATATATATGTTTTTTTTCCTGGAAATAGATGGTATTATTTTTGTAAAAGCTGTGTATGTTTCAAGAAAGCCTGGAAAATGGGTGAGTATGATGGGCAATTGGAAAATTTAAATAGGGATCTTCTGTACCTGACCATTAACAGAACCAAAAAAGCATTGGTATACATGGGTATACCATGGGTATAAAGCTTTTACTGTATCAGAGTAGAGCTCTAGAAATTATGATTTTTGAATGTGTTTCTTGTGTAAGCCCTATGTGGTTTCCAAAAAACTTTAAATATTCAGAGATGTGGAGTCCGGAACAGTAGGAATTTCACAATGAATATTATCTCAAGCCACTGCCATCCCTATCTCTGCCTGCTGTGTGATTGCAGATGACATCTTATGTGTAGTAAAGCATCTGGGAACAGTTGTGCAACTAAATACAGATAAGGGAAATCATTGTTAAGATGATGCTTTGGAATATAAGCTCAGTGATGAAAAATCTTGTCAATTCTCTCATCCCCTCTAGTTTCACAGAGATGTTGGAGCAATAAAAAGATATCAACTGTAAGATAAGCAGTATTAAAAAAAAAAAAAAAAAAGATTTGGCTAGCTCTGTATGTATACAGTGCTGCACTTTGAAATGTCCGCGTTTACAAATCACTGGTACATTGACGTCCTCTTTTTAAAGTAATGTTAACAGTAATAACTTTATTTTATTTTCCTGGATATGTGGATAAAATCACATAACATGAAAGTAAGCTTTCAAATATCTAGATTGTCTGTAACAGTCCAGAAAGTTTGATTACCATGGTCCTTAGGTTGCATTTAGACAAATAATTTTGTGCTGAAGTGCAGGGTGTTATATTTAAAAAAAAAAATGTTGCTAAATGGGTATGTTTATAGTAGTAGTTTCTAAATATTTATATGTTAATGGACATTAACTGAATGAAATTCATGACAGGTCTTGATTTCTTGTTTAACTCTTGACTGACTTTTTAAAGACCAAATGGCAGAGTTGTAGAATAATTAGATTCAGCTTACACAAATCTTGGTTTAAAAATCGCTGATTTTAATAAAGCAATAGCAGCCTACTAGTTGTGTTTTTTGTTGTTGTTGCTTTTTGTTTGTTTGATTTTATTTATTTTTTTTTCACCGAAGGGTTTTGTCTATACATGTGTGCTGGTTGTGGTAAATAACCAAAATTATGATACAATCAAAATATTTTTCCATAGTAACCCACAAAGGTAAATTATCATAACCAAATTTAAGACTTTTTTTTTCTTATCCTTCCACTATTAAACACAAACTTGGTATTTAATTCTCTATCTTTGTCAAACTACTCATGTTAAAATTATTTGAAATTCATTTAACTACAGTTGTTAATTTTCAGTCTGCTTAAATAAATGTGTTAAATATTGTGTTGTGTTCTGGCCTTACCAGCATATCAACACAGGGACTTAAGACCTTTTATCACAGTACGCATCATTTACTTGGTGTGACGGCCCACAAATAGTTGGCTCCATTACATATCTGCCAATGTTTAAGTAGTAGGCTAAGGTTTACATTATTTCATACACACTAGTGTGTGTAGAGAAGCCTACCTCTGGATTTTATTGAAACCTTGATGGTTAGTTTTGTTTTCTCTCTGAAGACCCACTGTTCAATTGGCTCAGCTGGATGCTCAAAGGCAATGGACCAGTCTCTCTTCGGATCTTTATTTTGTGAAATGGTGTAGTTCCTAAAACTTCTTAGTTTAAGAAGAGGTTGCATAGATGTATTCAAGGTTTCTTGTGAAAACACAAGAAGGTTTGAAGTTTACTTGAAGGATTAACGGAGTGTGACCAAACACCATGTCTGCCTTTACAAATAGTGCTTCAGTTCTGCTCTGATTTTCTTTAATACATAGGTACTATTTTTATATTTTTCTCAAAAGGGCCTAAAGGACCCAGCTAATTAATTTTCCATTACACTAGACAATTGATTCAGAGGAGATCCCAGGCCAACAGAACTTTAAATTTGTATTTAGATATTTTATTTTTTTTTTACCCTGCAGGTCATGTGTAACTATAACAAAAAATTTGCCTGACCCTCTTGATGTTTGATTCTGTCCAGTGATATCTGAAACCCACTGAAATCAAAACAAGAATCTTAACTGCCTGAAGTGCTGTAAACTAAGGAGTAACAGTACTGAATATTTATCAATAAATAGTTCTGTCAACACTTACAAAATTGCTAGAAATGTTGGAAAGGATTTCTGTGCTGTTAAAGTGACTTATTTAGTAATGTTTTACCGAGTGTAATGAAAGACTAATGATTTATATTTAAAAAGAATGGGATTTATTCTGGGACTGGGAGATCTATAGCTGCATATCTATTTTACAGTATGTTAGACTATAAATCTATAGTTAGATATTGTGATTTAGGCATGTATACAGGTATACTGAACATGTATATACATTTAGCGAAAATGCCTGTACAAAAATCTACTTAAGTTTTAGGTCCATGTGCTTTTGACAAACTATTTGTCTGAGAACAAATGTTTATTACAGTAAATATAATCACTACAAACTACAAATTAATCCTAGAAATTCCTTCAAATTTCCATGTATTTCTGTAATAGAAGGGTTTTCACAACAATAATGTTTATTGAGTTGTTCTGTCAGAATGAGAAAATACCTGATTTGAACTAATTATCATTTTATTTAGGACTTCTATGAAAAGATTGCTTCCTTTTCATTCACACTGAAATAAAAAACTCACACAAAGCAATGAAAAATGCTCCTGAAGTGGTTAAAAAAAAAAAAAAAAAGTGGCTAACACTGCATGAATTGGAAATATATATATATATATGTGTCTGTCACATCAACCTGAATCTTCCATAATGTTTTTTTCAAATGCATTGTTCCTGGTAAAAATCAACTCTTAATGTTCAGTTTGTTAGAGGTGTCGCATTGTTACAGTGAAGTTAAATCATGTTGGTACTAAAAATAAAAATATTTAAATATTAAATTTTAAATTAGAGGTGGGTTAAAATAAGAGACCTGAAAGCTGTTTCTTGTTGAGCTACACTGTACGTAGGTTACCTTTCCTGAGTAGCCACCAAAAGAGAGTGACAGTTACCTCATTTAAATGGTGATTGGTGACCCTCTAATATATTTTGAAAAAGAAGTGTAGCTCTTACAGTTGAGCTGCATTTGAATCCAGTTCTGTAAGATTGATTGCTTTGCAACACATAATATTTCCCTGTAATAGTTAATACAAAACCTATAGAATGATCCTATTTATGCAGCATAAGAGCTATTATTAAGTTAATTACATTTGCAGAAGCAGTGCATTATTATAAGACTAAAATGCTTTGAAATAATTTGGAATATGAAAGACATTTTTTCCCCCGTAACTTTACAAATAATAAAAATGTGAAGACACGGGTTCTTCTCTTAACAAAAATCACTTTTCCACCATCTCATGAGGGCTTTGCCATACTGGCTGTCAGGGAGCAGCCACAAATTCCCCAAGAGAGGAGGACGGAAAGGGATAACCCAGTGGTGGAGCAGGTGGCGGTCTCCTTCAGCTGGGCCCACCAGGGCACTCAAGGAACAGTGGAGTCCCTGCTCAATCTGAATCATTTCATGTCTTGAGGTACTTAGGCACTCCTTCTGCAACGTTTTTACTTTGCTTTTTGCTTCTTCTTGTGATAGTCTTGTATTACAGAAATATTTAGATTTTTGTATGGAGTTGCTGTTGACCATGTAAAACAGTATTTGGAAATTGGTTAATCAAATGCTTCTTTTTTCACCATAAACCAAGACTGAGAAAAATAATTACCTTGTTTTGACAAGCGAACTGGGAAAGTATGACATAGAAGCCTTACAGAAATGCATATGTGAAAACTAAGCTGTCGTGTTTACAAGGTGATTTTTTTCATATGATGAATTTTTTAAACAGTAAGTGGTCTGTAAACTGTGCTGGTATTTTTCTGTGAAACACAAGCTTATTTTGGCTGCCATGAAAGGAAAAAAAATAAGGAACAAATATTAAATTTTGATTGCACAGCTATTTTATGAAAACTTTGAATCATTCAAACGCATGTTTTTTTTCATTATATGTATCTATTATACAGTACATTTTACACCGATCTTTGACTGTTCTGGAAGAGTAATTCAATAAAAGATGGGTTTCATTTATAGGTGTTGAATAGAGTTAGTGTCACATTCTGTATAAACTCTGAAGTAATTCTTAAGAGAAAAGGGAATGGATTTGTGTGACCATGTCTGAATATAAATAGTATCATATACAAGTAAACAACTTTATTTTCAGTATTTATTTCATCTCTGTTTCATAAAGCACTGTTTAATCTTTTTGCATTTGTTGAGCAACTTAGTTTGGCCCACTGTTTTTTTCCAGAATGGCTGACTGAAGTTTTTCAGCATTTGGGAGAGTGCTTTTTAACTTCTACTTTTAATTACAGTGTCTTTAATTACAGCAACATCTGTTAAGATACTTTGAGTCTTATGTTCAAAGACCGATCCTCCCTCGATGTATTACATGATGCATTTGCTTTACATCCAGACATTTTAACCAGAAGGGTGACTGAGTTTCAGCTACATTCCAAAATGTTGAGAAGTCTTGGAATTGTTATTTGTGAAGGGGTATTCTTTAGCTTCTGAGAATTTAAGATAATGATATAATAAATATTTCTTGGCTCTATGCGTTTTATACTGTTCATTCAGATGTGCAAGATAATAGGCTCTACAGGACCTTCAGGCATTAACTTTTCTTTTTGAAAGACCAAAGCCAGAATCAATGGTGACACTTCTGCTGAAGAAATGGGCAGTTTTGCTATTTATAATTTGTACTCATATTTGACCAAACATACAATCTTGATCTTCAGTCTTAATGTGATGTGTATTTTGGAGCAGATGTTTGTAGAATGTTCACTTAGAATCCATCAGTTTATTTTTACAGTAGTGATGCTAGGTAAGTTCCCCAAATGTGGCTAGAAGAATTTCCTTGGGGAAAAAAAAATAAAGGAAAGAAAAAAAAATATTATTGGCTGGCAGCAACAGGGGTTAAAAAGTGGTATTCATGCCATCACTATTAAGATTCATATAAGAACTGGGCAACTTTCTGCTCAGTTAAGAGTTTAGTCCTTCACAGATCTTAAGTACAAAGAAACAGTATTTGAGGAAAAAGTATCAGTCTTGATGGGTTTGCATTTGAATACTGGCAGAGTAGGCACTCGTGATCTGTTTTTCAATAAGGTTTGGTGGTACAGCAAGCATATTTTTAGTGAAAATATAGTGAGTCACTATCCAAAAGATAATATGAACCACAATCACAGTGGTAATTGTGTGGTGTTTTTCATAACCTAAATTAGGCTTACAATGTAAATAAAGCTAATTCTGATCATTCAAAATTTCATTGTTTGGAAAATTATGTATGCATTTTCTGTTATTACAGTTCATAGTCTAAAATATTAAAATAATCTTTGTTGGCCAACATAGTGCTTGTTTCATAAACTTTTATTGCTTGTAAGAAAAATGGTGAATGGTTAATTCATCATAATTTGTTGCCCAGATATTGCGCATGTCTGAATAATAACATCTGTGCCTTAAGTTACTGCTTATGAGTAGTATTAATAAATAGTAGACATTAAAAAGAATAGTTATTAAGAACTTTCCAATTTTAAGTAATTTTTCTTTAATTTTAGTACTAAGTCATCACTAGTTGTAAAATCAATTTCATTATTTCTCAAAAAATAGCAGCACTCTGCTAGTGCTTTGCTTATATGTAGAGACTCCTGGGATTTAGTGTCTTATTTTGTTTGAGTAAACCAGTGGATTTGGCAAAATAGGTATCAAGTAAGTCACTGAGAAAGACATCTCAAAAGCTTTATGTCTCTTGTTTTCAGGTACACTTAAGTGTTTTGAGCTGATTTTTTTTAGGTTCTAGTTAGCTGTGATGATGTGCTTCAATTCCAGAAAACAAAGGTACGACTCCGATTGAGATATAATAACTGTGTTTTTTTTTTTTAATGAAAAATGTGAGATATGAAATTTATATCTTTTTTACAGGTGTACCTCTCTATAGAACTGTACTGAGAAGCAGGCAAAAGGTGTGCTATTCAACACTCATTTTATAATTTCCTACACAAATGCTTCCAGTACTAACATATGTATTTCATTATTTCAACACCTCATATATTTTAATACTTAGAGTCTGATTTTTTCCTTATTTAACTATTTTCATGTATTTATATTTTATTTTACAGATTCTGAATATGGAGTGGGGAGGAGAGTATTCTCTTGATTCTTCCAATTTGGATTGTTTGTTAAATGTCCTTCCTGGAGAATCAGAGTTTCAACAAGTCCTTAATGATATTGATGAAAAAATAAAGAAGAATTCTTCCAGGTAAAGGGAGTTTTATTTGTATTCAAAATGTTAGTGAAAGTCATTATGCTTAGGAAGAAATACACCTTTTGACTTATTTGTTTTCTCACTGTAGGTTAATATTATTTCCATGGTAATTCACCATTACTGCTTGAGCATTTAACACATTTTAATGACATTTAATATTTGTGCTCTGGTGTTTCTCTGCATGGTACTTTTAACGTTTGAATCATCTTAATTTTGGGAATTATTGCAGTAGTTGTGATTGCGGAAGAAAAAAACCATCTATTTGTATTTTCTATAGCTAAAAGAATTTTTATTCACTGAGAGCTGCAGAATTTTACAAAAAAAGTAAAATTTGAACCCATGGTGTCCTTTAAACAGTTCTAATGAAAGTAGACAGACCAAGTTAGTACAAATATTTCTTATAAAATTATTTTACCTATTTCAATTACGTTTATGCTGCAATATCAGATTTTCTAACTAGCATTTGGTTTGCAATTTATTTCATTGTCCATTTCTCTGCTACATACTAGTTCACAAAAATCAGTGCTTTAAAAATGTGTTCTAAAGTATTTTAAATATTGTGAAAGATGCTCTTATGCAAATAGATTGAGTGTCCTTTATACATTCATATAACAAGAACCATCATCTTGTGTTAAATTTTGACAATGTTTGCCTTTAGATAACAAGGCATGTTCTAGAGTCATGTCTTCAAAGAATGTCCTTCATGACACTTGGGTTTTGATCATGTAATTTTAATGAAGGCCATATTTGTGAGAAGTCTTTGTCTGCTACCAAACAGCTTCCTGAATAATGGAGATAAATCTTTGCTATACATCACTGAAAACTGATTTAGGTCATCTCTGAATTACTGCTATATTCATTATGCCAAGCTGAGATTTTTTTAAGGTTTATTATTAATGTTATTAATATTATCAATATCTCACTTTTCAACATTTTGCTTAAAATCTTAGTGACTACAGATGTTTTGGTAGTAGCTACCCAGAAGCAACAATGTTACTGAAGATCTGGGAAATATGTTTTGAGTTGTGGACCACTGCATAGTGCAATTTCAATTACAATTTTCCAGCTGTTGATGGTAGTGAAATGCTGATGCTTGCTTACTTTGTTTGATGTCATAAAATAGTCAAAGGTGTGTTTGGTATATGGTGTTACGTATCTGGAAAAAACAGCACCAGTATATTTAACAAATGTGTAAACCAGATATTGTCACCTCTTCAGCTACCAGATAACACTGCTTTTGTCATTGTTATGCCGAGTCAGCCTAAGGGTTAGAATGATTTTTGTCAAAATGAACACATGCCTTACTACTGTTTTTGTTTGTGGTTTTAAATATGTGTCAAATATGTACTGCTGGCTGAGAAATCTTCTGGCTGTGGGAGCTGATTGCACCTTTTAATAGTACCATCAGTGAACTTTTTATGTTATATTTTACATTAACATCATCACAGTGGAACTATCTAAGCATTTTTAAGAATCCCCCTCTCATAGTTTCAGTCCTACAAATCAGATGGGCTTTTGCTTCTAAGTTTTGTAAGATCCAAAGACTGTAAGTTCTGTAAGGTCTGCAGGGAGAGGAGGAAATTTGATTAGGGTGTGGTAGCACAGGAAACATGTCAGGAAAAGCTTTGCATTTCTGTTGAATTGACACTTAAGCTAGTTTTTCAACTAATTTTCTCAGGGAAAGCCAGAAAACCCAGTCGCTACCAGGTGATATTTTGCTCCTGTAATATGTCAGTCTCAGAAATCGAGAGGAGTTTAAAAGAAGATGGACAGCAGCTGATGTGACTTTTAAATTAAAAACAGTCCTTTATTGCTAATATATTAGAGGTAGCATGGAATGAAATCATTTTCAGGTTACCATTGATCTTTGTAAGTGGTATGATAAGAGCAGCTCTATGTGCTACCGTGATACAATTGGAATACAATCTATTTTTCATCAGATAGATTTATGATTTTATTATACCACAGAGAATAAACATAATAGTATACAGCATATATATATTTTTAAAAATAAAACATTGTGTAAAAAATTATGATCCAAAAGTGTGTAAATCACTTGAATGCTCATTTATTGCCTTCCAACTGAATAGCTTTTATAAAATTGTGTGACACAACAAATCAGATATGCTTTCCAGCTCTTGAATTACTTTCTGTATTTTTGAATTGTACCAATTCTATTTGACACTATAACAAAGGGAAAAAAACAACAAAAAAAAAGGCATCTGTGGGAAATTGTTTTATTTCTAAGTTTTAAGGCAATAAGTGGTTCATTCATTCACTGTTATATAGCAGAGCTCTTATTACACTTGAATGAAAACTTTATTTTTACAGTAGTTTACAGAGGGAGGTGAATATGAACTCTCAAAGTCATTGTCATTGCTGCCCAGTTTTAAGTGCAGTGGTAGTGTCAGGTTATTCTAAAACATGGAGATGTATTCATAATTCATAATCAAACTGCCATTTGTCTCCAGTATTTCCCCTCACATTTGCTTTGATTTTCTTTGTTTCTCAAAACTGAGTTGCTAGACTTTTTGTCTTCTAGTATAGACACCTAAGAGTTCATAACAGTTAATTTATGAGTAATTCACAGAACTAAACTTTTGACTGATACTTACTACTACTAAGCAGAAAATAAGGCGTAGTGTTTGAAAGCAAGGCAAGTTTGCATAGCTTAAATGTGATTGCAAACTTTGTAGGCTCTTTAGCAGTTCATGATTTGTGTGTGTGTGCATACACATGCATGTGAACTGTTGTCACTTCAGTGGGTGGTTGTCTGCGTTTTAGTGGCAATAAAGTGCCAACAGATGCTATGAGGCTGTAGGGCATCGTAAAGTATTCTAGGTCTTCCTCAACAGAAGAATTATTCAGGCTTCAGCAAAATTATTTACTAATAATTATATTTCTGTGATAGACTGGAGACCATGTCTTTCTAGGGCTTTTTGCAGAGGCTTGATTTGACTTCAGTCTGATAAACTTCAAGCTGACCCTCTGTCTAATTAACAGTAAATCAGTCATCTGGGATTTTGTTGAAGGTCTTTTTTCAAGGGCTCCAGTGAGGTCAAGACTAATAAGTACTTATAGCATTGCATTTTGTCCCATAACTGTTCATATAAATTATAATCAGGGCTTGAGTAAGTTGTTATAATCAGGACAGGATGCTTAACCTGCAGACTTCAGGATTATTTTGAAAGTTCCTTAACCAGGGTGCTAGTATGACACTTTCCAGTTCTCTTGGATGTTGTTTACGACTTTGCTGATGTGCATAGAAATACTTCCCACCATTAACACTTCACAGCAAAGAAGCAGGTGTTTCAGACAAGCACTGCTGTCTCATTACATTTTTCTGTTTCACAATTGCAGTATGCAAGGGCTCGTGTATTTTTCATTGAGATGTGCTGCAAGAGTTATCTTTCCCTCTATTTTTATTCTTTATTTTATTTTGAAGAAAATTGTGGCTTGTTCCTTTCTGGAATTTTCAGGTAGGAGCTACACTCACCCACTCAAAAGAATTGGCAAAGTCTTGGAATCTCCATCCAAAATCCCAAGTAGCAGTTGAATATTCACAAGAATTTTAACTACAGCCAACATGACAGGAAAAACATTGGTAATGGACACTTGGATTGAATATTTATGAAAAAAAAAAAAGAAAGAAAGAAAGAAAACCATGATACTTGTATATGTAATCTGCTTGCTCTACATTTATATAGTATTAAACAGAGAATTTAGCTCTTATTAAAATACTGGAACAATGTTAGTAAAATCCTTGTGAAAAGTTTCTGTCTAACCACTGCCCTATTGTAATTTGTAGGAAGGAGTAATTGAACTACGACAAGGATGTAATTTTATTCCTTTTCAGCTTGTGTTGTCTCTGCGTGTGATCCCTGAGTTCGAGATAGCTGCTTCTTACTTTCTTGGTAGCTTTCTCTCTAGAAAAGGTATGACTAAAATGCATGTGGGAATTACACTGCTAAAAGTTTCTTTCAAAGATCTCTTACTCTCAAAGTATATGGCAGGTCCTCTGACACAGATTTCCAAATGGTATGATTCACATTACATGAAATGACCTGTAAGCTAGCAGTCAAACTTTCCCAGTTTGACTATCTTAATGATTATCTTAAACTAGTATACAGTTAGTGTTTCTGCCTTCAGAAGACAGTAGAAACAATTATTTCATTAATGTTAAAACAACCTATCTGTTCTTAATAAAAGACATGTAAACATTCTAGCATTGTAACAGCAGATCTGGATGCATATGAGGCTCTTAAGCTTAAGTAACATGAGGTTTAAAGATTATTTCAGTTATAGCTTAGCAGTTTAAATTTAAGCAATCTCATTGTCATTTTATGGCTGTTCCATATTCTACATGAAATAAATTGAAACAGTGCTCTTTAGGAATTGAAAGGAGTTAGAAGATCATCCTTCAGCTTAGCTGTAGTCATTTTAGGCAATGGAGAATGATTCATGGAGACAGCAAACCTCATTTTGATGCTATGTTTCTCAAAATGTTTTATCAGTGTGGCAATGCATACACTACCAGTTCCATTATAGTACTTGGTTTGTAACTGAACAGTCCCTCGGTTTGTCTGCTGATGCAGTCATATCAAAAGCGGTCTCTCCACATGGTTAGGTTATTCCTAAAAACAGTTATTAACTTAATAAATAGGAGGACATAGGAGTTCTCAAGTCAAGATTGTCTCTGTACTGTGTGAATACTTACAAATGGTACTCCAGAAAAGCGCTCTTACTGTGGACACAGGTAGCGTAAGACAATCTAGCTTTATTTGTAAAAATTAAAACAGCAAAACTAACAAAACAAAACAAAAAAACACCCTCAGTTGTAAGAAGGAGAATCTATTTCAGTGTGATCACATTTTCACTGGCATACTAGCATATTGGTAATTCTAGCTGCAAACATTGATGTGCTCATGGAGGCTCAAGATGTTTCTCAAGTGGAACTGAAAAAAATTTCAAGAACAAAAAACTTTTCAAGAACTTTCTTGAAAAATCAGTCAATTTCATAAAAATCCATAACTTTCAGACTGCTTTGCTACAGAGTTAGGTTAAGTTTTTTTCATTTACTTTTATACTGCACTCTGTATTTAGTAGTTTTGAGGCCGTTTTGTGGGGTTTGTTTGTTTGTTTTTGTTTGTGTTTTTGTTTGTTTGTTTTAATTTTATTTTATTTTTCTTTTTGTGTATGAACAGTTCCATAGGATGAAACACAGGTGGAAGCATTCATGGAAGAAAAACTAATTGAGGCCTGTTAAATGCTAAGACACTATCTGATTTAAATCCTTGTGTCACAAACTGCTGAGGATGATGAAAATATTCTGAGAAATATTAACTTTTTTTTTTTTTCTGTTTTGCTTTGTTTTAATTTTTCTTTGACATCTCCTAGTGACCACTGCCACACATATGCAGAAATTCTGACTGACCATACACAGCTATTCTAATGTAGTACCAATAGGCTGAATTCCAATGGAAGAATTAAGTACTTTCTGGTTAGTTCCAGCAACGTCTTAGCTTTGGTACCTGTTCACTTGAAACATGAATTGGATTCCTTTCCTTATTGGTAAGAAATGCTTCAGAGATTATTCTAAACAAAACAAAACAAAAAAACAAATAATAATGATTATAATAATAATTAAAACAAAACAAAACAAAACAAAAAAAAAAAAAAAAAAAACATATGGAACAAAGACCCAGTTAACAGTGGTAATCAGGGAAAAAAAAAATTATGTACAGAGCTACGTCTGATTTTCCTGTTGTCCTCCAGATCTTGTCTACCTGATTCAGATGGGGTTGCACATAGACATGGCTGTATTTTTTCCATTGACCACACATGTTTTTAAGACAACTTATGCAACCTGTTGTTGCATACAGAGTGTCCATTGATATCATCTGGATTGATGCCTCAGTTTGTTCAAAAAACTGAGCTTGTTTAGTGCAGTGAACTTACTAAAATATAATTTCATTTAACCTTTACTGAAAAAGGATTACTTGGGAAAAAAATGAATACAGGATTTTAAATAGCCATTTGTGATTGTACTTGTTTGTGATTGTAAGAATACAATTCATTACATACCTTGAGCATATTCTTGACATCAAGATCATTATCTTTTGTTTAGAGCTTTTGAAACTTCAGCAAACTTGGAAAACAGACTTTTCTACACAAATACAAAATTATACAGTTTTATATACTGTAAGGATAATTATAATTTGGAGGAAGTATTTTATTTAAAATAGCTGCTTTCTAAACTCAGACGATGCACAAAAAGAGTTGTTTTTTTTTTTTTGTTTGTTTGTTTGTTTTTCCAGAGGTAAACAAAACCTTAATATTTTATTTAATGATTTAATTAATATAAAGGAGTAATCCTAAATAATAGTATATGTTGACAAAACTCATAAAAGTGAGAAATAGCAACATTTTTGATATCGTATTTAACTACAGTATTCTGATATATGGAGTAATAACTCGTGTCAAGAAGATGGTTGATGTTAATAAAGAAGGGGGAGATGTGGGAGTGTAGCCATGGGGGTCGACAAGCCCCATGGTTGGTGATAACATCAGACTCTTAACAATGAGGCCATCAGGAATGTAAAGAGTTTAGAGGGAACACAAAAGGGCGATTCAGGAGACGCCATGTAGTCTTGGGTTGATTCTTCTCCAGTCGTCAAGGCATGGAAGTTGCTGCGCGTTTGCTGGTTGGAACCATTAAAATTTGTTGATAATCATATTATTAGTGTGGTTTCAAGGGTTAACGAAACACAGGCAAAGACAGCCTCCTGTGGGTTGGTGTCAATCATGTTTTGTTGCTTTCGGGAACCTTGTGGAGGGCAGAGCATGTGCAGAAGAAGAGGGAGGCAGTCGAAGCCGCCCCTACGGTCTGGGCGGGATCCAGGAACAAAAGGTTGCTAGCAGTGATGGGGGGAACCCTGAGCCTTCATCCCCACAACCCCCAACGACCACCACCAAGAGAATTATGATACGAAGTGGGGATAGGTTATACATACGTATAGGCGTACTCGGGTTTCTTACGAATACATAAAAGCAATGCTCTATATATATTTAGGAAGTTCGACAGTTGGGTGTGCATGTTGGTAGAGCATGGACTCTCCACGCATCCAGCGCTGTTTACTTGCCTTTTATAAATATTACTAAATTCAGGTGGAGTTGTATCTTCATTCATAACAGTATGTTGTAAGTAAACAGTATGAAAATATTTTATTTAATGGAAAACAGTTTTAGTACAAATAACACTTCTACCTTACTGAGATAAAAGGATTAAACAAAATTAATAGAATTATCATGGTTGGTACCTACAGGGAGGTCCACTGAAATGTATCCTCCTAATCCCCTTATCAGTGTTGGGACAAATAACTGGAATATCTGTTCCTGCGAAGGCTGTGGCTTGTCCGGGGTTTGTGTTTTATTGACTTGCACACCAATTCAGATGTCGAAGATGAGTGTGAAAGCTGGTTCCTAATTGAAGCAGACTGGCAGAGGCTAAGAGCAGTGGTCCCTATTACAATGCCCAGTGCGGTTATCTGTTGGGTATGGCTGAATGAGGCACATCAGCATACCACAATAAAAGCTGTAGCTTGTGTTCCTGGAGTCATGGCATATTGTTTCATACTCCAAAGAACAGGTTTCTCAAGTTAAAAAGATACATACCAATCTTTCATCAAGTTTAGAATCAGCATTCATGGCTGGGCTGTCCCACCAGGAACCTGACTGTGCCACAGGCAGAGAAAGATTGTTTTATCAGTGGAAGTCCTTTGTGCTCCTGATAAAGTCCTGTGACAATGAGCCAATGCTCATTTCAGTACACATCATTCTGAGCTCACTGATGCTCAGAAAAGTCTTGAAAAGACTTCCACTTCAATTTTATGGAAAGTGGTGTGTAGACCACCCATGTATTCATAATATTTTAGAGGTTTTAATATATTTTTCCATTCGTTGAACTTACTGCATTTGGTTCCTTAAGATAATGCAGCTGTAAAATGCAGTGTCTTCATGTAAGTAAAATACACTTTGACTGGTTTATCATGCCTTTTAAGCATGACACTAATCTATCCATAATTGTCATTAAATACAATTAAATATAGGGAAATAAGAAGCTGTTCAAAATGACCCACATATTTCTAAGTTTTAAAGTAAGTAAACTTAAAATAAGTAACTTACTTAGGTAAATTTTATAGTAATCCTTGTTTTGGAAACATTTAATTTATTTTTTTTTCCCCTCTCAAAATGACATAGGCACTCTGCACTTAAGTTACAGTACAGAGTAGTCCTTACATTCTTTTTACCATTGATACATTTTACTTTTGCAGCTTGTTATTTTCTATGACTATTTGAAAGAAACAAGGCACAAAATGATATTTATCATCACCGATGTCTTCATGGCATTCTGAGAACAAAATACGTTATATTTGTTGCAGGCTACTTAAAAGTAAAAGGAAAACCCAGCACATAATTTGGTGTGATCATTTGCTTTTTGTTTTCCTTTGATTTTCTAAAATGTAAATTCAAATTAACAGGCTGCTGCCAAAGGTATAGATGATAGTGATTTATCTTATCATTATTGATCAGAATGAGACAACTAGAAGGAGTTTAGGGTACATTGCATAATATCTGTAAAAGAAATAAAATGCAAATCACTCAGTAAAGGAGAAAATCCAGTAGAAACAAACAAACAAAAACAAATAAATTCTTCTTCCACGGTACTATAGGCACCATCAATTGACAAAATGTAGTCAGTGGGCAATAAGCAAAATGGCTTTTCATCATCAGTTTCACCACTTGCTACAAATTTGTATAGGTTAGTAGTGTTTGAGATTTGTTATTTCTTCATATTTAAAGCAGATTACATGTTTTATAAACATTTGTTAAATTAATCTTTCTGTACAGAGGAGTAATGCAGAAAAAATATCCATACTGTACTCGAGGTTACTAATTTAAAGTGTTTCATTGCATGTGTTTTGGAAAAGCTGGTATTTTTGTCACTACTTGTAATACACTTTACCTTGTTACACACTTTGATATTCAGTTTCTTTTCTTTCCTCTCCTTCTACCCTCATTTTCTCCTCTTCTCTTTTCTAGTCTTCTTGTCTACTTTGCCAAACATATTAGTTTGTAAATGTTAGAGAGCAGGTAAAGAAAAACAAACATACTTCATCTATATAAAACAAAGAGGCAGTACAATAGGCTTTCTTGTTGTTTGGCTGATGTCATGAAAACAGAAACTAACATGATCAAAAGTATCAGCCACTGAAGTATCTGTAAAGAGCTAGCTGGGTGTCATCTAGATCTTTAACTCCACTAACAGAATGAACTAAACTTTAACTTGCATCAAACCTTACATCCATTATGTAAGAACATAAACAATTTAACAAATATACTCCAGAATAAAATTAAAGTAATAGTGAGAATTGCTTTGCATGGCCATATACTAAAATTTGGTCTTAGTGTTGGGTTTGTTACTATTAAACCTAGGTCTGCCTAGGTTTAATAAATAGTCAATACTATTTTATTAATGGAAATCAGATAAAGCATCTGATTAATGGAAATCAGATAAAACATCACTTTTAAGATAAGTAGTTCTGAAATAGTGAAAAGGTGTTTTTGTAGGAAATTATGTGGAGGTAGACTGTTTCTGGATTTTTATTTTCTGTTCTTTTCACGTAGATGCCAAATAGAAACACCAACAGAAATGAAACCTGTTTGGATAATCAGCTGTTCTTGTGATTTTTTGCAACTGGAATCACAGTAATTACCATATCAACTACACATGATTTCACAAATAGGGCTGTTAAATAGTGGATCAGCTCCTTGAAAACAAACTTTCTTTCAGATATTCTAATAACAAAAAACAGGAAATAAAAGATCTGCTTTCTCAGCAAAAGTGACTAAAATTCTTTTCAGCTTTTTCTGTGGTGTGTCAATCGGTCTTTAAGAAGTTGTTAATATTTTATGTATTATAAAGCAACTGCTGATTGCTAAAGGAACAGAATGATACATTCACCTTTGTATATGGTAGCTAATTCAGCTTATATTATGTTCCTTAGCTAATTAAATACCAGCTCTTAAGGTGAGAAATATCTTATTCACCAACTGCTTTACTGGAAAGTACAAGATTGTGTAAGAACTTTTTCAAGTACATTATAATATTAATGCTGGAAACTCAGGCCTTATATAGTGAGAGTAATTTAATTTATTTTTTTTAAAGTTTTTATTTTTTTTTCTTTATAGCATGGAACAGTGTCTTAAAGATCTGCAATCAGAAGTAAATGAAATATGTACTGATGAAATACTGCAAAGCACAAATGACTGCCTTCAGTGGCTAAACAACTGCAATTTTATTTCTCTCAGACCTTCATCTACACCACATGGAGAGCTGATGGAGTTCCTCAGGACCCTGGTAAAAAAGTGTTTACTATGAAGTTTAATGTTTGGGAAAGTTTATTATATGATGCTTATGGTTTGTTTGTTTGTTTGTTTGTTTTCTTTCCTGTTAGCTTTATTTCAGTCTTCACTATATAGTCCAGAAAACTTAACATAAAGCTTAGTCCTGATTTTATGTCTGCATCAGGGCTTTATGCTTCCTTTTGATCATGTCCTAACTAGACAAACTTGGATCTAAAAAAATTTGCTGATACTTCCACATGTTCAGCATCACCAATACTGTTTTATAAACATTTGAAGGTGAAAACATATGAAGTTACTGTCTACACACAGTCTGTTAATTTTAATTCTTTCTCTTCACTTGTATCAGTACGAATATAACCCATCTAATACAGATTGTTGTGCTTTATGTCTTGTTTAGGCATTAACTTCATATCTACTTTTTCCTAAATCAGCATGTGGGAGCTACATCCATTTTTCTTGCAAGTTGTGTAACTGGACCTAACCAGAAGTCATGTTTCACTTTGGTGAAAAAAGATGTGATTTTCACCCCAAATTTTCCTGAAGAGTCAGTGTTAATAAATACGTGGAAGTGGAATTCTGGAAAATTGAATTGTCTAAATAAATGAAGGATAATACCTCAATAAATGGCAGCCTTCAACTTTGTATAGAAACTACATAAATGCTTGTTTATATGACATACATATATACGAGTATCAACACAAATAAGTATAGACTTTGTCCAGTGAATTATTCTGGGTTACTTCTTAGTCATGATTTTGTCATTGGATGTGAACATCTTTAGGATAAGATATCTCATATTGTCAGAAGAAACCTGGTTAAAAGAAGGTTGGTTTTGGTTTTGTTTTTGATTCATAAACCTGGTTGTTGATCTTTCAGTCACACTTGAATCCACTGAATTACATGACTGATAGCCCTGCTTAATTGAAGATATGTCAAATTATGAAGTCGTTTCTAGGAATACCAGGTCTTTAATGTTCATGTGGTGAGGAAGTGATTTAATCCCTTTCTTACATGGGTGATCAGTATGCGTGTTGCTGTTAATAATTATGCTGCTCAAGGATGTCAGACTGATACTTGTCAGACTTGATCTAGACAAAATGGGAGAATCCCAGAAAATACGGAATTACGAGTTGTTTGATACTTCTCTTAGTCCAGTTATATCCTTCCTTAACACCCTCAGAAGAGGGCATGGCAATGATGTCTTACTTACCCGTGTGCGTTGCCTGTGCTCATCCTTCTCCCGGGTCACTTTAAGCCATATACCTGAACACCAGGTGGCGGCATTTGTTTGGCAAACTCCAAAATATCCCCATCTCTGGAACACTTTGGATGTATCGTATGCAAAACGTGCTTTCTAGCTCTCAGCTTCCCAAGAGTCTACAGACTTCATGACAGTCTGGCTGTGGGCTGTTAAACCTTGGGAGCAGCTCTTTGGGAGGCTGCTAAACAGACAGTTTAGAGGGGTGAGAAGCCTCAAAACCTTAACGCTGCACAGCTTATCGGGAGAACGAACATCTGTGGAGCTTGGGAACTGGGACAAAACTGTTTTCAGGCTCGTGGCTTCTCAGATAAGCCAGCCTATTGCCTTGATGAGACTACAGATGAAATGTGCATCTGCACTAGCACCATCTGTCCATCTGTAGGAAGTTATACTCATCCTTAGCTCCATAAACACATGTGCATTAAACTGTTTTCAGTTGTATTCAGCATTAATGAGATTACTACAGCCTGACCTTTCTTAACTGGGTATTTCCATCCATTGAATTAATTACTCAATTGACTTAATTAAAAGCTTACAAATGACAAGTTAAATATCATACAATATATCTTCAATAAAATTAACCTTCTTTCCACCTCAGGACAGTATCCCTATTTGTTACTATACCTCATTATGTGTGTTTATTTTGTTAGGTATTCCACTTATCTCTTAAGCTTCTGGAACAAATTTAAAATAAATAAATAAATAAATAAATAATGCAATGTGGTATTCTCAAGCATTTATAAACTCTCATGGAAATACTGAGAGGTTCTTCATGAACCCTAAAAGACTTCAGTTACGTGTGACATCATTCTGTGTACTAGTCTGTAGTTTTAAATACTTAATAGCTGAATCTGTATACGGACACATCTTCATTAAATTGCCTACCACCTAAACTAATGGCAAATCTCTTTCAAGAAAACGTTAACAATACTGGATGTAGTCTATACCAGATAGTAGTCTAGTTGATAGAATGCAAGTCTTTTTTTGTGTACTTTTATCACTGACTTTCTGTACTCATAAGAGAACTTTTCACACTTCTCTAAAACCTTTAGACACTAATTTGGATCTCTTTCTCTTGAATAGTTTTGTCATCATCTTTTGAAGTATTTCTTAAAGATAAACTTTCAGATAGAAAAGCCTGTGTCAATACAGGCAGCGTTCAAAGACATTTGATTATACTGTGTTTTCAGACCTTCACTGTTCACTTCAGGGATTTTTTCTGAGGAATACTAAGTCTAAGATGGCATCTGCAAATTCCCTTTTTTTTACGTTTTAGTCTAAGTTGCAAAGCAGTTGAAGCTATTAAAATTCTTACTGGCTTTCATGAATAAAAATGTTTTTGTTTAACCTTAAAAAACAGCATAGGGATTTGCTTGGAAGACATTTTGGATTCATCATGTAAAGGCATGAGTTACAATCACTGGTTTGACACCTTTTCCTGTTCTGTTTATTTCAGAATATAATCACTGATCATACTTCATTAAAAAGAAACAAAACAAAACAAACCTTTAAATTCATAAGTCTATCTGTGGGCACTTGACTTTCCAGCTACTCTAACTATGCTAGCAGCAGTTAGTGACTAGAGTCTCGGTTTACCAGCTCAACACATTGTCTTTGCATCCACAACACCTCATAGAATGCTTTAGTAGACAATAAGATGAAATCAAATCAGCCTTACATATATGCATATTAATTTCCACTATTTAAGATATTAATTGGTTCCACATTTTCCTATTACATTTTCTATTACATGCAGGTTTTTATAGGAAGATAATTTCCTTTATTGTTCTGTCTACAACATATGTTTCCTACTAGTAAGTACAAAATTACATAGGGAGCTCCATGAAATAAAGATGTGAAGTGGAAGAAAAATAACTAGTTAGTCAATTTTTAAGACTTTCCTATATGGAAGGTTATTGTGCTCTCTGTCTTTTGTTCAGAATTACCTACTGTGTTAAAAGTTTTTTATTTTTCATAATGGAATGCTCTAAAATAAAGGGCAGGTAGGTTAAAATGTTGCTTTCTCCCATAATAGTGCAACAGTTTTAGTCGTTAAGAAAAAATACAAGAAGTTCTGATAGTAAAAAACTGCTGTGACTGAAAAGCATGCGAAAAAGTCAAAAATTTGTCAAAAATTTTGTCTTTTTTATATTTCTTAAATTATCTATGGATAAAATATTGCTACAGTAGAAAGAACAAACTTTTTTTTTTTTAATTTCAAAATTATTGAAGTACTACCATACTCAAATAAGACTTATTTCTCTCTCTTCCATAATGAGAAAAGAAATAAAACTGATTATTTCCTGTAAATAGTTTAGTTAGAACTAAATCAGTAGTTCTGAGTGTAGAAGGTTTCTGAAAGTTGCCTTACAAGCCTTGCATTATAGGTTGGAGAGACCCAAATAAAGGACATGAGAGGAATGATCTATACTTATGTGGTTTGCCACAACACTTTCTATGTCGGAAGATCTTGGAGAGAACTGATGGGAGGTGAGGGAGCAAGCAAGAGGGTCTCCATATCCTGATTCACTTCAGGCTTGCAAATGTGCAAGCAATTTCTCTGTTTTTTATTTTTTTTATTTTTTTTGTGACTGTGATGGCAAAATCTGTACTTGTCTCTCATGCAGCTGGAAGACTGAGAGTGGGTCTGTTCAATACAACTTTGATGAGCCTAGGGATGCAGGCAAAGCCAACCTGCAGCAGGAAGAATGTGGAGGGTGTGGGAAATGGGTTTACAACAGGCAAGATTTTTTCTCCAAGACAGGAAATAGATTTAGGAATCCACTGACCAAGGGGCTTCTGGGCCTGCCTTCTACTAATATATTGGACGCCACTTCTTTATCCAAGTGATTCCTCAAGCATATCAAAGAAAGCTGCAGAGTGCTGTTTACATTTATGTCATTGTGAGCCAAGTAGAAGGCATTGAGGTGTGACAAGAACCTTTTATTTGCTGGTTGGCATCTTGGATTTGAAGGAGTTCTAAGATCAGAGATCCTGTCCATGAAACAATAGGGAGGCTTTTCAGACGCAGTGAAGTCTGCACATGTATCCAAGTGGCTTCATGGGTATTCTGTTAACTGTCTTCCTTCTACCTCGATCTATGTAGCTGAGATGTATTTTGAGGCTCCCATACTGTTAATGTATCAGTCTGCACCTGGATTTGACAGGATATGCAGCTTCTTACTCTTTTGCCCTATTTGATCTAAGCCCATTGTTCAATTCTTAAGTTTTTATTTATAGTTCAAGGCAGTTCTGGGCAGATTATTTAATGAATAGAATAGACTTTCTCACAGTTGCCTGCTGAACCAGAACACAGAGGGCAACAGAGTTTTATTTTATAAATCCCATCTTGGTTTTATGAGCAAAACCTCTTATTATCCTTGTAAGTGTTAATTTCATACAATTTTCTTTCCAAGATGTTTGTGTGGACCTGAACAAACAGTATCATCTGCCAAGGCTTATCTAATGAGCTATGTTTTTTCTAGGCTTTCCTTTGAATTGTGGGATAGGACTGATTGACAAAATGGATTGAGGATGTAAGAAAGATGGGAAGAAGAATGTAAATTCACTGGAGTAGGTAGACAAAGAGATGTATGGGAGCATAAATTCATTGGAAAACAGCCTTTGTTATTTCTGTTTTTTATAGAGCAATTTGTTTCATTTTCTCATTTGCTGGTAAGATAATTAGCATTGGAAATAATTGGTACTCTAGCACAAAGCTGTTAATTTTATTAACCAAAGTTAACAAAACATTTCTAAAATACTGTCTGATTTACTTTTGTTAGCAAAGCTTGCTGAAAAATGAGCAAAATCAAGAAGAAATGATACTTCACTTCCTTCTGGATCTCTCTAGTCAGTGTGGTGTCTCATTTCCCTGTACTCCAAGCGGGACGTCTTTTGAGTTTACATCTTCCATTCATGCCATTGAAGATGATTCAACTATGGACATGAAATCTCTCTGGGATGATGTGAGATTGCACCTTCGACGATTTTTAGTAAATAGACTGCAAAGTCAAGAAGAAACAAATAGTAATGCTTTGCAACAACAAATACAGTTTAAAACTCAGTGCATACAGCAACTTTTGTTTCTTTACCCTGAATCAGAAGTCTTAACGAGGTACCAAAACATGCAGAATAAACTGGTTAGTGATCTTCTACAGAACTGTATTTTGTCTAGCTGTGGTGAAACAAATTTTGATAAAGTCGTTCACGGCTACCAAAGTTCAATACCCACACTGTGCACAATGATAAAAGAAGATTTCTATGTACTAAGTGGAACTATTGATCCTTCTTCATCATTGAAGTTTATTAATGAAACTTATCTGGATACCATCACTGAAGAAATAACAGTTCTTCTTGAAAGACTTTGCGAGCTGCAGTTCAAAGAAAATGCTCTGCATATAGTTAAGGCAAACAAGATATCAAAGAAGCATAGAGGAACAGTTCATGCTGTGGGTTAGTAGACTTATTTTATGTTCATTGTAGTTAGATATTATTTTAATTATATGACCTTTTTTTTTTTTTTCAATACACCTGGTTATTTCCTCTGAAGAGAGAGGCCAAAGGTTATTAATTACAGGTTTATGTTTTAAATGCATTATTGCAATTGAGTTATAGACTATGTCAGAACTGTGGTAAAAAATGGTTTTAAAGTAATGGAAAATTTCTTATGTTTATATAGAAATCCCTTTATGCTTCACTGTATAACATTGTCATGTCTTAATCTTTTTTCTTTTTTTAATTCATCTTATTTCAACTACTGAAATATACAATGAAATAAGAACTATTTAATCCAGATTTTAAAAAAACAAAGGGTCTTCAAGCTCCTCAGTCTTTTCCCTACACATTTTATTTTGATTGCTAGAAGTTTTCTGACCATGAAGTAGACAAATTGATACACTAGAGGTGATGCAAAAAGATTACTATGCAGATCTTAGTTCTCAACAAACAAACAAACAAAAAAACATTTAGAGTTTCTATTCTTTTGAATATGCTGTTAGTTATAGTTAATTCTACCTGGTCATTTCTTCAGTAAATTGATCTGTTATCAATGTATAACATCTACCCTTTTTTCTTTTTTACTTTTTTCCAATTGGCGATTGACAAGCCAATCTGCAAAGGGGGGAATCAAAGCTTTGCAAAAAAGTGACACAGCATGGAAACTTTCATAACATAATTGTATATAGGTAAATTAACGTAATTTATTGCCTACTAATGACAGACCAGAGCAGTGAGAACTAAAAGGAAACTAAAACACCTGCAGGGGCTGCCCACAGGCAGCAGCTCTTCAGGACCTGCTCCCACACAGCTCTGTCCCGTGGGGTCCATCCATCCCCCAGGAGCAAACTGCTCCAGCACGGGTCCCCCACGGGTGGGCGGCAGCTCCCCCCAGACCCCCTGCTCCTGCAGGGGCTCCTCTCCATGGGCTGCAGCTCCGGCCCGGGGCCTGCTCCTGCGGGGGCTCTCCATGGGCCGCAGCCTCCTCCAGGCCACATCCACCTGCTCCACCGGGGGCTCCTCCACCCATGGGGGGGCTGCAGCGTGGAGATCTGCTCCATGGGGGACCCATGGGCTGCAGGGGGACAGCCTGCTCCACCAGGGGCCTCTCCCTGCACAGCCCGCAGGGGAACTGCTGCTGCCTGCCTGCAGCACCTCCTGCCCTCCTGCTGCACTCACATGGGGGCTGCAGGGCTGGCTCACACCCCTCTCTCCCAGCTGCTGTAGCACAGCAGTTTTTTTCCCCATCTTCAATCTGCTCTCTGAGGCCCAACCAGCATCTCTGACAGCCCAGCTCTGGCCAGCAGCAGGTCCCTTGTGGAGCAGCTGGAGCTGGCTCCTCTCTGCCATGGGGCAGCTGCTGGGCTCTGCTCACAGAGGCCACCCTGCAGCCCCTCTGCTACCAAAACATTGCCGTGGAGACCCAACACAGGAAGGTGATGATCTGTCAGGTCTGCTCAGAAGAAAATTATACTCTTGTGAGTTTTAAAATCAATCTGCATGCTAATCTAAGTCAACTAGAAATTCCACTGGAAGAAATGCGGAAATAACTTATCAACAGGAACTGAAATATGGAGGAACACATGAAAGAAAAAGAAGAGGTAATCAGAGAAATAATGTGAAAAGATGACAAGTTCAAGATAAAGCTGATGTAATTAATGGGATGGAGTGTTGGTGGGGAACAAGAAGTAGTGTCAGTGTGAATCTGAGTTATGCAATAAATGAGTAGAAGAGTATCTTTGAGCTATATGTGGGGCTACGAGTCATGAGAGGGTTTCACTGCCAAAAAAATGACAGGTAGGTAACTAGTGATGGGAAAGTGATTGGGGTTCTTTATTAGGGATTATAGTGATAGGACACGGAGTAATGGCTTTAAACTGGAAAAGGGTAGATTTAGATTTTAGATTTAGATTTTAGATATTAGGAAGAATGTCTCTACTCTGCGGTTTCTCATGCTGCCCTGTCAGCCAGCAGGCTGGGAGGACACAGCCAGAACAGCTGACCCCAGCAATGGTCCGTACCATATGACATCGTGCTCAGCAAGAAAAGCTGAGGGAAATAATTCTGTGATTCTGTGATGGCTAGAGTCATGGCATTTGTCTGTCCAAGTCCCCATTAGGCATGATGAGTCTTGCTTGCCTGGAAATGGCTGAACATCTGCCTGTCAATAGGATGGAGGGAACAAATTCCTTCTGCTTTACTTGTGTGCACAGCTTTCGCTTTACCTATTAAGCTGTCTTTTTCTCAACCCACCAGTTTTCTCACTTTGGCCCCTCTGATTCTCACCCCCATCCTGCTGTGTAGAGGGAGGGAACAGCAGCTCTGTGGGGCTCAGTTGCTCACCAGGGTTAATCACAGTACAGCTATAAAATGTGTTTAGAAGTATTGTTTCTTAATATCAGTTAATATTCAAAATGTCTTCTTAGTGGCTATCATTTTCATTTCTTCATCTGTTGACCATATAGTATTTCCTAGTATCGTACTTCAAGAGGTTGGCATGGAGGAATGCATTGATTCACCTGAAACCTCTCACTAGTTTTCTGCAGAATCAGCCAAACTAGTGACAACAGTTTAGTCAACAGGATAGAGTAAGGGGTCAGAGTTAGAAAGTTATACAGGATTTTTATTTTTATTTTTAATCTCATTTAATTTTCAAGCCATGTCTATTATGTTGTAATTATTAATCAAATGAAGTAAAAATTATACTTGTAAAATTACAGAAGCAATTGTTATTAAGTAGGTAATTGAATGTGAGCTCATATGTGAAGAGGCTTTTCTAATAAGAGACTCTCTTCCAAATGTTTAACTGTACCAGATTTGTACTATGCTAACTCAGAAAAAGGCATTTTCCCCTTGGAATTAAAGTGTTCGCTAGTCTGTTTATATTGAAAGAAATATTTTGGAAAAAATCTATAGAGTAACTGTTTTGTGAGGTTTATAACTGTAGACAAGTTATTACTGTCAAACGGCTTTTCCTGCTTCCAACTCTTATTAAATACTGATTAGGTCCAGGACACCTTTGCTGGCCTCACACAGTCAAGAGTGGAAGGCTGAGTTTATACATAACTTAAGTTAAAAGACAACTTCTAATATGTTGGCTTGACAGTGATACCCAGTTTGTTGAGTATCAAAAAATAAAACTAAAAAAATAGCAAAGCCAAACATACTGGAGCATTGAATGGAAGGGGAGAAGGGGAAGGATATTTGTTTTTGTTTTCCTAGCTGAAAGAAAGCTCTACCAATGTGTTTCTTATTTTTTGATGCATGTTGCCTCTGCCCTCTGGGAACCACCAAACCAGCACATTTCAAAACAGCAGAATAATTTAATCCAGAGTATTCAATGGGGACTGTTATCCCACAGGTGAAAAAAACACCTTGTGTTTACTTAGTCCCGTCCCCCTCCCAGGGAATTTTATTTTATTTTTTTTCCTAAAAACTACTGTAATTGATCCTCCTGTATAGGAGAGAAAAGAAAATAACAGGAAAAAAAAAAAAAAAAAAAAAAAAAAAAGAAGAAAAAAAAAAAGAACCTCAGAAAACTATATAGATGACCTACTTCTGTCAGTAATATAAAGACAGTCTATAACAGTCTTTAACAGAGTTATAAATCTTCACAATTTTTCATGTATAACAATCTATTTAGGAAGTAAGGAATTAATGCTTTTTCTTTCATGTTCCATTAGAAGAGTTATTTGTTAACTACTGTAACAAAATCATGTCTGTTTATCAGGACTGAGGATAAGAATGCTCTGAGAAGTAAGCTTGCAAATTGATATGTTAAAAGAGCCAAATGTTTTGGAACTTATACCTTTGATTGCCAACTGTAGTGGAGGTAGCTCGTGTTATGTTTTAACTTCATCCTGTTACTAGGTAAATCAGTGCCTCTTAATATCTTTAACCATGCAGAATTCAGGCATTCTTAACTGGGCTGCATTAGTAATTGATTTTTATCTAGCATGGGCCCCCCTCGTTGGTGTGTGTACCCTCTCCACAACATCAGTGTTCTGAATTTGGTAAAATAATATCCAAGGAAGGTTCCCTTTATCCTGCCCCCAAATATATATACACACATACATACTTACATATATATATATTGTATTTCTATCTTAATAATTGTATGTTTCTTTCAGAAACTTACATACTGTTAAGTATTAGAAAAAAAAAAAAAAAGTTATGTATTTGTTAACATAATTAGCATGTAATGAATCATCCAGACAGCTGGTTTTTAGCTAATCTCCTGTGATTTTTTGCTTCATTTTCCATTTTGGTTCATTACTTAAAGTAAGTCTGTTAAATGTGGATTGTATTTCTACCTTTTGAACTTCATTGTGTTCCTTTGTTTACAAAAATGTTAAGCTAGTTTAATCAGGCTTTTGTGACCTATCTTAATCCTTCATCTCTTTTTAGATAAAGAAACAGCTACTCTTACAAATGATAAGACATCAGCCAAAGAAACTTTAAAACTGTGACATTATACACATTTTATGTATTAGTGGAAGGTTTTCTTTGATTTTATTTATATAGGGTTTTTTATTTACATGAAGAGAGAGAAAAAATACTTAATGTGGATTAATTAGCCTACTTTTTAATTTCCTATGATTAAAACTAAATATAGAGCTTTGGGTTTTCTTTTATTTTGATTTGTTCAAATTAATTCACTTATTATTTTAATTTTGTAGTAAACTTGCACTTACCCCTAGGAAATACATTTTTATACTTAAATAATTAATAACTTTAAAACCTTAAATGAGATTTTTTTAAAAAATGTAAAACAATATGTGGCATGGTTTTCAAAATCGGTATCTGCTTATTTCTATGAAAATATTATTGAAAAATGAAGGTAAACTAAGGTGATGAAGATAGGCTATAAAGTATAAGCTATAAAGTAATTAAATCACTTTCACTGAAGTGTTTTAATATTCATTTTTACCTCAATATTACCAGCATCTTACTTGTGTCCAGCAAGCCTCCTTTCTCTTTTCTCTCTCTTTTCTTTCTCCAAAATATAACCAACTTGATACTATTATAAAGATATGTTCAAGTATCATTTTCTTGAATATATTGAGTAGATAGATACAAAATGTGCTTTCAATTATGATGTTTTTAATTTATTACATTTCATTATCCATGAGCTGCTAAGGAACATAATTGCGATTATGGAACAAAAAATCTGGTGTATTATCTGAATTTGTGTAGAAGTACTGAATGTTGTTTAGAGGAGCAGCATTTGCATAGTAGAGATGTGAACAAGAAGAGAAACAGGCTTTGGAGTAAACTCTTTCCATAAAGATCCTTTCGGGGGGATTAAATAAAAGGACTTGGTAAGGACAGTTTATTTTGATGTCCCTTGTTCTTCAACATTCCCAGCAGTTTGCTTTCCAGCTAAGTTGAAATACAAATGTTAAGGTTTGCACTTTTAACTTAAAGAAATTTCATTTCTCCTCTACATTCATGTCCACATAGCTTTATTTCCACTAGTTTATCATTTTCTCCCTTTGAAATGAAGAACCTTAGTTACAGATTTTCTTTTATCCTTCCACTTAATGTTTGTTTGTGATCTCTTGAGCCATGATTATTGCCTACAACTAATCGTGTATGATCTTCATCATATCTATCAAAAATAAGCCTGAAATAGCATTGATACCTGCTGGTTAAGTGGCTGCATGATGAAAAAAAATATATCAGTTCATGTCTGGGAATAATTAGGACTCAATAACTTTAGTGTAATTTATTCAACATTTATATATGGAAATTAAAGAATCCCAGACTTGATTTCATGTAACTAATGTTTATGCCTCTGCACCTTTGTTGAGATTTCTGTCCATATTACAAGCTATAGTAGATAATCTACAATATTTGCATTGTAGTGACAATTGATTTCAGAAAGATTGTTTTCTTATGTGTAGTCAGTTGAAGAAATCTTGCTTTTAAGAAGTTTTAGGATGAAGGGAAGAAGTATATAGTATATAGTGGTCACTTGCCTTACTACTGTTCTCTCCCAGAAAATCCTGTTGCATCTTTCTGATGTGCTGGTAAAGCACACTAATATAAAGTAGCCCATACGGATTACAGATTACAATGTCCCATTTGATATCCCACCTCAATAGTTCCAGTCCATTATATATCCCAGATCTTTACATTAATGTAAGCAAGATTTCAGTTATATCTACAATTTATTACTAAAGGTGAAATGCTTTAGAAATACATATATATATGTTTAAACAAATAATAATAATTTAATTGTAGAAATTTACGATTGTGGAATTTTCCAAAAAACCTAATGCCAAGGTCCTACACCTGGGCCAGGACAATGCCAAGAACAAATACAGGCTGGGCAGAGAATTGATTGAGAGCAGCCCTGAGGAGAATGACCTTTAGGAGGTGGTTGATGAGAAGCTCACCAGGAGCCAGCCATGTGTGCTGGAAGCCCAGAAAGCCACCCGTACCCTGGGCTGCACCAACAGCAGTGTGGCCAGCAGGGTGAGGGCGGGGATTGTCCCCCTCTGCTCTACTCTAGTGAGGCCCCACCTAGAGCCCTGCGCTCAGCTCTGGGGTCCCCAGCACAAGGAAGCCATGGAAATATTAAAACAAGTCCAGAGAAGGTCTACAAGGATGATCAAGGGCTGGAACACCTCTCCAGCCAGGCTGAGGGAGCTGGGGTTGTTCAGCCTGGAGAAGTCCCTGTGTAGACTTCACAGCAGCCTGCCAGTGCCTAAAGGGGGCTGCAGGAAAGCTGGGGAGGGACTCTGTGTCAGGGGGTGTAGGGATGGCTTTAGACTCCCCAAAAGGTAGGTTTAGATTAGACACCAGAGGAGCTGTGGCTGCCCCATCCCTGGCAGTGCCCAAGGCCAGGCTGGATGGGGCTGGGGGCAGCCTGGGCTGGGGGGAGATGTCCCTGCCCATGGCAGGGGGTGGCACTGGGTGGGCTTTAAGGTCCCTTCCAACCCAAACTATTCTGGGATTCTATAAATTCATTTAAAGGCATTTCCATAAATTTAAGCCTTAAATTATTTGAAGACCTACATGTATACCATAGCAACTCTTAGATATTGTGAAGACAAAAATACAGGTAATAGAAACTGTAACTTCAACCTCCTTGCTTCCTTGTATTTCCTTTTTTTTTTTTTTAATTATTATTTTTTTTTCAGAGCAGGCCCACCATAAACTGCACATCCCTTCTTTTTGCAATTCATTTTCTATTTCTGCATTACAAAAGTAGCTGATGTACTTCGATTATATTTCTGCCTTCTTGACATCTCCTTTCCTCTTCTATTTTTGCTGTTTCTGTCACTGCAGAGTGCCTGCTAATGCAGCTTTTATAGGAGCAGGCTATAAGGGGTCTGTATAAAGCAGTAGATGGGACAATTGCTGATGAAGAATGGTACATGTATGTAAATAGGCTTTACAGCTAGTGACTCCTTGAACTCCACTCTGTTATCTATGATCTATGCCACAGTCCTCCCAATGTTCTACACAGATGGAATGAAAAAGCTTGCAGTTTCCCTCAGTGAAAGACAGGGAAGAAATATGTATCAATTAAAACTGTGGTACTTCTATGTTATGGGTATATAGTCTTCACAGAAAACATGAAGAGGACATCGTAGTGAAAATTACAGAAATCCTACATACAGAATGAGTAAAAATCCATGTCTTCACTATTTTTTTTACTTTAAAAATAGAGAGATCCCTAATTTTGTATCATAAATCAATCAGTATAGAGATATTCAACAGGTTTAATTCCCACCTACTAAAAAAATACGGAGCAGACAGTGCGGGTAGGGATATATAATAGGGAGTTAGAATAGAAAAACAGCGGACATACAGATATGATGCAGATTTCTGCAGTTGTCTTTGTTCCTTGGAAAACCTATAAAATTTTGACAGCCAAAACAAGATCCTATTACTCAGGGGAAACAAAATAAATGTCTTTGCATTTAATCTAGGAAATAATGTGTTTCATAGCCTCTTTGTCACATATTATTTATGTCTTATCCTTGCAAGTATTGTATTTGATTTCTACTGCACAATTATATTAAATGGAAATATGAGTAGAGCTGAGGAGAAAATAAAACCATCTGTTTGAACGTAGAGAGTGGAAGTTTTAATAAGAAAGAGGTACTCTTTTAAAGGCCACATGAGCATAATACCCTAGGACCACAAATGTGTTTCTAGTGGGAGAATGACATTTTTGTAAAGATTACAAAAGCATTAAGCTTGTTACTTTTTAAGCTTATAGTAGGGGGTAAGATAACAGTATCTAAGTTACTGAAATGTCAATTGAACTGACAGAATTTCAAAGCTGGTAGCATGCCTGAATTCAGTCCTTCTTTTTAGAGCAGTTGGTTGAAATTACTTATTAAGCTCATAATGTGAAAACTGACAGTGAAATCTCATTATTGATCCACTGTCATATTGAAAAGATGCCAATTCTGGGATTTTATTGGCATATTATTTATTTACCAAGATAAGTAACTGCTAACTTTTCTTTCAAAGTTATATATTACTAAATCGGAAATAGTTGATGTGTTTTTGGGGTCATATTTTTAGAGGCTGATGTGTCCTGATGAAGTTATGTCACTTCATCTTTGCCAACAGGAACTTGAATCTGTTTACTGAATTCTGTTGAAGTTCAAAGGGACATAATTCCAGTCTTTTTTCTTTTTTTTTTTTAATTATTATTATTATTATTATTATTATTATTATTTATTTTTATTTTTTATTTTTTTTATTTTTTTGCTTTCAAAATGTCCACAATTAGCAAACACCAACTAATTATCTTCCTTTTTGCTCCCTCAGCACACCTGGGTGTTCTTCCTCAGCATGAAGAGAGCATTTAACTCACTATGCCCTCTAATTATTGCATTCTCCTCCCAAGTTTAAAAGATGAAAGTGATTTACTCTCCAGTATGATATTTTGTGAATGGTCAGGGGTCAATCTGAGATTTATATACTGTAGTATTCTATTTAATTATAAGTGACAAAATTTGAGAATTACTAAGCTAGGCTCTCTTTTACTTCGGAATATATGGCTGTGTGAAGAAAAATGTGTAGAACCATGGCAGATAAGACTTCAAAAATGTCTTCTAAAGAGATTCCTGCATTACTGATTGAAAAGAAAGTTATTAGAGGAGACTTCTCAACATGTATTTCCACCATCATGTAAGCACAAGCTAATTAGATGTTCCTAGCTGTGATTTTTTGTCAGGACAGCGAACCTACACTGTCACAAAATGTGTATTCAGAGAGAAAAATTAACTTTAAAGGGCAAAATGATTTTAGCCACAATAGGTTGTTTTGCAGAAAAATACATCTATTTAAACTGAAGATGTGTTATATCCAAGGGATGGATGTTCTGTGCTAACTTAGAACACAAACCTATTTTTCATGGTCACTTAGGCTTAGAAATTAAAAAAAACCCTCTATTTTCAATGAAGGGGATACTGTATTTACTGAGTTTTTTTGTTTTGTTTTGTTTTGATAAATCTTTTGGTCATTTTATAGGATGTGTCTCTGCATTTGCTGAATATAGCAAGGCAATGCTAATTCCTGTCCTGTCTTATCTAGAGAGAATAAACATTGTTGTAACCCAATCCAACACCTGAATTTGAAATTCAACATTTGGTGTCTTCTCAAGATTTTTAGTACCCCTAACCACTGGGGGCTCTCTGAAGTTGATTGAGTTATCAGGAGTTATATAAAGATCTCATATATCGTATATATAAAGAGGTGTTATAGTGTATATTATAGGTATTATAGCAATAGTATCAATGAGGAGGAACTAATATGTGCACATTTACATTAATTTATGACTAATTCTGTATTTGTAATATGGAAAATGTTCTATCCATTCTACAAAATATTTATTAAAAGGTTATGAATTTCCAAAGATGTTTCTCTAGAAGCTTAGAAATGGCAATATCTGCTTTTTTTTTTCTGTGTGCCTAAACTTCTTTCTGATTTTTATATTCTTTGTAAAGTATTTGTGAGAAGTTTGTGGTGATTTTGCCTAAATAGGGTTTTGAAATATCAAGAGGTAGGAAGCAGAAATACAAGTATCGACCCCAGCTTTATAAGTAATTTTCTGAGTGTTTTCTCCTATTAGAACAAAAGCTGTCACTATATGCCTCTGTTATATCTTGAAAATCCCAAGGAGTAAAGGAAGCAAAAGTGACAGAAGCACTTTAATCTATTATTTAGGGAAATACATAATATCAAGTGTAGACTACACAAAGGAATGATGAACGCTTGATAGAAATTTGTGATTGGTTGAAAGTTCCTAGCAATCTAATTTTAATAGAGTAAATCTGTTGTAATGAACCTATCTGTGTGAAACCCAAGCATTCTACTGTGAGTGTAAGTACAGAGGATAGAAAAAAAAAAAAAAAGCTAGCAGACATTTTTGTATTTGCAGATATTTAAGAAACCTAAGTCAGTTAAAAATAAATATGTTAATTACACTGATTTCAAATAAAAATTACAGGTGTTTTTATCAGCTAAGTATTTTAAATAGCTTACAGGGGAACACACAGAAGTCCTATCAAAGTTAGCATTCGTTAGAAAGATGATGTACCTGGCAGTACATAATTTTCTTCCAGCAAAGACTGAAGAACTTCTTACAATTCTTCAGGAACTATTCTCTTTCAAAATAGGTGGTGTCTCCACTTTGCCCCAGGTGCCTCCAGTTATGCTTTCTTTTACACTCCTTTGGTGTTTCCTGTGTGTGTGAAGACTTCAGGGACTGCAGTAACTCCCTCAGCCCACTCTATAGGCAACAGAAATTAAAAAATAATAATAATTGTGTGGAGACAGTTTCTGGCATTGGTAAGGCCAGAATGTGATTTCAGTCCTACTGAGAAACGTTACAAGGAATAGTGTTTTGCCATAGGATAATTTCTGCAATTTTCTGAAGAGAACCGTTTACCTTTAGTCACTAATTAAGAATAAATTGTCAGTTATAGGATAATACCTAAAAAAGCCACAAATACAACTGCAAAAATAACTACCTGCAAGTTTTCAGACCATTTTAACTAAGGAGAAATTTAAAGAATTTCTGCTACTTCATTACTCTGATAATTATAAGTATCTGAAAATGACTGGATACCACCTGCTAAATTCCTTAAAAGGACCCATCAATAATTAGTTTTAATTCATAGACTAATTAATTGGTTTACTTTTGAATTCTTTACAATGTGATTGTGTACCAGAAATTGCAGTGTATTATCAGGATGTGTTCTAATTTGTTAGAAAATACATGTATTTTGGAAAATTAAGGAGCACAATGTAGTAGCAGATCAAGCTGAGGTAGGTGTCCACGTGTAAAGTTTTTTTGTTAGTCATTATTACAGGGCACTTCATCCTCAGAGCACCTGAGGAATTCTCTACAGCTTGTTCAACAGCACAATAGCTGTATGCTGTCAAGGAATCAGACTGGTGAGATGATTTGCTTAAGACTATTACGTAAACTTAGTGTCAGTTTGTTGTTCTTGCTCTCTCCAGCCTGTGTATCCAGCAATGGTCTATCCTTGTGTCATTTGGTCAGTGAACATGACTACAAGTGAAGATTTAATTTTGACAGATGTATACACTCCTTGTTAACAAAGGACTTAGGTTTTTGCTTTATAGCATCTAGCAACCTGATGTTGGAATCAAACTTCATGATGAGGTGAAAACTGGTTTCATTTAACTGGGGAGACATTATGGAGTAGATATGATTAAAATTTCATGTATAGTGAATCTCCTTCAAAAGATTAGTGTAGTCTTCACAGAGGTTGTTTAATAGCTGGCAGTGACATCTCTCTTCCTATGACAGACACCCTTTCTTGATTAAATATATGCAAATTTATACATGCTTACCATGTTTATACATAAGTTGAAATCCCGTACTTCACTGCATTTTTTTGACAAGTGCACAGTACGGATGTACAGTATAAGCATTTACAAAAGCCATAAGTTAATGGTGATGTCTAATACAAAAATGTTTTCTATCTTCAGATCTGCGACCATTTAAAAAAAGGGGAGGAGGAGGGGGACACAACACAGAGCCAACATGTAATCTGTTTGCATGAGCTTTTTTATCAACGTCCCATGGCACCTGTAGGTTTCACTGGCACTAAAAAGGAGCTGCAAAGTAAGACAGGTGTTTAAAAAACCTTAAACAGGCTGATAACAGTTTGCATCCGTGTGGTTTCCTTTGCTGCACTGATAGTTCTTTATGGGTCTGTCAGTTTCAATCAGCAGAGAGTAGATGTGATCAGTATATCTGATAAACTTGTCAATGCCTTTTTAAAGCAGGATTCCCCAACCTATTCTATTCAGCTCTCCTCCCCCCTCCCCTTTTTCATCATTTCAAGTAGAACCTTGATAAGACAGAGATATGTCACAGGCAGCTGTGTATAGCTAGCTCAGCTACAACTAATTTGTGCAGGAAAAAATTAAATCAGGAGGTAAATTATTTCATGATTGCTCATTCCCAACAGAGTTGGGCATCATTCTGAAGAAAATATCAAATAATTGGTTTCAGGCCATGTCAGACACATGCAATTCCCTTCACTAATGGCTATGTGAGGTAGCACTAGGCCTCAGGGGTCACCAAAGAACTGAAAATAGCTTAGTGCCAGGCACAGCAATAGAGAGACAGAGCACATAGGAAATGAAGTGGCAATAAGTGCAATCTATAGGGGAAATGTGCTTCACTTGGAGTTTAATATATTGGCTTAGAATCTGGCAGTAAGCCATGCAACAATTGTTTACCTTTTTGTCAGCATCTGCATCTGTTCTGTTTTGTAAACGGCACTTAACTTTCAGTCAGTAAATGCTGGAATCAATAACAACTGTTAAGGGATTTCCTTTCTTTTTTTTCATATTCCATAACAAATGCACACTACAAACAATGTTTGCCTTAGATTAACAAGGAACAGACATTAACAGGGTCAAAGGGATTTGTTGGGGAACATTTTATAGCTTCTTGGGTTTGCAGTAATTGTATCTGTGTGATTTGAATGTATCTTGTAACCTATCCAAATTAAACTGTTAAAAAAATGCTAGCATGCAGTAATGAAGATGATTTTTTATAATTATCTTAAGTACTGTGTATAGAAAACTGCTGGCACTGTTTGTAATAATTTAGGTCTGTGTAGTACTGTGTATTACATCTGCTATGCAGAAATATTAAGTTGCCTTTTACAGTATGAGGAAATTAGTGATTATATCCAGCAATAGTAATTATTTAAACCTAGCAGTTACATTAAAAATCGTATATCAACATGCAGCTTAAGAAGAGAAAGCTGTGAGCAGATGTCCATAAAAATTGAATATATCATTACTAAATGCAAGTGAAATAATAGTACAGTTTATATACAAGCCCTGTCTAGGAGTTACTGTGTGCAGATGAATGCTGTCATAAATGCAAGATTGCTACAATAGCTATAGCATCACTTAAAAGTTAATATTGCTGAGAGGTGAGGAACACATTATTGCTAATGGAATTTATGTATGCAACTCCCTGCGCACAGCTTTGAAAATTTACCCCTTGAAATATCCCTATACACAGTGACTACCAGTAGTTGAGTTTCTCTTGCTTTATTAGGCTATTTCTTTTCAGATCTTAACAATGTGTTATTTCCATTTATGGAATGACTCTGTTATTTGCATGCAGGTTGTCATTAGATTTTAAGTTTAATATTACAGGTTTTCTTTTCAATTTTCTTCCTCATATAGTGTTATTGGATGAAATCCCTGACATCACTTTCTTGTGTCCCTAGAAGAACAATATTGTAGATCTATCTTATATGAAATTAAGCCTTATAAATGGGGGCAGGGGAATGATATTTAATGTTTTGGGAAGGTATTTTATAGTAAAATTGATTAAAAGCATTTTAAACCCTTGGTTCCTGCTGAGGGAGAAATCCCCACTGTAATCACTAAAGAAGGCAGTCATCAGGTTGCTTTCCAAGGATTTCATCCTGAGTCTCAGAAGCAGTTTAGTCATGTGTCTCTGTACACTGAATAGTAAGGCTAATTAATCTGAGAGCAGCACTGTCGTAGGGTAGCTATTCTTGAACATCCGCAGCCAGCTCGCCTATATTTGGTACCACACTTTACTGTGTCACATCCCTGGATGACTAAAAATGACCAGAATTAGCTATTCCATTTTTTGAGATGCCGTGAATGCCTAAGAGTTAAAAAATATAACATGCCAGGCCCTAAAAAATACAAAATCACAAAAGTTGCTTTAAGGGTATAGGATTCATTCATATGCATATTTTCATATGCTTTTGAGATTTTAAATGCTTCCAAGCTATAACCAAGGAAACTGGAACACACTTTGTTTAATGGTTTCAAGAGCTACAGCTTTGAGAAGCACACCACTTTTGAAACTTTCTATAAGTTAGCAGTTGTACCCAGATCATTAAGATCTAGAACAGCCTTATTTCTGATGATTCTTCATTTTTAGAGATAAGAGCATATCTTTTAATGTGGTAAGGTAAAGGCAGAAATCTTGGTACTGATTTTAAGTATTTAGGAGAAGGTTAGGTATTATGATCAAATACTTTATTGAAAGTGTGTCCATTATTCTGCTTAGAATTCACATGGGCACTTCTAAGCTTAATCACTGGTAAAGTAAAATTAAAAAAAAAAATGGTACCGTGCTTTTTTTTTTTTTTTTTTTTTTTTTTTTTTTTTAATTCCACAGAGCTCCCAAGTAGTCACATTATTTAGCAGAAAATGTTTTTTGTTATATACAAATAAGAGAGAGACTTCTGAGATTCATTGTTGAAGACATATTGCATCCACACTGAATTTACCCCTGAAGTTTGAATGATGTGCTGATTTTTAGGGTATCTCTTGTATTGCCTGATTCTTTATTTTCTTCATATTTTTATTGATAAGGGCAATTTCTTTCTGTAGTTACTTCTCTGTGTTTTCTATAAGAATTAATTTTGAGCAGAATTAGCCTCTACAGTGTATTTATTTTACCTTAAAAATATAAATTATTAATTTATTATTAATTAATTTGCAATTCATTATTATTAATTTAACTGTCTGATAGCATTACAAAGTTGTCCCCAGTTTCACTAGTATTGTGTATGTGTCTCTTCACATTGTATTTATAGCATGTTTTTCACTATTCTGTATTCTGTATAGGCATATTCATTAGTTTTTGCTATAAAAGAAAGCGGAAGATACTTAGGGAAGGACAAGAAGGTGAAAAGCTAGAAAAGCTTCCATATAAGGAAAAAATAGGCAAGCTAGGATTCTTCACTTCGAAAACAAAAACTGTGTGAGGGTAGGTGAGTATAAATGTCTATAAAATGATGGGAGACATTAAAAGAATAAACAGGTATCCGTACTTGACTGATAAAATAAGTTGGCATCAGATAGAACTAGCAGATGAAATATTCAAGCAAAGTGACACATTTCTTGATTACTCTCTGAGAACCTTGCATTCTAAGGAAGCAGGAAGAAAAGCAGGAAGCTGTGGGATGACCACCACGAGAATTTCAGGGTGTGAATGATTATGCTGAGTGATTATGCTGGGTGGAAGATGACCCATAACCTGGTTTACAGTGGATCTTCTGTCCTAATTTACACTAAGAAAACTCATCTACGCTTAGAACATTTGAAAATGCAAGTGAAAAGGGTTTCCATGTGGATGGTAGGACTGTTTTGGCTAAAATTTACCTAAGAACCTGGATTAACAGTGGTATAGAATGCAGGACCAGTTTGTAATTTGTCTCAAAGAGAAAATATTTTAAGCATTCTTTAATTTTTGTTAACTCTTCTTCTGGAGAGAAAATGACATTTCTGAGCTAATACAGACTGTTTAAAAATATAAAACTAGATTTGTGCTTTATTGTTGATGTAAGTCTATCATACCTGGAGGCTATCTGAATTTGGAGGATGTTGTACCTGGCTTATCCTGCTTGTTACCTGCATTTTTACCTTGTCTACTGTCAGACTTTGTTGTTGTTGTTTGTTTTCTTGATTTATTTTTTTTTCCTTATGGGCGTGGTATAGTTGCCTTCACTCAGGGCCTCTTTTCATCTATGTAATATCTGATACGTTACAGCCTTACCTCATCCTTGGACCTGCCTGCATTTGAGGCTTTTCTGTTGCTTTGGAAAGAATCCTGCATCTGCTAATTTTTGATGTCACCAGGCCTCAATGAGGTCTGAACAGAAACTCAAAACCCAGTGTAGTCTGTCTCTAACCTCTAGTTTAGCAGGATGGTTGATCACCTAAGTCAGATTGCTCATTTTTACCTGCTGAAGAAAAATAATCTACATCTGTAAGATAATTAACAATATTATAAAAAATATTATAAACATTATATTTTTTTATAATATTATAAAATATTATAAAAATAATCCACATTTACATCTGTACAGGTGCAATCAGCCAAATGGTCTCTGGCAAAGACAGACTTTGCACTTACCTAACCTGCACAATTTGAAAGATATTTTTTATTAGTCTTTCTTTCTTTCTTTCTTTCTTTCTTTCTTTCTTTCTTTCTTTCTTTCTTTCTTTCTTTCTTTCTTTCTTTCTTTCTTTCTTTCTTTCTTTCTTTCTTTCTTTCTTTCTTTCTTTCTTTCTTTTTCTTTCTTTCTTTCATGTGAGAGGAAGTCAAGAGTACAGATTTTCTAAATGTAGACATATCAAGAGGATGAACCTTATGAACTTATTCTTTTGATTCCTTCCAGTTTTTTGTTGTGAACCGTCAAGCTTTATTTACTAAGTCCAAACAAAAGTAGTGCAAGCTGTACTTAATTCAAGTAAAATTTTTGTCTTTCTCCCTGCCCCAAAAAAGTCCATCATCTATGTAGCAGAAGCCTTAAGTGCATTCTTTCCTTCCTCTTCTCAGAGTAATTACGTTATCTTTGGTGGATGTGAAGCAGAAATAGTGTTTTCCAGAATTGACCTCTTCTTCTATGGCTGTACCCTGAAAACCAAGGCTCTTTCAGGGCTGTGCACAAAACCCTGGGTGTATTGGTAGGCTTTGTTGTCCTGACCAGCCTCTTCTGGGACCTCTCCTGCAGCCTCTCCATGATCCCTATTTCAGCTGAGGTCTGGGCCTTCCGTCCCTACCAGAGGTACATCACAGATGTCCTGTCCAGCTCCACCACATCTGAATCTATGACTTGCCATGGACCCACCTGACTGAGATTTTTTGGCTTGTGCTTGGACCTGCCTTAATGCTATGGTCCTGCCTGATGATCACTGGACTGGGTCTGACCCTTAGTTACACTCACCAGACCTGATCCTGACTCCTGGCTTGGCCTGAGACTTCTGTCATCACCACAAACGTGGCTGATGATCTGGACTCTTGGTTTTAACCTGACTATCTTCTCAGGTCTGCCCTGTGTGCCCTGCATAGAGACTGCAGAACAGGGTCCTGCTAGATAAGGAACATGACCTTGTGGCCATGTTTTCATGCTCTGCTCTTTGTCCCTAAGAAAGCAGCTAGCCTTTGCTGCTACTTAGCACCATGCTTGCATTGGATCTCATTTATTTATTTATTTATTTATTTATTTATTTATTTATTTATTTATTGTACTTGAGAATTAGCTTATTTTACAGGCTTAGGATTCTTCTGCTGGCACATTCAGTCTCCAGCACAGTTCAGGAGACCTCAGGAGACCTCAGGAGCTCATCTGGCCTAACCCCCTGCTCCAGCAAGGCAAGTTGTCCAGACCATGCCAAGGAGGCTTTTGAAGATCTCCAAGGAGGAGGCTCCACCACCTCTCTGGGCAGCCTGCGCCACTGCTCCACCACCTGCACAGCACAGAAGTGCTGCCTGATGCTCAGGGAGAACCTCCTGTGGTCCAGTTTGTGCCTACTGCCCCTTGTCCTGGCACTGGGCAACACTCAGAAGTGCCTGGTCCATCCTCTCTTCACCTTCCCGTCAAGTATTAGACATCGATGAAATCCCTCTGAGCCTCCTCTTCAGTTCAGAAATCTTCAGTATAGGCAATGGATTTGCACAAGAGCATTTTTGTGATTCCTGTTCTTCATGGAATGAAGCCTGAGGCCATGCTCAGGAGCTCAGAGCATTTTCTGACTTCTCCATATTTGTTTTGCTTCTGACTTCGCCACTATTTGGCAAAATTGGCTCACTGTAACACTAATCTTGGTTATATGATCCACTTTGCTTCTTTGTAGCCTCTGAACCTGTCTTTCACTCCCTTTTCAGAAATTCTCCTCTCAAGGTAGTGCCTCAACAGGAAGTCCACAAGTCCTGTTGTTAGGAGGGCTCCATGGACGTCCTGTTGACATAAGCCTGTAGTTAAAGATGCTACTGCAGCTGTTTCCTTGTAAAAGGATTTACATGAATTAAACTCAGAAATGCAGAAACAATCACATTCAGAAGAATGAGAGTAGCAAACACCCTGCAGGCTGTTCAGGAAGGAAGCTGAGATCAGCTTCAAGTGCTTCCAATCCGCTTGTGCATGGTTCTCTGTGAATTGGCTAGGATGCTGTCAACAGCTTTATACCATCTTCATCACAGGCGGATGTCACTCCTTCTGAATTGTGTGAGTTCTCTGACCTTTTTGTATAACATCAGAAATGGGAAAAAAAAAATAAAAAAAAGACTATGATGTGTGTGTTCTCTATATAAAACAAGCATCTCATTCAAGCAGCCTGTTCAACAAAGCTGAATCTTACCATCATAATTGTTTTGAAACTTCACAGAGCCTGTGATGTATGTAAGATCTTTCAATCAAGCTTTAGGTATGCAGGTGTGTGCACAGTATTTGCCATGGTGCACTAAATGCATGAGTTGTCATTTCTGGAAGAATAAAACTGTGGACATGGAGATGACCATATGTGAGAGAACATTTACTTCTAGTGGTTTCCCCTGACCAGCTCTTCCAAATTGCTGTGGATGAGCAAAGCAAATTGATGTTCAAGCTAACTTCTTCCAAAAGTTGGAGTGGCCAATAACACTTTTTTCTTATCCAAATTCACAAGAAATATCACCAGTCTTACATAAGAGTTTGTCTGTGTTTGGCACACTTCTGTTTTGCTGTCCTAGGGACTACGCTGTCTAACAAAGACCCATGGCTTCTGTATACATAAAACGAGGTGGAACAGAATCTTACAGTTGTAGTTCTTGTTAAGACAGGTGGTTATTGCAAAGACTACCACCCTGAATCAGCAGCATTATAAACTATGTGATCTGTGCAGAATAACACATAGCTATGTCAGCTGTGCAGGTCCTGCTGGAGGATCTGCCATTACTGGACCAGCATTATTACCATCAGTTGTGGTAGGTAGCCAGGTTAAGCAGTATGTCAGCATGGTTTCTGCTGAATGCGAATGTGAGAGTATGTGGCTTGACCCAGCTGTAGCATTGCAATAAAGAACTTGTGCAAACGATGCACTAATCTTTGTCACATCTGCATCTCTGGTATACTGTGATGTCAAATATTAAGTCATATTATGTGTTCTTTGACAAAACAGAGCCTGACACAGAGTGAAAGAAGATTTAAGAATGGTATGATATGGAATGGTCTATAAATCTTATATAGAAATCAGTTAGTTAGTTAGTTGTTTATTTATATCCTTCCAGAGAAGTCTTAGGTTCTGGGTCACATGAATCATCACAGCTCAAGGGTTCTCTGGCTTCCAGCTTTGGCGAAGAATGATTGTTCAGCCTGTTTTCCTAATGTCAGCAATTCTAGGAAAAACATTTCATATATGGTAGTCTCATCTTTCCCTTCTGTTTTTTAATGCTTTTATCTTGAACATCTTCTGGTCAAGGTATCTCCAGAAGCTGAAGGAATCAAGACTCCTGGGTTGATGGTTTGCATATCACTTTTTGTTGAAATGGATCACCATTTTGTCACTCCCCATATTCATAGGTTTATGATGAATATCAAGCTAATTCTTCTATTTAGAGGAATTTCAGCTTCATGTTTCAGGCTTTCATGAGCGCACCACTTAAACCCTTAATCTCTTACCTGCTTCCTTTGTATCTTTTTACCAAAACCAGAATTTCTATTATGATTACCTCAGATTTCTTCTTAATTTTGTATGAAAGTTTTATAGTATCATAGAATATCCGAAGTCAGAAGGAATTCACAAGGATCATCAAGCCCAATACCTGGCTCTACACAGTGTCACCCAAAAACCAGACCCTATGTCACACAGAATCACAGAATCACAGAATTTCTAGGTTGGAAGAGAACTCAAGATCATCGAGTCCAACCTCTGACCTAACGCTAACAGTCCCCACTAAACCATATCCCTAAGCTCTACATCTAAACGTCTTTTAAAGACTTCCAGGGATGGTGACTCCACCACCTCCCTGGGCAGCCTGTCCCAGTGCCTGACCACCTCTGGGAGCAGAACCTTTCCCTAACCCCCATCCTGACCCTGCCCTGTCCCAGCTCCATGTCATTCCCTCGGGTCCTGTTGCTGTCCCCAGAGAGCAGAGCTCAGCACCTGCCCCTCCGCTCCCTGTGAGGAGCTGCAGACCGCCATGAGGCCTCCCCTCAGCCTCCTATTCAGAATGTTTCTAGAACATACATAGTATTAAACAGTAAAACCTTGTTTGGAAGATTGTAAAAGTGTTTGTTAGCATATACAATAATATGCTTATCACATATCAAAGTATTTTCTCAAATTATTAATGACATGGTAAAAGAGGTGCCTTTGAACTTTGTATCTTCTGCTTCCAGCCAAAATATGTATGGTATTTAATATATGACTGATCACTGAAAGTAAAAAAATAACTTTTCACTTCTCTCTGAGTTTGGTTATATATTTTAAAGTTAATATTACTGTAGTATACCTTTGGCTTCTAGGTCCACTTACTTTCAGTCTAATGAGGACAATAGTTTGGGGGCAATCAAATAATTGGAAGGTTCCCTTGTTCCTGGGGAGAGGGGACAGGAATTTCACAAGGTTTTCAAATCAGAGGAGACAGAATTAATGTTCCATTGATTTTTATGATGTGATTCATGGTTCTCACTTCTTGCATCTGTTATTCCTGTCTGTCTGTAGACTCAGGCAGTCATTTCCTATCAGTTAAACTCAGTTTATGTTATCAACCTTTCAGGTAAAGGAGAATTCTCTGAATAGCAGAATATCTTTCTGGGGGGAGTTAGACTTGAAATTGGAAATCCAGTGCTGCAGATATTATTTACTCCTTATTCATAGAGGCAAGGCACCAGCAGAGGCAATTATCTATAGCATTTTCTTTTGGCATTCTTAGAAATGCAGGGGGCTAACATGAATACATCTGTTTGGAACTTTGAGGAAATTCAGATGTGGATGCAAAACTCACAGTTCAACCTCTAAGGCTGCAAAACAAGGATAGCAAATTAGGGAATTTTTATTCAGAGCTCAGCTCTGCTGCTTAGATCTATGTCTATTTAAAAGTGATTTGTGAATACCAAAATGAACAAACAAACAAAACAAAACAAAAACTTGGAACTTTGAGGGAAAGGGAGGTACTGAGTACTTCAGAATTGCAAAGGTAAGAGAGATTTGACACATAAAAGTACATTTCAATCAATTTGTATTTGTTTTCATCTTTCGGAGCTTCTCTTTCAAATTACTCTGGCTCTCACTCTGACAATGTCTATGTAAACTCTTCTGCTGATGTTATATCTGCAACTGAATGCCATAGGAAAATGATATCATCTTACTACAATTTCCATAGAAGTGCATTTAAAGAAGTTACAAAAATAAAACAGTTAAAGACATGTGGTTTGGTAATACAGAATTGGAAACAACTCACTGCATTTTGTAGTCTGACTGTGCTCAAAGCAGAGTTCCCTAGATTACGTGACATGACTATATGCTATGATTACAGGTGTTAACCTTTCAAAATAATATGTTCAGTTTCTTCTTTTAAATACAAGATGCTTATAGGTATAATACTTGCTGATATTTGTTCACCGACAGTCTCTCTTGTTTTCAAACCCCACATATTTAAACTTGTGGAGTGTTAGATTGATGTTTCTTTTCACTCAAATGTCATATTCATCAACGGTATTGTGCTAGCAGATTGTTAAACAGACAAGGTGACTTGCAGAGTGACAGTGTAGTGATGTGATGTCCCAAACCATTAAAATATAGTAATGATGTGTGTGGTTTTTTTCTTTTTTGTTGTTGTTGTTGTTGTTGTTTGTTTGTTTGTTTTGTTTTGTTTTTTTTTTTTTGTTCTATTAGTTTTTGTAACATAATGTGTTTTTTGTTTGTTTGTTGGGTTTGTTTTCAGTTAAATGCAGGTGAGATGGTTTCTGAGTAGATCTGTTGCTTGAAAAAATGATAGTTAATGAATAACAAAACCTGGAGTTAAGTTGTACCTTCCCAGAGAGCTGAGAAATGCTAATGACTTAGGAAGAACTAATAATGAGAAACTTTATAATCAGAAAAAAAAATAAATTGTGCTATGGCAAAAGAATTAAATTACTTGATGCACTATACTTTTCTACATAATCAGTTTTGCAGGATCATTTTTGAAGAAAAAGTAAGTTATTTTATGATTTTGCTTGAACAGCCTCCCAGGAATACCACAAAAAAGGAAGAAATTTCTGTTTAACATTGTATCAACTCAAGTGTCTTTCTCAACTCATCAAACTCTTTTTATTAATGGAAGAAAAAATTGAAGAACTCTCCGCAGAAATTTTGTTGGTGCCTTTATTGACTAAGAATAAGAATGTTCAAGGTAATGAAAGCTTTTCCTTATTTATTGATTTTATCAGGTGCAAAAGGATAATTTTATATGATTTTCAACAATAGTTCTGTAATTTATGCCATCATATTATAGAAGCAAGTGTATTACTATATTCACTAAAAATCTTTTTTGAAATAGACAGATTTACATTTCAATACAATGATTTCTAGAAAAGAACTGATGGTTGTGTATTAAGATGTGATGTACAGTTGTTATTGATGAACCATCAAACATTGTAACATTGTGACTGTTACCGAGTTTCTTATAAATACCTTATATTTCTTATAGAACAAAATATTATATGAAGTCTGCATTCGTTGAAACTGACTATTTCTGTACTTGCCCTTGAAATCTTTTTTTTTTTTCAAGAGAGAAAAACAGACTTATACATCAGTTTTATTGATCTTAATATGATCAAATAAATGTTTTAGTATGCAGACTTGCTTTCACCAATAGTTCCAACAAGTGCTTACTATTATGTACTAAGTTTAGGTGTCAGTAGCTGTTTTTGTAAAAGAAGAATCTACAAGAGAATATAAAATGTTTCACTCTCAAGCTTGATGTGCATGTTTACTTTAGATTCCAAGCTTGCTCTGTTTTTAGTCTAATAGAATTCTTGTCAGATGAGGACAACCTAAAATCATGAAAATTCAGGTGAATAACACCTTTTAGCACATTATGCTGAAAAATGTTCTTCTGTGCTGCTGCTTCTGCCAGTGGAGAGATTCCAGGTCACCAGAGAACAAGTGGTTTCAAGAGCTTTGATTATATTACAGGAAAGGATCAGACCAGAAATGAGGCCAGGCTGCTTAGGGAGAAAGGACAGGTGGAGTCAAATATTTGGTATCTCTGTAGTCAAGCTGCAGGCTGAGAAGCAAGGTGTTTTGGGAATGTGGTCTCAGAATACTAAATTGGTGAAAACTGGAAAAAAAAAAAAGAAAAAAAGATGAAAAGAGTTCAGAGGCACATGTTGTTGATAGATTCTTCATCTGAAATACTGACACTCTAAAATAAATAAATGCAGGTCAGACTATGTATTCTTAGAATTTACATCAAAGCTCAAATAAAATTTGTATTCAAGTCCCATTTTTACTATTGGTTTCAATGTATTTCAGATTCCTTTAATCTCTCTAAGCTATTATACATGATGTATTATGTTTTATGGCCTTGATCCTACAAAATGTTATAGTAAACTTCTCACAGGGCTAATGAGGAAGTTAGGGTACACATTCAGTAAGGATAATTTTAGATATTCTTTTTATTAGTGGTTTCTGAGAAGAAAACTTTAAAAATTTGAAAAATTCTTAAAAGGGCAATTGACCTGTCATGTTTAGCTAATGACATGATCTTAAATAATTCAGAAAACATAATGATTTCAATGTCAACAAGAAATATTTTACTTTTCAGAAAATGTAGTAAGGATTTTATCCTGAGGCATATCTCCAAGCTGAACAGCATTCAGAAGTGTTCCTCAAAAGTGCATTCAGCCTCTTTTTTGGAGAAATACTCTTTTACAGTAATCATGTCTATAATAAGCAGATTCCTAAATGGCATCTCTACTTACCAAATCTGAAAGGGGAATATGATTAGATCAGGTTATAGGAAGTGGTCTTCTGGTTAGAAGGCTTGTTCTAAAGAAAATGTACAATTACTCTTACTCTGAGACACAGGGGAAGGTAGAGGCAGATCTTCTCAGGTGATGTTCATGAAGTCATCAGACATATCCTTTTTTTTTTTTTTTTCCCAGTGTTACTGTTCTGATCAGATGGTTTTATTCACAAAACTTTGTTCAGTTATATCAGTTTCTGAAGAATATGTGAAGAGAAGACTTAGCCAGAAAAAAAAAAAAAAAAAAAAAAAAAAAATCTTGACTAAAGGAAGGGTTTATTAGGGTTATTTTTACTTCATGTTGTTAGAAATATAAGTTGTAGTGATGAAGTGAAAGCTGATTTTTCTGTAACTGTCCTACATTAGGCTGATATTTTTATTTATTTATTTATTTTTTTCCCAGTGATGAAGGCTGACTTTTGATAAGAACAATTTATTAGAAACCTCATTTTATTTTCATCAGAATACATTATAATATGTGAATATAAAATATGATGGTCATCTTCTCTACTTATTTAAAAGCTTTATCACGAGAAATCTTGTTTAATTTAACAACATATGGTGTAGATCTGTGCAAAGCAGCTTTAAATTGAGTCAGGTACGAGTATCAGGTATACAGTGCAGCATAGGCTGCAGAACTAGCCTAAGAAGCAGAGCAAATTAGCCCAGATTGGACTGTGTGCTGCTGTTGATAGACAGCTACCCTTACTGTCTCTCACTAGTTTAAAGCTAGGTTGGGTGAATGCAAACTCACCTGCAGTCTCTGCAGTGTAGGTGTTTCTGAAATATTAGTGCTCTGCAAGTAGTACTGGTGGCAAATTATGAGAAGTTGGCCAATTCACAAAGGGTAGGTGAATATCCAAGTGAACTAAAGTTTGCTAGACATCACATAGACTTGAACCTTGCGCTTGCTTCCTTTTCTTTCTGGTTACTTTTAGTATTGAGAGGAGCCTTTTTATCTTTGTAATTCATGCAGAGATGCAACAAAAATAACATGTTTTGATATGCTTATGCCAAGCGTTGAGTTTATTTGTATAGCTGTTTCAATGGCAGTTTTAGTTGATTTTTGTTCAGTGTATCCCATAGTACTTCAATCTTGATATATAGAACATGTAAAGTTCCATCAGAGACAAAGTGGTTCTTTGGACAGTTCATCTTTTTAATTTTTTTTTTTGTCCCAAAGATGGCATCTGAGTTTTATCTAAATCAGACTGTTTCTTGGCCCTCATTTTTCCCTAAACCCAGCGATGACAAAGAGCAATGGCTGCATAAATTGGATGTAAGAAGAACACTTAGGGTTTATCACAGAAGAATCAAAGATTTCATATCTTCTGACAGATTGTTTGTACTCTTAGGGGGTCTTAAGAGGGGTCAAATGGCTTCTAAGAGTTCCTTAGCTAGATGGTTAAGGGATTGTATTAGGGAGGCGTATGTAGTTAAGGGTAAAGAGGCTCCCAGGGTTTGTAAAGCTCATTACACTAGGACTATAGCTGCTTCTTGGGCGGAGAGGTCGAAGGCTTCCACATTGGAAATTTGCAAGGTGGCCACCTGGGCTTCTCTTCATACTTTTTCATTGCATTATCGCTTGGATGTAGTCTCTTCTGCGGATTCTGCTTTTGGTAGGAGGTTGCTTGTGAACCAAAAAAAGAACAGTGAAGAAAAGAAAGACATGTAGTTCACAGTTCTAGCTGGCAACAAGACAAGTTTCTTTGCAGTGTGCACAATGGAATCCTATGAAGACCAATTTAGGCGGTTGAAAATAGATGTTAGAGGGAAGTACTGCCTACCAGTGTTCTCTGATGGTAACCCCATGGCAGACAATAGCACCAAAGGAAACAGTGAACCAGAGTGAACTCTGTAGGGAGATGGATGTAGAGAGATTTTTTTAGGTGGTACGGATAGTTCTGAGTTCAGTTGGAGAGTTCTATATCTGACATCTTCTGGAATATATTCAGAATACTGGTTTTCCCAAATTGTTTTACATGGATGGAAAAAAAAATCTGTGAATAACATTTTCCACTCTAACTTTTTTTCAGTAGTCTCCATCTAGTCCTTCCAGATTTTATGTTGTGACTTTTCCTTATCAGAACTAAGTTTTGCATGTGATTTCAAATTATATTTTCATTATCTAAACTCAATTAAAATTAAAAAAGAAGTATAAGTACTCATTTAATCTCTTATCAGTGTAGTGTTTGATTTTTCTCTTAAATATAATGAGAAAAAAAAAAAAAATGAAAAAGTTCTCATGATAATAGAAATGATGATGGAACCCTGAACTTTAGTGTGGCATCTGGACAAGACTAACACTCTGTCTTTCTGAGGAAAAGTATCTGTATTTTTCTAACAGTTACAGAACTTTTGTTTTCATTGTTTCATATCCTTACTTCCTGTACTAGAAACAATAGGTTTCAGAAAATGGAAGGAGTAACCAACCATCTTCTGTTTTTTCTTGAAGAGACATTCAACCATTTCTTCTGCAGGTGTCTCATCATGCCTACTGTGATGAGATAGTCTAGTTCTTAATTTACATTCAGTTGAATTCCCTGAGATGTTCTGACCTACCTAGTACATGCAGCATCACAGGAGCTGTTCTCTTTGAAGGAACCTGGAACATTAAGCTGCAGTCAAAGGTTAAGCAGAAGATCTTGGTTTAGGATCATGCCAAATTGCATTCTCTTCCCATCTTTAAGGTAGATTTCTTTTCCCTCTGGCTTTTCAGAAACCTCTTGTTGAGACTTTTAAGAAATCAAAAACATCTAACGTACTTTCATCTCACTTTTCTTTTTTTTTTTTTTTTTTCATTCCAGTGAGAAAGGTGAACTTTGGACAGATCAGATAATGAGTACCAAGAAAAGCTTTTTCCAATGGAGCTCTTTGAAAACACTGTGGGCAAAGTTGTCAAGCCCTTAGGTTTACAAGCTTTGCCTCAGGGGACCTGGAAGACTTGCAAAGGTCTTTCCTTCACAGTATAAGAAGAAATCATTTACTCTATACCCTTTTCTGGAGAGTGTAATAAGAGGAGTGCAGAATCAAATTTGTGGGGTACATCCTCCTAATACACTTTGAAGTTATAAAGATTCAAAAAAAAAAAAAAAAGTGTGATTTTTGCTTTGCTTTTGAAGCAAAATGTTCAAGTAGCTTCTTTAAGAAATACATAATTATCAGCAGATCAATCTGAAGTGGAGATGGGATTTATGTCAGAAAGGATTTGATTTCAGGTGTACATTTTCAGTATATGTTTTATTACAGTTTGCTGAGTAAATATACTGAGTATAGAACAAAAAAAATAATAATTCCATTATTGAAGAATGGAAGTAGGAGGCTCTGTTATTGAAGAAAGGAGGTCGGAGGCTTTTTAATCTACTACATGTAAAATACGTTTTGTTTCTTCTCTGTATATGTATTTATTGGGGAATGGTATTTTCCTGTTATCGAAGACATATTGTTTCCAATACAGTTTCAATAAAAATTCTGGATGAGCCTACTGAATTCAACTAGCTGCTCTGGTGACACTTACTTACCTTATTTACAGTTCTTGAGCAGTCATAAAAAGTTTCCTCAAGGCTTACCTACTCTATGCTGATGTTAGATGAAATTACTCTGACAGTTCTTTAGAACCTAAATGTTACGGAAAAAAATAAAAATAAATAAATAAATAAATAAGGAAGCTTCAGAATTCTGTAAAAAAATAATTTACTAGAACTTTTTAAAGGAAAGGTATATGCATATATATATATGTATATGCATATGTATATATACATATATAAACAGTGCACAAAGTCTCACTGTCATAATCTTTACAAAAATATAACAATACTGAATTGGACAAAAAATGAAATATGTTGAAGGCAGTGAAAACATAGGCAACAATATTTGCTTTCAAGAGAAGACCTATCCCAGATGAATTTTAAGCATGAAAAGTTGGCTAAAAAAGTACTGATTTTAAGTAAAACATTTGATAAAATCTTATTTTGAATACCTGCTGTTAAAATGATTCTAACTGCCTGCCTGAGATACTACAGTAACACAGATTGTGAGCAATTTATCAAGTTCGTAGACTGTAAGTTTCAAGAAAGATACAGCAAGGATTTGTGGTTGATCCAGTCTTCTATAGCGACGAAGAACATCAGTTTTAAGCATGGAGATATAGAATATACCCTTGAGAGGGAGCAAGTATGGAAAAAAACCTGATTCTTCCTTCTACATCTTCTGCTCCTTTGTGACATTTGTATTGTGCTCTTTCTGCAGTTTCTCTTCTCTAACAGCAATATGAGTATGGCAACACATATTTATGTCTTTATGCAAAAATGGAATTTGAAGTTTGAAATTTTGGAGAAGAGAGGCCTCAAAGAATTTTTGTAGAAAATGGTAACTGTCTAGGTAGGAATGCTTCCTCCTACCTATTTTCCGAGTTCCTATCTGCAAAGGGAACTAATTTGGGCCGAGTAGCTTCACTACAGCAGCTTGCACTTACTATAGTACCATCCTCTTGGACAAAGCTGCACTTTTATTTCCCAGGGGAGTTTGCAAGATGGTCCGAAGAGAAGTGAAGTATCAGGACGGGAAGGGAGTAATTTTATATGTATCTCTGTAGAAACAGTTGTCCGGGGAAAGGCTGTGCTAGCATCTAAAGTGCCTAGGTTTTGGGGAGGTTGCAGCTAGTGTGCAGTGACTGATAAAAGGTGTGAGGGCATCCCTGCTGGCTGGAGGTTAAAATGAACTAGATGAAATATTTTATATATGTGTGAGCACACATGCACATGTGTATATATGTGTATATATGTATATACAAATAAAAGACAAGAGTGCTCAGGCTGCTAGTTAGAAAAGGAAGTGGGGAAGTCTAGTAACAGTCTATTGATTTAAAAAATGAAGGAACATTTAAAATGACTAATGCTAAGGGGAGGATCATTTGGCTCTCTGTCTCTGGTCCTTCTGATCTGGCAGATCCAAATCTGCCATCAGCTAAATACTTCTCTCAGCTTTGAGTTCTGGATAACTTTGGAGAGCAATTCTACAAATACAGAAGGATTTTAGGTTAAGTACTAATTTTTCTTTAAAGTGTTGATAAAAAATATTAATAACTGATCTAAAATTGTGCTCAGTGTTAGAATAGAAGATATAGCTATAAAAACAGATGAATTGCCAGGAAACGTAAGGAAAATTTCAGGTAGAAAGTACAGAATAAATATGAGTAAAAATATCCAGTCAGTTCTCTTTTTCATTCTGAAGTAAATTCTGAAGAAAGGTATAGGAAACTTCATCATAACATGCGTTAGAACAAATCAAAATAAGTACTGTATTTATGGTACTGTCTGTAACACCATACTTTGAATGATCAGAGGGCTAGGTTATCTGGCTAGTCTCTTCTCTTTTTATATTCTACCAATTTATCTTTCATTTTTCATAGCTCAAATCTGTTTTGTTTTGTTTTGTTTTCCTGACGTGTTTTGTATGAAAACAGTTCCTGGGAAAATAATAACAACAATAATAAAAAAATTGAAACTTTAGAATGCTGTATGGGCATATGAAGATTGGAATGTTCATTTTCAGAGGTTGAATTGTTTAGGAGAAAAGTAAAATCTACTCTAGGTAAATGAAATCCCATCCATTTCCACATACTGTATATTTGATAGAAGTAGGACCTCTTTAGACCCTGGATATGTATGCTACTAGTATCTTCAAGTGACTGAAGACATTTAAGTTTACGTGTAAGAGATAATATTTAGTAATACTTGACAGCACTCAATCATTTAAAACTTCTTGGATGGAATTTCAAATCAGTCATATTAAATTAAGAATATCTACACCTGTGTTGTTTGCCATCTTTATGCTAGAACATGGATTTTAAAAATATTAGGTTGTTTGGTTTTATTCTCCTATTCTTTTTGATACACTGATGGAAATAATGTCTACCCCAGATGTTTGCTTGTCCCTGTCAAACCAGGCAATATTTCCATTACTTGAAGTATTACTTGAAGTAATGAGTGAGCTTTGTACCAGCCCGTCTCAAGGAGCCTCACCTGTTCTTTTTCCATTATTTTATTTATAATAACTGTATTAATTAAATGTCTTTTTATTCTTACCATATTGGCATTTCCAAATAAGTAGAAACTATAAAAATATGGTAGTGTGCAATTCATTTAATTTATTGAACAGAAAATAGAAATTAACTTCTACACAGCTGTTCTAACATTATCTGTTCTCCCTAGGAATAGATGACTGTGCAATCAGTATAAAAATGAATTAATGACAAAAGAAACTGTATTTTACACATTATACGTGTGTATGTATAAAATATGAATACAATGGAATGTGGATTTCATCATGTTATATAAAAGGAGCTGTGTATAACCTGAATTTGACTTTATCATAACATTAGTATTCCACTACATCTTGTTGAGTGTTTTTTTTTTTTTATGCTTCATATTGATATATCAGAAGGTGTTGTAGGCTGCTGATTTTTCTACAGAATTAATCTTAACTTTGATCCCCTTTATCATACTGTGCAGGAGTTCTGAAGAAAGCTAGTGGGGAGCTTTTAATAGGAGAAACTAGAGCAAATGAAACCAGTGTGCTTCCTGAACAGTTACTTCAGGTAAAAGAGGTGAGTATGAAAAGAGTCTTGCACTTTGTGGGAGATTTTCTTTTGTCTGTGTCTCCAATGCCACCTGACACCATATTCATTATAAACACCTATTCTGAGAGTTTCATTATTTAGCTACTGCAATTAATTTGAGGTGCAAACTCTCTGCTAAGATGGAGTAAAATCTTAGGGCACTCATAAGGAATTGGTTAGTGTTGTTAAGGTTGAGCAATAATAGAATAGATTTAGCATTAGAAATATAAGATACTTCATAACCAAACAGTAAAAACATGCTAAAATATATTAGCTTTTATTCAATATTAAATATATTGTAAAATAAATAAGAATCTTTAAAAAAATCGTTCAAGTTCTAAGCATTCGATCATCATGCTTCCTGTAGAGATACATACATACAGATGATCAGTTTCTTTGATGTCAACAAACTACTGTGTAGAAAGCAGTGTTCTTTGTAGAAGGTACATACAAGATTAAGTTTTAGTAGTCGTTTACTACTAAACAAATTTTTACTGTTGATTTTATGGCACCTAAATGCTCTAGCAAGTCTGATGCTGTGCAGTGGTGGAATTTAATTTCCTAATGGCTGAGTTTTAATGCTGAAATGGCTTTTTGAAATGTACTTTTAAACGGTTTGTGGGACAGATGTTCCTGTATCTTATAGATTAAAAAGAACATTTTCTGAAGATTGAGCTGTCCTTGACCCAAAATCACAGGGAAAATAAATCAATAAATCAATAAATCAATAAATAAAAATGAAAATGAGATATTACAAAAAAGGGAATTACAGAAATGGGTATGTGGGTAGGCTGTCTCTGTGCTCTCTGGAGTTGAGTATTGGGGCTGGGGAAGGGGCATGGAAGGAGAAGACAGCTTCTAAATTGGAGTAAAGCTGGAAGTGCAAGCCCCTTTGGTTTGTAGCCTTTCATTGTCTTTCAGTTTAATTTTGTAACTACAGCTTGTTAGGAATACTTCTCTTTTCTCCTACAATGTTCTCATAATGGGGATCTTTACACTACATCTTACACCACTGAAATATTTCTCTTACAGTGCTGCAATTCTCAGTTGGTCACTTCTGGTAAGCATGAAGTCTGCTGAAAGTTACATGAACCATGCAAACCATGAACAGTGGAAAAGTAACTACATCCCACTGTGTCTTTTGTGCAACTGCAACACTTCAGATAACGTCAGAAGTCTCTGTCTAGAGAAGACAGGGAATGAATATAAACCAAAGTAAAATCCAGCTTTGGCTAAAAACTAGAGATCTCTATTTAAACATTTTGATCTCTGCTACATCCATCTCTAAAGAGTGAAATCCAGTGTGTCTGTGTTAAAACCACCTTCTCTAACTTCCTTATTATTAATATTCATAGTTAGTAGTGCCTGGTTATTACCTTGCAAAAAATAAAATAAAATAAAATAAAATAAAATAAAATAAAATAAAATAAAATAAAATAAAATAAAATAAAATAAAATAAAATAATAAAATAAAAATACTGAATTATCACATGGTATCTATTGCTGGATTACTTGTTAAACTATTAATTAAGGTTATAACTGTATTTGTGTTTGTTAAATGTGTATGAAAGATTATATATAATTTAAGGATGCATGACTTATAAAAAACAGTTGTGTTTAATCAAGGGGTTTTATATATTCATTTTCTTAAAACCTTGATGACAAATCTAATATTGTTTATTCACTTGTTCATTTTTGTTGAGTGCATATATTGCTTTTAATATGATTTCAAGGCTTGTGTTATTTCAATGTATTCATATTAATTTCAAATAATTATAGTGTCCTTTAATGTCATTTAGTTATGGATGTTTAAGTAAATTTCAGACAGTAACAAAAATAACATTCAATACTGAATTTGGGTTGATTTAATAAAACTATGTCTTTCAGCCTACTTTACTGAATTTTGGTTGGAGAAATGCGTTTAAAGACCTGTCTTCTTCTGTGGCTCACTGTATAACAATAGCAATTGAGGATTTTTCAACTAAAATTCTTCAACATGAGCAGAAAGAACAGTCTTCAGCTGCAGGCTATGCAATGAGTGTTGTAAACAACCAGCAAATGAGGGAGTCCTGCAGAGCAGTCCAACCGGAGGAGCAACCAAAACGAATTGCTAAGGCAGGTATCAAAAGATCTGAAGTTTGAGAAGACACAGAATGCCAAGGCTGTTTGCCATCTACACTTTGAAGTACTTACAGTACCATTAATATTCTATATCTTATATAAATGGAATTAAGAAGAAAGTGAGAAGCATTACAACATGAGGCTGAGCAGAGCTTTATACAATAGCCCGTAGTCTATACTTGAAAGAATTAACTTTTAAACTTTGCTGGCATTATTGTTTTCATCCAAAAAGTTCTAAAACATTCTGATTAGTGTCTGCTCTGTTACCAAGTTGTTCGATGGGAAAATGCTGAAAGCTTTGAAGCATAACTATGAAGGGATTTCCTGTATTTAAATCCTTAGACATGCCATTTAACTAATCAGCATAACCATAATGTGGCCACATAAGGGTTCTTTGAATTGACATAAAGGTCATTTATGACAATTAATTAAATAGTTTGTCTAAGGGAATATTTGCTTACAAGTTTTTGAATTTAGTGAGATTTGCAAATGTTCTAGAAAATTTGGAATGCTGTTACTATTTGCTTAAAGTAACACAAACTTTGGGGAAATATTTTTAGGGAGCTCGGTATGTGAACTTACTAACAGATGTCAAGTTTTCCTTCAAATTCAGTATTCAGAAATGTATATTTTTCAAAATAAATTAGTTTAGAAAATTACCTTATTTAACAAGGAATTAACCTTATGCCTTGAATCCGCATCTAATGAAGTCATAAACAAAATGAAGGCATGAGTAACATAATATGGTTTTAATTTTTTAATTTTCTCAATATAAAGCAAGAAGGAATGAAGTATTAATTCATTTACTGTAGATAAATGTTACTCCCCTGTACAACAGAATGAAATGTTTGTAAAGCTTATTCAATATATTTGTTTTGTGCCAATTTCATTATTCAAGAATCTGACCCTAGAGTGTATAAATTAAACAATGCTGTCAGAATACAAATAACTTGATGCCACATTTATTTCTCCCAGTTTTGTTCTGACATCATGGAAGAACTTGACACATTGCTTCCATTGGCTCTGGCATGCAGAGATGATTCTCTTCAGGAAATTAGAGCAAACTTTGTAGAGGCCTGCAGCAAAGTAGCAACAGCTGTCCTGGCAAGACTAGAGGAGAAAAGCAAAGACGTTCCCTCCAAGGCTCCTCTGCAAAACTTGTATGCTGCTCTTTCCACAGCGATCTACGTCTTTCAGCATTTTACGATGTATAGCAATTTAATGAGAGAAAACAGCAAAAAGTGAGTCCCTTTTACATGTAATAATTTAATTCAAATGCAAGTATGCAAGTAATATAGGACTTCACTCCATTTTAGTGACGCAGTATGACGATAGTTTTCCAAATCGCATTGCATTTTTTAGCACAAGCACTACATGGACTATTTATGGAAAGACCTGACTCAAAGCTCTCAAAGCTGTTGATAATCTGAAACAGCCATTACAAAACAAATTATTTATGTGTAAGGTTTGCATTTGATTTGCAGATCACGTTTTTTTTTTTTTTTTTTTTTTTTTTTTTTATGAAGCTTGAATAACTGGCATTTTCTAGAGAGCTGAAAGTACTTTGCTATCATATCAACAGAAGGCTACAGCCTTAATTTTCTTTTCTGGCCTTTGCAATAGCTGAATTTACTTACAATCAAATTTGGCACATAGCAGTCCAAGAGAACTTTATTAACAAACACTCCTGCAGTTTTTCCTTATATCATCTTTGTTCAGAAATGTGAACAATCTACATTTAGAATTTATTTTTCATTCTTGTATCTTGTTTCAATTTTTATTCAAAATTAGGAAAATTCAGAACAGTAAAATCTAAGACATTCTTTGACCTGGAAGGTAATATAATTACATTAGCTGTGCTTTTAGGATTATTTATTTATTTATTTATTTATTTATTATTATTATTTGGCTAGAAATATCTTTATTGCTCCGTGTGTTTTGGCCATATGTGATTTAAAATCGGAAACTAGACCTTTTGAGGGAAGCACCTGAACTACAACAATTATGATTCCTAAAGGGTTATATACACTGTGTAGCTACTTTCCCTCTGATGATTTTAACCCTCTGCTGCTTCATGAAGTGTGCCTTTATGAAGGGGAAGCCTGAGTTGAAATCTGGCTCAATCACTCTACATACATGCATTCTGAAATGTTTCCCCAGAATATCTACCTACTAGAAACAGACTGTTTGTTTTCTTTATCACATTTAATGTTGGTGTATTTGTGTGTCAACACAGAGTCTCCCAGTAACTGAATGACAAATGCACTCTTACCTCAGAAAATAGGTTAAAGTAATGTATTTCCAAGTGACTTGGTTAAATGAGAATTTATACAGGAGTGATATACTTAAAGAACTTGAGAAACAAAGACCAGATTTTTTCAAAAGTGAATGTTGGGTTCAGACTCCAGGAATGAAAGGAAATGAATGATTGATTCCTAATAATCAAAAGCATTTGCAGTACTGGGGATTGTTACCTCCTACTGCATGGCCTTTCAATCTTTGCGTCTTTGATCATTCTCTCTGAACAGACCCCTGTTCCTAGTGCCTGTCCAACAATATCAGGAATTCATCAACGTTCTCCAGTTTCAAGTTACGAACTACTGCGTCAGAGTTTGTGCTACAAGCATTTTGCAGGATGCTGAGAGCCACCATTGGGAAGACTACAAAGCTTTTTATGAGGTGTGAAGTTAAGTTTACTATTCCTACTTCTTACAAAATGTGTTTTACTGGTTGCCAGCTCTCTAACTAATTAGAAACATAAGATCAGCCTAATGTTACATAAAGATTGTTGGAATTAATTGTTTTGAAATATCTGGTTTTGCAGATATAGTGGAAATGGTATAAGAAAAAATAGTAATTTATAGGTGATATAAGTAATTAGGATAGAGATTTTATGTTGTTTGCTTAATAAAATACTGTGTGGCAGGTTCAGGATGCCTTATGGAACTCAGTAAAAAGGTCACTGTCATTTTAACTCTTCTTGCAGAAAGTGTGACATATAAAATTGCAAGACAGACTTTTTTTTTTTTTCCTGGAAATTTTTAATCTGATTAAATACTCTTTAATGCTTATTTTCAATTTTTTTTTTTTTTCCTTTTTTTGACCTTTTGTGAGTGAGGTATGTAACAAGGAAAGATGGTCAATATAGTTATCTTCAGCATTCAGCTATATATTTCTGAAATAACTGGTGGAATTTCACCTGCATTTTGCAGTTGTGGGTGTGCTCCTAAACTACAGTCCTAATGATTCTAAGAAAAAAACACTAAGGTCAAGTGAATATATTATTATAATTTACTGATTGATTTTCCTCTTACAAGCAGAAGATATTATTGATGTATACTACTTGAAATTTTTTCACATAATTTAAGGATGAAGTGGAAGTATAATAGCCGTGATCTCCTGAAGACAAAGTCCTGCCCTGCCTTATTTGATTTACTATATGAGAGAACTGGGAGAGTTTTGTTAAATGTTTTCTGTAGTTCTTACATGAGATAATGCGATATATGTATTTTACAGATATAACATGTAAAGCTGCTGAGTCAATGACAAAAGTCTGTAGTAGTGATTAAACAGGCCTTAATATAAGTAATGGCATCAAAATGACATTCCTTATAGATAAGGAAATAAACACTTTACTTCTGTTTGAATGTGAGCCTACGTATACTGGTTTGATAAGAAAGTAATATATTGAGTGACTTTTGGCAACTGATGTAGATCTGGTTTTAATTGGTTGTAGTTCCTATGGTGCCGTGTCCGTTTATTGCTGACCCAATAAACCCCACAGGACAGTTATTAACAATGGAGGAAACCTAATCATCACAAATAGCCATCTCAACAAAGAAAAGAGTATTAATTAGCTAAATTATTTTATCATTACTGATCAGAACTGACGTGTAGGAAGGGAGGAGGAAAGCTGGTGTTTTGGGTCTGTGTACTTGCAGGGCTTGAGGTCAGAAACATGTAACTTTATATCATTGCCCTGCTCTTTTTCCTGAAAGATCTCCTAAGAATGCCACCAGGAAGAATGATGCTGAGCGACTGTTGACTTCTGTGTTGGTCTTGTAGGCATTCTGAGCAGAACAGGATATCTTAAGACCTATTGTTTGTCACAGAAGCTTCTAGCTGTGAAAGATGCTCCTTCCAACATATAAATTCAGCAGAAAGCGTGAGGTTCTTCCTCTTAAGTCAGACTGGAGACACACTCATGCCCTTGTCCAAGGCAGTGGCTCATGGGCCTTGTTGCCTTCTCAGTGTATCCTTTGCTGTAAACAGCATCATGATCTTGTTACTTTAAGGGGAAGCTGCTCTTGGCTCTGTACTTCTGCTTTTCTCATGAGTAGTCTAGCTCTTGAATGCAGTTTAGCTCAGGACCCTCGTTACCTTTTCTTTTCTGTCCCACAGTTTTGAATATTACATTGGGACTATAAAAAAATCAGTCATCATTTGTAAATCCTGAATGCAATTTCATAAACGAAAAACAAACGAACAAACAAACATTTCTGAGTTCTCCACTAACACTTTTCCTTCTCACTGCATAAGTAGGGGAGAAGAAAGAGGAAGAAACCATTCTTCCCTCAGTCTTGTATAGCATGCTTATAAACAAACTAAATGGCTATCCTACATTTCAGCAACCACATGGGCTTGTTCCTTATTCTTCCTTTTCCCTGATAATATAGGGCATTCAAATGGTATTAAAGAATGTCATGGTCTTCCCTCCCATTCCCAACTGGTCATTAATGCTACAATGGCTAAAAAAACTGCTTGGCTTACCTGATTTGTAAATCATCCTGAAAGAAGAGAAAACCACTGAGAGAAAGACAAAGGGAAAGGAGGAAGGGGAGGCAGTGTCTGTGTTTGATTATAAAGAGCTGCAGTTTCCATATCCAATTCTGTATTTATTTGTACAACAGTAACATCTGAGGAGAAGAACATTGGTAGCAAATGGTTATTACAATCTATAAAACAAAGCATTATTTCTTTTCTATGTTGTTAAAATAAGAATGCTTTTTTAAATAGATTTGCACTTTTATAACCACTTCAGTACCAGATCATTTGTCCTCATTCTGACATGCACCTAGTCCATTAAGCAGTAACTGGAATTAAAAGCAAAGCCAAAAGAACTGTTATAATTAGAGACTAAACATGCAGATTCTAATCACTGTGAGGTGACAGTGATTTTATCATATATTTTTTAAAAAGTTAAGAAGTGATTTTTAAAGATATATATAGTGATTTTTTGGTAATGTGAGATCTGAACTAAGCATACAGCACTTAGTCTAAGCTGCCAGGGAATGAAACTCTCAGGGTTCAGTATCTCTTTGATGGAGTGCACTGAACACCCACTGTGCCACTGGGCCAGCTCTCCAGATTATATTTTGGAACGAAGCTTTTAGTGTAATAGACATCTGCTGTAGCTTTAGGAACTTATGTTTTCTAATAGACAAAGAATAAAGAATTGTCTGTTCAAAGATAATATTTGAACATGGTTTATGTAATAAAGCACAGCTGCTTGTTTCCTGATATATAAGCTAAATAAAAGCTCACATCTGTGAGCTTTATATGAAGTCTGCAAAAATAGCAGATGCTTACCAGTGGAATTGTCTAGAAATGACAGCAAACAGGTCAGAAAAGGGGAATGAAGCCCATTTAAATCTTCAGTGAAACTCTGTTGCTTCTGCAGTGGTGGTACAAAGTTATAAAAAAGTATTATTCAATTTACCACCTTCAATTAAATAAAGCAAAGAAAATTAAGTAATTCATGTTTATAGTTAAAAAATAAAACTAGCTGACATTCAATTACTTATTAAAAATAAATACCCTACATCATTAAGTTCAGTTAGAATTATAAATCATAAATCTGGTTGTTAGGTGTTCATGTTTTTTTGTAATTTTTTAGATTTAGTTTTATATGTCAAAGATATGATGAAAATGAATTAGTTTCCATTAGGGATTCAGATTAATTATTTTGTAGCTGCTATGTTTGTTCTGTACAAGTAGAAAAGTTTTTGCAATGTATGGGAAGTGTTAGTGTCTGTAAGATGAGGTTAGGCCTATTTTTTTTTTATTTTTTTTTTCTGGATAAATTCTGCCAGAATATATCTCAAAAGTAGTCTTGATATTATATCTAAGAAATCCACACTTACGTAAATGTATTATTAAGTTCTGAGTTATGCAAACTTATGAAGTTATGAGTAGAGTTATGAATTAAACTAGTACTTTCTTATAATGATGTTTTTAAAGATTGTTTCACATAAGAAAAATGAGAAGTTATTTTAATCTGACTTCTGTATGTTCAGATCCTTCTTTTGATCTATATTGATCCTATTTTACCTGTGTGCAAAAACATGTCTAGTGCTTAACTGTATGAAGTATCAGAAAGACTGGATTTGTTGGATCATGCTTGAACCTGTTCTAAAACTTCACTGGCTCTGCATGTGAAGAAAACTAGGCATATAATTTATCTTTGAAACTTGCCTGTATTACATTTTTCTTTTCTGTATTAGTGAAAATGGGAAAATTGGTAGTTTTGATGATTTTTCTTTCTTTTTATTTTTCTTCTTCTTTTTCCTCCCCTTTAATGAGATGTTAGAGATGCCTATGTCAATCAGAAATGTAATGAGTAGGGCAATGGTCATAAGTTAGGTACTCCAGTACTTTGTCATAATTTTCTGCTTTTTAATATAAATTAAACTTCAAATATGATGGCAGAGAAACATGGAATAATAACAACTTCCAACAATCTGCTTACACGGTGTATTTAAAAAGAAGCTAGATTATTTTCTTTAGGGAAAAATGTCTATCAAACTCTTAGAGTGTTTTAAAAATCATGTTTTGTTTTTTTTTCTATATCTGATAATGCAGAAATATTTTAAAAATCTTAAAATATTTCTCAGCTCCATTGGAATGTGGGAGGTGAAGGTTCAGGACTTTTTTGTTGTTGATTCAGCTTCATTCTAGTGCTATTTTCTGAATAGATCTTAGTTGAAATATTTGAATTTGAATTAAAATTTGTTCTTCATAAATATATTATGAATTGGCTACTATGATTTTGACTGTTTTATATTTTTCTCTGGTTTTGGAGTGGCTCTGCATAGATAATGAAATATTAATAGTAATTTTCCTTTCCAGAAAATATTTTGTTAAAATCAGTTGCCATTATCAGATGAAAATATATACATATACATTTTGTACCTCGTATTAATAATTTAATTGCTCATTGATTTTTGTTTGTTTTGTTTTGTTTTGTTTTGTTTTGTTTTGTTTTGTTTTGTTTAAACCCTGTTCTTACTGTGCCCTCACTATGCATAACCAAAAAGTTTGTCATCATGGTTATATTATGTCATAATTATGAATGTGGGGAAATACACAAGCTTAAGTAATTTAAGTAACTATTTTCTGTTGAGGATAAAGAAACTCGTGTATCAAATTCATATGGCTATTCTAGTGCCTATAGAATATGTTTTTAAATTGGACTTACGACACTACAGCTTTTTGAGAGTAGGTTAGTTAAGGATATAGAAGGGCAAATGCACATGCTTTAGTTTGATGGCAGAATTCTAGTTTTGTAACTGAAATGGAGCAAGTGGTTTTTTGCTAATAAAGATATTTCAAATCTTGTCAAGGACCATTTTTTGATCATCATGTGCTTGAAATTCTTCAGTTATTTCCTTTCAGGTTGAATTAATTAGACTCGCAGAAACTAAATTGACATTTTGGAAGGTGTTTTTCTATTATTTACTGTGTGGTGGTTTTGCTAGGGGGAAAGATGCTCGTTCTCTGTCCAGATGTGGCATTATTTCTGCTGTGCTCTTCATCATGACCTATGCACCATTCTACCTCCCAAGTTAGCCCAGGAGATTCTTATGGATGTGCTAGAGCAATCTTTGGCTGTGCTGTCCTCCAGATATATGCAGGCATGCCCCAGTTACAAGAGAACTCCACAAATCAGGTAACAGTTTTATATTTAACATACACTTTTTATGGGTAAAATACATGAACCTTTGTTTTCTGCTATACATTGCTTTAGTTCAAGTCAATTGTTAATATACATGAGGGGGTGGGAGGGAATATAAACACAACAAATATTTTCAGGGTCATTTTAATCCAATATATTTTGTATTGGTAGTTGTACTATATTATAATATTTGGTAGTTGTATACTGAAGAAGGCAGAATCAAAGAAATATTTATGAAATTGTGATATAAATTGCTTGACTTTTTGAAAGTTTCTTGATGAAGAGTGGATCGAGGAGTGGTGTTGCAACCAAAAAATGTGAAAAGAATTGGCATCCTAAGAAATCAAACCATTTATTCATGAAGAAAACTCCATGTGTTCTATTTTCTTCATACACCTTTTCAAGTGGAAGACCTACTGGGTCACATCAAAATATTTACCATTAAAGACAGCAGTACAGAAGGCTGTTCCTTCCCCTGTCATTTTAGGAAACAGGAAGTTGGAAGTTCTCCTTTTGGGATTCTTTTTCCCAGAGGCTCTTTTTAATAAATATTAAAACAGGTGTTTTGAGGTGGAAGTTCATCCTATCTATGTCCTTTCACTTTTTTTTGTTTGATTGAATAAATTGGTGTATTTGTCATCCTGCTCTTTGCTACTCTTTACTACATGAATATATGTTTCCATGTTAAAATGTTGAAAGTGATATACTCCATGGTAGCTTTGTAAGTGAAAAACTAAAGAGGTTGTCATTTGTAGGAGATGGAAAACATTCAGCAGAGATGTTCTATGTGATTAGTGAGCTACGCATTATGTGCTGCCTTCATAAGTTTTACTGTGTAGAGGAAAACAGTGTCATGGAAAGTTTAAGTAATTTGTACAAGCACATGTTCTTGATATAGCTGGGAAAACAAAACAAAACAAAACAAAACAAAACAAAACAAAACCTGTTATTCAGGGTATTCCAATGTTTACATGCTTTATTTCTGCCTTAATTCCAGTTCTAGGTCTTTCTTTATTTTCAGGTATAGAGAAAATAATTTCATGCAAATTTTGGGGGAAAATTTGTTGGAAAAAAATATCTCAGACATATAAGAATGTGTATTAACGCAGTATTCTTTAAATGTAGAAATAATCATTTGCTTCAAAATAATGAACAAAACTGTACTTTTTGCATTGTCTTTTTTGAAGATAAGTTGTTTTGCATAAGGTAATTCATGAATTTTTCACTAAATGAATTGAGTTATCCAGTTGTATGCAAATGAAAAAGCAATTTATAATGAATATTATTTAATACATTTTATCACTGGTTTTCTATCTATCTATATATATGTATATACACACACATATACACATATACTGTGCTTTGGGGGCTTATTTTCTCTCAATGGTTCTTGAGATGTTAGAAATCTATAATATTGCCAAATGCCACTTCACATCTGGTTTCATAGGTTTTTGAAAAATAAGAGGAATCTTTAAAATGTAGATGATCATATACATACCCATCGGCTTTTAGGCACTTAGGTGCTTCTTGAAGTTCTACTTCACGCCAGCCATATATTTTGTGTTATCCATCTATCTCTTACTATCTCTTGTATGTCAGCATCCTCTTGTGAAATTTTGTTGTTGTAGTTTGGGCTTTTGCTATTATTTAGGCCAATTACCCATGATACTCTGCTATTCAATATCAAAGTAACTGATTACTGACTCAGAAATATTCCACATCATAATGTGTTGCCTGGCAGTTGAAGTTCTGCAAACTGAAGATTTAGTTCACTTATTATTTTTTAACTCTAGTAGAATTTGAAAATAGTATATACAATCTAATGTTATCATAAGGAAAACTAAATTAAGTTTATTTGAATGTAGTGTAGAAATTAAGTTGTTCCCATCTAGTGGCGTTGTCCTTTTAAAGAGGACATTTTGGTATTTTGCTATTCTTCTGTTGACTAGTGTCAGTAATGGCTTTTCTGTGACAGAGCTGCATATTTGCACCATAATATCTTCAGAATTTCCACAGTAGGGACTGATGAAAAATGAAATTTCAAGCCAATGCTATAATTTAGGTATTTTTTGTTGTTAGAGGAGAAGTCTTTAATTAAAATTTACCACTATCCTAATGTTCTATGTAATAATATTTTCCCTTTTTCTTTCCTACAGAATAGATATTGCAGCACTTTTGATATCCACTGAGAACATGCTGTGGTCAGTTTGCAGTTCAGTACAGGAATTTCTGAATCCACGTGAAGATAGAGATCTCAAGATCTATAAAATACATACCCACTGCAATAATCTGCTTTCTGTGCTAGCTATTTTAACTTCACCACTGAAGAATTTGTATGAGTGAGTATGAAATAAACATTCAATATGAGATAAGATAGGTTATTGAACTTACATTGATGTATTCTCAAGATAAACAGTTGTGCTAAAATACAAATGCAATGCATGTTGTTGAAACAATTTGATAACCTTTGAATGTTTCTTGATTTGGTCTTTAACTCATCTTTATGATCTTGCTTAAAGATCAATCTACGGGAATTTTATTAGCTTTGGATTAACCTCTTCAAGGTAAACTAGAATGTTATTAGGAATGTTATTAGGATATTGGGAAGAACTTCTTTACTGAGAGGGTTGTTAGGCATTGGAATGGGCTGCCCAGGGAAGTGGTGGAGTCACCATCCCTGGAGGTCTTTAAAAGACATTTAGATGTTGAACTTAGTGATATGGTTTAGTGGAGGACTTGTTAGTGTTAGAGGTTGGACTCGATGACCTTGAGGTCTCTTCCAACCTAGACAATTCTGTGATTCATACTTACGCATCTAAGTTTCAGGATACTAAATTGGTTTTCTAAATATCAAAAACTTGACATGTACAGGATGTAGCATTTTTACAAAGTCCTCTGCAAATTGCAAGCAAAGCTGACAAATTTTGCTTAAGAAGAATATAAAAAATGTCATATTTTGTTCTATGTTAATAAAAATAACATTAAAACTGAAAAGCATTGTTAGAGAGATGATGCATGGTTTTTCTCTGAGTTAAAAGGAATACATTTTATGAACTGTGTATTCAGCGCTTTTGTTTTCAAAAGCCTATGAGACTATATCAAAACAGTTCTTTTATACTGCATGTTTCATTAGAACCAATATTTGTCAGGTAACCTAACCCACTAATTATATTTCAGATTACAAAGAAAAGACAGGTTTACCAGATTAGTTTCTCAAATAACTATATCCAACTGCTTTCATATACCAAATTTTATGATGAATTTATAGGTTCGTTAGTAACTATGTAGCTATACGTAGTTCATCACAGTAAGAATCTATCAATAACAAATTTAGAGGTTAGGAGTGATTTTAAGGGAATATTAATCCTTCATCAGTTGTCTTTAGAATTACAGCTGTATTATCAAAATTTCCATCTGTTATGTTCATTCTATACCTTGGAAAACTTCAGTAAAATTAACTGAAAGTGAAGTAAAGATTTTGCTATTAAATCTATCATGCTCTCTATTTGTACCACAAGATTTCCCTGCTGGGGTTAGTTTTAAATTAAACTTTAGACTGCTTAAGAAAGTTCTGTGTAATCATAAAAGTGCTGATGAGAGACCGTTGTGTTTCAGTAGTTTACTAATAATAGGACTGGCTAATTTCCAATTTACTAGAGATGTGGCATTGGCTGTTACTTCCAGGGAATTAGAATTACTCAAATATCTTTATTATGCAGTTCAAATGCAGCCAAAATAGTGGGGGTGCTGAAAAATTAATAATATACTTAATTTAAATGAACTCATTCTGGCAGATGGTTTCTCTTTCCTAATTCTCAGAACAGACCTTGTGCTTCCTGCTGTCACTTAGTGTATTTTCTGTATGAATAGTGTGCAAGATTCACCTGTGAATCTTGGGCCATCATCAGTTTTTAGCCCTCACTCTTTTTTGTTTAGTTTTTCTCCACCCTTGTCTGGCTTTTCTGAAGAGACTTCAGTATAGTCACAGAATGCTTGGGATGGAAGGGGCCTACTATGCTACGGAGTGGGATGCCTTAAGCTAAGTCATGTTAGTCAAAGCTCCATCCATCCTGGCCTTGAGCACTTCTAGTGAGACATAAAGATCAGGATCTAAACCGGGAGGACCCATTGACTCCCTTGGGAGTAGAGATGCCTTGCAAAGAGATCTTGACAAATTAGAGGTCTGGGCAACCACATAAAATTTAATAAGAACAAGGGGAGGATTCTGTACCTGGGATGGGGACAACCCTGGTTTTACATACAGACTAGGGATGAGAGGCTTTAGAGCAGCCCCACAGAACTGATCTAGGGGTTATGGTCAAAGGCAAGTTGAACATGAGTCAACCATGTGTCGTAGCAGCCCAAAGGGCCAATCAAATCCTGGTGTGTATCGGACACAGCATGGCTGAGTGAAGTGATTGTCCTGCTCTTCTCTGCACTGGTGTGGCCTCACCTCGAGTACTCTGTGCAGTTTTGGGTACTACAGTGTATGGACATAAAACTATTAGAGATTGTCCAAAGGATGGCTACAAAGATGGTGAAAGGTCTAGAAGGCAAGATGTATGAGTAGTGTCTGAAGTCACTTGCTTTTTTCAGCCTAGAGGAGCCTGAGGGGCTGCTTCATGTTGGACCACAGCTTCCTCACAAGGGAGAGTGGAGGGGTAGGCACCAATCTCTTCTCTCAGTGGTCATGATGCCAAGCCTGTCAGAGTCCAAGAAGAATTTGGAGAATGCTCTCAGAAATATGGTTTGATTTTGGGTTGTCTGGTGTAGAGCCAGTAGTTGGGCTTGATGATTCTTGTGGGTCCCTTCACACGCAGGATATTCTATGATTCTGTGATCTCAGTGCAAGGCCTTTACACCCTCAAGTGAGTTAACAGCTCCTCCTAATTTAGTGTCATCTGTAAACTTAGTTTGCCTATGAGTCTTGCATCCAGATCATTTATAAAAACATTGAACATTGAAGAGAACTGGCACCAAAATGGATCCCTGGGGAGCCCTACCAGTGACCAGCTGCCAGGCTGCTGTAACCCCATTGCTCTTTGAGCCCAACCTGTCAGCCAATTCTTCAATTATGTATTTGTCTAATTGTGCTGAACATTTTTGCAGAAGAATATGTGTGAGAGATGGTATTGAAAGCTTTGCTGAAATCCAAAAGATCACATCTATTCCCTTGGTCAACTAGCTGGGTAACTTTGTCGTTAAAGGAAATTAAGTTAGTTAAGCTCAATGGCACCTCTTGTGAACTGGTGTTGACTATCACCAATGTTTATTGTCTTTCAAGTGTTTTTTTTCAGTAACTCCCAGAATGATCTTTAATTTTACTATGCATTGAAGTGAGACTGTAATTTTCAGGGTCTTCTTTCTTGCCTTTCTTGAAAACTGGGACAATATTTGCCATCTTCTAGTCAAGTGGGACCTCTCCATATTCCCAAGATCCTTAAAAAATAATTGAGAGAGGTCTCACAATGACATCATCTACCTCTTTCATCTGGCTTAACTGGTGTCAAGTAGATTAAGAGAGTTACGGTTTTTAGGTTGCTTGCCATACTCCTCCTAATGCAGCCCAGTGTATGGCTTGTACTATTTTTAATGAGACTATGCTGTAGCCTCATATTCAACACCACACAGGCCTTAAAACCCAGGTTCTTCTGTAAGGTTGGTAATCAGTTCCCAGCCTATTATTGTTCTGTCATTGGAGCACTTTACCTCATCATTACATTAGTAAAGATGCACTTTACCTCAGTGAACTCCATGAGTTTTCTGCTGGTCTTCTCATCTTTGATTCATGACTTTGCTGTTTGTTAACTCACATACCTACTCCATCCAGTTTCGTGTTATCCACAAAGATGCATTTTGACTGTTCAGTTCTGAGCAAGTTTCGAGGAAGCAGTTTAACAAATGTCCTCCTGAATGTGCCCTCAAAACCTAGGTGTTACTGCTTTCTTGCTGCTGACCCGTATCTCTGAAAAAAAGAGGACTTTTGTCCTCTTCAGTGTTTTTATTTTGTTTTGTTTTATTTTGTTTTATTATTTTATTTTATTTTATTTTATTTTATTTTATTTTATTTTATTTTATTTTATTTTATTTTATTTTATTTTATTTTATTTTATTTTATTTTGTTTTGTTTTGTTTTGTTTTGTTTTGTTTTGTTTGTTTTTTTTTATTTATTTATTATTTTATTTTATTTTTATTTATTTATTTATTTATTGTCCTTTTTGATGTAGACTACATCACCAGCCTTTCCCTCATCCACCAGGCAGGTCACCTGGTCATAGAAGGAGATGAGGTTGGTCAGGTAGAACTAGCCTTTTGTGAACCCATGCTGGCTGGGCCTGATCCCCTTGTTGTCCCACATATGCTGTGTGATTGCATTCAAGATGACCTGTTCCATCACCTTTCCTGGCACCGAGGTCAGGTTGACAGGTCTGTAGTTCTCCGGGTCCTCCTTGTAGCCCTTCTTATATATGGGAGTCACATTGGCAAGTCTCCAGTCATCTGGGACCTCCCTGGATGACCATGACTGCTTGATAGATGATGGAAAGCGGCCCAGTAATCACATCCACCACCTCCCTCAGCACTCTCAGGTGGATCCCATCTGTCCCCATGGATATATGACAGTCCAAGTGGAGCAGCAGGTCTCTGTTTACACCTGAAGTGTGTTTTTTTTTTCTGTTCCTCATCCCAGACTTCCAGGTCAGGAGGCTGAGTAGCCCAAGGATAATTGGCCTGACTAGTAAAGAAAGATGCAAAGAAGGCATTAAGAACCTCTGCCTTTTCCTTATTCTCAGTAGTCACATTCCCCCCCATGTCCAGTAAAGGATGGAGATTCTCCTTGGCCTTCCTCTTACTGTCAATATATTTGTAAAAACATTTCTTGTTATCCTAAGCCATAGTGGTCAGGTTCAGCTCGTGCTGGGCTTTAGCCTTCCTGATTTTTTCCCTCTGAATATGCTGGGAACCTCCTTCTACTCTCCCCGAGTTTCTGCCCCTTCTTCCACCAGACATAAACTTTCTTTTTCTCCTGAACACTCAGAAAATGTTCCCTGTTCAGCCACACCCATTTTCTTCCCTGATGGCTCATCTTACAGCACACAGGGACAGCCTGCTCCCGTGCCTTGAAGGAGCGCCATGAAGGAGCCCCTCCTTCTTGAGGAATATGTAGCTTTCCTGGACCCTTCTGCCCTGGAGGACTGACTCCCAAGGGACCTGAACAATTCAACAACCTGTGTCCTGAACAATTCAAAATCTGCCCTCTGAAAGTCCAAGGTAGCAGTGTTAGTGCCCCCCCTCCTGACTTCACCAAGAATAGAGAACTCCACCATGTCATGGTCACCCATGACAGCTCCCTACCAGTCCTTCTCTGCTCATGAACAACAGGTCTAGAGGGGCACCTCCTCTGGTAGGCTCATTAACAGCTGAGTTAGGAAGATGTCTTCCATGAACCTCCTGGACTGCTTCCTCAGGGCTGTGTTGTATTTCCAGCATATGTCTGGGAAGTTAAAGTCCCCCATGAGAACAAGTGCTGGTGATTGTGCAACTTCTGCCAGCTGTTTGTAGAATGTGTTATATATTATTACATATATTATAGCTGTTAGTCTTTTGTACTGAGTAGGATATCATAATCTTTCTTTTAGTGGAGATCATAAAGAGTAAGGTGGATGCAGATTTTCATGATTTTGTAATACAAATTATTATGTCTTGTTTTCTCAACAAGAAATGAGGCCAATAACTTGAATTCTGAGAGAAGAATTTAGGAATATAGAATAAATAGAATTTAAATAAATAAATAGAATTTTTATTGGTAAAATTGCCATCTATTGGGTAAAACCTAAAAAAAAAAAAAAAGATATTTCTCTTAACCCTAATTTATGACTCACTTGTTTGTCCTGTTTCTTCCGTATAAAGAGCTAAATTCTTCAAAGTCTGCAAGGAAATACCATTAGGATACATCTTGTTGGCATTTCATTATTTCACACCTGCACTGATGTTTACCAGATCAATTCTCACCTTGTCATACTCTACAGAAGAATAAAACTCCTGTAACTTGGAATCTTGCTGTGGTATTAAATACTTTCACAGATGCTATCCACTGCTTTGAGACTATAAGCAGCTGCTTTAACATATCTTGTAGTCAAAACAAATTTCCTACTACCTATTATTATACTTCTGTCAGAAGAGTAGTTGAATTAAACTGTCTGGCAGAGGGCTGGTTTTGCCTTATGTTCTGGTAAAAAATTACATAACGAGCAATGGACACTGAGGACTGCTGTCACCATTTTATTATCATTAGACACTTCACTTTTTCTAGTATTTGAAGGCAGTAAAATTTAAATAATTTTTAAAACCATCACATTTTCTCCATGTCAGTTTCAAAATTTGCAAGGATGTTTTGCTGTAAGTCTTAGAGGCCAAATGTATGCCCTGTGCTTGTCATCAGGAGACAGCTAAGACACCATATTTAAAAACCTGCATTAGCCAGAAATCTCTAAAACATTTTTATTTATTTATTTATTTATTTTTCTTTCATAGCCACCCAATCTGTACCTATCTTCTTTCTTGTAGGAAGTTGGCTCTGTCCTTTGCTATATTAAGAGAAATATTTCAGGGGATGAGAGACAATACGTTTTTGTTTTTGTTTTTTTCCCTTGAATTTTCTCAGACTGTTGAAGTTACTGTTTTTAAAATAACTATTTTTCTGTTTAAGTACTCCTTTTATCTACATTATGATCTCAGCTTTAATTTTTCATGAATTCACAAAGAGTATAAATTTACAATATGCTTACCATTCTGGTCGATATTGCTTACTTAAGATCATTCTAAAAGCCTGTAATACATTGTTTCTACTAGCTTTGTTTGATCAGTAAAGTAATTTCCAAATAAATTACCCTTTCTTTTGGAGGAGCTCAAAAGCTCTACACCTGTCTTCCTTAAGCACAGTGTAATTTTCTTTCATCTGTAGTCATATAAGCAAACAGTGACCTTATAGACATTGTAGCTGTACTTCTAAATTACCGATATACAACTGTGAAAATAAAAAAGAAAAAAGTTTTAAAGTAATTTGAAATAATAAAATGACAAAACACAAATACTGCCAATGCCACCATGATATAGCACCCTATGAGAAAGAGGACATTTTACATTTTAGGTAAAGAAATCATTGAGACTGTATTCCAATTGGATTCCAATTGGATTCCAATTCTATCTCCGGTTTTAAGTGTTTAAATCTACTCACACTGTTTCTATATTGTGACAGTGACTTTTTTATGCGATATAAAAAGATTCCCCTGTCCTGAGAAAAACCTCATCTTTCTTCCTTAGATATTTTAAGTGTCCTTCAACTCTTACTGCAACAGAAAGAATTCTTACTGAAAATCAGGAATAAAACTGAATCTCTCCAGAAAGTAAAGCAAATATACTAAAATGCCCATTCTAGAGTCCAGAACTGACATTTTTAAAGGTAGTTACTTTTCTTGCATATGCTGTGTTAAAGAATAAAGAAGTTTGGCAGGACTTAAACCCCCTTGCATCTCAACTTGTCCTCAGATATCAGAGTGGCTGGGGGTGGCTGGGCTTGAATTCTGAGTGATGCCCAATTCAGCACTAAAGTCCTATCGCATCCAATATATCAAATTACCACAATCATGAACACACATATAGCACAATACACCTTCAGTTTAGCAGATTAGCAACTGGTTTAATTTACTGAAGCTACAGGAGGACAGGTCTTTTGGATTGCTGATGATAAAGATGCTGTCTGCAAAGCACATGCAAATACTAAGAATATGACTAACACAACCAGCTACATACAAGTTGGCTTACGAAACAACTCTATAAAGAATGTTAGGTTTCTTAGGGAAGCACTAGTTATAACCAAGGGTTCAAATCTGACCCAGTAGGCATCCCAGTGGAGGGGGGGGAAGAGAAGGACAGCCTGTCAGCTGACCCCAAAAGTCAGTGATGTCCTCCTGACTTGTCTGTGGTGTTGTCTCTCAACATTAAACAACTTTAAAAACCATCTAACACTTTTCCTTTCTTGAGCCTTTTTTTCACTACATTCCTGCTTTTAGGTGGAGCTTGAATTGATCGTCATTATGATTGGTATAAAATTGTCTTGCCTTTGCTTTAAAGTTACAGGCTCAGAGAAATTCAGAGCACATGCTCAGTGAGGTGTGGTTACACCTTGGAGGCATGTAGCCTTTGGGATGGAGGTGTATTTTGTCATTGCAGTGAACTTATAATAAATAAAGTTAACCAGAGGACATGATTTTATGATCAGTTTGGCTCAGGGCTGGCTATGCAGTCTGGCAGTCCCATAGTACCATCAAGCTCCCCATCCCTGCAGTGAGAGCACAGAGTTTGGTTGCAGTGTCTTCACTCTGCTCCACCCTCCATACTATTTCTCTTAGACTCCACACACTAAGCCACCCTGGTGTTACCAAAATTTAAGTCTGCAGGTTATGTTGCCAGGGGGAATATTGTGGAACAGACTCCTTGCGTATCTACCACTTCTCACTCTGAAAGTATCCTCAATGTTGAACCTTCTCTTAAGATGTGGACATATCTTTAGTTTCAATAAGTCACCTCCACCAATTGTTCCACAGCGTAACTTGGAAAATTCCAGCCATGATACATAAAGGAACAAACTTAGAGAAGGCAAGTTAGTAAAATGAAACATTCACAGCCAAGTAAGTAAAAAAGTGAGTTGCAAAAAGAGTGATAATTGGTAATGATTAATGGAGGGTGTATGTAAGGGATGACATCCCTTCTGCAGAAATACTCTGTACAAATACTAATACATTTATTAATTTTTATTTTTGTATCTTATAATCTTAGATAATAATTTAAGTCAAGTATTAATTATATCATGTCTGTCCTTACGATTACATAGGTATTTTTATAGTCAAATGACATCAGTAACAAATAAGAATAGTTAATTTTTGTTATCAGTTCGCTGAGTGTGATTTTTGCCTCTCACAGCCTTTAGGTAAGAGAAATAATGGAGGAGGAGTGACATAAAACTAATTTATCTGATTCTTCAGCAGTCTTTATTTTTTTTTTTTTAAACAGCAGATATTTCCATCACTATTCTGTCTATATCTTACAAGCCAGTGAAGGAGATCTGAGGCTTCTGATTCATTTTTTTCCAGTTTCATCCAAAGTCTATATCTACTTGGGTGTTAATGCAAAAGATGACCACTAAAATTTCAAAAGATATTTTACTTATGTTTATGATACTGCTATATTGATAGTATGATGCATGTATTGGGCAAAAACAAAAGATCAATAGAAATAAATGGCTAAAGAGCAATTTGCTTATTCAATGCATTTTAAAATATAGTTCAAAAATCTGCTATATGAGACTAAATATATGAAGACAATTGCTTTAACTCTACTGAAAGTGCTAGATGCTGAGCTACAAATAGTGAAAGCAAATAAAATGAGAATGACATTTGTAGCATCAAATAAGATCAATAAATTTGCAGTTACATGTATGCACGTATGTATGTAGTACTAGTTATCATAATGGATTTTCCATCTTCTATTGATATATATTTGTATTATTGATTCAAAAGGATTTTCAGTGTCCCATATGATTCAGACATGTTTTGTTTTTGTTTGTTTTTTTTTTTATTGTTTTTCTTTTCAGGACATTTCAGAACAATTCTGGAGAACATCTTCCTCAAGTTATTTCCAAAGACTTTTATCACCCATTACACTGGTTATTTTGCATACCATCATCCTTTCCTTCCTTAATGAAGTGAGTAACAAAAGTTGATTTTAATAAAACTACCAGATAGTCAACATTAATCAAATAGTTTGGAAAAGATTATATCTGGATACATGTTTAATTAATATTCTAATGAAACAATATAGAAGCATTTTTGGATGTTTGTTACAGATTCCCCTAGTCTTCAAAGTTAAGAATTTATAAGAAAGGTCACATTGAAAGCAGTGTACTGTGTAGTTTTTTGCACGTGCATTCATTATGTTTGATATTTGAATTGTATTTAACGTTTTCTTGCTTTAATTAGAGTATATAGCTCTTGACAATAATGTAGTTCAGCACAGGTGCAGTTCTCAAAGACTTATAATTAAAGGGGAGATAAAGAATGTATGTCTTTCTGTTTCTGATTGCTGGTTAAAAAAGGGTCTGATATATAAATAACACATCAAATATATGCTGCTTGATCGTAGTTGATTTTTTGGGAGATTACTGCATGATTAGAGGCAAAAGCTTAATTTCTTTTTCTGTGTCACCGCATATAATGACAAGTTACATATGAGACATATGCTACCAGCTGTGCTGTCATTCCCTTTCTAATTTTGAACCTGAAGCACTCCCACACCAGTGTAGATTCTCTCCTAACCCCTTCACCTCCTCCACCTCTTCAAAAGTTATTTCCCAAGAGATTTTCATTTTCCATTTTTATGAAAAGCTGTGTTTCTGAGTTTTGTTTTGTTTTGTTTTTTTCTGATAAAGTATTTTTATTTTTTATAGAAGTATGTTAACACTTGAGAGATGACCTATTGAAGTCCAAAATGCTGTCAGTTTTTGACCTCCTACCTAGTATCTTCCTAATCACAATATCTTCCCTATGATTTTACCCCATACTGTGCAGAACATTCTTTCCACCCCTCACCCTTAATTTCATGTCAGCAGTAGTTATGTCCTTTCCTGGTGTCTCTAATAACACAATAAATGCTGTGACTGAGTCAAAGTTGTGTGATTGGCCTACTGAAATGCCACAGAATGAATTAACTATTGAATTCAGATTTTGTGCTTTTCTCTACTCAAAGTAGTCATTTAAGTTTTTCTAAAGCTTGAAAGATAATGTGTATGTGGGATCTCTACCTCTGAATCAAGTTTCAATGAAATTTTTCAATGGTTTTGTAAGTCGCACATGTATGGAGATACATGGAGAGGAAAGGGAGGGCATAGGAGAGGGAATGACTACATGATCACTTAAAAAGGCATGCATTCTCTTTCTTAGAAAAAGTATTCTTCATTAAGGACTCACAGTAGAAAAAAAGTCATTTTTCTGATCCCCTAGTCCAAGGCTACTATTCAGAATTTAAATTATGGTGTGAATTCTGAATTTAGGAAGAGGGCTTCATAAGTTAGTACACTTTGCAGCATAAAAGTATCTAAAGGAAATGTTGATACTATTTCAGTCTTAAAGAGTTCTGTTTTCTGAGGTGGAATTAGGATTTTGTTGTTGCTGTTTGGGGCATATTTATTTTGAATAAACAGTAAAAAACTTTTCCAGACCTATTTTCTCTGGATGAAAGGTGAGAAAGCATGCATCTCGCCAGCCAATGAAGTATCTTCTCTGTTGCTGTTTTTTTTTTATTATTATTATTATTATTATTAATATAGTTTTTGCTTGTTTGTTTATTTTTTTGTGCTGTTTGTTTATTTTTTATTTGTTTGTTTTTGTTTGTTTGTTTTCTGGGAAAATGAGAAGTCCAAAAGGAAGGACACCTCTGAAAACATATCACACAGTGTGCCTGTGTGATAATAGTCTATGTATATGTACTGTCTTTGTGATAATGAGTGAACTATATTGGTAAAATACTTAATGTCTTCTTTTAACAGCACACCTTTCAGGTGATCAGAAAAAAAAAGGGGGGTGTGGGGGAAGAAAAAATATTATGTTAAGTACTTTTAATGAACATGTCCTAAGGTGTTATAAGTTTGTTATTGGTTTTACACCATATTTTTGGCATGGAAGTCTTTCTTTCTTGAAATACTGCATTTAGAATAATAACAAGACATATTATGTTTACATATTGCAGAAAACTATTAATTAGAGGATCCTACTTTTTCCTAGATTGTTTTATGCTTTTTCTTTCCGTAGCTAATAAATATATATATTAGTTTATATATTAGTTAGTTAGTTATATAGTTTATATATTAGTTACCAAAATTGAAAACTGAGGCCATTGTAGAGCTCCCAGCTGTGGGCACCTAATTTTTAAGTGGATTTTGAAGACTCTAGCCTGTCATAAAAAAATATTAAATAATTGCTCTTTCTAACCTTTCTAGGAGAAAGTTCTCCTAGAAATAATTTTGTTTACAATTGTTAATTTTTTTATTTTTTTTACAGATTCACTACTTAACCAGGTTTTCTACATTAGTTGTCATATATTTATATTGTTATAGTCTGTTTTATCTATCTAACTTCAACTTTCCTTATACAATGTTGAATTTATCATTTGAGGTTTTCTTTTTTTTTTCCCCCCCATTTTGTATAGTTGATTATCAATATAAATAATCACTGATTATAATTTATTTGTATTACAGTTCCTATAGTGGTAACTGTGATTCATTCTTTGCTTCATTTGGGGTTCATAATCATAGCCTTTGCAAATGAGTTGTTTTTTTTTGTTGTTGTTGTTTTTTTTTTTCTCCTACTGTACAAAACTGAACATTTATATGTGTGATATTTATATGTACTTCACCTTTTGTCACTTTTTATGAGGCTAGTCTTATTTTCACTAGTACTGAGCTACGAGGATGAGAGAACATATGCCTCTCCATATGCACGTTACAAAACTTCTCAGTGCATTTATTGGTGCTAGCTTCATGGCTGTAGGGAATGTCTGCTATATTTTATTTTTCCTCCAAGTGAGTCACACCATTGTACATTTCAATTTGCAAGAGGCTCGAGGAGCCAAGAACGGGTGTATATTACAACATGATAACTTCCCATCTGGTCAATGACAGACAAGTTTTATTTCAACTCAAATATTCTAAAAATGGCATTTATTTCTGAATTCGTTTAAAATATTATCCTTCATTAATCTATTTGACCAAACTTGTCCCTTTCCTTGAATTTTGAAGGCAGTGACTGACCTTATTAGACTTCATAACATGTGGCATTCAAGGAAGAAGATAAATAAAGTGAAACTGGCCCATATAATTTAACTAAATTTGTGAAACATTGAGTTTAGTCATAGCCATAGTACCAAGTCTGGTGTGAATATAGTAATTGTTTGAATTTAAACATGTATTACAAACAACTAATTAGTTCTTAAAATGCATTGGAGTTCATGTACATATGAATACATACAAAGTGTAGACAGTAATACTGCTAAGAATGCAAACCCTAAAGTATGCTTATAATATGTGTTTAAATATGGAAAAGTTATTTTGGCTGCAAGTTCTATTGAGATTTAAATGCATATGTGTATATATTTCTGACAAATATTATTAGAATCCAATATGTACTTATGTGCAAAAACATCATTGTCGAGACAGTGCTACATTATCAAGGATTATATATGATGTACGAGATAAAAATCAAAAAAGATGTACATGAGTTTTCATGGCAAGTATGTTGCTTAGCTACTCAGAGGTATTGGCTTTACTGTTAAAATCCCAAAGGCTACAGTGCGTAAAATCCCTCTTTGCTGTTGGCTATTATAGCCCCTTTGGCTATTGCAATATTAACTGCAAAATTTTGGCATAATAGTGTGCTAGAAAGGTCCTTCAGGAAAGCAGTGTTGTGGAAGTTTGATTTTCTTAGGCAACCTCAAGGTTGCCCTGCAAGATCTGTGGCATCCTGATAATTTCTGGTACTGGAAGCATACAGGTGGGAGACTAAACCAGAGAAGCATGTCAACTGGCATTTTCATTTCCAGGTTTTAGTTTTATATACTATCTATATAGTAACCTTGAATCAACAGTGAAGATTTTGTGCAGTCATCTATTTTCATGCATATATACAAGCTGAGTTGAGTGGTGGTACACTTGGACTGCTCAGATGGTCACAGAAATGTGCAACATAGAATTAAAACATTTTCGTTTTGTCCCAATAGCTGCACATAAATGGCACATAAAGTAAATGTGCAGGTGCCTAGTAATTCTTTTATAGTATGGCAGGAGAACATAGTTCCTGATGAAAAAGGCTTTAACTGATGCTGACAGTGTTTGTGTTCTAGCAGAAAATGTTTATGCTTGCATAGTTTATGCATCCAGGCATATGTAGTTTTTATAACTGGTAGGTGTAAAATTTATGTGCATAAGAGTTTGCATATGCAGTGCATACACTTTCAAAGTTAGTAACCATTGTTGTATAAACTTGCAACCAAAATGAAGAAATAGAATAGCTAAACATGTCAGAATTTAATTTCAAAAACCCTCAAATCTTATCTAAATATAAAATTAATGTATATGCCAGTTAATAAGGGAAAATTAGGCTTTCAAGGAAAATTTTACTGACAAACCAATTTTGAAAACTTCATTTTTAAAATGTCTGAAATAAGAAATAATAGATTAAAAAAATCTGAGGAGCACAGGAGGCGAGTCTCCACTTTGCCACCAGCAACAGACTTAACCTGTGTAGTTACCCAGTAGTTCCTGCAGAACTTGCAGAACTGTGCATGCTTTCTGGTCCCAGGATTTGTGCAGGAAACAGCAAAAGGGTGTTTGAAAAGAAAAAGATGTTACGAGGGTGGCTGTGAAGCATTCCAGACATGCTGCTCTCTCAGAGGCAGCAGACCAGCCAGGAGGGGAATTTCAGTCCCAAGGAGGCTGCTTGCTGAACTCAGAAAACATTTGGCGAAGGTGAAATAGAAGTCCACGATCATTTTAATTGCTCCAGTATGAGTCTAATGGTTGGTGTTAGAACATTGGCTGAGTTCAGAGGGAGCCCTAGAATATTTCTGTTTGGAAACCTAAACTTCTGGAGAGCATGGAACAGCAAACAGAAAAGTACAATCTCCTTGAAAGCTTTCTCACATCTCTGTGCTGGCAATACAGTCCAACTAGTCTAATACTTCAGGTGAATTTTTCATTATTTTCAAGAATTGGTCAGCCTAATGCAGAATCCTGCAGACCCTTTGAATATTCCCTCTTTTTTTTTTTTTTTTTTTTTAATTAACAGTTTCATATCCTTCATTTAGGACAGTTCAGAGCTCTTACTGAACAATTAACATGGTAAATTAAAGAATAATAGCCTGAAATTTATTCAAGCACGAAAATACTCCTTCTTGCCTGGTAGAACAAGGCTATACATAGTTCCATGAAAAAGATAAGTGAAGTTGCTTTGTATCAGTTATAACTTTGGCAGACTACCAAATGTTAATTTGCTTTTAGCTAGTTGAGATTAAATGTAATTCCTTCCCTGAGCTGCCTTAAAGTAAGCAAGCATGAAAGCATTTTCAGAGTAATCTGGGAGGAATTGACATTTAAGGGAGTTAGCATTACATCTGCACTTTAAGGATATTAATTTCGTAGATAAATTAACTGCATTATTCTGTCTTTATCTTGCATTTTGAAAGGAGTCCATCAGCCGGAGAAATGGCAGCCCAGGGTCAACTGAAACTGCTCTTATCCCAGCCACACTGTAATTTGCACTTGCTTTTGGAAACCTTGCTACATGATAATTGTCTCTTAGTGAGAATTTTACTGAGAAGTTCAAGTAAGTACTTACGCTGTTGATCCTTGCAAGAATATCAGTGAGAAACACAAATTCATTTTTAACTACTTAAATACTTTGGGATATCAGTTATCAGTAGGACAGTTCTTGAGTGGGTAAAGAAAAAGAAAGGTTCATTGTTTTTTTAATGATTTTTTTTGTTTTTTTTTTTTTTGTTTTTTTTTTTTTTTTTTTTTTTTTTTTTCAGTCAGTCTCAGTATTCATAGCTTCAAAGCAGGCTACAATTCGATAAAGTAGGCTGATATCTTAAATGCAAAGGAGTCTAAATGACTCTGAACTTAATAGTGCATTGATACCACAACTGGTTAACAAAGATTTTTAAAGGTGTGGATCTGAAAGATTACTTTCAAAATTATGTTTCTTCACTGAAAAACTTCTTAGAGGTTTTGTTTATGTTATTACATGTTTATCACTGTAGGCATTCCAGAAGTACGTCTATGTTCTCCCTCTTCTTAATACTATCATTAACGTCATATGAAAGTGGGGCAAATATAAGAATGGTTTTATGAGGTTTTCTTTTAATTCTGCTAACATTGTATTGAAGCAACAAATTCTCTGACATCTTTCCTTTTAACAGCTTTTGCATTGAATGATCAGATTGTTGAAAAGTTGGTGGAATAATCATGCATTTGCCATAATTTTGCAGCAATATTGAATGAGCGTCTATCAGTTTTCATCTTTGTTTAGCAAAAACATTCTCTCTGCTTATCAAACAAGCTATTAGGTCACAAAGTAATAAATATAACATAATTATTTAGTTAATTCAGTTAATTTAATTTTGTAATTTTAAAGTTGTCTAACATTGGTCGGGGATACAGCATTGTTTCCACTTCTGTCATGCATCTTTTTGAGAACTGCACTGCATTCACTTACCTACTCAAATATGTGTCATCGTTTACAAGGACTGTCAAATGCTTGATCAGGATCATATTCTTACTCTAGCACTACCCAGTACTGAATTTTAGTAGGTGTTTAAATTATCACAAGGATTAACTGACAGAATGTGTTTTCATCTATTGACTGACCAACCTCTCGAGCTTAAGGAAAATATATGCTACTATGAATTAGAAAATATGCTATTTACACAGAATCAATATTGCTATGAATAAACTTTCAGTTTCAAGTGAAAAACACAATGATGCATATCTTCTAAATTTCAATGAGGTTTAATTATATAATGGTAAAATTATTATAATCTTTATTCCTTCTCCTATACATATGCTTTACTGGTGCTAGATAAGCTAAAATTTTTGGAGTGTGACCTGTTATATGATAGTACAAGAAAGCCTGGACTAATAAGTTATACCTTAGTAATGACAGTTTAGTATGGTACAAAACTTCCAGAATTATTTACTCATCAAGAGTAAACTTCAGCAATGTGCAATTTTATGCATAAAAAGAGATAAAAAGGTAATTATACAGTAGTTTTTGAGTGATTTGTCCTGCCAAAAAAAAAATATATATATATATTAGTGACCTTTAACTAGATTATAAGAATTCTTTGAATACGAAGGGCTTTTTCACATTTTTCTTGATTTTACACACAGGGTTTCTTTCTCCTATAAACTGTACCAACATGATGATTTTTTTAATTTTTTTTTTTGTATTATAGGTATACTTCAGGATACTTTTAGTAGGCATCATACGACCACATTTAGTTTTATTCCCATTGTTCTCATATAATTGTACCATAGTAAGGGGCAGAATTAAGAAATTTTCCTCATTATAGTAGGAAGTACTGTTGGGATTTACAGAGTTGTCTCAGAGTATTTTAGAGGATGTGTGTATGCATGATTTAGTGCTGCTAAATGTTGTAAGATTACCATATTTGATGAAGCCATTGACACCCCATATTATGTACATATAAGCTCTCTGAACAGGTGAAAAGTTTTGTACTTTTAATACTTTATGTGCAACATGATATATGAAATGTACATAGAAGTAGAAAGCTCCTCAGATCTAAAACTGACACACCAAACACATGGAAAGCAATAAATTAGGATGGTCAAAACTGAACCACTTATGTGTCTCCAGTGAATACTGCCATTGGAGAAAATGGACCTATTTTTCCAAATTTTTTTTTTTTTTTTTTTTTTTTTACAAAAACGGTTGGAAAATTGGATTGGGATGTTGGACCTCTATAAGTTAAACTTTAAGTAAAACTTAAAACTACAAGTTTAACTACAAGTTCAAATAACCTAGGTATGTTGAATTACAGTTAATTACAATGTAATGTATGCCCAGAACTAGTTTTTAATGTACAGCATTCTGAATTTTTTAAGACATATTTTTGAGTCAGTTAAGGGTCTATGTGCCTTTGCTGTGCCTTTACAGGGAGAAATAATGAATATCTGATATTGTTTTAATTTTCTGACAAAACATTTAGTTTTGCAATTTTCTTGGGGGATTTTTTTTAAACAGAATTGCTTTATCACCCATGGATATGAAACAGAAATGGATTATTTTGACAAGTAACAAATAATAGAGGAATAAAGAAAATGGTGCTTGTGTGATATGAGTTATTGAATCTAGCAGATGCTGATATGAAAAAGGGAAAGGTGAAAGAGAACTCTGAGAATTCTGTTACACTTTCTCTAAATGCATAGCATGCCAGCAGAACAATCTGTGAGTTCTTCTTTGAGAACCTTTATTTCCAGGAACCATGAGTTATCCTTCACATAGTAAAGCAAAAAGCAGTAGCTGTACACCTTCCCAGCTCAGGATTAATATCGACTGGAAACCACTCAGTCAACCTTACCGTTTACTAAAGGCAGATAAGAAAGTCACTGAGAAATCATCAACATGCTATATCCAAGGGCTTTAATCAGTCCTCAGGCTTCACACATACATGTACTTCTGTTTAAGAAGGGACAGTACTGGCGAATTCATGAAAATGAAATGAAATCCTATTAAAAATGGTTATTTTTTATAATGAATATGTGAGACTCCATTTGATAAACATAATTAATTTCATTTTATACATACAACTCTAAAAGTGAATACTGGCATGTGGGGATAAACTGGAAGAAAACTGTTTTCACAGCAGGACAAGGCTATTGGCAGTTTAACCTAATGTTTTTGGTTTGCACAATATATTGTTTGAGAGACTAATGGAAATGGATATTGTATAGCCTGTACAGTTCAAACCTGGATGATATCCTGGTCTTCACTAAAACTGAAATATTAACTGATAGTGACATTTGCTAATACTCTGTGGTAAGTTGAGACTACAAATTTGAAAATGGACCCAAAGAAATGTGAACTGCTTCAAAATGAGATAATTTACTTTGCACACACAAGTGGGGCAGAGAGGGGAGGATTTCCACTGAGAAAGTAAAATTATGTGGTGCAGTCAGTGCCCTAGACACTAATAGATACAAAGATTTTTCTCACTGTGCTTTTATAAACCAATTTCTTTGAAGAGAAATGACTTGATAGTATATGTGGAATGGAAAGATATATATATATATATATATATATATATTTACATATATATATTTGCCGACTCCAATTCATTGCCCTTTGTGAAACAGCTCTTTAACTGCTACAATACATTTTGCAGCATTTTCATGTAAATGACACTGATTTGTCATTTACATTTGTCAAAATGCTACAATGCTATTTGTCATTTGTAAGTTGTTCTAGGTAAAGAGTAAAAGGTAGTAATTTTACCAGCTGACCTCACTTAGGAATCAGGCAACTTTTAGCAAGAGCAGCGAGTTGTTACAAAAGAAAATGTATGTTCCCTAAAGAAGCTTCTTAGATTGGCTAAATCTGTATAACAACTGAAAACTTCTGTTTCAAGTACTTGAAGTTAATTGTACATCCTTGCAATAACTGCTTGGATTTAATAGTCCTCAGACAAAACCTAATGAGCAACTGGAAAAAATACTAGTCCCATGGTTGCACCACAAATAGATCTGGTGAAATGTAATCATGCTAATTTTTTAACAAAATTTGTGGATTAGTCTGCATTACACTGTCCTCATTAGGAGAGCACTGGAATGTTTCTTAGAGGAGCTAATATGCTTGTGCAGAGATATCTCTCTTCTCCAAATAGTTTGGGACTATCCAGTTAAATAGAGCTAAATAGAGGCTTGCAAGAATAGAGTCCAGAACTCCTAAAAGTTTTCTTAGCTTCTTCATAATTGCAAACTGTATCATGGCAGCCTAACATCAAAAGATTAGAAAATTATTTTAAGGGTGTGTCTTCTACAAATACCTGTCTGACCAGTAATTTTTTGCAGATACTGTACTTGAAAAAACAATGAGGCTAAACAGTAGTAGGGTATACTGGAATGAAGTAGTCCTAGCTGGAAGATCAGTGGAAAAGGGATCTTAATCAGATACCCTTTTTCTTTTGTTGACTTTCTGGTGATAAGCTAAAGAAAACAGCAAAGAGATTTTATGGGAGTTTCTGAAAGTTTAAGAATAAGAGTTTCCATTTGGACTGTAATAAAGCCCTGTCAAAAGTCCCACACCTTCTCTTGATAAAATGTGAAGATACTCGCTGATGTATCTATGCATATCTCTGTGCCTTTGAGATATGGTCATATGGTTAATTTTTCAAAGTAGAGACCTGATCAGTTCCTGTAGGAATCTCTGGGTACATTAGAGCTCCAGGCAAAATACTTAAGAGGATGACCTGTACAGTGTCAATTCCCAAAGCAGTAATACAAAGAAGGCAATGTGGCCATAGGACTAAATTCAATAATACTTCCTCATACTTTAGCAACAATTGCAGCATCCTGTCCTCTCTACAATCAAGGTTTGAGATATTATGATAGTGATAATTTTTCCATTTGACACACGTAAGGTTTCACACAAGCAATTAATTCGGACAGTCATAAGTTTCTGTGAAGATATATTGAGGGAGAAAATACTATAAAAGAATCTGAACAAGTGTAAAATATGATGAGATTAGTGAGGTATGAATATGCAGCCACAGAATTAGTTTGCTACTGTGATAATAATTTACAAAGTAATGACAAAAAGTTTATTACAGTCTTTTTTGGGTCTTGTGTTGTGCTTTTTACTTGTTTCAAGCTTCATTGGATTCAATAGGATTCATTGGATTCATAGGTAGCAGCTAATATGGGGGATGTTATGATTTTTATTTTACTGAACTCAAATGGGTAAGATTAAGATCTTCATTTCATTCAGGATAGAAGTAATATGATCTAAAATTTATATTTGGAATAAAAACCTAAAATAATAGACTTTCTGCTGAAATGAAGTTATGTATAAATGTACAAGAGATTCTAACAGTCAAGGCTGACTGGAGAATGACTGCATTGGAAGATTGCAAGTCTATGAGACACAAGTGAAGTCATCTGCCAGAGCAGAAAAAAAAAAAAAAAAGCCACAGGGGAGGCACTGAGAGTATAGTGCAAAGAAGCAAGCAGTACAGAATGCTTGCTGAAAGATATTTCTGTATTTGTTCTATAAACAAATAAAATATTTTTGCATTCTTTGTATTTTCTTCAGCTGCTGTTATTTAAACTATAAAGCAAACAGAAGTGTTATGCTCTTGGCAAATAAAAGAACCGTATCAGAAATAACTTATTCTATCATCAGTTTCTCTTCTTGACTGAAAGAGCATGAAGAAATGTGAATTTTGACTACCTCTTTTCATCAAAAAATACAGCATAACTGTTCCTAGCTTGTCTATTTGGTAAGGATTCAATAGGGAAAGAGAAGTCTACAGTCAAAAACTGCAGATTTTCTAAATTCAGTAAGATTCATTTCATAGCTAAACCAGTAGCAGAAAAGATCTGGATAAGTGTGATAATGTCAGCAAGTTACTGGGAAGTATTTCTATCAGCAAGAAAGATATATGGATAAATTATACTTGTATGTCTGCCTCTTTGAAGATATGTCCTTAAAATACATCGTACTATCCTAGGAGGTTAAGTGCATTATTTTGTCATAAGAAGAATGATTCCTTGTAACTGGTTAAAGCACAGCTGTTATTCACTACATACATGACATTCTTGTAAAGGTATTTATTAATAATACTATATTAAATTTTATTTATTTTGGCATCTTATGTGCATTTGGAATATTTTACTGTATGGGAGTAACCAATAGAAGATTGTATTTAACAGGTGCATAAGATAAGTGTATAACCATATTTATGTATGGATATAAGTACAGATAAAAGGAAAAAGAAGCATCTCCTCTGTGCTACCAATAGGAGCTTTAGATTGCCTTCACAGATTATCTTTTGATTTACTAAAGTGGTGAGTGAAAAAAAAAAAAGAGAGAGAGAGAGAGAGAGAGAGAGGGAAGCATCAGTGGGCAGTAAGTATTATGCCTATCATATAAATACTGTTCTTATGTGATGATTAACAAGAAGGCTGCATTGGAGTTCACAGTAAGATGAATATTTAATGTTATGACAGGTGAGCTAATAAACGTTAAAAAAAATTCTAAGGTAAGAGAAATCTACATATCTTTCTGTAGACTCTACTTCATAATATTTAACCATCCGTACCAATCAATTAGATAAACCTTTAAACCAGCTGACATTATTCTGCCAATTTCTAAATCAGAAAACTCAAGGATGCCACATTTCATCTTGAGGTTTGAAGGGTCAGATTTTCTTACAATAAGGGCAACATTTACTTCAGGGTAAAACAAGAAAAAACAGATGAAAGCATACATATTTTCTAATGCTTAGCCTTGTAATGGTTTCCCAGTGGATTCCCAAAGATTTTTACTTAAAAACATGACATTATTAACCAGTTATAAGAAGATACATATACAACTTCCACCTCCCGCTAAATTCCTTTATACTTCTTTCTATTTACCTGAATTTATTGATATCACCAAATTAATTAGAAAAGTTAAGAAGCTGTATCTTGAACTTTCCATGTGGCATTACCATAGACCAAATATAGCTTTAATTTCAAGTCACAAGCCCCTTTAAACCAATTTCTCATCATGTTCTGCAAAGACTGTTTACGTAGTATCTAATTTTTTTTAAACTTAGAAAACTTAAAATTAGATTTAGAATGAATTAGAAATTTAATTTTAGAATTAGTCAGAATTAATTTTATAATTAATTAGAAATTTAATTAGAAATTAGATTTAGAAAAATCTAGATTTTTCTCAGCAAACCTTAGAACTTGATTAAATTAATTTAAAAAACTACTTCAAGTAAATATAATGAAAGTTAATTTAATTTTTTTTCCTATGTTTTGAGTACTTCTGGATTTTTCTTTTTGAACTGCTTTTTCTGTTTTCTCAGTTCTTTCCCTGCCATATCTATATTAGACAACATATCACTGGTTTGTGTGAATTAGAGGAATCCATTTTACTTAGGAGCATCTGGCATTAAAAGATGTCTTAGCACAGTATGCCAGCTCACTCAACTCATAGGTAAAAAAGCTGACTAAACAAAAAATCTAATGGACAATCTGTCTCCTGCCTTTTAGGGTAGAGGGGAGAAAGAGAGCTTGTTGCTTATGAAATGATTGGTCTTATTCTTCGGATTTCTTCATCCTATGTACTGTTTCTATTAGGTTTCACTACAAAATCTGTATGGTTTACAATAACATGTGAATTAGACTGCAGAAATTCAGAGGAGATTCAAATGAGATTATTGAATTTTACAACATTCTCAACTCATTCACAGAGCTGGTTGGAAGACGGCAGTTATCCTCTGTGGTAGATTTTGAAGGCTGGTTGAACCACTATGAAGAATAAGCCTAGAAACTGTGTTTCTTTTATCTTTCTCCTGCACAGGTTGCTAAACAGAATCACAGAATCATCTAGGTTGGAAGAGACCTCAAAGATAGGGCCAACCGAACTGGCATAAAACAATGACATTTTCAAGCATAATTCTATCAAAATCAGTCTTATAGAGACTTTCAGTTTTGCAAACTATACATTTGAATGAAAAGTGTTTAATTGGCCATTATGGCCATTTATTAGGATCATTAGCATCAAAAGGATATCCCAGACATATGTGAAGAATCATCTCTAAAGTCAGCACAAGTCAAAGCCATGGAAATGTTTAAACACATCTTTATCCTTCAGCTGGAAGATTGTTTTTAAATTATTATGAAAAGCATTTAGAAATGTATGTTATATAACCTGTTACCACTCCAATCTATGAAAATCACTAGTTAACTTTAAAACGTATGAGCTTGTATTTTAGAAAACCTCAGGTTTTGTTTCAGATAAATGATTTCTTCTCAGTTTCATCTGATGCTGAAAAACAAATCTAAGTCAGTTTGGGGAGTATGCAACAGCTACTTCATTTTATTTTGTATAACCAAATCAATTTCTATAATTTCAAGGCTAATATATTGTTGAGACAAGCTAAGCAGTAATAATTGTTGACTGTGACTCTGTGTAAATAGTCCAACTTAATTCTAATTAATATTTAGTGAATAATTGAATTCCAGTTATATACTAATGTGTTGTGTTTTGTTATTGTGTTTTTTTGTTTGTTTGTTTGTTTTGTTTTGTTTTGTTTTAATTAAATAGATATATTCCATAGTGGTTTCTTTTCTTTTTCTTTTTTCTTTTTTTCCTTTTCTTTTTTTTTTTTTCTTAATGGCTACATATAATTCAAAAAAGCAGTCAAATGTGATTCTGCAGGGGAGATAAGATTTCAGTATCTGTAATCAGTATTAATTTTGTATTCAGTATTAATACTGTTTGAAATATTTTTCAGATAAAGTTTTCTTACTTTTGGTATTTATTTATTTATTTATACTATCTGTTTCTATGATTTGAATTACCTGAAAATTATTACTTTTGTTTATTTTGAAGGAAGTGAAGTATTGAATCGCGATGAACAAAGTTCCCTCTCAGAACAGATATATACAAAAGAGCCTACTCTGATTGAAACAATCTTCACAGTATTATCTCACTGCATTTTGTCACCCAAATCACTAGGAATTGCTTTTGAGACCTACATGGAAAAAGAGCACTTGTGGGATTACTTGTACAGCATGACAGGTACTTAGTTTATTAGAAAGTGTTTTAAATCTGATGTTAAACCTTATCAGTTTTCAGACATGTAGTGCATATTATTTTTGCTCTAATAAATGTGATTAAATGATTGTATGTTTCTTCAAAACTATGCTATAAATTGTTCTCAGTGACCAGGTCACTGTAGGAACAGTGGAAATTTTGGAGAAAAGAGAGGTTACAGAACAGCATGGTAGGCCAGGATCTCCTTACCAGCAGGCTGGTAGCAGATATTGTCTGTAGGTCCTTACCAACACAAGATCTTTGTCCCTGTGCATTTAATAACACTATTTAAAAGTGAGAATCAACTGAAGGGGAGTGGAAGAAGAAAAGGAAGGACTACTGTATATGCCCACCACTTAGTCTGGTGGGCATATAGACTGCTGCCAAAAGGGAGACAGACTCCTAATTTTCCATGGAGAGGGAAATTCGCCATCATGATTGTTTTGCCTCATTCAACTAGAAAAGGGAGATGAGGTTTAGAAGGATGATATTGCAAATGACGGCTAAAAAGAAAAGGAAATAATAAAACAGGAGAAGGAATGAGCGGTAACAGAAATAAGAATATCTTAAAACAGAGAATATTGGTGGTGAAAGAGCTCAGGTGTTCCTCTGGGAAAAATGGGATTACAAAAAGTGGAAATCTGATCTTTAAGAGGAAGAAAAAGATAGAAATATTGTGAGGAAGCTTTGAGAAAGACCCCACAGAGAAGAAAAAAAAACTTACACCAGAAAAAGCACAGACAAGCAGAAGTTAGGGCAAAGGACCTTAGTGGGAAGCATGTCAAAAAATATCTCTGATATGTCCTGCAGCACTCTGCCTGACAACTGCTGTTCCATTGCAATGGAGAAACTGCAGTTCTCTGTGGTGTTAAGAATGTGGAGAAGATTGATACTTGTTGTAATGTCAATAACTGTATTTAAGATGTTCCATTTTCAACATGCAATCTCTGATAACATGCTATGTCTCTGTTGATGACTATTATTTCTATGCATTTTTGTTGCCAAAGTATCATTTCTCCTTTGCTGTTCTCTAATAAAACATTTTGGTTAGCTAAGAAATGTCACTGTATTAATGCTTGCAAGACAAGGAAATAACAAAAAAATAGGTATATCTACTCAACTCATTAATGTCTAGCAAGTAATTAAGTGTACTCCAAATAAAAAGGAAAATATTAATCAGATTAAATTTTGAAAAAAAAAAATTGCTGATGAGAAGCCATGAAGTAGAGGAAAAAACTGAAATTGTATTGTATTGTCAGTAGTGTATTAAGATGGTACAAGATGCTACATTGTTTTGCTTTATATTATTTCTTTAATTTGTAGCAGGTTGATAGATGTAAGGTATTTTGAATCATAATGTTGTTACTTTTCTTTCTATAAGAATTCTGAAACACTTCTTTCTGAAACAGATTTGAACAAATGACTGTACACTCACTGAATATTTAATAACTCTTTCTTCTGAAGTTTCCAGTTGTGGCGAGTTGGAGCCAGAGGTTATCAGATGCTTGAAGTTGACTTTGATTAATTCAGTCAAGGGTATAGTGAAGCAGATAATTTCTTTGATGCATTCATGGGAGGCAACAGAAAACTATGGAACATATCAGCACAAGCAAATAGTTCCTGAAAGTTTACTGAAAACGGTTCCAAAGGAATGGAATTATACACCTCGGGAAATGAAGAGAAAGGAGTCTGGGAAATGTGGGTGACATTTACACTCTCACATAAATTTGTCTTGTTAAAAAGGCTTGTTAACCCTTTAATGTGTATATATTAAAATTAAATATTTAGACTTCATGAGTGTTGCCATATAACCTTAAGGAAAACAGATTCCAAACATCCTGTTGATTGTTTTTATTTGATTGTTTTGTTGTTGTTGTTGTTTTTTACTGGTGTTGGGTTTTTGGTTTTTGTGTTTTTTTTTTTTTTTTTTTTTTTTTTGAGGGGGGAGGCTGTTTGCTTTGTTGTTTGATTGTTTGTTTTTTAAGTGTTTAGCACTAAAATTCAGCTTGTTTGTTTGTTTATTTTTTACTTAAGGCTTATACCTTGCATACACCAACAAGCTTTTTAAAATAATCAGTACTGTAGTACTACTACTAATAATACCATTTAAATGTATGTATGTATGTATGTATTTATTTATTTTTAGTGTCTGGCAGTTGTAAGGAGGGATTCACGGGAGTTTAAAGCATAATATCTATGCTCTTGCCTTAATGGCAATAACTTCTCACAGTTATCAACTTTTCAATCTGTACGGTTTAAATGTAGGTATATAGTGTTGACTGAAATTATACCTATTTTTTCGTCTCAACCTCACACAACAATGTATTCTTGCATAGCACTAAAACTGGTGCTGAATTCCGTGGTGCTTGACTTTTGAAAAATTGACTGAAGAAAGATAAATAATGTATATAACAGGATATTTTTCAAAGGTTTAAAGATGCTTTTGTTAAGTGCCTAAGCCCTCCATCATTTCAAAAGGCTAACTTGTGGAATTTCACCAGAAATTTATTGCCACCTGATTATTTTTAGTACAATAAGAATCACTGTAGTATATTTTTGCATAAAGGTTTGGAATTGTAGATTGTGGGAAAGCCTGCTTCAGAGTGTTGGGCCATAAGTCTATTCTTTCCATATATCTTTTCTTCAGCATCTTGATACACATTTTTGCAGTAGTGTTCTCACTGTGTCTCATGGCATTCTAACAAATGAACTTTATGTCAGAACTTCTATGACTATTTCAGGCTGGTCTGATAAGCCTGGTCTGATATGACTAGATGAGAAGTAAGGCTTACATTTTTGAGCAAATCTACCTTCTCTTTTCTATTCTTTTTTTTTTTTTTTTTTTTTTTTTTTTTCCTTTTTTTTAAATGAGTTAAGACTGGAAGTGAAAGGGATGAATTTTTTCTTGATTTGTTTGCTTTTTGTTTTCTTCTTCTTGTCATTTTTTTTTGTTTGTTTGTTGTTGTTTTTAATCCACACATGAATCTGCATTGTAGCTTACCTTTTGGTTCATTTGTTTCATTTTAGATATGCCTTTGGTTTTTCAACAGCATATTTTCTGTAGTTGTTTTTATGCTTATTGTTAATATCTGTAGTACTTAAAATGGTGTGCTATGTAGTGCGTGCTTCTTTTATTTAAGCTGATAAACTGAAATTTTGTAGGTTTGAATATAAAAAAGGACTGATAGAAAACAAGATTATAAACGTATGCAGTATCCTGATACATTCAGTACAATGCTCAACTCTTGAAAAAAATATTGCACTACAATTTTGAAGGCAACTTTTTTTACCATTCAGAATACCAGGGTGTTCTTAATTTGTCCTGGAATAACTGTGCACAGTAAGATTAATTGTTAACAGAGTCACAGTGTGAATTCTAGATTTTGTAGGTTCTCTAATTTGTGTTATTGTTTAGATTTTGGGGGATTTATATAGAGGAAGCATAATACAAGTCAAGCTACAGTGTTGAGTACGTACGTTCTATACCCATTTTCAGTACAAAAGAAAGTTAGAAATTATACAACATTCAGAAGCTTGCTGTGATAGAACTAGAATGTTAATGTTAATCATATTTCTTTTCTTTCTTTTTTTTAAGGCTTCACAAGGCTTGCAGCTCAGGCAGTATCTATTGTAATCAGCAAGTTACCTACAGTGATTGCATGTTTGCCTCCCCCAATTAAGTACTTCTTTTTTCTGGCTGAGAGAAAAATGTCAAGAAACTTTGCTGAATTGAAGAAAGCTGGTCTGCTTGTCTGGAACTTGATTGTAATTATATGTCGGATATTTGAGGATGGAAATACTGCAGAACTTTTAACAGGTGCAACGCTTGACAGATGGAGCAAAGAAAAACTCAGTTTAATTCGTGTGTGCTTAGAAAGTATTATGGGAAAACAGAAAAGTGGTCCTAAACAAGTGACCCAGAAGGTTATACAGAGCATTGAACAGCAAAGACCAAACTGGATCGAAAGCCAGTTGCTGAAGGCAAGAAAATTGAGCACAGACTGGTAAGAATGTAGTACTTTCCAAATGCTATTGTTTATTCTTTAACTTACTGAATTAATTATATGTTTATGGCTGTTGTTCAACTAAAAAATATTTAGATAATTAATGATATTGTGTTATATGAAATAGACTTGTTCTTAATATTGATGGCATCATAGTATGTTTTTGCAAGTGAATTGCGTGTCTGAAACTGTTGTTTCCAAAGTCTTTTTATGGTCCTTAGAATGTTACATAGTTTGTTTCATGTTTTGTTTCATATTTTTTCACATATTCATGATGATCCAAAAAGGTAGATAATTTAGTCAATATATCTTTCAGAACATGAACAGGTACACTGACTAGAGGGCACCACAATGCATTTATAAATGAGTTTTGCTATAGTGATTAAATTAAGAAGGACTATAAAAGGCTTTCCATGTTCATCTGAGATTAAAAAGTAAGCATATTTCCTTTTAAAACATAACTAACCCAGGGGGCAAGTAGCATATATGAAAACAGGACAAGAAAGTACCCTGCTGTGCTTTCTGAGGAAATAGCAACTTTTCCCTGTAGATTTGACATTTAGGTCCAAGTTTTTAAATCCTTATAATGGTTTTTCAAGAATTTCTGTACATGTTAGCATGTTCATAGTCCTGTTCTAATGTTGAAGTTGTGTTCCACTCTGTAAAAACACTATTTGTCAACTTCCCAATATTAGATTTATTGGAGTGACAGGACTCAGTGAATTAAACAGTTGGCTACACTGAAAGTAAGGGTGTTTTTTTGTTGTTGTGTTTTGTTTATTTTTGTTGTTGTTGTTTTTCATGTGTTTGTGTGGTTTTATTTCCATTAATATTCTTGAAGGTTCCAGACATTACCATCCTTACAGTAATATAAGCATAAATAAACAATATAGTGATTGTAGGTAAGAATCACTGCTATTAATGAAGAGGCTTTCATGCAACACTTTAAGGCACAGGATCCCATTCCTGCAAGTAGTCAGGCAACAAGAGTAGTATTAAATGGCAACAGTATCACACAAATGCTCATTGACATTGACCTTTGTGATCTTTTACATTTCCATTTAATACTAATTTACAAGTTCTAATCCAGTGATTAGAGGATTGAAGACAGATGCCAGCCACTGAAACAATCATGGAACAAAACCAAAAAAACTAAGATGCACAAAATGTATAGATGCTTTAGATTAGATTAGGAGAGCATCCTAACAGAATTCCTAATTTACCAATAGAACAGGTGTTTTTAAAAATAGTATAAATGCAGTGTAAGACAAATATTGCGATACTTTCTAAGAGCTAAAGCTTTAGTATTTGCAAGTCTGCTGAAGGTGAGAATTTTTAAGTACTATCAATTTTCTAACATATCAGAAAAATGCAAAATATATTATTCATAACAGGTATCACGCTGTGGAAAAAATGTTTTCTGTATGTCTATAGTGTCTTCCAAATTGAGAACCAGTTTGTGATCAGGGTTTCTAACAGTAAGCTTAAGAAACTGAACAATGCATTACTTAACTCTCCCAAGTGAGTAGATATATGATGCAGCTAGGAAACTGTTTTCTGACTTCAGTGGGATTTCTACAATAGGAGTATAGAATAAATGTTATTTTTATATTTTGTATACAAGTATCAACGGTCAATTACTAGGAGAAAAATGTATTTATTAGGTAGCTGAGATATGCAGTGTAGAGATAAAATATTGTTATAAATGTGAATTGTAAAACTAATATATTAAAGCTGAAATTGAAATATTTAAACTAGGTAATGGTTGTGTAACCACTGAACTAAAGGCAGATTTTTTCAAGGACACTACATGTATTGTGATGTTTATGTGATTTGTTTGAAATCAGAATGGTTATATTCAGTATAAAAATACATTCTGTATAACCTTTTATAATTCAGTCATTTAGTGGATAAATTTATGCACATGCATTTTTATGTATATTCATACATGTTTATAGATTTTTAATATATACAGTGTGTGGAAGAAAAATAAAAACAATGAAATCCAAAAATGTATGTGTGATTCACAGACCCAGCTGTGGAAAACAACTTTGATGTGCACCAGACTTTTATAAGCAAGTCTTGCATAATTTTATGTTACATTATTGTTATCAGAAATTGGCTTCACAAAAAGTGTGAATATTATATAGGTTATTGCATTATGGCATACAAATTCAACTTACTTTTTAAGGAAAAACAATTGCAGTGAAAGATTGTTCTATGCATTGCCTGTCTTGTGTACTGCATGAAAACATTACTATTCATTAAAATAACCTTCACTTTATAGTAGCACCAGAGCTGTAAACAGTCACGTTAGGTTCTGAAAGAGCACACTGCCCAGAAAGAAAAGAAATGTCTGTCTTTGGAAAGTAATTTGTCGAGTTGAAGATTATTGTTTTTCATCATGGTGACCCTGACTTGGCTGGCTGGGTGCATATACAGATTAAGATGAATGCAGTTATTCCTTGGCTGAGGTCTGCCTCTTTCAGGGCACATTCTTCCTAATGACATGATTGATAGGCAGTCCCAAATCCAGAGAGGAACTCATTAATCATAGCACTGACTGAATCCAATCATCTGCTTCACCTGCACACTGACGGACAGGAAAGGATAAAATTTGGGTGCTGACACTGATAGACTCCTTTGTCAGAGGTCCTCAACTTTTTCAATGTCAATCGCTAAGAAGTTGACAAGAAATTCAGGTTATATCTATATGTGACATTGAAACATCAGCCTTAAGCGTACTTTAAGTTTAAAGATCGATGTCTTTGAAGCTTTTGTGTAAAATAAACCATAATAACAGAGTATTCCTTACTTCCATTCAGCAAAGAACAAAATTATAGTTTATATTTTGAAACTATTTGCTCTGTAGGAAGTTCTGAAGCTGCATGTGGAAGCAATATCAGCTTTAATGTCCAGCAGCTGTGCAGCATTTAAGTGAGCCTTCAGGTCAAACAGCAACTTTCAGCACAACTAACTTGGTAATCACAGCACATTTTCAACAGTAAACTGCAACTTACAGCTGACAATACCAAAGTATTTGTATTTTTTCACTTCTAAAATGTAAAACATTGGGGATGAGGGATTGGGGGGGTGTTAGTCAGAGTGCTTATTTTGTAGACTTTAAATTAATCAAAATAAAGATTGGAGAATACATAATATTTTCAGTTGGTCTTTCAAGTTCTTGACGTGTCTGGATACCAACATACATTTGTGTTGCAGCTCAAAAATTGGAGGAAAGAATTTTAGTACTTTTTATTATTATTATTAATACTTTGCCAGTCTACAATATTAAGCAACTACAGAGCTGGTAACTTATGTTTTTATCCAGACAGCAGTCTGATAATGGTCAGAGTTCTGAATGTCCACTTTTTTGAGGCGTTTTGACCTGTCACCTTCATTTATTTTTTTTTCCTCTCCTTTTTTAGCAGTTGGACACTAACATTATTAAGAAGGGGGAAAAAAAGGAAAAGTACAGGGCAAAAAGTGCAACAAGTGGCAAATAGGTACCTTTGAAATGGTTACCAGCATACCAGTGGAAAGAAAAAGACTTCATTTTAAAATTTCTAACCTATACTTAGAGTAATGGCTACCTTTCTGACATGTTAATTAGGCTTTAATATGTGCAGCGACAGGCAAAGAAAAATGTACAAAAGATCGAATGCAAATGCTACTGGGAATGGCAAAGATACTTCTATAGTGGAAAAGAAAATAAAAAAATATTTGCTCCTTGTATGTCCTTACAGTAAAGAATGTTTTAAGTTCTCGGTCTTTCTGATAAAAATCGGTAAAATTCGTGTAATACTAAAATGTTATCTTTAATAACCTTTTAATTGTTTAGCATTTTTTTTAGTGTGAAGGTTTCAGTAATGTATACAGCAACATTTGTGCTGTGCAAGCCAAATGTTTAAGGATTTTACACGTGTTTTCATCTGACTTTGTATCAATATTTTGATTTTTAGTAGTTTAAGAATATTTTTTAATTTTTCATGTTCCAGTGGCTCGGTTGCAGTAGAAGGTGCACCGTTAGAGGAAGAAGGCATTGCACTTGGATTCACTGAGCAGAAAATAAACATGATGGTCCTGGATATCTGCCACAAACCAGGTGGCAGCGAGTACCTGAGGCAAATTTATCACATCATCCGGCTCAATGAGGTAGGGAAACGGCCTTTTTACCGAGCAATTAGGTGTGTACTGGCCTGAGGCAGCGTCTGCTGGCAGCTAAGGGTTAGTCAAGGAGGTGATAATGCTTCTTAAAGTCAATATGAAATCCTATATTGTATTGTAATAGAATCCATTCAGTTCAGGCTTTTCTGCATTTGTACAGAAGAGATTACTTTATGGGGAAACAATGTAGATTTTATTTATGTACTTAAACTGTATTATGGCACATAAACTTCCTTTAGATTTGTACTGTAGACCATAGATACATTTTAGGAGCTTAAGCACAGTTTAAAAAAGGAAAAGAAAAAAAACAAAGACACACCACAATAGCAAGGCTATTGAAAAATTGACTGTTACAGGAAGTAAAATTAAATGTGGTAAATCAATTCTTCTGATTTAAAAAACAAACAAATCCCACAGCTGTACTGAGGAAGTAAACGCATCCAAATGAAAATCTTACTTAATATAGATAACTGTTCAGTTAAAGTGCTTTGAAATTATAGTAAACAAACTCACATTTATTTGCTGCACATGGAATTTCGGTAAGGTAAAAGAATTATATCATTATTTCTAAGGCTGTACTAAATTGCTGCAAGTTACCAAAAGCATTCTTATTTTATACACTGAAGTAAATGCAGGTTTGCTTAAATTGTATGATAACAGATCTACACAGCTTAATTAAGAAAGTTCTGTTTATTAGCTTTAATTACTAAATTACTATTCCTTGAATGCATAAGCAGGTGCTGTTAAGATCATTGCAACTATACCGAAGTGTTTATAATTAAATGCAAAATAATGCAAATATAGGCACAGGCCAAGATTTTGCTTAGAAAAAAAAAAAAAAAGAAGATAGCAAAAAACAATTAGGCAGCTATGTCTATATGAAGGCAATAAAGAACAGCTTCATGCAGGCAGTTTGCTTCTGAAAATCAGATCAACTGTTTAGCTCCTAAGTACAGGCTTACAAGCAACCTTTATCCATCTGCATTTGGAACTTTTAGAAGCAATGTAAGCATGTATGTAGAGATGGCAACCTAATATTAATACAATACAGAATCTTTTCAAGTTTCATCTCAAACAATTAAATGGTTCAGGAAGTGAAGTGAAAATTATTACTGTAATACAATTCAAACAAAACCTTTTCACCTGGAGTACATTCAGGATTACTCTTCGTATAATGAACTGAAGAAAAGATGATGAGCAAGACCTCCTAAAATAACATATAATACGGTAGCTAGGGCAGTCACCTAAGGGACCGTATATGCAGGCTCAACTCTTTATTCTTCTTGGTTTAGAATTTGTATCCAAACTAAATGCCCAAACCGCTAGACCATTAGCTATCAGCATAGAACTTTGTCGTTTTCCCTTGATGGAGTTGTTTTGCTTTGTAGAAATTGCTGTAATAATCCATTCTGTAACTTCTAGGGTCAGAAATAGAATTGTATTCTAGCTGAAGGAGTAGAATGCCCATATCAGGTTCTGGAAACCCTGATTCAAGATCTCACTCCTATGAGTATTCAGTTATTTATACAAAGTGGAGCAGCTCCGATAGGATGTAAGAAGCTGAGAGAACTAGGTGGAAGAGGGACTTCAGTCTGTCTTTCCACATCCCAGGTGTCTCTCCTTGAATTTGTGCAGATAGTATGAGCTTCATTAAAAAAAAAAGAACATTTTTCAGTGGAGAAAACCTGTCTTGTTTAAGAAAGAAAAAAAAAAATAATAAAATTGTGACCAGCTTGACTGCACAGAAGGACTTATGAACACTACTTCAACTTGGCTTTGAAACCATTATAAAACATTTTAATGCTTAGTGTGGCATAACGGTAATGCATTTTTCAATATTATTTTTCATAATTTAGATTATTTTTTTTGGTAGTCAGGCACATTAAACAGACTTGATTTCTATTTGAAGGTCCGTGCTTTTCTTTGTAGACTCCTTGGACTGTCAAGGCGTCACATTCTTAAAATTAGTTTGGAGATCTTTATGCTACAGCGATTAATAACTGCAAGTGAATAGAGAACAAAATGATGAGATGGAAAATCTTGGCTCTCAATAATTTTCTTAAGAAAGTCAGGGGAAAAGGGATATAGATTCTTACAAGCTATGTTTGGAAACAGAGCTACAATGTGATAAAGCCCTATTACAGATACTGTAGAACTCAGAACATTCAACAGTCCTTCATGTATTTATCAAGAAGAATAATTATTTTTAAAGTAATTTTCACTAATTGCTACCAAAGAGAAAACAACCCACCTGAGCTGTCAAGCTCACAAATACTCTGTCTGCTTTGTTTCATGACCAGTCATTGGTAGTAAAGATAGAGCTCACATATTTACAGTCATGATTTCTCTTCTATCTATTAACACATTTCTGAAACATTACCCTTTCTGACTCTACAAAATGTACCATACTAAAGGAGTCCTCAAAGTAATACATATATCACTGTTGATTAAGTCTCTGTGTCGAATCCACGGTATTCCAAAGACAGGAAAACACCTGTAATGGGAATTGAGCTGTATACCACTTCCAATGCTCAAAACCCTTGCAAGCATGAACAGTGAGTTCTAATATATCTTCTGAAAAAACAACAGATTCTGTTTCTTCTGGAGCTGAGATGCCCAGATAGTTGGGTTGCTTTAGGGCTACCTACAGGTTTTGAGAAAATCTGTGCATGTAAGGTGCTACATTTAAAAAAAAAAAAAAAAAAAAAAAAAAAAAGTACATGTGTAGAAATATCTTTATTTAAGATATTTATTATTTAATAAACCCCTCGTTATGACTTCAAAATCTTTGCTATGGCATGAAGCAATTGATGAATGGAGAAAAAGGGGAGGGGAGCGAAAACCAAAACACAATGCTGAGAAAATATAGGTAGAAGACTTATGGTATGTTTTGACAGCTGTATTACACTGTTGGTTTAAACTGAAAAAGCAATGAGTTCTATTTAAGAAAAAAAAAATACACTAGGATGATTTTGTGATTGTTTAAGCAGTCCTGTCTACAGGTTGCAGCCAATTGACAGTCCTACTCTGTCTCTTCCCTTTGTGTTTTGCAACTCTTAGGGCCTCCTTTGCACTAGTACTAGAAATTGTGTGACTTTCTCATATGGCTGAAAACTTTTGTTGTTTTTTTTTTTTGCTGATTTCACAACATATGCTAGTGCCAACGCAAGGGAGAAAGGGAGAAACAACCACAATCCAAATTGGGAGGAAATTCATGCCTTTCAGGCCAGGCCACATCTGAATCAGTTTAAAGTGACAGTGAAATTATTGTTTTAGAAGGACCAACTTAGAAGTACAATGTCATGTAATGTAGTTTACACACTCCCTCATTTGAGTCTGATTTTATTTTATTTTTATTAACCCAATATTACTGCAAAGTAAGAGGAACACTTGCATCTACCCATCTTAATAAAGACTCACCTTGAGTGAGCTCAATGTTATGGCAATCATATTATTATGGACTTCATTTTAATAACAATAAACTGTTTAATCACAATAGTCCTTCCAGCAAATAGATCTGTAAGTGTTTCATTATCTAGCTCTTCGTAAAATGGTTCTATTTAATCAAAACGCTTTATTGGCATGCAATGATGATTTATTTACATAGTAGTTTAAGAAGTGAAAACAGAAAAGATTGTGGCCAAAATAATCATGTGTCTGTTACATGGCAATTTTAGAAACTACAGTGTAAATCGCAAATGAGTTCTAGTCTTCAAATGCTTAAATAATTAAAAATAGTTTTGAAGAGGGGTAGGGTATTTATTTCCTGTGTTTAAACAACAGATTTTATAGTCATGTAGTGACTATGTAATGCTGCCTAAAAAACAAATATGCCTGTATACTTTATCATATAAAAGAGATTATATACATTAGAACAGCTCATAGAAAACATTTGTTTTTCACTACCACATAGACCTAATGCATATCTTAAATGAGAACTGTTAAACATCACTGATGATAAATTCAAAACAGTACCTGATTATTCTGATTTGCTTCAGTTCAATATTCATAGGAGCTATTTATTGTTGTAGGGTGATATTACTCTTGAAAAGGTCTCTATTTTGAGAGAGATATTTTATTTTCCCCTTTAGCATTAGGAAGCACACAGTAAAGTTATGCCTGAAATTTGGGAAATTTCAGTTAAAAGGCTAGGTGGCATGTAATTCCTTTTTTTTTTTTTTTTTTTTTTTCTCTCCTTAAAAGGAATATTTGAAAGAGCAGCTGTCTTGTGAGAATTACTCTGAAGAGAGTGTTACCTCCAATCAATGCCTGCCTTTGACACTGAAGGGCAGAGAAGAGCAGGCTGTCTTCAATCCTTTCCAGGTGTACAGCCAATCTTGTGCAAAAGTGTTCAATCAGGTTTGTGAAAATCTGAAACCTTGGTTATAGTATAATTTTTACTTGTCAATCTTATTATGATCATGATAATGACAGAGACTGAAATTATGAAAAAAGAATTAATTACATGAGTTCACTTTTGATGAAGTGCAAAGGAATATTATTACTCAGGATTTTAATGAGGGCACTCTCTACAATATCATGGTGTTCAAAAAGCCATTATTGTCCTTTTCTTTTATCAGAATTATTGCATATAAGAGCAATTTGCATTTAGTTAGACTTTCTGTGTTAGTTCAGTATAGTGAAGGAAAACCTATTAGTAGCAATGACATGTACTACATCTGTGTAATGGTAGATGAGGCTAGTCTTAGTCCTTTGAAAAATCATGGCAAATCTCCAAGTGCATATTTAGAGTCTTACCTGATGAGGCTTTCACAGAAATGTTGAACAGTAACGTAAACTTTGGAAATACAGAGAAGTGAGAGTAAGTGCCGGAGGGGGGAGAAATGAAAGCATGCATTTCTGTGTCACTTTCCTGGTATCATAACAAACATATAGAATATATCTACTTGCATAAACCTATGCCAGGGAGCCACATGACTAATTCATTCCACAAAATGAATTGTATTTGATTGGACTTGGACACCTACAAAATCTTACACCATGGTTTCTTGACTTCCTAATTCATCATCTACAGTTTTGATTGTTCCCCTACAATTTCAAACATTTAAAAAAGAATGGCATTAAAGTTGCATGAAATTCACTTTACAGACTTTTGATTGAAAGACACTATTCTTCAGTACAACTCTGTTTTTAATTTGTATCATCTGCATTCTCAGTTGTGAACATTTTGGTCTATTTCACCAGTTGTATTGCTGTAAAATATACCTGTTTTTTTTTTCTTTTTTTTTTTTCCTACTTGTTTAATCAATACTTAATCATTGTCATGTTACAATCAAAATGCTAATGTCCCGAAAAAGGAGATTAATATCAATTTCACATGGCTTCTCATTCCAGAAAAACATGTTTTAAAGTGTCTTTTTTTCCTTCCACTGGTCTCTTTTTGTATATACTCACTTGACAGAACCTAAGGGCGTACAGATTCAATTTGAAATGCAGAAAACAGTTTACGTGCCTCAATTCATTAATAGTATAGTAGAATAAGACCTTCAAGTAGTGACAACTCAGGGCAGAATTCTTCTGCTATATGATGGGTTTGTAGTGCTCTATTAATCAATAGATGACAATGGATAGTTGATATTAAATCACTTTGTATTCTGTAAACTTTTGGCATAAAGTCAGAATATGGAATATGGAATTATCAGAATATGGAAGAATATCTTAGAATTAAGGGGAAAAAAAAAAACACAATGCAGTAGATCACAAAGCTAAAAGTATCGTGTGCTACCCCTGTTGTTCATAATGACAGACATATTTGCTGAACTTAATAATATTATTAAAGATTTCTCCCCTTCAATACAAATTACACTTTTATTTACTGATGTGGGACCTGCTATTTATTAAATAGTGATCCGTGTAGATCAGTGTCTGGTCTCTTGCAGACTATTTGCTAACCTAGAGGACTGTCAGAAGATGCCAGAGCACTGCAAAAGAACAATTATTCTTATGGGATATATCTTTTTCTTGCATTCATCCTTAGTAGTTGACAACTGCCATGAATCTGAAGAGTTTATAATCCATTATTAATTTTTTTATTTTTCTTTAAATCTAATGTAGCCAGATGTGTTTTCAATACAGGAACTAACATTTGTTTCTTAATAAATTCTAAGTCAAAATAAGCCCATTGTGATCCTGGTTTCACAACGCTGTTTACTGATGGGTTAATTTTGTATTGTATTTAAAAACTTCTCTCTAAGAGGGGCTAAACGAATAGACAATGCTGCTTATTGAGTCCTGCAAGCTAGCCAGAGAATGTTTGTATTATGTTATGCTATATTATAACTGTAGACGTGTTCTTAGCTTCCTCAGTAGAGGATTGTTTAGATGGAATTATTTCAGAAATAATTCCTGAAATAATAACTGAAAGGTAAGTTATAGCAGACACATCATATATTGTTTTTTGATCAGTTTTTGCAATACATTAGGGTGGTTGATTTTTCCGTTCTGTTTTGCTAATTAATCCCCACTGTGCTGTCTTTGGCAAGTTATCTAATCATAATTTCTATGAGTTTTACTGCTCCTGAAACAAAGGCCACCAAACTGATATTTTGAGATCAACTCTATGATTTTTGTTAAAGATATGTAATGTTTTTTACCTTCTTACCCTCGGTTCAGTAGATGATTCTATGAAGTATGTCATTTCTGTTAACAATTCAGCTATTTCATTCTTACATTCCTGCAAAAAATCTTGAATAATCACCATCTGTTCCTAGTAACTTGTTGCTCTTGATTTTATCAATTTGTCCTGACACTTCAGTCTCTGCCAGTGCTGCTGCTCTATTGTCTAATAAGATTAAGTCCAGGCTGTGCAATGTCTCAACAGTATCAATGAAGAAAAATATTTAATAAATATAAATATATACATATATATTTATTTTCCCTTTCTTGAAGTATGGAGGTATTCTGCATGTGTAGTTCTTGTTGTTGCTTTCTTTTCCTTTTTACTTATTTATTTATTTATTTATTTATTTATTTATTTATTTATTTTCACAGAATTGGTCAGCCTGGTGGACTGAATTTTATCTGTTAGACTAGTAAATTTTCCTTGTTGCCACTACTGGCAGTTCAGCTTCTCCTTTTTATCTTGCTTGATTTTACAAGTATTTCCTCTGTATTTACTAATTTCTAACTCATTTCAGAGTATTGAACAGTTGCCTGTTTTTTCCTCTCTATTTTCCTATTGTTCTTTCAGTTGAATTTTTTCCTTATTTCTTGTTTATTAGATGTTCACTGCTTCTTTTTTTTTTGTTTGTGTACCTTCCACTTTTACTTTGTTATTCCTTCTTTAGCTCCCCTTATCTCCTGTATTTCACCTTTCTTCTTCTATGTTAATTTTAAGTGCATCCCAGAGACGGAAATTAGTAAGAAAATGAAAAGAAGGAAGAGAATAACTAAAGGTGGAAGGAAAGGGAAGGACTACCTGGAAGGGATTGCACTGATCCAGCTCTCCCAGAACAACCAAGTGATGTCTATAAGAAGGAATATATATACTGCATGACACGCTTCAGTCTTCCTATTTAGATATATTTCCATTGCTATGACTAACTCATCTATTTTTATTTTTTTTTTAACTGAGTGGTATTTTACTGTTACAATAATAATTTTTTTAATGATTCCCTCCAAAGAATGTTGAATTGTAATCACTAGTTGACCAGTACTGACAATGAAAATTACTATTACAAAGCAGTTATTTTACAAATCTAAGAATGTGGTGCGTGGTCTTTTGTCTGCCCACCCTTATTTTATGTTGCTTTTATTTATTAAATAAGCAGCATAGAGTTGTATTATTTCATATTGTCTAGACTTACTGCTGTTTATAATAACCATCTGGTGACTGGAGTGTCTTGCAAAAAAATAAACAAGTAAACCATCACTGTAATTAAGATACAGGTTACATCTTGAATTCCAACTATGCTAAGTTTTTCATGACAAACTTTTTGCTGATGGCAGAAAATAAAAATTTCTGTTACATAAAAAGTTGACAATTATTTTGCTTTCTAAACAAAGAGTCAAGCTCTCAGACAAAGTGGTTGGGCAGAATGCCATTAACAGTTGGAAGAATAACGGTTCAAAAAATTGATTTATCTTTTTATAAATAATGGTTACATTCCCAAATGGATTTATAAATTAATTGCTGTCGTATTGGAATAAAAACCTTCTCCTGTGGACATGATTGATATCATCTGTCTAAGTCCTTGTTCTAGACCCCCCTCCTTCTTGGTTAGTATATCACAGCTGGAGCTTTAATTTGCTGATGATATTAACACTGATTAATAACTAACAATAGCTTCTTGCCATGTATCAACAGTCAACCATTACTGAATGGAACTGGGATTGGTCAAATTTCCTGCCAAATTATTTGGGACTGAAGCAGATGACCTTCAGGGTGCTGCTGGCACACAGGTAAGGGGATTCTGGCAATTAACTGTGCTTTCCACTTGTCTGCCTTACTTTAAAATGGTCAGTGAATATATAATTTTCTGGTGAACTATATAAAATAAATTATATATTTATTTTTAAATATGCAGTTTTTAAGTTGAGTTACTTATTGTCTTTGTGTATTTGATTCATGCAAAGATGAATTCCTGTTTTGAAGACGTAGTTTTTTCTGGCTTAGACATCAATCTATGTTGATATTGTCCATAAACTGTGGTTTGAAAAGAAATAAGTAATTGTTAACTTTGCTAGAACTATACAGCCAATGGAGATTTCAGCAGAGAACTTTGGGGATGTTTGTTCAAATTGTAATGAGTCTTACATTCATCTAGGAGCATGAAAAATATAGCTAGAAATATGAAGTATTTTTTTAATAGGTTTTAACTAATGAAACTTACGTTAACAGTGTTTTACTTCTAAAATTTATATCTATTTACCAACTAAGGAGATATTAAATTGAGGTTATACTTGTTAAATTTGGAAAGAGCAATTTTTAAAATTCCAAAAATTACAGGTGGAAAAAATGGGTGTATTTTATAAAATACTTCTTACATAGCCTTGTAAGAACTGGAAAACATATGTTGTGAACCAAAAAGTTTAATGCTCTTTTCATAATTCTGAAACCCTGCAAGGGTAATATCTATTATGGTTGTATCACTTGCCTTTTAAAGTGAACTGTTTTAGAAACTGCTGATGATTTCAAAAGTATATTACTTGCATGTCAAAAATATTTGTTTTTGTCACATTCTTAATTTATCACTAACAATTAATGTCCTACACACTTAAGTCCGCCCTCATTTTATATGTAAAATATTTTTGCAGTTTATTTCCATTCATCTTAGTTTTGCTATGATGAATTTTTCTCTTACTTAAATAGTTATTTTCCAAAATTTCAGTACAAATGCATAGAAAGTTATGCTGGCAAAAATGCGTTCTCCATTTTGCCAGTCAGTTCTCCTCTTGATGTCCTCTACTACCCAGAACCAAGCAGAATATAGGATTATGTGGAGATCTTGGTCTGTACCAGTAGTGTCATTTTTATGGCAGAGACAATTCAGCTCTACTTCTTTAATTTGATAATTCTCCTGCTGGTTAGTAACTCCTGTCCTTCATTTAAAAATGAAGTAAACTAAAAAAGTTTGTCCTTTTAAAGGAGAGTTTAATAGTCTTAGACTCCAGATGGTTCTGATACTTCCCTTTGTGTTGATGTCATATGAGACAAATGAGAGACGTGTTTTGCAAAGGGAACATTTTCTGTGGTCACTTCTTCTCCAGTGTCTTTAAACACATTTAATTTTCATTTTGATCCCTGTACAAAGTTTAAAAAGAAGCCGTGTATATACCTTCTCTGTCCTCTGTATTACATGCTTTTATCACATCATCTATTGCATCTCTTTTTTCCCTTCAATAACTGCCCTAATTTTTGTCATCCTTCCTAATTTGAAAATGTCTCCATTCACTGCCCTTCTACATGATATGAAAATTCTCATCTTGAAGTGACATTATGCAAGACATTAATGATTATCTAATGGATTTATTATTCAAACCTCTCCTCTCTATTTTACAGACCAACAGATCATCTAAACCCATTGTGAGCATTAAGCAGAATTGCTAATCCCAGTAGCTCCCACAGTGACCAGCATCTCCAACCCAGCTTGTCCTTAAATGACTCAAATTTTAGCCTAGAGAAAGTATTTCTGTTTGTGTTTTCAGCTAGCTAGACCAATTCTTGCTGGTCTGGTGGTTACTCCAGCAAGCCTTACAATGACTCAAGTAAGCCCTATCTTTACATGATGCTTCATGCTCCTTCCTAAAACTTCATAAATCTCAGCCTTACTTGTGCTTAGGTCTTAATCACGTACTCACTTTGCGTGATCCTTATTTTGACCTCCTGCTTGCATTGCCCTCCTCCATTGTGTTTTTACTATTTGCCTGCTAAGATGAGGTCATCAAAACCAAGGGCTGTAACTTAAAAGTATAAGCACTCATTTCTTTAACACACTCTAAATCTTTCTCTTATCAGTTATTTCTGTGCAGATAAAAATATTTTTTCTTGTTCTATTGAATATTTTACCTGTTCTATTCTATCTTTACACTGAAGTCTATTTATTTATATGTTTAAAGAAAAATACTGTCTGATGTATATGAAGCAAAATAGGTATGTTCTGCTTTCACTCTTTTTTTTTTTTTTTTGGGGGGGGGGGGGAGGGGAAGGGAAAAAGTTTTAAAATGCTTAGGGGACTCATTTACAAGGGAAATGCTCCTCTAACCTAGTTAATGACTGAGTTAGGTGGGAGGGGGTTATGGGAGCATTGTCCCAGAGCCAGCAAGTGGTAAGCAAATTAATTGGTTGGTGGTTAGGGGAAAGTAAAAGACTTTTAGGACTGGTTAAAACAGAATGAATTGTTGTATACTGCTCACTGTCGGCTACACATGAGTGCATGAATCTATTGCACTCATTCCTATGATCTTCAAAGTGTTCAGAAGACCTTAAATGACACCTGTCATTTAAGGATTTTGTTCAGCAGCAAGTTTTCAAAGTAGAGCAGAAAACCTGGAATTGTTTATATATAGACTTTAGGGAAACTGTCATAAACTAATAAATGTGTTTTCTACTACAATTAGGTAAAATATGTATGCTTTGTAGTAGTGTTTGCTGCTAAATATACACAAACACCTGCATTCTTATAATTTCAGAATTCTTTTTAGCATAGAATCACAGAATCATCTAGGTTGGAAGAGACCTCCACGATCACAGAGTCCAACCTCTGACCTAACGCTAAACCATATCACTGAGCACTACATCTAAACATCTTTTAAAGATCTCCAGGGATGGTGACTCAGCCACTTCCCTGGGCAGCCCATTCCAATGCCTAACAACCCTCTCAGTAATGAAGTTCTTCCTAATATCCAGCCTAAACCCTGGTGCAGCTTTAGCCCATTCCCCCTCATCCTGTCACCAGGCACCTGGGAGAACAGACCAACTAACTCCCACCTCACTACAGCCTCCTTTAAGGTACCTGTAGAGAGCGATAAGGTCACCCCCTAGCCTCCTCTTCTCCAGGCTGAAAAACCCCAGCTCCCCTAGCCACTCCTCATAAGACTTGTTCTCCAGAGCCTTCACCAGCTTCGTTGCCCTTCTCTGGACTTGCTCGAGCACCTCAATGCGAGGGGCCCAAAACTGAACACAGTACTCGAGGTGCGGCCTCACCAGAGCTGAGTACAGGGGGACAATCACTTCCCTAGCCCTGCTGGCTACACTGCTTCTCTTGCAAGCCAGGATGCTGTTGGCCTTATTCTGTCTGATAAATTACTGGGCTGGCACTGTTTATGTGTGAAACTGTTGTTTAGGAAGGCAAAGACTATCCTTGGCACTAGGGTGCTATACTAATATAAAGAAAATCATTTTGTGCTGTCGAAGTTGATCTTGTACATAATGTCTCTATTTTAAATCCTTTTGACTATACTTGGTAAGAACCATCTACTCGCCTTTTATGAATTAATTTGTTAATATAGTTATGGCATTACTATTCAAGCACTAGTTAGCTGTTTATTTATTAATTTACTTATTTATTTATTTACCATTGGTTATGCTTAATAAAACTGAAATTTAGTTAAAAAAAATCTTGTTTAGAATTTTGAGTGATTGCAGGGCAAAATCTGCATAGCTCTTGTATATTCTAGTGGATACACAGACACCATCTGTTGAGAATGGTAGCCATATGGTGAACTATTTATAGAAAATGTTTATATTCATTGTGTTGTTGATTATCTAGATATCCAGAAAATGCTCTTTTAAAATCCAGTTTATCAACACATGGAAAAATGCATTATGTAGTTTTGAGATTGAAAAGAATGTCAGCAAACTGCATGCATTTTGTTGCTTGTGAAGGATTTTTATGTAACTGTACAGAAGCCCAAGTCTGAGAAATGAAGATACCATACATATGATAAGGTAGCAAGTTCTCTGAAAATTTTCTTCGTAGTAGAAACAAATGGTGGAAGAGGAGTTACTGGCATGTTGCCAAGAGAGAGGCCATATCTGCATGGCAGAGCATGCCAGTGTTATGTCTAATGTGCTTTTGCATGTGTTAGTCAAGCCTTCTTCTAAACTGCAGATGCTCCTAGACCTTTTGTATCCACACTGCCAGATATTGATAATCAATATTGTTGTTAAAGCTACATGTCAACTATTAATGATGTGTTGCTGGGGAACTGTGATGCCATTAATACTGCAGTAATTACCACCTGCTTGGTGAGACTATAATGGATGCCCTTATGATGTATATGTGAACAGGCTTTCTAATATACATGGGAGGCTAGCAAATACAGTATCAGACTGTTACCAAATCAGAAGAAACAGGTGAAAGGTGTTAATTCCTCACTGCACATCTCTTGGTTGGGCACAGATTAAGGTTTAAATCCTGGTGCTGGATCAAAAAAGGAGGAGACAAAAAAAAAAAAAAAAAGAGTTCCTTGAATTTTTGGATAGGCAAGGTCTCTTTTCCATAAATAAGCTGGTCAAGGAGAAGTTTTATGTCAGATCCGTCAACATAAGAATTATCCTCCTTCTGCTTATCTTCTTCTGATACAACTAATGAAACTACACTCTGATCTCAAAGGATCTGTCAAAAACAGCTTAGTACCCTGCCTGGCAGTTTTAAAGTATTGGTGACAGAATGTATATTGCTAAGCAAAAGGAAAGATGATACTCTGTAAATGCTATCTGAATGCCACTTCATCCACTATTATGGATACAACTTTAGCACAAATTGCACAGGAAAGTGAGGTGAAAGGTGAGATTTCCCATATGTAGTATGTTTCAGACTTTTCTGTTTGTTACCAGTCTATCTCTTCTGCAGACATGTTGATGAATCCTATGAATAAAACAATATTCTCCAATAACTGATGCTAAAAAGGAAAGGACTGATATATCAGTCATCAGTTAATGTAAATTCCTTTTTAATACTTGGAAATTCTTTATGATGAGGCTTTACATGGTATGTGGAAGTATGTATTCAGCAGCTCTTCCTGAAGTAACAGCTATAAAATTTCTTCAATAAGGTTTTGTTCTAACTTGATGCTTTCAATTGCTCAAAATTTGCCTATAGAAAAAGGAAAAATATATATATATATATATATATATATATATATTGGCTATGTTTGCATTAAAATGTGTAGAAAGCATTGCCTTCTGGCTATTTTGGCCTGTGACTGAAAAGGCATTTTGCTAATGTTGTCCCACTGTATCTTGCTTTCCCCATTAAAATCAGGTAGTATTTGTCCATGTTTGTATGTTCTTTGATATGTTTTGATGGAAAAAATAAGTAAATGTTAACGCATTAATGGTAATAATGCATATATACATTTAGTGTTATAATTCATGTTTCGTCAGTTTCTTTTAAAGTCTACATCTTCTTTATAAGTAGATATTTTTGTATACTGCAATCACAAATGATTATTTGGAAATGTGACACTTTGACATTTTATGCCACTATCTAATTAATGTGATGACTGGCATCCCATGACCTGGCTGACTTTTCTTAAAAATAGATGCGTCCTTTCATCTGCAAACAATTTGCCTTCCTTTCAACTCTGTCTTGGATCCTGTTGCTAAGTAAGGATTCTGAAGTGGAGAAAATCACATTTGATGCCTTATCTGTTCTTCTTTCTCTTTCTGATTCAAGTTTTCACTCTTAATAGATACATAGGAATTGTAAGCTCTGAATGCATATTAATGCACTCTGAGTACTGATTACCCTAACTATACACACTACTAAGCTACTTATTTCATCTACAGGCTTTCTCACTATACCCACAAAGGAAGAGGCTACAAGACACAAGCCAACAAACTAAAAGTCTGTTTTGCCCACCAAGCCATTGTTTCTTTCTTCTGTTTCTGTTAGATCAGGAATTTTCAGCAAGGTGCTAGTAATACAGAATAATTTGGTTTCCATACAGGGAATCTCAATTTCTTTGCTAGCTGTAATGAGTTGAGACATGTAAATCCCCTGAAAGGTAGATGGGGAAGTAATAATATCAAAGTTAAACAGATGGAAAATCTAGTTCTATAGTTATCTTTTAAGTTTTCTTCAACATTGTGAAATTAGTCTGTAGCAAATCCAAGAGTAGAAGCTAGCTCTTGTAAGTAAATTTTAAGATGCAAAAGCTAAAATGCAACAGTCCCAGTTGGCAACAAAGGGCAGGTGTCTCACCTTATCTAAGCAATTTCTTTTAAGTATAATTTGTTACCTTGCAGTCTTCTTAGGAAGTGACAAGCTGGTTAGTTTGCTGAAGGAGTTGGGGAACAAATGTTGCTTTGTCTTGACCTTGAGACATTTGCTGTTCATACTACATATCAACTAGCAAGGACTGGTAGGTGCTACTGCGATGACAGACTTTTCATAGTCATAACTCTTCCTTCTCCATGTTGTACCCTCTCTCCCAGAGCAACCGCTTTCCCACAGTTTTTTTGGCTTTCTCACATGGCCTTGCTGGATGCACTTCCATTATCCTGCCTGGCCTACCCTGATTAAATAGCTAACTGCTTAAGAAAGGATGAGAAGTCCCAAAGATCTAATTGCTTCTCCTCCAGAACCAGTTGACAAAGTAAATCTTTCCCAGAAAGTTTTCTGATCATGACGCGATTAAATATGGGAGAGTCGGGCAATTTCACATGTGCACAATAGGCACTGTGACTTGTGTAGTCACCTTCAAACCTGCATAAGCGCTGTGATTTGGGTCTTTGTGAGCTAACATGCTGACTGATGGTCTGGCCCAGAAAAACTGGTGGTGGTTGGTGGTGGTGGTGTGTTTTGTTTGTTTGTTTTTCCACTATAAACATCTTTCTGGGATCTAACCAAAAAAAAAAAAAATCTTTGTAAAGATTGGGAAACCATTATGCATCCTGCATCATGCAGCAAAGAGGGAATTCAGAATTGTCATTCTAATAGTTGACACTGGAAGATGTCACTGAAGAGAGCTTTTTTATGTTAGTCTTTAGATTGACAGGTTATGACAAAACTGCATTCATGTTGCTTGAATACATCTTTTGTCTAGTTTTACATGCTTTTTGACTTGTCTAGAAAATGACATATTGAGGTTTTCATTAGTCTTAACCAGGTGTGATTTTCTTTATAGAAGATACCTTGGTAGGACTACAGTGGAGGCGAATAAACCAGTGAAGCTTAGAAAGGCCACGGCCCTTCTTCGGATGGTAGTGATGAGTTGAAAGACTCATTAATCAACAAGCAAGTCACAGGTGTGATGGCTTTCCTGCAAAGTGCCAACAGACTGTGAAAGTCACATCCAACACATGAAACTGTTAAACTAGACACATCTATAAACATTCTTAAACTTTTTTTCTTCCGCTTTTAGTTGAAAAAATACAACCCTGCAACGTTTTAACTATTGACTTTTAAAAATTAAAAAAAAAAAAAAAAATCTCTTTTGCAAGGGACACTGTTTTTGTTTAAAACAGAAGGAAAAACAGGTACTGTTTTAGTTGTTGCTCATTTTAATATAAGTGCATTTAAGCACACAGTTTTGATTTGGAATGATAAATTTATATGGTTGTTGTACTTGTGAAATGTGAACAAAAGCTTCAACAGAAAAAATTAATACAGAGACTTTATGCATGTAAATGAAAGACCATTTTCTTCACAATTTTCCAGTCCGTTCTTCTAGTACAAAAAATATCTGGAACAAAAAACTTAGTTATTCTGTAGTGCTGTACTGTAGACAGGAAGTCCTAAAGTCCTAAAATATGTAGAGGATAGGATTCAGAATCTCTTATTTAATCAACTAGGCCTGGATTTTGCACCTGCACTAATGGGAGAAAAACATAATAAGAAGCTAAAGAATGAAATCTCTGTACACTTTTTCCACATCATTCTTCCTTAAACTCTGTGTATGCCACGGAATGAAGAAAAGTCAAGTAGGAGGTCTTATAGTGCCCCATTAATTTTTCTCCCCCAGATTATCCTTAAATTGAAATACTCACTGAAAATAAAAAATAATTTTACTCTGACAAAGAGCAATGAATATGAATTTGCTTGGATTTGCTAATTCCGTGGTCTCCCTAATTCTCATTTTTTTCCAAATATGGATGCTCAGGATAATAAAAATATTTATTTACAGTGTGAAGCAGATGAGAAGGTGTCCCCCACCTTTAAAAAAGAAAAATAAAATAATCTGGTCTTGATTTTCATATATGAAATTAACTTTACTTTGCAGTCCACGTTCTCCATGTCTTATGTCTGGATCACCGGTTGCAAAGTTATTTTGGTCTAATTCCAGTTAAATCCATGGAACTGAATAAAGTGTAATGCTTGCAGGTTCAGTGATAGCATAATGCACACAAAAGACAAAAAAAAAAGGTGCTGCATATATTGATGATGTAATAAGGTATTATAATAGTGGTATATCAAAATCATATCTGCTTTGTCTTTACAAGGCTCTGTGAACAGATCTTAGACTGTATCTGTCTTTAAGATATATCTGTATCAGATTTTAATTTGATTACTCAACACAGTGCTACTCTGTTATTGGAAAACTTGTTAAACTATGTAATACCGTCATGTCACGTCACCCATTTTAGAAAGAGTGGTTGTAATTCCATTCTAATGGTAGTATTTTTTAAAACAGATGGTCCCTGTTGGGACTAGGGAAAAATGTATTTTTTTCCAAATTTGACCAAAGATTATTACCTCTATTTGTTCCCATTAACTTCCTGTTGTTGCTTTAGCTCAGTAATTAAATACCCCCTCAAAAAAAGCCCTTCACAATAATATAGAAATGATCCCTTTAACTGTATTAATAAAGATGGTGACAGCTGATTTTAAATGCAACCAAACTCTTCCCACTAAAGTGTTAATGAAATTAGCAATAAAAAAGTATAATGATTTCTCTTGGGATAATTACATGGGTAATTTAACAGCACATTTGGATAAAAACTGAAAGCATTTCTATGATATATAGTTAAACCTCAGTAAATGGTATATAGAAAATCAAAAGCTTTCTTATTGTCTTTCAAGTACAAAAGAAATCTTTAAAAATGTTAAATAGTAGCACCTCTTAAAAAGTAAGTTTTCTTTCATTTCCCTCATGTTTTTGACATCACATTATTTATTGTTTCATATGGAATGACTGTCAGATCATTCTATAGCATTTAATGTATTTCGTCTCAGAATAAGATGCATAAAGCCAATTGTTCTGTTGCGTAGCTCATGGTGAATAAATGGGTGTTGTGTAAAAAAATCGGATGCAGTATTTTCAGAATTTTAGCAATAAACAGGAACAGCATTTGAATGCTAAATATATGACTTTGGAAAAGAAATAAATGCCAATATTGTGTTTAAAAAGAAAGAAACTACAGTTTGTAATGTAAGATGATTTTTTTTCATTAATATAGAAATACAATATTCAAGATCTTTCTTGATCTTGGTTTTCAGATGATGTGACTGCCCCATATGCTAATCTTGTCAAGCTAATCTTGTAGATGTCCTTTAGTTCCTATTTTGTTGTTAGAAAAGGGACTTTTCTCTGGGATGTCTCAGCTTCACCTATTGCAGTTCACAGATGGAAAATAGTTCTCTAGTAGGCCAGACCCTATTTACTGCTTTTGTGAGGTCACAGTCAGCACCTTAAGCTCATCTGGAGACCAAGGGTCCTTTGTGGTAATCGCAAGTTGTCTGATAAGCATACGCTCAGTTCATTAGGTGAACTGATGTTTGCTCAAGTGTCAATTTTCTAGTTGTTTTGTATTATAGCCATGAGCTGGAATGTGTTCATCAGCTCACTTTTTCCACAATACCCCAAGGGGGTTTCAGAGAAACAAGCAGAAGCTCCCTATATGGAATAAGTCATAAATATGACTCAGGCTAAGAACAGGCTCATTATTTGTAGACCCAGCCCCATCTACACACAATTACAATTAGTTGAAGCATCAACCTACGTTAAAAAAAAGACAAGCAAAAGATGCAAGATCACACATCTTTCAAATATAAATAGCCAGTGCCAACAGCAAATCTGTCTCTCCTTTTGTTCATCACCTCCAAAAAATTCCATGTATGCACTGAAGATTAGCAATAACAGAATGACATTGTATGGGAGCCCAAACTTGAGGCCTCTCTAGGAAAAGGAGTAAGTACAACTGCTGTTAGACACCAAAAAATCAAAAGCACTCCTGAAAATGGAAGTAGTAGACTTATAAAGAAAAGTTCTGTTCAAGAACAAGTTCTGTTCAATATCTGCAAACAGCTTAATGGTATAACAGGGACTTAATATAGGTGACACACAATAGTAATTCCCCTAGACATTTGTTCCTTAAGTGTCATAAAGAGATCATGGACCTATTTCTGTGTAAACTTCAAACCCAAATTGTCATAGATCAAGGTGACATGAGATTAAGTCATTTTAAAATTTAGCTCAAAGATCATTTTCCACTACTGTGCCCAAACCAGAATGACTTAATACTAACCAGTCTCAGTTAGCCAGCTTCAGGCCATAACTTTCTGAACAAGAAAAAATCACTGACAATCAGTTGGTAAAGGGTACCTATTCCTTTTTTCTTACCAACCACAAGAAGCAGTGGGCTGAGAACAAGATTTGTGTGACTATTTTCACAGTTCTAGTGTCTTCACTGTTGTTAAACATTTCTAACAGAAAATTAACAAATTATGAGGAGCTTATTCTGTCAAGATCATGCCTTAATTTATTTTACAGCAGTGTAAAGGAATTGCTCTAATGCTTTTAGAAATATGAACATTGTCAAATTTTTGTTTACTTTATTGATTCTTAGAGCACTGATGACTGAGTTACTTTTGCGGAAACTATTCTCTTTATACCATGATCTTTTAAGTGTTTCATCAATTTAATTCTTTTTGCAAGTGGTTTCCAAGCCCTATTTAAAAAAATAAATGAAAAAATAATCTTAAAACAACAACAACAACAAACTATTAGTCTCTTTAAGCATCATGTTACACTCAGAATCAAGAGAATATCGTGAGCTGGATATTCTTGATGATAATAAGGGTCATCAAGTCCAACTGCTGGCTCCTCACAGCACCGCCCACAAAATCAAACCTTATGTTTGAGAGCATTTTCCAGACTTTTCTAAAACTCTGGCAGGCTTGGTGCCATGACCACAGCCCCGGGGAGCCTGTCCCAGTGCTCAACCACCCTCTGGGTGCAGAACCTTCCCCTAACCCCCAGCCTGACCCTCCCCTGTCCCAGCTCTGTGCAGTTCCCTCGGGTCCTGTCGCTGTCCCCAGAGAGCAGAGCTCAGCACCTGCCCCTCCGCTCCCCTCGTGAGGGAGCTGCAGGCCGCCATGAGGCCTGCCCTCAGCTTGCTCTGCTCTGGGCTGAACAAATCCAGGGACCTCAGCCACTCCGCATATGTCTTGCCCTCCAGACCCATCACCATCTTTGTTGCCCTTCTTTGGACACTCTTATGTCTTATGTCTATGTCCTTCTTATCTTGTGGCAACCAAAACTGCACACTGATGACTTAAGGTAAGGCCACACCAGTGCAGAGCAGAGTGGGACAGTTCATTCCCTCAGCCAGCTGGCAGTGCTGTGCCTGATGCATCCCAGGATATGGTTGGCCCTTTTGGCTGGGCACGCTGTTGACTCATTTTCAACTTGCTGTCAACCAGAACTGCCAAATCTCTTTCTACAGGGCTGCTGTCCAGCCTCTCATCCCCAAGTCTGTACACATATCTGGGATTGCTCCATCCCAGGTGCAAAATCCAGCCCTTGCCCTTATTAGACTTCATATTGTTGGCGACTGTCCAGCACTCTAATTTCTAAAGATCTCTCTGCAAGACCTTTCTTTTTTTCCTCTTGCAGTGTGTGTAATTACATGAAAGTAAAGTACTATTGCTAGATCTCATCTCCTTTAATTTTAATTTCAGCTTCTTGTATATAATTCAATTATAATATCAACAACTTTTCCTGTTCATTCTGTACAACTGATTCTTCCACAAAATAACCCCTGAAAGTGTTGATATTTTATTTGCAGACATTTTACAACAATGTTATTGGACCATTTTACATGAAAACACCTAAAACCATCCTAAGTATCATCCCTGTAGATTTTGTTTCTTCCTCAGTCCGAGTCTTTTATACAGTCAGTATCCTTCTTGGTAAGTCTGGATTTCTCATGATAGCCCTAGGATGCATGTATTCTAAAAGTCTAGAACGTCTGTCCATACAGCTTTAACAAGAATGGTTTTGCTTGTGAAATTTATTTTTATCACTCTGTGTTCATCTTTGCAATATAATCAGTCCATTTTATGTAGTGTATGTATATGTGAGTATTCCACCTCCCATCAATACACATGATTCCATTATGATTCTTCAGTATTTTTAATATCAGTGGAATCTCCTTTTTTCTTCTCTGAGTATGTATAGATGTTTGTTGAACATGGAGAGCTGGCTGCTTTGGTTTTCAGTTCTATTTTTATATTACTCCTGAATTTTACATTGCTGACTCTACAGCCCCTACCATCAAATATATGTTTTTTCTTTTCGTGTTAACAGTCTCATCTACTGTGATTTGGAGATAATTATTTATTTATTTTTGTAACGGTCTTTCCATGACATTTTCTTCTGTATTTTGTTAATTTTGTCAAATTTATTTTTTCACTTTAATCTGTCTTTGCTGTCACAGGCGGAATTTTCTTACATGGGAATTAATGAACGATTAATCTTTTTATTCCATACTAAACCATAATTCTGAAACAGCTTATTCATATCCTTAATCTAATGAGTTGTCTCTGTGAATTCAATACAATAACTTGAATTCAACATGTTAATATAGATTACATGTTTGCAGTTCTGGGGTTTGAAGAGGAGACTACTTAGAATTAGCGGGGTTTTTTGGCCATCTAGTCATCTTGTGGTTGCATTTCTGTCATCTGCAAACAACTGTTTGCCTGCAGCACAGTATTTTGCCTGTATCTTGTCCACGTAAGTATACTAAAAATAGATGCTGCAGTAATTTTAATTCAAAATTGAATGATAGCTTCTGTGGGGGCCTATTGGATATTTTGAGTGTTCAGTGCTCTTCTGTTCTGTAAAATAAGTGAGTTATACAGTGAATTATACCATTAATATCCATTAGTCTACTCAGTCCCATGCACAGTTTTGAGATATGATTTCTTCAAACTGATTCAGTTATAATTTATTAGACATTATTCTTCAATGTCATCAACACATGCTACATATCTGTTCATGTGAGGACTATCAGGTGCCCATACAAGATTCTGTGTTACAAGCTCCAGAACAGCAAAGTATTAAAGGGGGCATTTGTCATGAGTAAATATCAAAGTAAATGTTCTGTTGACTTTTAAAAATAAAAAACACAGCATGTTTAATATTACACATTGAATCTTTTGGTTACTATATCAACTGTTGTTCTGGAATGCTAATTATTAGAACAAGTGAAAATTTGAGTTTAAACAGCATATTAGTTCTACCCAGTGGACTAAGAATTAGTAGAGGTTTTATATAGTGGATGTCAAATATTCCTGTGGAATATTGTAAGGAAGGAATTAGAAACATTTTTCCTTAATGTAAGGAAGGAATTAGAAACATTTTTTCCTACTGCACTGAAAAAAAAAAAAAAAAAGGAAAACAAAACAAAACAAAACAAAAAACAAACAAACTTGAGAAAAGGGACGAGGACTTGAAGCTCATTCTTCTGTTGCTTAAAATAATGTTTATTGCAATGATAAACAAAAGACTGAAACATGTAGAACAAGCTTTGGTATAACTAACTTAATTTTAAAAGAGCTGGAGAGTTATAGAGAATGTACACCCTGTGAACTGGTTATGTTTTTCTTTAATGACATTTTCTCAGCATCAGATAAAAACATAAAAATGAAGCTTTTTTATCTTCTGTAGCAAACTTGTCAAGTTCTCAGTGGCATCTTTTAATTGTGAAAGCCATAGGTATGCTTCAACTCTCCTACGTTATGCATTTATATCAAGATCTTTGGATGCTTATTTTTCTCTATAGTTTTAAATGTGTGGGAGCATTTGATCAGTATCCTTTTTATATTCAAAATGAGCCAGCTTCTGTCTCAAAAGTGTCTTATTGTCATGATGTCACTGCATCTCAAGATTTGTGACCTTTTGCTCCATATGGATTCATGGTAGACCACGTTGCGTTTTTGCAGACTAGATTGCTTTTGTCCCCCCGCTAGGGGGTATCAAAGCCTTTTGGACTAAAGTTTTACATGCTAGTAAGTTTGCAAATAAATAAATAAATGAAATAAAAATTATATACTAAAATAACCCAACAACAACTGAAAGCACCCAACAATGAAACAAACCTAAAGTTTATGTATAATAAGGACCGCCAGATGTCGCAAAGACATCATTGATGAACTGTTTTTTTATCCAAAATGTGGCACTTATATGAGGAATAGTAGTATTGTGTTTAAGAGTTGCAGAGGCCATAACAGGTCAGTGAAATGTCCTTCAAACATTTGATTTTTACGTTTGAGAATAGGCCAAGATGAAAAGATAACCACATATCTGACATTGACATTACTACCATTTAGACAACCGATGCAATTGCCTTAGTGAGTGAGATCAATCAGGCCTTTATTACTTTGAAAACCACATAAAAGATTTAGTTGTGTTTTATTTTTTTCTTTAAAAATGAAGGTTCTGAACCTCATCAGATCACCAATTTCTAAATATAAAATTATTAAAATATGTATATAATTTTTTATTTTCTCCCTATTCTTTTAAAAGTTGACTACAGGAAACATTAAAAAGAATAACAAGTAGTCTTGAAAAAATTTGAGCTGAGTTGAACAGTATGCATAAATTGGCAGTTTAACAAGTAGAACTTGGAAACAAGCATTTGATGATTGATTTTTTATTGAGACAGAATGAGAATGATAGTGGATAAAGTGATTTTCCTTATTGAGAGAAAATATAGTGTTTTTCAACATGTCGTCAGTATGAATGGAAGCCCTGTCAAAAAAACTGAGCAACACATAATATCTTTTAAAAGGTAAATTAACATAAGTATATCACTTAGTTTATGGATCAAATTTTACACTTGTCAGTTTTATTCATAATGTCATAAAGTTTATATTGTAAAGATAGTGTTATTACCTTTGTTATGTCCTGGAAAAGCCTAATATTAACTGAGTTCATTGTAGAATTTAAAGTATATTCAGCTAAAGAAATGCCAGTGCAGAAAATTAAGTCCAAAATATGTATTCATGTGCAGATCTTAGTCAAATCCCTAGTAATTTTAAGTACTTGAAATACATTATTCAACAAGTAACCTGCTGTATGTTTGCGTTTAATGGGCTCTGCCTGAGTATACAGAAGCTGTCAAGATAAAATATGGAACATGCATCATTCTAATTCAATTATGATTCTTCTTAAAAAATAAAATAAACGTGTGTCCATGTGGGTTAATGGTGTACATGGAAATGTGCAGTTTTTATTGCTATGATTGGATATGAATTTGTTTTGTATGATTCTTGATAATTTCTCTGTTGTTTAGGTATATGTATACACATGCCACGTACACAACATGAAAACGTAAAAATATTTTAAATCGAATGTTGAAGATGTTCAAAATGTTAATTCAATTTACACTGAATGCATGTATGTATTTGCACATACAGGCATTTGTGCTTCCCCATGTTGCATGTTAAAAAAAAAAAAAAAAAAAAAAGTGATATAGTTATGCATATATGCACATGCCTAATTGTTATTAAGGAGGTTAAATAGGACCCAGACATTCTTCTAGCTCCAAACATAATGCTTGTTGAGAACTGATGTGTGGAAGCAAGCACACCTTCATCTCTAATTATGATTTCCTTGATGACTGTAGAGTTCTTAACTTAATAGTTGCGTAATATTCCACAGACTAAATTCCTTAACTCTATCTTTGAAATCTTCACATAGCAGTTGTGTTTTTGTTTTTTTTTTGGTCATGGGTTTATAAATGGAGATGGATTTTTATATACACATGTTTGTGTACTATGCTTATGAGTTACACACATATGGAATACTTTGTGTTTTGTTCTAAGACTTTATGTATATTTAACCTTTAATTTAACTAGCAGGTTGTAAGATTTCCATAAAAAATAGATGAGCTTTGAACTCAGTGAATGTTATTGGTGTAGCACAATCAATCATTTCTAAAGGTTAATGGTGTTAAAAACAATGAGAACATATGTCTTATTTTTAATACTGTTATATTAGTAAAGTTATTTAGCACAGATAAGGAATTTGTGTCCTGTCCTTTGTGTTAAATTGGGATTTACAGTTTTGAATAGCAGATTATGGATTTTATTACCAAAGTTGAAGAAAGAAAAAGACAAATAAGTATTTATATAAACTTTCTTACTATGAATAAGATAATTGGTGGTATGCTAGCTATGGCATCTCTCTAGAGCTAAATTAATCTGGAAAGTATTACATTCTTTTTGAAATGTTTTTACTTCTCTCTGTCCTGTTCTGCTGTCTTTTAATAAAATATGACTTATATAGGTGTTATCCTAATTACATCATACACACAATTTCTGAATGAAATAAAAACTCAGTATTTGAATGACAGTGTGACGGGGGGCACGGGATTTCAAATGGTAAAAACCTGCTGAGGTAACAAAGACTGAATTTATCCCTATGTTGCATAGCTTCCTGATCATATCTTTAAACCTGATAGTAACAAAGAATATTTATTTGTTGCCAAGCTATTGTAGGATTTATTCCTGAACACAAATCCCAATTATCAAGAAAATTGCATCGTCTTTATCTCACAGAAGGGTATACTGCATCATAGCATATTTGGTTATTTGGTACTATAATATTGTTACCTTGCTTGAAACACATGGTCTCTCTTGATATACAAGAAAAAAACTGAATCCATTTCAATAAATTAATAGGGATGAGAATCCCAATCCATCGTTCTTTTCAGAGGTTCACATACATTGTAATGAAATGCATTAGGAGTTTTCTTCACTTGAAATCCAAATGAGACCCATTTTGGCTCACACCCTTGACAGTCTCTTTTATAAGCACTGCTGTCTCCTGTTCATGTGTGGGCTTAGTAAAATGCTTCCTTTGTAAGATGCACAGAGACAATATAATGCCATGAAAGACGAAGGTGTCAAAACACAAAGTTAGAGGCAATCTAATCAATGCCTCCTGATTTAGCCTTTGAAGGCTCTCTTCATTAAAACTCTTTAATTGTGAGGCTTATCTTGAGGTAGAGCTGTTACTTAATATTTTTCAGTGTCATTCTTTGGACAGTCATTTGTACCTTTTAAATGTAATTTCAATATTCATTGTTTAGTAAATTGGATGCCTTGTTAGCAATAGTGGTGGTATGAATGACTTGCATTCAAGTGATTGAAGGTAATAGTGTATAAATGGTTGGTTCTCTCCTCCTGAAATTTAATGTGTTTTATTTCTCTGTATGTCATTATAAAATATATGTTTTTCATTGTAGGTCTTTTTATTTTTATGTATAGGAATGCAGGTTAGAATATTTTAAAATTATGAATAGAAAGACTGCTATCTGATTTTTTTTTGAACTTTAAAAATGAATTGCATTCAATACAAACATCATGTAACTGGTGAAAAATGTGATCTCAGATTATATTATTCTTCACAATGTTCTGAAAAGATACAAGATGAAAAAAATGATGGGATACAGGCCTTTACTTCACAAATGATCGTAAAGTTGGTAGTGGTTGCTAGAAAGCAACTTCTTGAAAGTGGTTGAAAACAAAGTGTGTCTGAAAGCACATAATTTGGAAAATGCTTTTAAAAGAAATAGTTACTTTCCATCTGAAAACTGCCAACATAAAAATAAATGAATGCCTACAATACAAGTCATCTTTTGTTCATGAGCCAGATGACATATTTTGTTTTTTAAAAAAATCCATATATATGTATAGTTTCTCTGTGTATGTGGTGAATTGTAGTACCGTGTGTATATGCATGCACAGCATGTAAGTTATATATCAGTAAATGCATTTTCATATTATAGTATTTGCTCATAGCCTTATTAAGAATTTGAAAGATTTACTGAAAAATAAAAATTGCATATTTTTACAATCTCTCATAAAACTACATCTATTTAATATCTGAAATATCTGGGAAGTTAAAACATCTGATGTTTCCATCATAATTATTAATAATAGAAATAATTTTAACATGTAAAAATGCAAAAAGACTATAAAATTTATTTGTAAAAGTCTTTGAAAATGGAAAAAGAATTGAGGCAACTTTGACCTGATTTTTAAATGACTAGTGTGGTGAGTACAGCTGCTCTAGCTTAGTAATTATTTGTGATAGGTTGTTTTTGAGTCCCATATGTATAGGAGCTCCAGGCCCAACTACCTCATTTGCTGGCACACAAACTGATTCTTCCAGGTGCTGAAAATTAAATTTTAATATATTATTTAAATATTAAGAGAATTACAGTTTCAGTAATTTTACTGCTACAGCTGGAGTGCAAAGTGTGGCTATGCACTATAGAGGTGGTTGTATAGTCTACCAGAAAGAAAATTCCCATTGGTTTTAAATACTTTCAAGGAAGTAAATGTTTGATACAAAGATAAGAACGTATATTTGTTATGTAGTATGTTTTTAAAATATTGTGAGGCTCTTGACCTATTTATAGAGTAAGTTTTTGAAATGTTACACTGCAATTTATATGAATTCATATTACAACATAAAGACAATTTAAAGAAATACTAATGAAAAACTTAGTTATCCCTCTGCTGAGTAAGACAACGGTTCCAGAAAGCTGCCAAGCAGATGGTTAACCTAAAGCACGTATTTAATTACGTTGATACGAAGTTAATATATTTTCTGGATTAAAGTTCAAGCATGGGACTTTAGTGCATTTAATCACATGCATAAATGCTCTGCTGAATTGGGGATCTCAACCCTATTTCAGGGTTTAAGAAAACTGTTTGGAGCTACCTGTCTGGTTTACGCCAATTTTTTACCTTGAAAACATTTATAAAGGCTATCATAAAAAGGTAAGGCAAGTTTTAGGTTATTTGTGAAGATACAATTGCACAGAACTGGCAATGCCATGCAATGAAATATATTTTTAATTTCAATATTTTTTTCTGATTCTTATCCCTTGTATTTCATCCTTTCAGCATACTTTTAACTAGTCTAGGAATGATCAGCAAGGTTCAGGTTCAAATGTGTCAAATGTGTATTTAGCAGGAATATAATGTACCTCTGATGGGTTTTTGCTTGTTTGTTTGCTTTTGTTTTCTTTTCTTTGTTTTCTTTCCTATTTTAAAACATTATTACTAAATGTGAATCTGTTCTGGAAAAAAAAAAAACAAAAAAAAAAAAACCACTGCTATTCTACATGGATTAACAGCTAACTGGCTAAAGATTGAAGGATGTTATCTCCCGCAGTTCTGTGGTCTTCTAATAAATATTGCAATCCAGAATCTTTTTACTATGACATCAATTAATTAATTAATTAATTGATTAATTGATTTTCAGTATGCATCCGTAGAAATCAGTGGCTCATTGGAATAACTTCAGGCTTGTACAAGCTTCTGTCTTACCCAGTGAACTTTTATTTTTATGTGCTGTCAGCAATCTACACTCAGTGCCATTAAATTTCTTTCCTAACTGCCCAAATTCAGGTATGAATTTAAGTTCTCCACTGATCTCTTTTTGTAAAAATAAACAAATAAATAAATAAATAAAATCGTAAAACTCTTTCTTTTTTTTTTTTTTTTTAACTACTTTATATTGATTCATTTTAATAGTGAATGGATCTTTTATTCCATTGTAACAAGATCATCACCCCAGCTCTTGTCCCAAGTCTACCTCACTAAATCCATTAATGTTTGGATTATTTCAGAAAAATTTGGAATTTTTCTGAAAATAAGATAGGCTGTATTGACTTAGCACAAGGTCTTGCTTAAGGCAAAAGTTATAGCAACTTTTAAAACACATTCTAATCTTCATAAAATCATTTTGGAAAGAAGTAAATTGCCATGCTTTTATCTTAATTATGGAGTTGAATTTCACGATGAGTAGTTCATAGTTCTTATAACTGTAATAATCTTCTACTATTTTTAATAGTTATGGAATTTCTTCAGTTTGAAATCTCAAGATGGAACTGATTTAAAACAAAACACCAATATAAAATTATACAAATTAAGTCCAGAAAAGAGAATCATCACCACATGTCCTATAATGTTATACTAGCTATTAATCTGAATTTCTCCATCTAGCCACTGCCTTACGTATTTTTCAAATACCGTCCTGTGTTTTATACATGCTGTTTTTATTTTTACTTTTACTATGATTTAAATATTTTTGTATATGCTAAATTAAAACATAGATATGTTTGGTTTGCAACAAATAGCTTTAATTAACTAATCGGCAATATTATTCATAGGTTACATAAAGACTGCTGTTAATACAGAACCAGTCTCTACTCTTCCATCCTATTTGAAGTAACTTTGAAGCATAATGAACTATTTCTGTAAATAGTTAACATAATGTATTTTTGAATAGTTCTTTTGGCTTCCATAAGGTATTTCTTCCCCCTACTGAGAGATTCATATTCTTGTAAAGGAGGATTTTGTGATTCAGATTTACAGTGTGTGTGTGTGTGTATATATATATATGCAGTCCGTATATTCATTAAATAAATTTTGATCTCATGTTGCAATTTAGATGTGTTAGTAATATCACTGTTGGATTCTGCACCATGACAAAATACATTTATCTGATTTCAAGATTAGACTGTTAAGGGCTGTGTTTATAACAAGGCCTGGGGGGATGTGGACCCCTTTGTGTTACCTGATGGGTTATTCCCCGGTACTGTGATTGGGAAGTCTCACTTGTCGCACATCTCTCTGGTTGTCTCCAGCCCTCGTGATAGCTCTGACCACTATCCAATCACATGGCTATGCCCTGCAATTTGATGAACCCTGCTAATGAAGATAAAATTGATTACATTTTCTCTTACGTATTGTTAACTATTATTAATATTTACATTGACTAGTAATTACTTGTCTTATTGGGTTCTCTGTTATAAGTGATGCATGGAAAGATAGCTATGTCAGCTATTGCCTCGTGTTACTTGATGTTGTGGAAAATACCATTCTGCTGAGGTAAAGCAACCTTTATTTTATTAAAAATACAGAATCTATATTCAAAACTATCAACAGACTATGTATTTCTATGTATAGCAGTAAAAAAAAAAAAAAAGATAAAAAGATAAAATTCACTATTATAAAAAGTATAATGCTAGAAACTTCTCAAACAAGAACCACTTTATTAAATTGAAACAAAGTAATTTATAGTGTCATTTCCATCTCTTTTTAAGGCAATAAAGTAAAAAAATAGCTACATTAGGAATCTGTCTTAAGAACTGAAAAAATGCATTATATAAGCAAATCCAGAGCCTAGTTTTGTAATCTCACCATTAGAAGACAGCAGACTGGTAAAGCAGAATGCTCTGATCTTAAATGGACCTTCACAATGGCCTAGGACATTGCTTTCCCTTGATTTAAAGGAGCCATTCCCAGACAGAAAGCATGAACCTAATGAAAACAATGACAAAATTTGAATAAAGCCATGATTTACTCTTGGGTGACAAATTTTTACATTTGAAGGATGGTAAAATTCTTTAATGCTGTAGTGCACATTTAAGATGTACAAAATTCCTTGCATGTTACATGAACAAAGGGTAGAGTGACAATTAAGAAATATATGAACAGTTTTCTCCTACTCGCTTGCTTTTACAGCAGCATCTTGAGAATGTAAATCTATACATAAGACTCATTCATAATACCGTGGAAGAGGATTCTTAAATTTTTCTTCTCTACATTGTTACTCATTCTGTGTGATTATGACCCTGAAACTTCTTGAAACTATCTTCCCCTTACAAGGACTGCAGATAGGTTATGTTTTAAGTACTTCACCTGAAATCTACAGCATATCTTAGGGAATTGTCAGATTTTAACATTTAACTGATTTTTCCTGAATGCTGAGATATAAGGGATTGACCCTTCAAGACAGAACAAGTCTAATTGGCAGTAGCATAAAAGATGATAATATCAATGGATTTCAATGTAGTATAATTATATGTTGAAGCAGAACCCTGAAACTCTATTACTGCACATTGACAGGCAGTATCTGAAAAGCCAAAGTCAGAAAGCCAATTTCCAGGGAAAATAATAGTAGACAGATTAATACAAAATATGTATTTTAATTACAAATCATCATAGCCTAATCATCAGGTCTTCTCTCTCTCTTCTTCTTTTTTTTTTTTTTTCTTTTTTTTTTTTTCACTGCTAGATATTTTCATTGTTTCCATCTATTTCAAATGAGGTTTTAGTAAGAACTAAAATCTTGGCATTCTCAGATCGTAAGGGCCTACAAAACTTATGTTCAACATCTCTCCTTTTTTCATGCTCAGTAATTAAAAATGGCTATGGGCATTCTTTATCCTTTGAGATTTACCAACTGCTATAGCATTTGTAGAATGATTTCTTCACCTGCTTTTATATGGAATAACCAAATATCGGAGCAGCTTGAAGTACTTAAAAAAAAAAAAAGTTTACCTCTAGGCTTCTCATCTTCAACACATAGAAGGCGATATCACTATTCTACCATTCAATTAATTTTGAAATCCTAAGAACAAAAGTCATTAATAAGTCTTTTGTCATGGATAAAAAAAGAGAGATTCCTTTTTAGTATTTGTATGTCATCATGCCAGACCTAGAAAATTAGCCTAATTTATTATTTAAAACACTGGTGGGATTCCTAATTGCATTCATCATTAGATATGACACGTTTAGAACTGAGAACCATATCCAGTGAGAATTTTCCAGTTTGAATTTTGAAATAAAAATATTTTTCAAGCGATCCCTAGCTATTGCTTGTTACTATGGCAACAGCCCTATTTGTCTGAGAGCTCTGCCCGCTGCCAATGAGAGCGCGAGTAGCGTCAACTAAACATACGAATACATCAAAGACAAATTCATATGCTCAATCTGATCAGCTCAATTAATGTAAGAACAGAAGCTGAAGGGGGTTAAAAGAGGGCATCCATTCAGGATAGATGAAGCCCCTTTTAGCAGAATATATACGCCGGCCTTTTGGGGGAGGAATTTAGCACACTGTCAAAAACATTATCAGAAAAGGAAAGTACTAGGCCTCCTACACCTAACAGATATGAAGCTGTCAGACAAAGAATAGCACTATTCATTAAATGACACTTATTTTCTCCCACTTTACAAGAATACAGTGAACAAAACAAGCAGGGGAGCAGCTGAGAGAGACACTTTTTTCTTTTCCTAGTGATGACAGACATGCAGCAATTATGGTGATAACTAAGGAATACTAAACAAGAAGCCAGGCTCCATTCTGTTTATCACCTAAAATTTTATGTTACTAAATTTGCATGCGACTCTTGTTTTGTTTTATTATTTATGTCTAGGACAAATTAGATCCTTTTGTTTTTAACATGGTGCTTTCAGTTTGGTGAAGAACGCTGCTAAACTATACACATTCTCTTGTGTTTCTTGCTAAATGGCCATATCAAGTTGAAGTGCTTTTGAAGTAAGAGAGTTTCAAAGCACAACAAAACTGCTGTTATTTGGGGGACGGGAGGGGGGAGAGAGGTATGTTGGGGGGAGAAGGAGCATTAGCGTAATGACTGGGATTGTGTATTAGGTCTGCTGTAAATTAGTTACAAGATGGTGAAAACTTCTGCTAATTTTTGCCTTGACTTTCAAAATATGGTAGGGATTTATTATTTATTTTTATTATTATTTATACAGTCATATAAAGTTTTAGGTGTTACTTAAGTTGATGTGTTTTGCAGCAGGTGGAAGTGAGAAGGAAGTCCCACAAGGTTGCTAGCTTTTAAGAATCTTATACTTAAGCCATGATGATCTGATTTAAGGCCTATTATCAATAGTCTGCTACTTTTATCTGCATGATCTTGGCCTGATTGATACTGACTTTGTAGCCATGTACTCCATAATACGCTGTCAGGAAATGCTGACAGCTGCAATGAAAGAACAATAAATGTGGGGCAGCAGTAATGTAAAGGTCCAGCCAGGCTGTATGAAAACTGATAGCTACGATATTGGCTCCTATGTTACCACACATATCAGTCCCTTTGAGGATTTCTTGGTGAGTGAATTAAAATGGTCTCTTGATACATAGAAGGAGGGTGGGGGGAAGGCCTTCCCTTAAAAAAAAAACTGCAGATTGCTGAAACCTTGTATTAAAGTCTATGTGTAGACATAAACCTACTTAAATATATATCTATACACATAAAATATCAAGAAAGACTCCTTCCCTGAAAAATGATGGAACAAAAATTGCTGCAGGTATTTATATACTGGTATACATCAGTAGATAATATGACCAAATTTAATATGATAGGTTAAGCTTGTTCGTAGTACATTTTTTTCTAGTACTCCAGCTAAGTTTTTGAGGATTTTCCTTGATTGTTACATGTGTTAATTATAATGCAACAAGAAATTTACAGTTTACAGTATAATTAAATTCACATGTCTTTGTGTTACAACTGTGTTATAACTGTTATTCTAAGACAATTCATAATGATTTGAACTGGGCCTTGATTTTACCTGGAGCCTGTGGCATACTGAGTTCGGTGCTTTTTATTTCATCTTGTAAACAAGCATAGATATATGTCTATTAAACAAAATAAGATCGTAGAATGAAAATAAACTAAATCTAAATCTGTTTCTGTGCTTTTGGTTTGTAGCATTTTTGTGGTGTCAAACACTTCAAAAAACTGTAGGCCAAACAACAATATCTATCTTGTCAAGGAACAGGAAGTGTGTTTTCTTGCATTCTCTGCCCTCCCTACCACATAAATAATACCCAGGTGTCACATAAGTAAATAAAAGCAAATACTTACATTTTTGTTTATTTTATTGGTTAAAAAGATGTACCAGCACTCCAGCAAGTTTAAATCCCATTTCTGTGAAACATAAAAAATAGATTCCTGGCCTCAAAGAATTCATAGTTGCTGTTAAAATTAGCTATTCTGGCAAGGATTGTGTAAAAGATCCGCAGTTCTTTAGAGATGTAGTTAGTTATTTTAATATCTTTTTTCTCTAGTTAGGCTTTAAAAAGCATCTCTTTAAAAAAAAAAAAAAAGTGTTTTGTAATGTCTTACTGATAATGCTAATACATCTGTCCATCTGTGAAAGAAAAAAAAAAAAAAAAATTAAAAACAACACCTTTGTTCACGTGCTGTCCTTGATATCAGTCCTCATCTTGATACAGTATATAGAATCAATGTTCCTTTTGCTGTCACTAAGTTCTAACATCCCTCTACATGCTCATGTTCAATAAACTCAGAGATGAATTCACAATGTGCCAATCTGCACTAACTCTTTGCAAGAACTCTTCTAGTTTGCTGGGAATTATTTATATTTTTAATTTTTGTTTTTGTTTTCTCCAGCAGTCTTGCACTTAGTGTTCACAGGAGAAAATATGCATATTTGATGTTATTGTGGGATAGTTTGTGTGCTGCTGTTGACGTCCTGAGTTTATGACACACCGCTTTCTAGTGTAGAGAAAGTCAGAGTTGTGACTTTATGGAAATCTTCATTATAAACATCATAAAGTATAGGACTTGCAGTGTAATGGTATATAGTATTTACATACTGGTGGCATGTAAAGATACTTTATGTGGTGATGTGCAAGAAGTCCAAAGGAAGAATTAGAATATAGAGTACTTCCAAGAATACCTACAAATACATAGTCTGTTGATCAATGAAACCATAGGGCCAACTCTCTCTATCCTCAATCATGAAATTGGGTTCTTTGTCTATAGTGTGATTAGTTGAATAAGGAAGGCAAATGAAATCATTTGACTTAAATGCTGCAATGGTGGTCTTTCTTATACATTCAGATAATCAGTATGCAGCATTCAACTTTCTAAAACAATAAGCTGCTTTTATATTACTGTCATTTGGAAAAGTGTATGCTCCTACTAGACCTTTCCTTTTCTGTAGGTATGGGTTAAAATGTCCTAACTCCATAATTTTAAAAAATAAAAAAATAAAAAGGAAAAAAAAAAATCAGTTCTAGCCTGATACCTTGCACAATATGCCTGGAATCAGCCTGAAGCAAATTTTAACATTCACATTATAACCCTCTGAAAGTAGGGATGTATAATGGGAACACTGACAGACCCTGAATGACACTTAGGTTGACAGACAGTAGCACCACTAGGCACCCATAATTAGATCTTTTGTGCGCTTGCAGTTAGCTAAAAAATGCTCCCTAGTTTATTAGAAAAACTATTTCAAAATTAATCATCAAAAGGTAAGTTGTGTACTGATGATGGAAATAAAAAGAAATGTAAAAAAATTGTTCTTTTGAATTCATTGTGACAACATCTTTTACAATTTTATTTAAAGATACCCAACTAACTAAAGAATTTGTTCAAAAATATCCACCTGACAAAACTCATCGATATAATGAATTTACTTTGTGGAACATGGCCTTTACTTTTTTTTCATGAATAGATGATACTCATTATAGGTTATTGTGGAGTTTATTGTATGCCAAATGGTTAGCTTACTGAAATGCATGTGCATAGCTTTTACATAACTAGTTATGATACTTTGGGCTTCTTTAACTTCCCGAATATTTCCATGTTTAGACAAATTTGCAATGAAATGCGTATTAAGTGAAACCTTATATTAGATATACCTTAATATACCTTAAAATACCTTATAATATACCTTAAAATACCTTATATGAGATAAGGTATTTTGTACATAGCACTATGAATCCATAATGTTGTTGTATTCTTAAAAATAAAAAAGCTTCTATAATATCTTAATTTTCATTACTCTTACTCTAGAACAAAAATTCAGACCATGATAATCTGCATTTGGATAGGAAGAAGAGACAAAGTTTCGAATTTTTCTGCTCATGTTGTTTGTTTGTTTGTTTGTTTTTTTATAGGGCTCACAATTTTAAAGAGACAGTTAAAGTGCTATCTGAAAATAACAAGTCAAACAGAAATCGGTGCTTTGAATTTCTGTATTGTGCAGAAGGAATTAAGTAAAAAATTGGTTTTGTAGAATGATCAAAATTAATAATAGGACTAGAAAGTAGTTTGATGCATATAAGATGCAATGATATAAACTTATTGCACACTGGAGGTCACCCTTGCTACTCCAAATTTTTTTATGTTTTTGTAAAAAAAAAAAATAATAATAAATGCAGCCTGTATCTTTTACTGTGCACACTGATCTTTTTAAAATAACTTTAAGCAATAAAACAAGTATATGCTTAAGATTTTGTTAACTCCTTAATTGGTTAAACAGTATGCATTATAGGTATAAACCTTTGGAAAAAGTTTTCAGTGTGTGTATTTATCTCCAGTCCCATGGGGATTCTGTATCTGCATTGAAACCCCTGCTACTGGCAATTACTTTTATCACTCTCTAGGAAAGCTAGTTTAAATCTAGTAGTGTTATATATCTAGCTAAATTGTCATTACTTGGCTAGATTACCATGAAGACCCACCCATAGCTGTATAGAACTATTAAATTACCATCAAAATAACTGTTATGTCCTTAGATATGTATAATTAAATGTTTTATTCAGTTGATGAGCAAAGTGCAAGTTTTACACTTGATTAGCATAAGAACAGAGCTAAAAGGTCTTGAGAAATCCATCCACTGTAGCCATAGGAGTCTCAAAGGAGATTTTTAAAATGAAATCAATATCCTTATGTTTTCATTCTTTTCCATGTCAGAAATCTTTCTGACACATCAGGATGCAAGTGTTCTCCAGTTTGAAGCCAGGGTCTTAAGCTGAGAACCTATATTCTACATGAGTTGGAAAAAAAATATTAATATATTCTTTTCATCACTCTTATGAGAGATGGGTTTATCACTCATAGAAAAAACTAAATTCATGGAGTGTCCAGTTTGCTTATTTCTAACAAATCCAATACAAATATTTGTTTCTACAGCATTGTATGCTACCATCCATTATGGGAGATATGACAGTTAATGAACACTAATTGAGAAAGCCCAATAAACTTTGTGAAATGTTTTGGTGCTGCCTCACTTTGGAGAGTGAGACACATTCAGGCTAAGATAAAGTCAGATTCCTCCACAATCCCACTGTGGAACCTGTTAGCTGAAAGTGTGTAGTACAATATGGGAAAACCTGCCTGGCCATACAAACACAGGAACTCATGTGCATCGGTACCAATATCTCATCTCTAGCAGAATCACATTCCAGTGGCTGACAGCTGTGATAAATTTTGTGGTTAGCTGTGATTTAACCATTGTGAGGTTTGGGATTATAACCTGGGATCTGAAGCTTGCTGGACTGTGCTTATGACCAGGAGTAACTGGCTTTGTTCAGAGAGACATCTGCAGCTCTATGAGTATTGTGTTTTGATATTTGAAATTAGTTCTGCCAGGGAAAAATATTTATCATGATAAAAGATATATTGGAAATATATGCTTGTGTTTTGGAAAATGTATTTTACTGGAAACTCTTGTGGTTTTTTGGTAGAGCCATATTAGTCAAGTGTTGGTTTCTTTGTTGCTTTTTGCCTTCCCTTAAGCATCAGCTTAGGCTGGAAACTCTCTGAGAAGTAGCTGTTGCTATCCTGTCCAAGCGATTTAGCAGCTCCCCCAGTGCCTGTTATGTGATAGCTGCTATGAGTAGTGTGTAGCACTGTTCCACTCTGGGGTTTTAAAGTGTCAGAGAGAGTAGATGATAGCTTCCATTGACTTTTCTGAGTCCCTGGGAGAACTAGCCAAGAACAAAATATTCACTGCTCCCTTCTTACCCTCAAACCCTTGAAAGATTTTTTCTCTTGCTGTTCAGGAAGAGTGGAAAACTAGGATTCTACCAGTGCCACCCATCAGCATTCACTAGACTGCAATCCAAATTTGAAAAAATACATACCCTCAAATAAGTTCTAGTGCAAACAAAACATGTCTTATAAATTAATGTACAATAAAGACAGTCATTTGTCTTTCCTAGCACATGTTAGCTCAGGATCCTGTGGACTTTCCAGCTGGGGATATTTAATCTCTCAACACCTGTCATCCAGACTTTTCATGCTGTTCTCCATGATGCTTCCAGTTTTCAATAGAGTCTGTGTGAAGGGATATGTAAGAGCTGTATATCTCAGTTTTGTGCTCTTCCTTAATGCAGGGTAAATCCTAGATGGGATCTTACTATTCACCTTCACTGGGAGGCCTAAACTGAGAAAATGAGGCCAAAGATTCAAATAGACCCAAAGTATTGATTTGCTCTTTATTTGAAATAGAGGAAACAATTACTTCAAACCACTCTGTTTAAAAATATACACAGGAATGCAGAATCTAAAGTGTTAGTATGTTGGGTAATTCTTATAGCAGTCAAGATCTACCTGATGTCCAACGCCTCTTCTTTGTTTTTCAAACTATAGTTTATATCACTTGCAAAAATGACATTTCTGGCATACCATCCTAATTTTTTATGGTTTCTGAAGTGATTATTTGATGGTTTCAATTGTATTTTCTTATCAAAGTGTTTTTCTCTACCATATTCAGATAGTGCTTTACTAGTTACTAGATGATGCTTAGGGATAGCAGTGCTGAACACTAAAGAGCATGATTGGTATAATAGTAGCAAATCCTTACTGAGCTTCCCTTACTGAGCTTCAAGTCCCACCTCCATACCTGAGACCCTACAACTACCAGTATCCAGTGGGAAAGCCATCACTGTTGGACAGGACAATGACAAACAGTAAGAATAAACTCAGGAAAAATATGCAACCCGCTCTCCTTAACATATTTAGCCAAGAACTAAAAGTAAACAAAACCAGTAGCTGTGGCAGGAACCACAAGCATGCAATAAAATGATTTTAAGACTTTTTAAAGACTTTTAATACTTTTTTTTTTTTTTTTTTTTTACATTCTACTAACCCACCATAAATCACTGTTACTCTTCAGTAATATACATATTTCTTTTGCAGGACAAAACTGGTCCTGATTTGTGGCTTATGTGCTACTGTAAAACACTGTAAACATGATTACAGTAATGAGGTAAATTCTTACTATGAATTTATTCTGTTGGGATGGAACAATGAAGTCACAATTCTGAAAGAGGCCTGTAAATGTTATGTAATATTATTATCATCAATTAGTAAAAGATGCCTTTCCAGTAGCTTCAGCTGAGCAGATAATGAAGAGGTGGAAGGTGGGAGGAGAATTTGTCATTGACTGAGAAACAGGAATGCACTCCTTCCCAGCAGTTCCCCAAACAAGGACTTTCTTTTATATTCTGGCAGCAAGCCAATATGAGCAAGTCAGGCTTTCCAGCTGCCAATTAAAGCAGTCCAGTCCATTTCCTTGCCAAAATGAAGTAGTGGCCCAGTAAAATTATTCACAGTTTCTTCGGGAGAGTACTAGTGCATTGAGAATGATTTTATTTCTTAAACCTACAGGGAAAAAGAAAGAAAGAAAGAAAGAAAGAAAGAAAGAAAGAAAGAAAGAAAGAAAGAAAGAAAGAAAGAAAGAAAGAAAGAAAGAAAGAAAGAAAGAAAGAAAGAAAGAAAGAAAGAAAGAAAGAAAGAAAGAAAGAAAGAAAGAAAGAAAGAAAGAAAGAAAGAAAGAAAGAAAGAAAGAAAGAAAGAAAGAAAGAAAGAAAATCAAGTCATACTAAAAACAAAATGAATTATGCAACAAAAAAAAAAATCAAAACCATCTAATTATATTGTTTTCAAGAAATACAATCGAGCTCTATTCTCACAAAAGGCAATATATATACATAATTAGTAAAAAATTAGAGAAGTTAAAGGACCAGTATTATGCCCTTAGTATTGGAAAATAAGTCAGAATTTAGTTGGTTTAGATTTCCAGAAAAAGTGGAAAGATGAAAATAAAAATTGTTAATATTCCATGATATATGACATGATCTCTCATATTAAGAAAGCTTCTGAGATGCTTCTGAGATGCTTTGTAAATGGGACTTACATGACAGCAAATAATTATTGTAGAATCAAAGTATCATAGAATGTCTATAATGGTTGGAAAGAACCTTAAAGACCATCTAATTCCAACGCCCCCGACATGAGCAGGAACACCTCTCACCAGATCTGTTTGCTCAAAAACTCACAGTTCAGTTCAATATTGGGTCTGAGTTTTTATGGTAATGTAAAAAATTAAAATTTAAAGGGATGATACATGTTTCTTTTGGTACATGTCACTTTAAGATTCATAGCACATATAAAATCCATGGATGACATCAAGTCCATACATTTAGTTCCTTCTAATTAAGATGAAAAATCCTTAGCCAATATCGGAGTTATTTCCAGTCTTTATAGCACATAAATTCCTCAGTGATAAATTGTTGTAAGTAAAAATGCTAATTCCCTTATAACAGAATGGAGCTAGTCAATGAATTTGTCATGAGGAAAGCTCTAATAATAAGTAGCAAATGTTGAAATACTTTGGATTTTTTATTTATTTATTTATTTATTTGAACAAAGAAGCTTGTAAGGGAGAGGTAGCAAGAATGGTTAATAATGAAGGAAGTGGATTTAATTACTACCCAGACTGTGTGGTGACCTATGTGTTATTTGGCAGGAGAGTGGACACATGAAAATATGAAGAAATTAAGCATGAATGGAATCCTATTGTCATTCAAACCAGCTAATTGTATCAAATGAATCAAAAATGCTAAATATTTTATACTGCTAATTTTATTCAATATGCAAATAAACCAATTGTGCAGTCTATTACAGGTAATGTTTAGGTTAATCTGTCTCTAAATTTTACTGAGCACGTGTTATCAGAACTTAATGGTTTCTTTCATTTTTCACAATATTTTACATTTATCCAGAACATCAGGACTGACTGCAAACCAAAAATATGTAAATTTAAGAAAAAATTAAGGCAGTACATTTTAGTTATATGTTTTTGGTCTTTTATGAGGCAGATTTTTCTTATTGTGAGTGACTCTAGTGTAAAGTAAAAGCTTCTGTTCCAGATAAGCTTCTGTTCAAGCTTCTGTTCAGGATTACTAAGTATCCTGATTATCTGAAGCTTCTCTTTGGAAACATTCCTTATTTTTGACATTATTTTTTTTTTTCTAAATTTCAATTTTTATAAACTTCCATTAGTGTGGAAACTTTATTTCCTAGTAAAAGTAGGCCTTTATGTGAAAATTAATGAGATTCAAGTTCTGTATGTATAAGCTGAGGATATGTATTTGAAGCCCAAACCAGAAAGTTTTTGTACACCATCAGTCTGTGAAGCTAGAAAGTATTTCTTCTCTCATTCTGTCATTCAATGCATGTGCATTGGAATACCTAAATATTTTTAATGTTCTTGTCATTTTGTTGTGTTTTTGTTTGGTTGGTTGGTTGGATTTTTATTTGTTTTAAAACATACAAGGCTCTGTACATCTAGCAAGAGCAAGAAATATGTACAAGTAAAAGTAGTTTTTTACATACAGAAGCGTATATAGGCATACATATTAATCATAAAAATACAGTATCATAAAAATGCACACAGAATTGAACATAATTCTTGGAGTGATGGGATTTCTGATAATCTTTAGCCACTGTGGGAAGGCATTTCGTAGTCTCAGACTATCCCCAAGAAGGCTTTTTTCCCTTTTGTGAGAGTTTCTTTAGGTCAGAAGACTACTGTCGAGCTTTAGTCAGTCTTTTAGGTGAGCGGCTGACATCTTTTTAATATTTGAACAGACTTTGAACATCATTTAAACTCTAGGGGAAGCCACTGTGGAAAGTGGAGATGTTCAGAGGTAAGAATACCCTAGCTATGAATTCTAATGCTAAGAATGCACATTTTGTTAAGGAAAAAATGCACTATACTGGCAAGTTTTTAGAGTGGAAATGTTGTGTCCAATTATTACAGATAGTCTCACTAAGAAGTACATGTAATGAGGCTAGGGCATCACTCATTCAGCCATTTTTGGATAACCGTGTTCTGACCTCATGGCTGACCCTCCTTTGAGTAGGAGGTTGGACTAAAGACCTCCTGAAGTCCCTTCCAACCTGAATTTTCCTATGATCTTGTGATCATCCACCAGGATTGGAAGAAGTTTCCTAGCAACAAGAAATTGAAGGCTTTAGTAATGGATGAAATTTAGTGTCAGGGAAAAATCCAAAAGTACTTCTAATTCATGAATTGAATTGAATTGACCAATATTATCCATTTCTCCCTTAAAGCAAAGGAAAATGTACATTTGTTGGGAACCATTAGAAATGCTTTCTTTCTGCTCATCTGTCTTGCTTTTTGTTCTCCATCACACAGTTCTCTCTACTTCTGATCTGATTTCACCCATTGACTGGTAGGTGGTATTGATATAGCTGTAGGTAGTGATTGATACATAACAGTGTAGTATCATCAATATACTGCTGATTCTTCCTTCTATGATATTTCTTCCCAAACATCAATGGGTGCATGAAGAAATTAAAATAAAGTTGTAGGACTTAGTATACTGTCTAGAAATAGAGTGAGGCACATTGAGGAATGACTCACTGCATTTGAGCAAGTTAATTGGGAATTCTCTCACAGAAGAGTTAGCCATTATTTACAGTCAATAGTATTACAAATTATGGCAATAGCATTAATGCTGTGGAGACATCCAAAGATTAGAATGAATGTCAACTACTCACAGAATCACAGAATTTTCTAGGTTGGAAGAGACCTCAAGATCATCAAGTCCAACCTCTGACCTAACACAAACAGTCCCCACTAAACCATATCCCTAAGCTCTACATCTAAACGTCTTTTGAAGACTTCCAGGGATGGTGACTCCACCACCTCCCTGGGCAGCCCGTTCCAGTGCCTAACAACCCTTTCAGTAAAGAAATTCTTCCTAACATCCAACCTAAAACTCCCCTGGCGTAACTTTAGCCCATTCCCCCTCGTCCTGTCACCAGGCACATGGGAGAACAGGCCAACCCCCACCTCGCTACAGCCTCCTTTAATGTACTTATACAGAGCAATAAGGTCACCCCTGAGCCTCCTCTTCTCTAGGCTGAACAAGCCCAGCTCCTTCAGCCGCTCCTCATAGGACTTGCTCTCCAGGCCCCTCACCAGCTTCGTCGCCCTTCTTTGGACCCGCTCAAGCACCTCGATGTCCTTCTTGTAGCGAGGGGCCCAAAACTGAACACAGTACTCGAGGTGCGGCCTCACCAGAGCCGAGTACAGGGGGACGATCACCTCCCTAGCCCTGCTGGTCACAGTGTTTCTGATACAAGCCAGGATGCCGTTGGCCTTCTTGGCCACCAGAGCACACTGCTGGCTCATATTCAGACGACTGTCCACCATCACTCCCAGGTCCTTCTCTGCCTGGCAGCTCTCCAACCATTCCTCTCCCAGCCTGTAGTTCTGCTTGGGGTTATTGCGCCCCAGGTGCAGGACCCGGCACTTGGCCTTGTTGAACTTCATACAGTTGACCTCAGCCCATCGGTGCAGCCTATCCAGATCCTCCTGCAGAGCCTTCCTACCCTCGAGCAGATCGACACACGCACCTAGCTTGGTGTCATCTGCAAACTTACTGAGGGTGCACTCAATGCCGTCATCCAGATCATTGATGAAGATGTTAAAGAGGACCGGCCCCAGCACCGAGCCCTGGGGGACGCCACTAGTGACTGGCCTCCAACTGGACTTGGCTCCATTCACCACAACTCTTTGGGCCCGGCTATCCAGCCAGTTTCTAACCCAACGAAGCATGCGCCAGTCCAAGCCAAGAGCAGCCAGTTTCTTGAGGAGAATGCTGTGGGAGACGGTGTCAAAAGCCTTGCTGAAGTCAAGGTAGACCACATCCACAGCCTTTCCCTCATCCACCCAGCGCGTCACTTTGTCGTAGAAGGAGATCAGGTTCGTCAAGCAGGACCTGCCTTCCATAAACCCATGCTGGCTGGGCCTGATCGCCTGCTTGCCCTTCAAGTGCCGCATGATGACTCCCAAGAGGATCTGCTCCATACTATCCACTGGCAGAGAAAATTACACAGCAGTGCCACTCTCAGTTCTATATCCTGCACAACTTTCAAAAAGTCTTCAATATTTTTTTTAATAAGTAAACTTGTTTTAACCTTCCAATAAGCTTTGAAGGAGTTTATTTGAAAAAGAGAAAGTTAATGGTGAGCAAAAGTTAACAAGAATTAATGTAATCAGGGTATTTTTGCTGACGTTTCATTCTGGCATTCCTTCATTTTTAAAAGAAAAAGGGAAGCTTTTTCCTGAAGCAATATGTTCACTGTTCCAGTCTGTACTGACAATTGATATTTATTGCTTAGATGCAAAGCAGAAAGGCACTACTGAGATTCACATAGATTGCCCTTTTGTTGCACAATACTACTTGAAGAGTGAATATAATGAATTGTGAAAAAGTTGGAAAGTAAAAAAAAAATATTTTTTTTTTTGAGTGGTCTTCCTCAATACATTTTTATTGCTCTACATAGAACATAATAGTAGTTTCATGTAATGGTAGATGTTTGGCTCTGGCACAAGTTGAAGCTTCTTATGATTGATAGAAAATGTTTTCTGAATAACTTCTTGAGATAGACCTTGCCAGATGCAATGGAGGCAGATAAAAAAATAATCTTGGCCTATAATAAAGCTTCAGCATAACCTTTGAGAAAATGATTGCAAGCTAGTTTTTTGTTCTGCTATTTGTGCACAAATTTACCACATTTTCTCTTCAATGTGGACTATCAGTAAATCAAAACTGTAAGTGCCTACTAGCATGTGCAAGGTGGTTAATAAAGTGATGGTTGAGGCCAGTGTACAAGAATAACTTAGTAGATTCTTGCTCTTTAGTTTATGGTCTTAATGCTATTTTTCTCTGTCAGGGAGAAGAATTTGTTGGAATTGGGGATTTTTGGTCAATCAAAATTGTTAATTGATTTGCTTGTCATGGAGGATGATAATCTTTGGCCACTGTTTAGTATGACAATGAACTGTTTAAAGGATTGGCTTGATTGTAATGTCCTGAATCTTGGTCTCTACAGTAAGCATTTGATCCAGAGTTTGATTGTTTGCTTCATTTGAGTCAGAAGTTATTACAGAAAGTCATAGGACAACAAGAAGGCAGTAAGAATGCAGATGCATAAAATTCTTGAGAGGTACTGTTCGTGAGCAAAACTAGGCAGCTACTTGGCACTGGTGTTCTGAGTAATATCGACTTCTCATGGCTATCTACATATGTATTTGATCAATACTTTACTGTTTGAATATACAGAAAGCTTGCTTTAATAAAAAGGACAGCATGTGAAAGTATTTGGATAGTGTGTAAGATGTTGGAAGTGCTTCTCCTTTTTTTTTTTTTTTTAATTTCATGACAATTGTTTACATAAAGATATTTAATGTCTCAATGCAGTCTCACTGCAGCAATTTTACCTGAGTTACCTCAGTGTGAGATCAGAGTTTGTGAGTCCCTCTTAACCATGTGAAGGTATGCAGTAATTTCTTAAATAACTAGCCCAATTTCTGTTCTTGTTGTTGTTATGTGACTGTTCTCGTTTTCATAAATATTGAAGATATTTTTTTTTTTTTTTTTGTATTCAAAACAACAAAAGATTCATGGCTATATCCCTGAAAAGGTTTTGTTGCAACTTTGTTAGTACAAGTATTCTCTATTATACTTAATATAAACTGTAAATCTATTTTGAAACAGTGGAATATGGTTGACTATACATACAAAGGAAACAATATTTTCAGCTTTAACTGATATTTTTTTTTTGTGCACAGAGGTCTCATATACCTGCCTGCATTTTTCGCTTGAGTGGGTTAAAACGAATTCTGTGTTGACCCTCCCACAAACTTTCCTATGTGGTTACAGATTCATTAATTTCAAATGTGCATCTATAGTGCAGATGTTGGAGGGTAAGCAGCAATATCTTTGGAATCAAGGAAAACAAGTCAGAAAAAAAAAAAAAAAAGTTTAATAATGTGCAGTGGCTCGGTGCTAATAGTGGCTTATGGTTTATGTGGAAGATGTGACAGTGGCAGCATTTTTTATCTTGCATTATATATACCTGGTTCACAGATCTTTGTTTCTATCTGTATATTTGATAGCGATACTAGTACCAGTATTAATATGTTTAATATTAACATGATCAAATGCATGATCTTAATGTGACGCCAGAGTTCTTGCATGTTTAGATCTTGGGATCAGGTTCATTTCAAATGCAAGGTCATGTAAAAAGGAATTGTTAGCTCTCTTGTCTAATCCTAGTCTGATTTTCTTTAGCTGATTGTTTTTTTCCCTGATGTTTCTGTGACTGTAGTGGTGCAAGGCTCAGACATTTTGAGGCAGTCAGAATATGTTTTCCCTCAGCCTGTCTTGGCAAATGTTTGTTTCTTACCCCAAAGCATATTGTCTTCTTCCTTGTCATGCCCCTTTTACTTTGTGAAAGATATGAAAACATGTTACTTCTCAACAGGAAGCAATGACTATATTATACATATAAAGATGGATATGTAGCAAATATTCATAGAAGACAGCTGCAAGCTAAAAGATGTTACTCTCAGATCAAAAGTTTCTTGATTACATCACCGTAACCAAAAGATCAAAGATAATGTGATTTAATTTGATCACTGAGTCATCCAAATAAGCATGGAGCTCTATTGGCAGTTTTTCTGAGGTAGCAGATTGCAGTTGGTATTTAATCAGGAAAAGTATTTTAAAATAATGCCCTTAATAACGTTTTAAAGTGTTAAAATAATCTCTGTAGTTTCCTAGGGTTTGATGAAGTTTAACCATTGGCATAATGATGTTTTACTGAGACTGTTCCTAAGATATTAGCAAGCACCTCGCTGCAGGGTGTAGGTGTGGTGAGTCACCCATTCAGCACACAATTCCCTTTCATTCATTCCCACGTTGTAGCCTCCCTGATTTTGCATAACCTATGCAGCATTCTGTTGTCAATCACTCTCATTTTTGTACAGTAAACTCTCTGGCTCTCTTTTGATTTGAATGAATGGTGCCATTCATTCACATCATACTTTTCTGCAGACGCCATTCAAAAGCAAGGAACAAGCAGTTGACTTTTAATGTGCAAAGGTTGTAAGAATTGTAAGGCATTGCAGTCAAAGGATGTGGTATGTACACAAACCAGGTAAGAAGTGAAGAAGGGAGAAGGCTAGCTGGTTTCACCTCTGCTACCACAGGTCTATCAGCTAGCAGCAATGGGTTTTTCACCTGGGAGCACAAAACAGAAGGCACAGCTGGTGTGATCATACTTGTCACTATGTAACGTCATGATAAGGCCATTGCATAGACCTCATGGCACCCAAACTTCCTCTAGTGCAACTATAAGGGTAAGCAATCTTGATGTTTTTTGACTTTCAGGCATTCAAAAGTTAAGAACACATTTCCCTAACAATTTACATGTTTTATTTTTTGCTTTCTTCTAGAAGAAACAAAGATTTAATTTTTACCTCAGGTAATTTTCTGAAATCTTAGGTACTGTCATGCGTGCTACAGGTGTTACCATATACAGCCATGCTCAGCACAGCTCAGGTGCACGCACAACTTTGAAGTCCTTTAGGGAAATACGGAGAGAAATTCTCCAGCAAGAGGGAGAAGTGAGAGACTTCTGTGGGTACACAAGTAAAGGGTTGTGGGAAGGTGAGAACCTATCATGGCCTGTGGCAGGAAGAGTAAGCGAGAGTTTCTGGATACTGTAGCCTGGAAAGGAAAGAGGCCTAGCACAATATAAAGGATCATAGCGTAAATATCCCTACCAAACTGAGAAAATCACCGACTGTTTCCCACAGTGTTCATTGGTTGAAGTTTAATACCCTCCCTAAATTCTACAAGCAAAAAATCTCTGCATCGCCTGCTATGATGATATATTATCTGCTAGCTGATAGGAAGATCTTTGTGATTTGCTAATGCCTTTTCTGATGCTTTCTTAATGATCATTATCATTTTCTAGCTTATTCCTTTATTGAAACTTGTCATTATTGAAACTCATTGCTTATTGAAACGTTGGATAATGTATACATGTATATATATTTCCTGTTCCCCTCTCTGGTTGGCTTTTTTTTTAATCCTTGTGATTCTTTAAAACTACCTAAACCTGATCTCTGTTATATTTGAATACTGTGATTAAACAAGATTGAAAATGTTGAGAATGCATCTTTTTCAATTTCCATATGCCTATTATACTATTAATTGAAGAGTTTACCAAAACTATCGAAACCTATTAATCAATGAAATAGTTTGTTCCACTTCCTTAGTGGTCTAATTGTATAATGGGGCTTTTAGAAATTAGCAGCACATAGTGGTTCTCGTCTGTATGAAGTTTCTAAGGAAAATTCTAAATAAAGATATAGGTTGATGAACACAGTTTTCATATGTAGTTAAACATAGCTAAATAAAGTCATAATCCAAATTCATGCATCAAAAGCTTGTGCTGTGTATCAACAGCAGTTAAGTAGAAGGCTTTCCAGTAAGTCCAACTCTTTTAGTTTCAGTTTCTCCCAACAACATATCCCAGCACAGCTGGATGGAACAAAGAACAGAAGAACCTCAGTTGCACCAGAGTAGGTTTGGGTGCCATGAGGAAAGTCTATGCAATGGCCTTAACGTGATGATGTTTTGTGACACTTCAGAATGGCATACAAATAGTGAAGCACCTAAAGTTAAGGAAGTCACCTGAATTGAAGACTGGAAACTCATGTTTCTGGATGATCACTGAAAATGACAAAGTTAAAAAAATTATCAGTGAAAATAAAGCAAAGAGCTAAGTTTTTGAATGTAATTGTATTACCATATGCTAGTTAACCTGTCTCTGAGGATAGTTACACTTGAAAATTCATATTTTTATCTCTTTTTAGTTACTCAGCAGCTAATTCATAATTTACATAGTAAAGGCTATAAAGTAGGAATTTTCCGGATAATGATTGCATTAACAATTTTTTCAGTGATCTTGAAATTCATTTTTCTTTTTTATTAAACGAAGAAAACAGTAATAGTTCTCAACATTAGCAAACACTTTCTTTTTAAGTGGAAATTAAATTAAATTATGGGATTTTTTTCACCTATATGCCATTAAATTTTTTTTATATTTCTTTTTTTTAATACTGTTTTAATAATATATATATACGTATATATACTCTTTGTATTTTGGTATACAACGTCTAAACTGTAGACTTTGATACATCATTTAGCACTTGTCAACAAAACAATGGATTTAATATTCTTTGTTTAAAAATATTCATATCTGTTTTTGAATGAGACAGTCTATTCAATCTTATAAATATCATATTTAATAAAGAACAATCCACAGCAAAGAGAAAAAATGTCTTTATCCATAAGCAACGAGATGAGAAATGGATTTTTATTCAGTCAAATCCTTTTAGTCAATGAAACAGCACTTTCATGCATACTGCACTCAAGTGATAATTAATATAGTCTAATTCCGGACATGATGCCTGAATTGATGTACTGTCATCAATACCCCATGTTAAAATCAAATCTTGACAGGGACTTAACACCCTGGAACAGGTCATCATATGATAATACTCTTTTTTCCTTTCAGTATTTGTCTTCAACCAAGCAAAGTATTACAAGATGGGGGGAAAAAGAGGGAAATAATTACAAATGAAGAGTGACGCAGGCTGTGAATAGAACATATGTTAGGCTAGGCAGAGTCTTCAGTGAATTATATCATTTCATGATGAAGCGGCAGTGGGGCTGAACGGACCTATTTTAAACCTTGATGTATTTTATCTCTACTGTATTTGGACTGTCATCTTTGGAGAAAGACTTTGTGTAATTGAGAGTCAGCTCCAATCTGCATGACTTGAGCATGAAGTGTAAGCCAGATGAACAGTGTTATGGAAGAAAGGGAAGCATCTAATAAGGTATAAATGGGTAATAACCTTTATACCCCAGACATTTAAACACGTTTTGTGAAATATGATGTTTAATGGTATTAATTTCATGGTACAATTAATAATATAAACAAAGTTTTAAAATACTTTAAAAAATATTTGATTTTTTTTTAAATTTTAATAAAATCTACAAACTTACAGTTAAGACATCCTTTTTCACATGAAGCATATAATTACAACAGAATCAATTCTTCCTGACATCGTGTTTATGATTATAGTATATTTTTGATCGTGAATACAAAGTTCATCTTCATAGGCTGATATGGTTATTTGTAAATTTTGAGGGGAATTTGATTTTATGTTGTCCTTGTCCGTAATGTCAGAAATACCTATATCTCTAAAGAAGTTCTCAAGAAGTCTGTATTTGTGTGTGTGTGTATATATATATATATATATATATATATTATTTTATTTTCTTTCAGTGTCGTAAAAACATGTAATTTTAAGAAAGGTAATTTTCTTACTTTTTAGTTATTGCTCCTTGAGAAGTTGATATAGTGGTAGCATGTGATACATACACATCCGTAAACAGTGATTACTTGGGAAGAATTTGTGGTAGTTCTAATGAGACATTAGGAAGATTTCCAGGAGGTCTTGCTTTTTGATGTAAAATAATGTGAATGCCACATACAATGTCCAGTACAACTCAAAAAGCAAATTACATACATCTATTCATTTGATTTAAATTGTATCCCCTTCTGCTTGGTTCTGTTATTTGAAAGATTGTTCAGACAATTCATTCGTGGGGGTGGAATAATATTTTAATGCTCCTGCTATGGATAAGAACAAGTGATAGCTTCTGTATGCACGCTACTTGTCTTAGACAAAACATTTTCTTGTTATGTCAATGTATTTACATAGGATTTGAATGAACATTTCACAATTTCTTTTTCTTCCTGTGCATAAATAGCCAATGATTTCAGTGTCATAATAAATGTTAAACACTTCTCTCATGTTAAAAAGAGATAGCCAGAAGAAACAGAAAAAAGTAGTAATGATAACCCAGGATATAAATATTTATACTGGAGAGGACTCTCATCTGTTAACCAGATTCACAGTGACCAGTGCCTTCATGCACCCTGATTGCCCAAGAAGTTCCATGTGGGACAGGACAGGTTTTGACATAAGCATATCTCAAAGCATAGCTTTTACAATGGAAACAGGGCCACAGAGGTTTTGGAATAAATTCTTTGTCCTCAGAACCTGTGCATTAAAAAAAAAAAAAAGGGGGTTGTTGTGTAAATTCTTACACCTTTCCTTCTTCTCAGAAAAATGCTTTCCTCCATTTGGATTGGAGGTCTTAATAAAATAATAATAATAATAATAATAATAATAATAATAATAATAATAATAATAATAATAATAATAATAATAATAATAATAATAATAATAATAATAAAATAATAATAATAATTATTTATATTACTTAATAATAATAATAATAATAATAACAATAATAATAATAATTGTAGTACAAACTATAGCTCTAACATGATAAAGTATTTTACTTAAACAGTCCATCATCCAAAAATGTCAGTGTGATCATACTGTACTTTCTTTAATCTTTTTTTTTTCCTCATAATGTCTTAAGCTCTGTACAACTGATTTCTCCTGCAGTCTGTGGATACTGTGTCCACATCATTACACAATGATCATTATGAATAAGTGATTTCTTGTGAATAAAATGATATGGTACAAGAAGACTTAACATCTTCACATTGTCTTATAGGGATAAACTGCATATCGATCTAGCATGGGTCCATACAGTTAACTTGATTCCAGCATGTGCAGGTGAGCCAGGCTATAAAATTAAGCAGATGTAATGAGAAGGACCTTGCTTGAAAACAGACCAGAAAGTTCCAAGTTAACAGTAGAAAAGAAATCTGAGAAATATTGGTATGTGTCAATCAGACATTAAAGCCTTCTTTTTTTTTTTCCATCAGTTCATTCAGCCCTGCGTACTAGTATATGCTAGTGTACTGTGCACTTGTACCTCAATTTCCTTCCTGTGGCTCAACCTTTTGACTTACTGTGCAGCTTTGCACTTTTTACTACTATGTTAAGGTATTGTATAGCAGTCTTGAATAGCTTTTTACTGACTTAAAAATGAAAGTGTAAAAGTGTATAAACACACATGCATACACATGCATATTTAAAGAGAATATTTCATAAAAACAACCTATGTTACCAAACACCATATGTGTTGCTTTTGAACTGTATCTTCTTATATGATTCCACTGTGATCACTCATTTGAATCTGATACTCCTCTTGTAAACCAGAAAATAAGATGATTTCTGATGAGGAGATAAGTGTAACATTAGCAGAGTACACAATATATGGAGATTTGGCAAATGAAGAATGCAATTCTGCTTTAAATTAGAAATAAACTTTTGTCTCTATAGAGTTGGGAATCTTTCAAAACTACTGTTTACCAGCAGACAAGGAAGAAAATAACATCAATAAAATTATTAAAGTAGAAAGAAGACTTGTTCACAAGTAAACTCAGGGTAACGTAATTTGTTCACATTTATGAAAATTTGTTTTGAAATTTCAGAATGAAATGTTGATTCAGAATTTCTGCTGGTAAAACTTGCTACCTCTTTTCTATTTACATGAATGATTTCTGGTTATGTTTCCCTTTGCGTGTTCTGCTTTGGCTTTTTGTCTCATGTCCTGTGACTCATACTGTCCACCCAGGTTCTCTCCTTTCTCCTTTCTTATCTGGAAAATTTTGTGTGCATGCTTTTGATGCCCCTGTCATCTCCACCCAGACCTGACTCTGGTCAGTGTGTTCTCAAATTCATTGTCATTTTGCAGTCAGAGTTGACAATTTTTCTTAGACAATAGGTTTCTTGAATTATTATTATTATTATTAGTAGTAGTAGTACTAGTAGTAATAGTAGTACTAATAGTAGGCACTACTAAGTAGTAGTAATGCTAGGAATTGTGGTCGACTAGGCTTTAAAATCCATAAAGAGTTCACAAAAGTGAAAACTGAAAAACAAAGTTTTCTGAGTTACAGGGCAGACTATGAAACCGTTGCTTGTCACACTGAAGCTGTCGTCTTCATGAAAACTATTGTGCATTTCAGAGTGATTTGGACAAGTGCTTATTTGGGTTCAGTTGCTATGAAGAGAAGGTAATATCAACTTCAAAATATAGTAAAACATAGCAATACTGATATTTCTCATCTGCTTTTTGGCCTTTTTGACCTTATAGCAATAAGGCAATAACCCTAGTTATTGAGTTACACAGTCAGAATGAGCAGTATATATTTTTGACCTATTAAGTATTAACTCTGATTTCACATGGTGTATTATAATATTATTAAAGGTCTTTTTTTTTTTCTTTTTTTTTCTTCCAAACATACATTTAATATAAAAATATATTGAAAAAATGCATAATGGTGGGTACATGGTGAGTCTAAGCTGAAAATTAGGTGTTCATTTTACCTGTCTGCACATCAGTTTGTGATATTCCCTGTGAGTTTCACACTGAAGAGTGGCAGAAGTTTGACAGTCAGTGGCAGGCAGATTAGCAGTAGTACTATTGTCTGTCTAGAAATACACACAGCTCATTGATTTAGAACATAACATTTAGAGTAAATAAAAAACACTTCTCTCTACCTAAAATTTGGGGGAAAAAATTAAACTATGGAAATGCAGAAAACTGATTTTTTTTTTAACTGGAGAATAGTGTACAAATGAACTGTGCCTGTAAATGTTCTGTATATTATTTTGATGGCTTCAGCTTTATATCTGTTTTTTTACATACTCTCTAAAGATTTGTAAACTTCAGATGTTTCAGTTGTATTATTAATATTACTAATAATTATGAAATTAACCAAGAGGCAAATGAAAGCTTTTTAGTATGTATATTTTATGTTCTAGATGTGGGTGACTCTTATCAACTTCAAAATTTTAGAATTAGTAATTGAGAAATGTCTATGTTTTACTTTTAGTTTTACAGATCTGTAGCTTTTAACATAACAAATCTTAGAGAAGTTCAGTATTTTGTAAGACCTTGCTTATAATATTTATCTGCATTAAAAAAGGTTATTGCAGCAAAGTTGTGAAAAGGTCATTGAATTATCTTTGAATTTTTAAAGCTTGTATTCAAGCTTGTATATACCACATTCTTTCTAATTTTATTTTTTAAGGGATGTAATGATTTTAAAATCATAAGAGAATTCTAGGAGCTAGAAGCAAAATTGTCCACTCTATCAATAAAACTACCAATGTGGTACATATATAAATAACTGCAAGCTGTACCTCTGCTTACAAAGTAGAAAAATATTTTTTACGATGTTTGATAATAAAAGGTGCTGCACTGAAAATAAACAAAAAGAACTTTTTTTTTTTTTTTTCTGTAGAAAAAAAAAAAAAAGAAATCTAAATGTAAAACATTAAGGAAAAATATTTTCAAAGGAACAAAAATCACCTGGATCCACAATCTATGTCTTTCCCTTCTGTCATTAAATATATAAATATATATACATATACACATACACATACATATACATATATATATATATATATATATATATATATATATATATATATATATCTTGTTTTTAATGTCCAATTTTCTTTAAGTGGACACTGTTGTCCACACATCAGCAAATGAATAAGCACAAAAGAATAATTAAACATTAATTTTTGTTCTCAAATGAATCTGCTCTGTTTGGCTACGAACTAGGAAGCAGAAATAAACAGTAAGAACAGAAAATTCTTTTGGGGATTGACCCAATCATGAGGATGATCAACTTCTATCACAATTCTTTCCAGAAACATTTTTATTTTACACATTTTATTTTCCTGATCAATTATATTTGTTGCAGCTATCATAGAGAAATACATTCTTTTCGTTTATATTTCTATTTTTCCTGTATTCCTTTTGCAAAGCTGCTTTTTTGCCCATACTCCTTTTGTGCTAATGGAATATAAGAGACTGTTCCGTACTTGCTTTGTTTATAACAGGATTCCCTTTCCAGATTCCAGTACCATAGAGCAGCTGGAAGCATTTAGTGGCCGTCTGTACCGGTACTCCCATCTTTTTAACATTAAAATTAATTTTCCTCATCTTGGCATATAAAGAACCCAAGTGTGCCCCTTACCTCATTACCTGAAATTTTACAGTGACACCAACAGCAGGGGATGTGGTGGAGCAGCTTTTTGGATATCAGAAGTAGAAGGTCTGGGAGTATTGACTTGAATAGACACTGCAGTTCGTGTAGTCTTTAATAGGTTTTTCCTTCATGACTGCTGATGGCTGGAGCAATGTGGATGGATATCATCCAGTTTTTTCTGTCAGTCTGATAGCTTGTGAATTTTGTGCCCAGGTAGGAGAAGAACTAAGCAGACATCTGAAATGTATACATGCTACACTTTAGTAATCATCAGTCCTGCTGACAGTGGTAGAGGAGGCTAAATAACCAAGCATGTTTATGTGTAACACAAGGTAAAAATGAAAGCATTTTGTTGACTGTCTTTGCTGCTATTACAGTAATGCTTATTTTGGGCATGAATGTTAATTTTCTGTTTGGAGAACATATTTGGTTCCATAAAATCAGTATTCCTGAACATCATATCTTTATAGAAGTCAGTGTTTAGACACAGACGGATTATGGGTAGACACATAAATATGGAAGAGGGAAGTTGTATCTCAGGTGGATGCCATCATGCAATGATATGAAGGGGCTCAAGCAGGGGAAGTTCTGGATATTCTTGGGAACAAGAGTAGTGGGCACCTGGCCCTCCTTGCGATGACAGTGGGAGATGTGTGCTTAAAGCATCTGAGGTTCCTGTAGCTGACCCTTTTTCATATTTTTGTGGAACTGGACAAGACTATATTTATGTTACCTTTTCACCTGTTCAGTGTGTATATTTCACTTCAAATGACTGTTTCAAAGTCACGAATTCACATTAATTGTTTCATTTGCTATTTATTTGCTATTTTACTATGATTTCATATTATTTTATGGCATTAGCTTTTTTTCAGGTAAATGTGATTTTTTTTTTATACCTATTTCCTTTAATTTTCAATAAGCTTTCCTAATTTTGAATTATGAACAAGACCTCTAGAAAATCCCAAAACACACTTTGTGTTTAAAAACATAGGTGAAATTTTCCTTGAATTCCAGACAATGGAATAATCTTTTGAGAGCACTAACATAAAGCTACTAAAATGACTAAATCAATTTTGAATTACAACTTGGAAAAGAGATGCCTGCAGATATTGTTACAAGCAAGAAGTCAAAAGATGAAAAGAAAGCCCTAAAAAGATAAAGAGGGGAAGACAATATTCTGAAAAATTTAAAAGGGGATGTAGAAAAAAAAAAAAATAAGGACAAAAAGGATAAGAGCATGACAGGAAAGCCACAGTGGAAAGAAAATTACAGATTAAACAATCATGCAACAAAGTGCATATCTTCACTTGCCAAATCAGTGTCAGTGTGATCCTTCCTTGGGCTCTTCTGCCATCCCTTACCTCCAAGCTGGTACTTTTTTCTTAAGCTCACGTTAGTGTGCCTTGTGGTAGTTATGTGAAATTCCCTTATGTAATACCCTCTGGAAACAGAAAACAAACAAACAAATAAACAAACAAACAAAAACAACCGTGATTAGTTCAATACTTAAAATCCTATTGTCTGTCATATAGTCACTGTAGATGAGGGAATGGAATTAGGAACAGAAGAATTACACTGATGCTGAAAATTATATTTATTGGATCTGGGATCAAATCTTAAAATCATTGATATGATTCATCACTGTTTTGCTGTTGACTTCACTGGTGTTGGGATTCATGTCTTTAAGTACCTCAGAAGAAACTGTGAACTGATAATTATTTTTATGAATTCATGTAACTTTAAGGAAAGAATGCTTTACATAGATTTATAGTTCTAACTGTATATTAAGTTTATGTTTAAGTATATATTAAAAATTATTTATAAAATATTGCTTTGTAATATTTGGAGATATTACCCCTGCAAGTAGTCATAAAAATGCAATCTTTTATTGCTAATATATACATAAAAAGTTGTGAAGCCATTTGAAAATGTTAGGCCATTTTGAGCTATTCTGTTAGTTGAAGATCCTAAATTTCTTGAGAAGTTTAACATCAAGAGGTACGGCTGCCTCTAAAGTAGGTTCATATACTAGAGAAACAGTTTCTTTAAACAGGAGAGTGGTCTTTGAGAAAGCAATATTAGAAGTTTGTTTTTTTTTTTTTTTAAAAAAAAAAAAAGAATTAAGGAACTCAGTGCTCTAGTTGATTACAGAATTGTAAAATTGTTTAGTCCAATGGTGTTCAGATTTGAGTAGTGCAAAGATTAAAATTGAAATATGTGTCTTGGTAGCATTTGCTACGAAATAGGCTCAAAATGTATGGGGTAAAAAGGGAACTGAAATAATTTCTTCCTTTGAAAGGAACTCAGTCCTGAAAACAATTAGTATTTTTATTATTATTTTATATCTAAGTATATCTAAGTATATAATATTCTTATTATCTCTAAGTAATTTCATTGAAATCATTTAATCTACCCACCCAGGTAAAAATAAACATTTGAAACATAAAGTTCTGTTTTCACTACATGACACTGTATTTTCCTTGATTCAGTTGATAATTTTACAACCATCCAAAATATGCAAGAATTGCAAAAAAACACAGTTTAATATTGCTGGAAGGACTTATAATGATATTTTTTTCAGGAAAAACATGGAAGCTTCTATTTCACTTTTAGCATATTCAATAACTTGATAATCAATAGGGGGAGGAAAAAAATATACAGATCATTAAATTGAAAAATAAATGACAGCCTCTGTCCAGTGAACAGTATCCAACTGACTTAAGTATTTGCAGAACTAAGATCTTATGACAGAGCAGCCATTACCATGTAGTTCAACATTATTTTATATTTTTTAAATGAAACCACAGACTATTTGGAAAATGGAGAAGTCTTAATTGATTTTTACACATAAAGTACAGGCTTTTCCTACTCATTTTAGCTTTCTGCACTGGTTATGTATTTTAAATAAATTCAGTTGAATTGGATAGTAATATTTCATTAAGAATTGCTTGTTTACCTCACAGCTACTATTACAGAAAGCTCTCTCTCATATCAGATATGGGGGCCTTGTTGCTAGTTCTCTCATTCACACTTGCTTTGTCTGTCATTAGTAATAAAACTCAGTCAAAATTGATGGCTAATATGATGGCTATTCTTTCAGAATAAAAAAGAGCAATAAAATGAAATGAAAGAATAACACAGATACCAATGTGATGATGTGACTCAGAAAGTCTGTGAACTTAATTTCACTATTAGTGTCTTCTTTTTCCCTTACTCAAATTCCTCAACTACTCTTCTAATCCACCTGTCATGTGGCTGGCATTGTAAACATATTTAGATGTCAGATTACCATTGAAATACCTTAATGCTGTTAGAAGTATGCATCAAGTTATCTGTGACAGAAATAGTGTCTTCCTACAGCTCTCAAACTTGAGCAGAAGCTTCTGGATAATATTTCTATGCAAATAAATAGTTACAATAAATAAAGCTAATGTTGAGTATTTATTATATGATTATTATTTATTATATGATATATATATTTTTAAGTCAAACAGTATTATATGAGATCTCATTTAGTGTTCACTTTAAAATAACACATTTTCATTCCAAATAAATTGATATTATATGATTATATACAATTCTAGATATACAGTAGTAGACAGAACTGTGAAATAAAGAGACCTTGCCCACGTTTTCTTTCAAGTATCTCTCCTGTGTTCTGTTGAAATTAGACTTCTATACATCGATATGTATTTAATAAGAATGTTTTTTTTTTCTTTTTTTTTTCTTTTTTTTTTTTTTTCTGGTGCATTTCCAGAGCTCTAGCATGCAGTGAAGGTTTTATAGTCAGTGTGCAGTGTAGCAGATGTCATTCCATTTGCCTAAGTCCTGCTGACATTTGGAGTTGTGGATTAATTGAGCTACCGAATGAAATTTAATTAAAATTAAATACAGACTTGGCCATTGTATCTGTTCATTTTTTACACTCTAGTGTGTACATTTGCAGTCAGTGCCATAGTTAATTTGTTTAATCAGGATGCTATGTGGGAGAAGCTGCACTTTGTTTTAAGCTAAAATCGTGGCAGATGCCAAGTGGAGCATCCTTTCTATAATTTCATGTGATACAAGTCATGTAAATGATGCTACTGATGTGCCTTGAAATAACCTAAAAGGTGCAGATTATTAGATTTGGTAAGTTACTGAAAAGGACAAGACTACACTAAAGGTGGGGTTTTTGTATTTTCGTTAATGTAATGATATTGTTTAAACTAGTGTGTTTAGGTACTGTGAAGTTAGAGTATCAGGAAATATATTGGAAGTGAAAGATGTACAAAAGTATATTTTTTTTCTTACATAAAATGCCACTGTCAAAATCAGTTTAGCCTTGAGATAGACTTGCAATGGAAATGTCAACAGAAGGCATTAAAAAATGCCAATACTCAATTACAAGATTTATTTTCCTAATAATTAAGAAGGTATATATGTGGGAAGCATTCACTTTTTTTTTTTTTTTCTTTTTCTCCCAGACCATATTAATAGGCAAATAGTAGGTAAGGTAGAAATAAGTGGAGGGAATAGTTATGGATTCTGTCTTTATGCATTTAATTTGGGTCCATCTGGAAACACTTCTGCTCATTTATATGTAGGTAGCTACTAATTTTAGGTATTCTGACTCAATCTAAATTAGATGCCTAAAGCAGCCAAAGTAAATGGTGTGAATACCTCTCCATGCATTAAAATAAAGGTGATATTAGTAGATGCCATTCTGAGTATTACATAATAAACTTAGTGACACAAGGCTATTGTAAAAATTGAGGACACAAAGTCTCTTATTTATAGTTTACTGAATGAACAGACTTTCTAAATAAATGCAGTTTTTAAACATTGTCCATCATTACTACAATGAAAATCGTTCAGCTGTAACATGCCTTTCCAAGGCCAGTAAGAGCTCTCAGCCTCTTTGACGTACTGTCTAAAGGCAGGACCAGTAAAACCTGGTCCAGCACCTTTGTGATGTGATCTAGACCTTATTTGCCTTGAAAAATCGTGTGACAACACTCATAAGAACATAATAATGGCAACCCGGGACAGGACAGAAGTCATCTGGCCAAATTTCCCATCTCACAGCAAGAAAGTGGATATTGCAAAGGAGCAATTGGCTGAGAATCACAGGATATCCATGCTTCCTGAGAAGCCTGAGCTATTCTTGAGATATTCACTCAGTTCTCATGTCTTTCTTTAAACAGGGGAAGTATCTTTATGTAACAGGTAGTGAAGGATTTCTCTTCCATGAACCTGTGCATTTTCCACTTGAATCCACATGAACTTTATGCATCCACAACACTGTATAACTTAACTGCATGTTGCATGAAAAGCCCCCTCTTGTTGCTTGTTTTTGACCTGCTGATGTTCTCTGCATTTGGGGCTACCAGTTCCTGTGTTGGAAGGGATGGTGTACAATGGATTCCTCATCTCTAATTCCATGTTGTATAAGGTTTTGTAGTCTTCTGTTGTAACCTGCCCTGCCATCTGTTTTCCAGATAGAAGTAATTTCACCTATTTTTGTACCTTGTTCAGTTATTCTGTATCTTTATTTATTTATTTATATATATATATAATATATATATATATATTAAATTGGGATGGAGCAGTGGAGGAAACAGAAATGCATATAGTATTCAAGATGGCAGAGCAAGCCATGGATTTCTGTCTATTGCAAAGTATAGTGCTCTTTTCCTGGTAAAAATGGTTACATCCCATATCCCAAGCCTGTTTTTGTTGTTGTTGTTGTTGTTTGTTTGTTTGTTTGTTTTTTAAGTTAGTTTCTACTCATCATTGAACTTCAGTTTTCCCAGAACTATTTAAGGCCTCAAGATACTATGTATGTGTGGTAATAATTAGCTCAAGGCCCATCATTTTATAACTAGTTAGGACTCAGATTACCTTGTACATCATTTTGCATTTGTCTTTGTTGAATTGTATCAGTTCCATTAGTTCAGTTTCATACGGGCTTTCTTGATGTTTGCACTATCAGTTTCTGCCTTTACCAGTTGGCATTGTGTTGTGTTATTACCAAACTTTGTCATATCACAGTTCACTCAGCATTTTCTCATCATATATAAATATGTTTAAACATTGTGGATACTTGTCAAGTTTCTCTGGGTTGCACCATACAAACTGAACATCTATCCTTACCTGTTTCCTGTGTTTTAACTAGATTTATCCATGTCATGACTTTTTTTTTTTTTTTTCCCTACCAAGACTGCTCAGTTTCATTAAAAAGTTTTGATGAAAGACATGGAGCTTTTGAAAATACATGTAAACTGTATTGAACAGATCTTCTTTACAAACCTGACTGGTGATACATTTGTCATACATTAATTCCATTTACGAGGGTGGTCTGATTTGTACCTCATTCCTGGTATAGCAATTTATTTCTCGCTACACAACTCTTCTTTATTTTAGTATCCACTAACTTGTCTTATACATTCTTGAGGCTTACCAGTTTGAAGATATTCAAAAATAGGTGGCACATTTGCCACATTCCAGTCCTTAGTTGCCACAGTGGTTGTAAGTGGTATGTTGCGCACTACATTTAGTGGTTCAGCTATTACTTTCCTGAGTTCCTTTAAAACAAGAAGGCAAATGCCATTCGGTCCTGACAATCCCTACTTATCTTTATTATTCTGTTTGCCTCATACTGTTTTCTACTGACATTCAGTATGAGATACATTTTCTGCTGAGACCTTTATAAAGAAAGATTGAAGTGTAGGCCCCTTCTCAAATTTTCTGTAGTTTATTCAGAAAAAAAAAAAAAAAAAAAAAAAAAAGTAAATCTGTGACACTTGCATACTGATGGTCTTCTCACTCTATGAACAATTAAGCAGACATCCTGTTCCTGATGTGTTTGAAAGTATATTATTCTAAGCTTTTAATGCCTTGTGTGAATTGTTACTCACTCTCCTCTGGGCTGTCTCACTGTGTTTTTATAACTAAACTACCACAGCATATGAGATTATATCTTTTGAACTTTCAGAATGAAACATTCTTGTTTTTGTAACTTCCCTTTTCCTCCTGTATGATTTATGTTAAATTCTTTTTGTCGTATCTGTTCTCTGACCTGACCATTTGTTTTCTGCATCCAGCAGGGTGTCCCTTGACTTTCCACTGCCTGCAAGGATTTAGTTGTCTTGACTGTCTCTCTCTGGCATATAAGGTTTTCCTTCTTCATATGTAGCAAAACTATAGCGTTTCTGAAGTTCAGCACAACTTTTTGTACTGAGGCATAGTTATAGAGTATTTTGGGGGGTTGCTCAAGGATGTTGAATTTAACTGCATCTTAACTGCATATCTACTCTTGCAGAGTAGACTTTTGGCACTAACATTTCAAATCAAATCTGTTCTGCTCAAAACCAAGTCAAAGGTTGTTTCTTCTCTCATGGGCCACTAAACAGACTGCCCCATCAATCAATTGCTGAGCATGTCTACAAATTTAGTCATACCGTCAGGTCACAAAGTGATATTTTTCCAATCCACAGCATGAGAGAGTAACCCGAGTCTCACATTAGCGTTGCATCCTTGCTGTCTGCCCTCCCTCAGTATATCACAGGCAGTGCCACCAGTTCTGGTCGGGCAGTCACTAACATCGTTCCAGTGCTATGTTTTTCCCATTTATGTCTTGAATTTCAATCTTTAGAGGATCTATCTTTCCTCAGACAGCTACAGTTGACATCAAGTGTGTTTGGTTTCTGTAAATAGACTGAGCCAGTATCCCAGAATTCTCAGCATCCCTCTGAAGCAGTGTAACTGCACTATCTGTAAGAGTAGATGTATTCTGGAGCTTAATTCTGTATAATATCACTTTCCTGTCCTCAGTTGTAATCAGTTTTACTTCTTCTGTTGCTTGTATTTCTATCTTACAGCTCCACAGCAACAAACAGGAACACGTCACTTTTTAGACTAGAATGAACAATGATTCTGAAAGTCTGTTCCCAGCTTTGGTTTGTGCAGTCAAATTCATAAAACGTCCTACATATAATTAGGCAAAAAAAAAAAAAAAAAAGCATTTTAAAAGCATTAGACAGGCTTAAATGTGGCTTTCCTATCCACGTAGTAAGAAAGGGGTTACCCAAGGACTTAACGTCCTACTGATGCTATTAAAATTCTGTTGATAGACATTTGGATACAATATGAGCTAAAAACTAGAAAGGTAGCTGGAATGAGAAAAGTCCTATTTTATGGAGTACCTGAGAGAAACAATGGAGAAGTAAAAAGATGTTAACCTCAGGTTTAGGAGAACAAGAAGCCCAGTAATTTGGAAGGTGACTTTGGACTAAAAAAAGGTTAGTTTGTGTCTGTTGAAGAAAGTGGCATCATGATTAGTGGGCACATCGCTGCATGAGAGAGCCTTGTAACAGTGAGATGTGTAGTAAAATTTATTCTTTCTGTTAGTTGTGGACATAGAAAAGAATAATTTGGTGAGGGTAAAAATAGCATATGTCAGGACTACATAAGATCTGGATGGAAAATAAATAAATAAATAAATAAATAAATAAATAAATGACAGGAATTATTTAGAATGTGCTGGAATAACAAAGCTGGGTAGTCACCAAGTTGATAGAATGGTGGGTCTGAGAACAGGGAGAGATTTCTTGACAGTAAGATTTTAAGCCTAACTTCAGGCAATTGGAGAGGAGGCTCAAAAGAAAGGAAGATAGGCAAGGGGGATGTTTTTACAGGCAGTGGTCTAAACTGAGTGTGAGGAATGATAGGAGGAGCAAAGGAAGGATATTGAGGGTAATAAACTTTTAAATTAGTTGTGCAACTTTAAGAACAAGAACAAGAACGTGAAAGAGTAAAGAGACAAGACTTTGCAGATACAGGCTGAGATACCAGAGAAGTAGTAGAAAAGGCATGTGAGAAAATAGTTGTGGCAGGAGAAACTCTGGAGAAGAATAAGCAGATCACAGACAGGAAGATGAGAGTAGGAAGAGTATAGTGGATATATTTATGAGTGATGTTATGAAAAGTTATATGGCTTAATAGATGCAAAAAATATATAACAGGAATATTTCAGATTTTGAGCAGAATTGTCAGAGGGGAAGGCTTGTGATCCACCATGACAAAGACCCTGTATTCAGCCAGAGCCACTATCATGTGGCTTTGAGAAAGAGAAACACTGAAAGACAATTTGATTTTAGGGGAAGCTTCTTTCTGGATATACAGACAGTGGTTCATTTAAATTCTTAAGCACAGTAGTCCTGTGTAGCATATTTTATACTTCGTATTTCACTTACAGCTATTTTATTCATGTGATATCTATTTTAAAATTTTACTGTTCTATTAGCCTCCTTCTGACCTTGGGCTTCATAGTAGCCATTGATGGATTTTCTTTCTAAAGTTATAAACAGCCAGTTGAAGTCATTGTATGACTTTTTATTGACGTGTACAGAAGGGCAAAATGAGTTGTATTTACAGCTCTTACTCTGTCACAGTCTGCAAAGTTTTCCCTGAACTTATATTTATTTCTTTTTTAACTTCAGCAGTGAAGTCATCTGCTAATACTGAGCAGGTACCCAGTAATTCACCATGGTTTCATTCTTCAGTCATGTTCATTTAGGAGCAAAACTAATCTTTCCTCTTCGTAAGCTTACAAATATAATGGGTGTTTAAACAAGCTTTATACTGTTTCATCTGTAAGCCAAATTTATTTTACCGTCTGTTTTTGATGTTTAGAGCTTTCATATATATGGGAACATTACTCAGTATGACAGAGCCTCTTATCCTGCCTTTACCCTGGTTCATGCTGCAGGAAGTCCACAGATGCACTCTTACACTGAAAATTGGAAACTGTGATAATAGGAGACAGAAAATGTCCTGCTCTCAGTCCAATAAGAAATTAATAATTTGCATGTATTATATCCCTTTGTCTAAGTGATATAGAGTCTAATACCTCTGACATTTGCTGCAGAAATTGCTCTGTGGGGTTCTCTGCTTCACATAATTTGGATTTGCCCCAAGATTATTTAATTACGGAAAAGAAATTTGTGCTGTCATTGAAACATTGTTGGAGATTTCAAGTGGAACCAACATATGCTAAGCCTATATAAATTATTAAACCAGATTTAACTTATACTTTTTCCTTTTACATATTGTGGGTGACCATGTGCATAGTCTAGAGGATGTAGTCAGAGCAACTATGCCCATTCTATAGTAGCTACTGTATAAACAGAAATAGTTCTGATTAACTTGTTTTCAAGACAATAAATTCTCAACAGACAAAAATATGGAATTTCAGCACAGCCTTCTGAAATACGCAATTGCACTGGTAGTCTTGAATTTCTCTAAGATGGGCTTCTAAGGATGTAGTCACATCAACCTATTTTTTCAGGTGAACGCTATGGGAACATTTCTCCACGATTATTCAGATTGTGCTGTTGGGTTTTAAAGTCACATACAAAGTCATGTACTATAAAAATTGTTTTCATCAGTCTTGAGAACTGTTGCTGCAATATATTTTATTTCCTGGTTGTTTTCTTTCTTTCTATTTTTTTTTAATTATTTTTTTTCCTTGTCCTTTAATACAACATTATGTAATTCATAAATTATCCTGGGAAACTGACAGGCTTTTGTTTTCTCTCTAATAAGTATTTTAGTTTGGTGACCTCTGATCATTAGGCTGAATATTTCAGAGAAGAAGAGAATGAGAGTCTGTGAGAAATGCCATTCTTTGATGCCTTTGATGAAGAGATGCTTCATGGAGTCAGTGTGACACACAGCATGGGTGTAATCCTTGACTACAGGCTGACTTTGAACCATCATGTGCCAGCTGTGGTCAACTGCATTTTTTAAGGGTGCTTTGGGGATGGACTTTTAATGATGTAAAGATTGTTGCAGGACTGCAGACCATCTCCATCTATATTCCATCTAGTAGCCATAAGGCACAGCTTTATAATTACATAGCTGCATTATCATTGCAAGTGCTGTAAACTATACTGATGACTGAGTAAAGGCAAAGACAATCAATAGGTTTATAGTGGTATTCTTACAGGAATCCATGAGAGTAGAAATATGTTACTGTTTTAATTGACTCGCACATTACTAGGAGGCTTTTTGAACAAGGTGTGTCAGATATAAGTTATCTCAACATCACAAGAAATTAATGTAAGTATTTAAAATTAATGTAAGACCATTTGCAAGGTGATAAGATTTATTTATTTATTTATTTTAATTCTTTTAGGAATGCTAAATGGCAGATATTTAAGGAAGTGATTGTGTTTGTTTGTTTTTAAGAAAATGATCATTTGACATTGACATGTAGTCTTAAGAAGGAAGAGGTAGTAAAGAGAAAACTTTGGTAATTTCTAACATACACAAAATCTTTTGGCTGTATAGCTTGGTTTAAATGAAATTGGGCTTTCAAAATCCATAACAATTACAAGTACTCACAGTTTGAGTCAGGTCCCACAAAATCATGAATTTACCTAGAGATAATGTTAACTTATGTTGTTTTTTTTTGTTGTTGTTGTTTCTCTTTAGTTTGTGTGATAATTTTTAAGTCTTCAGATGTTATGTTTTTTCCTGTTACTTTAAAATTTTCCTTTAAGAAAAGTGGAAACAGTTTTTCTTCATTTTGATAGGATGAACTATCTCAAGACTTGACAAGTAATTATAAAAACAAATAATGTTATACCACCTCTTCTAGGGGATGTGTAAAAATCAAATATTTTCATTTGTCCCTTAATTTTTTAAGTGATGGGGGTGGAAACAAGAAAAGGCTTGCTTGTCTTCACCTTTTCTTTTTAAAATGCCATTTTGACTAATTGAACTTTTGGTTCATAATGTTATCACATGTAATTCTGCAGGCTGCATGATGATCCTCTGTCACCCCCCAAAAAAATGATGGGAGATATATGGGGTAATGTGTGTTCATTCATTGTAAGGCATTGACACAAAACCATTTCTTGAGTTTAGTCTCAAGGACCAGCTGAAAGTCTTTCTCCAGGCATGTCTTTGCTACAGACTACAAGATAGCAAAAATAGTATAGAGGTATTATAAATGAGGTACCTTAGGTACTAGAAGCTTAAGCAGTCTGGAGCTCCCCACAGGCTAATTTCCCTTTCTGCAGCAGAGTAAATTAGCCTGCATGAAGCTTGTGCTGCTGAGAGTAGAGTGCGTCTGGTATCCAAGCTAGTTCATTTAAAAATAGCTTTGGAAACTTGCTGTTCTTTGCAGGCTGACATGTGGGCATGTGTTTATTGTCTGGCTGGGGCTTCAGCATGCATGGAACTGAAATAGTTAAAGGTCATGAGGTACTCTGCCCAACCCTAATTTTAGAAACAATTTAAATGGTCAATGTAAAATGTATGTGAATATATACTTAACCTTCCCCTCAAAGATAATTTATGTAAGTTTATTAACAAAGATTTATTCCTAAATATTTATTTATTAACATTAAAATTAAACGTCCAATTAGCTCTAAATCCATTGTTTGTTATTACAAACATTTACAAGGACTATTTGCTTTCACATGCTGGTGTTTTGGTAGATCCTGGTATCATGTTACTTTCTGCTGGGATTGGGAGTTTTATTTTCAACTGAACTGCCAAACTTGTGATAGTAAAAAAACCACCAACCTTAATTTGGGAGTCTAACACATTGATATAACGTATAATGTTTTTTGTCAAAAATGTGATTCATAAAACAAAAGATGCACTGAATATGTGTTATTTTTAAGTTAGAAATAAAAATGCAATGTGGTTTATAGAAACTAGGGTTTTTCACAGTGATGGCATAAGAAATGTTACCATTTTCCACTACTGTATGACAACTTCAAAAAATCCTTATTGGGTGACTTTCTATTACTTTCTCTGAAATACTTTTTTGAAAACATCCAATAATATGTAAAAGTGTGAACCCATCTATCCACTCTGTTGTGGAAACCTTTCTTTGCCTAAACTAATGTAATGAAAGCAAGCATATTACAAATGCATCCCTCCATTTTAGGAGAGTGATTAGAGTAAGCAAGCATGAGTATCGAATTTATTTTGTTTTTCTTCTTCAATATTTTGTTTATAGAAGTGAAAGCGTTTTGATGATTTGGAGTACACAGTCTTGAGTTCATCTGAAATGAAGATATCCAAAACTATTTTAGAAAGATTTTAGAACCTTTCTAACTCTCTGCAGTTATGAAGACTTGCTGTATTTCTGAGCTATAACAAGGGGATTTTTGTAAAATGTTCTTCATAGTAGAACTTGTTTTATGTAAGAAACATACTTAAAAAGCTAATTTCTTTTCTCCTTTCTGCTCTGCAATCCACAAAGTGTGATTAATAATAGATTTAAATTTGCTAAGTGCATTTACTCCTTTGTGCCATCATAAAGAGAATCTATTACTGTAAAATTGAGGCTTAGTTCCAAATTGCGCCATTATGAAGTTTTCTTCCAGCAATGTTTTGTCTCTAATACACTTCCCTCATTGTAATTCTATTGCAAACCTGATGTCTAGCATCAAGTCTCACAATAATTATTTTAAATTGCTACTAGGAACAGTAGTCCTGGTGGGATATATTACTACCATTCTAACAAGATGAATTTCAATGCACTTGTAACCATATTATAGTGTATTATGAAAGAAAGAAAATCTTTGAGTTGTAGGTAGGCAAGCAGATTCAGAATACTGAAAAATGATTTTTATCAAGTTCTTAGCACCTATGTGGCACTTTTACATTATTAATTTAAATTAGCAGTAATTATATATTATATGTATTGTGATCTATCTTTATATAGCACTTCCAAGTAAAACTTAGAAGTGACATAGGGCGGAGCTTCATAAATGGAGTTGTTTTGCTGAAACATACTATTGGACTCAAAACCTGGAAGTTGTCTGAACTTGTGCTAAGGCTAAGTAAAAAGTGAAAAAGAATGCAAACCAAATGAGTGCACAGTAAATATTCATTTCAAAAGAACAGAGCTCCACCTCTGCCATAAAGTTCTGTGTCTCTGCTTCATAACCAGGTAACAGGCTGTCCCCTTAATTCATCCCGCTTAGCCAAGGAACTTAAAAGTAGGCCTTTGACAGCCATTTTAAAATGGGAACCCAGCTGATGTAAAACCTGTATGAGTGCAGTTAAGCACGGTTTTGTGCATTTATTATGTTGTGCAATCCTAGAACTAAGTGCTTGTCCTGTAATTAAATGATAATCTGCAATCATCTTCACACAAATATTCAACATCATTCTGGTTATAAGCAGATGAATCTGTCATATCTTAACTCAAAATGAACCCTTACAAAGTACTCATAAGTACTAAAATTTCTAACTTCCCAAACTTCATATTTAGAACATTTGTAACTGAAAGTTGCTTAAACAAGATTAAAATAACATTCCTGGGCAAACAAGAGGCAAACTTTTACATCATACTGTTTTATAAAAGCATCAAGATGTTTGTCATTAGTACACGTTAGCAACACCAAAAATTGGGAAAGATACTTGATAACATTCAACATGGGAACATGTGCTAAGGTCTCATGTTCTTATCTTTCTGTCTTTGCAAGAGAACTCAAACTTCAATATAACGTGGAAAATCAACAGTAGCTCTTTACCTTTTGTTTTGAAGTGGATAGGTTTCACATTCTCAAAGTGGTCTTGACACCTGAATCAAGGGAAGAAGCATGCTATCTGCATATATTCAAAGGGCTACTCATTCAGTTTGAGGGTGGTCATATCAGGGTCAGTACTACCCTAAGTGATGTCATACACAGATACTGGTATAAAAGTCATACCACACATTCTCATTTTTGGGGAGAAAAAAAAATAAAATAAAAAGAAGAAAAAAAAAAAAAGTATGTGTAAAGGAATACATTATTTGAAATAGAAAGTGTCTTGAGTCTACAAGTATGTTTCCATCAACCTCTCATGTCTCTCCATAAACGTTTTATAATACCTTCTTCTCTCCCCCTCCCATTTGTGAATTCCAGTAGTGTTTGTGAATTTTGGAAAGAATCTTCAATCCGGAAGCATATGTTGAAGTTGTTTCTCTCAGCATGAGACTTGGAAAAAAGTGTGTTGCCTTCTAACTACCAATTAATTTTCACAGCACTATTGATTTAAAACACTGGTGTAAAGAACTATAGACAATTTTAGATTTTTTTTTTTTACAGGACAGATTCTTATGTTTTCTTATACATGAACTGTTACTTTATATATATATATATATATATAATATACTGTTACTTTAATTTCTTGAATCCTACACTCCCTTGTGTGTTTGAAGTACAACACTCCTGTATTTTTGTGTTTGTGTAACTGTACACGCAAGCTCATAGTTACCATACCCATGTTATTCATACACATTCAGAAAGTTAAAAAATGAGTTTGCAGCTTAATCTTCTATAAGATCACAAATAAAGATATATAAAGATATATAAAGATCTTCTATAAGTTCACAAATCAAGTTTAAAAAGGCATTTAGGCAAAACGTACAGAACTGTCCAAAGAGACCACATTTCCATATTCAGCTGTTGCCAGCTCACTGATGTGTTGAGGGTGCTGCAGACCTTGACTATCATTTGATAAATTTGACTAGAAGAGAGCTCAGATCCCCCAAAGTGATGGCCTCACATCCACTGAAAAGTAGAGTTAAGGAAGCAAACATTTGTGTTGGATGAAGGCTGAAGTACTTAGCACCTTGCAGAGCTGATGTCAGAAACTGAGAAATGAATTGCCAATAACTACATCACTGCCACTGCTGCTGCCCCATTAAAAATAAACGTGCAATTTTGCTTTTGTGCATTGCCAGCTTGGAATGCAGAAATTAATCTTGTTTGTTTAGAAAAAGTACAGAATGAGTGTGAGTGTCATAAGTGCACATCATGCAGCCCCAGTAGTATGCCTCAGTCCATTATAAAAGTATAACTTTTCAATGTATGTGACAGTAGTTTGATATTCATATTATTTCTACTTTTTTTTTTTTTTTTTTTTTTTTTTTTAAATCTGCTTGAACACTTGGTAGAAACATTAGCAATGGCTTTTGACAACAACTTACATACACCCCTGGATCTTCAGTTGTGATGACTTTCACCTGCTTTGCTCCAAGTCAAGCAAGCAACTTTGCTTTGTTTCCACCTACCAGTTCTGAGTACTCTAAAAAACAATTCAGCTACCATCCACTAAGCATCTTTTTGATTAATGACTTTTTGATTGCAAGTGCTTATTCCAGTCTGGAAAGTTCTGGGACTGGAGTAGTACTATATTGCCTTGAACAGGTGCTTCTCTATGCATCACTGTTCCTTGTCTGAAATTATTTTACTAAGTTTGTAAGAAATATTTTGACAAATGATTACATTAAAATTGAGTATTGTACAGTGCCATTTATTTTCTTAAATGAATTTCAGCATATTTAGATTAGTATACAGATGTACATTTTCAGATGTACAAATAACATATTTTAAACTTTGATAGGACCGAATATATGGTGTACCTGACAGTTTGCTGTCAGGTAAAAGTCAAACTATGAATCTTAAACATTTTCTGATAAATAAAAGACTACTATTAATACTAAGAAAGGTGTATTTCATGGCACATTTCTTCATGCAGCAGAGGCTGTTGCAGAGAGATAAACAGAATTTCATCCCAGGACCTCTGAGTGTTAATAAAGTAAAACCGAAGATGCATAGTGCTACTAAAAACACTCTTAAGTGCTAAATAAAAAATTCTGTCAGAGTGAGCCCATAACTTCACCTCATGGGATTGATCACATCCTTCGGCTCAAAATATGAAGTGATCCTTAATGAGAAATTGAAATTAGCTTGGAAATTTCTAGTGATTCTTCTTTGAACTTAGGAAAAGATTAATTCATTTGCTGGTTCAGGAAGTAAGGCAAGAATATGTTCTGTTGAAATATTTTAATAGTACTTAACTTGCCAACACTAGATGGCAAGAGACATATTCTATTTAATGTTAAGAAAATACTATGTGAATTTACCAATATGTGTATCAACTCCAGACTTCAAGGGTGTTGAATGGATTATTGTCCAGAGCTAGATAAATTTGAATTCTGCAGAGCTGAAATGTTGGAAATTAACTGCATGATGTATGAACCCAAATAATAATGTTCCTGACGTAGGAAAAAGTGATGGAAATTAAACATCTAGTTATGCACAGTGTGTCTGCACAATGTGCTGCATGCACCGCATGTGTTAGAATTTCTTCTCAGTTCTTTTTTTAATCTTTTATTCATAGCATTGCAGGTGATGAAAAATTTATGCCTTGAGTCTGGCATTGAAATTAAATGCAAAATGAAAACAGAAGCAGTTTATACTGACAGCTTAAATATCTTTATCTAGCATACGGTTGCACTATAAAAATCACTGGGTGACTTTTAAAATCTCCCACGTGCAAAAATGCAAACATTGCACAATAAAGGATAAAGTTAGGCCTCTATATATTAACAGAAAACTTTCCTTCATTATTATTCACTTCTAATTTTTCAGAATTGTTTCAGAATATCAGGTGAGCATGAATACAGATTCCCACAGTCTAGCTAGTGACAGTATTACATGACATACAGAAAACAACTGATTTTTTGCATTACATTTTATGAAGATTTCTATAGTTGTCTATCTTTAAATTGAGTGTAAGGCATACATCTTGTACTTCCATATCGCTAGAGTAAAAGATTAATTATCCTGGTGAATCAGTTCCTGAATTCCCATGATCATAGTGCATGTATTCTGTAATAAGAGCAGGATTACTAAGAAACGTACATATGTTTTTAAAGTAACAATCCATAGCACAGCACACTCATGAAATAGTTTTTTAAAAAGCAAGTTTTATTTTACCAAATTTAGCCATGAATGAATGGTGTTTTTAGTTACTCAATTGTTGCTGGTGGTGTTTTTGTTGGTGGTGGTGGTGGGTTTTTGTGTGTGTGATTTTTTTTTTTTGTTGTTTATTTGTTTTGTGATGTATACCTGCAATGATGTTTTGTTGTTGTTGCTACCTTCAATGTTTATGTTATTCTAGGTTACTAATTATAATTTTAAAATTAAAATTAATAACAAGAAAATAATTGATATGAACTTTAGTGACCAGTGCATTACTGTGTCTCATGAGATTGATGTAGTAAGAAAAGTGTGTGTGTGTGTGTGTTTTTTTTAACATTTTAATATCTAAAATGTGAAATGTAGATGTCTATTTGCAGTCACGTAGAACACTAACAGTAAACTACCAATTACATGTTTATATGTAGAAGTCTGTTCTACAGTGCTTACCAGATTTACATCCAGTTTCTGCTTTGTGACTTTTTAAAGTGCCTTATATAAATGTTAGTGTGTATAATTATGCAGATAATTTTATACGATATTAATTGTGCTAAGAGTGTACTGAAAGTCTGTTTAATTCAGTAATTCATTTGCATTTTAATGATTCTAACAGCATAAGGTTACAGAGTAAAATTGAAACATCTCGATGACTGTTACTGTAGTGTGAAAAGAGTTGAAGCTCTTATTTTGCACTCTTAAATCTATTTAATACATCATTAGCAAAATCTGAATTCAAAAACATTAAAGAACGTGTATTAAATAAGTTACCAAAATCTGTTGCAATATATCTCAAGGTCCATTGTATAACAAAGGCTTTTAAAAACATTTTGGAATTTGATATCTATAGCATTTGATTTCTGATTTTAATATGTTTGCTACTTGAGCAGGTAATTCTGGTAGACTGAATTTATCAAATGCACTTGAGAAAAGACATTGAGATACCTTTTCAGTAGAAGGAATGAATGTGAGAAACAAATACTTGTTTATTTTTTCATCAGATCTTTTAAAGACATAAGATGCAGTCTAGTTGTTTGTTGTTGTTGTTTTTTGTTGTTGTTTTTTGGTTTGGTTTGGTTTGGTTTGGTTTGGCTTGGTTTGGTTTGGTTTTATTCTACAGAAATGAATGTGCTAGCTTTTACAAATGCAGGCAATAACATATTCTGTTGATCTGTATCAATAGATTTTAAGTTAGCTATGTAACATTTCTCTTATTTCTTTTATCATATACAGATTTAATATCAGCATGAATAAATCTAAATTGTTTGCTTCTTTCTTCCTAATTCCTGAAGCAATGTAAAAGCCTAGAGAGGTTTGAAGTGACAGGATTACAAGCAGTCTTTTGCATACATGGCCTTTAGGGATGAGCGGCTACCTTGCATCTAATAAACAAGAAAGTGAATTCGTTGAATAATGAATTAAGTGGCATAAGTTGTGATAACAAGGAGCAAATGTAACTTCAGACGAATGGTATTTGCTTTGTGTGGGGTTATCTGAGAGGGCTGATGCTTCGCCAAGGGATATCGAAAAAAGGCTCATTATATTAAGATGTTCTTTCACAGAAAGCAGCCTAAAATGATCTTGCAATTTTTCGTTTGCTGAGCTCCTTTGTGTGCTTCTATCAAACCAACTGTCTCCACCAGGGGGATAACTGGGATTCTTTTAGGCCACTGAGTTTTGTTTATAATGAAAATTCCTAGTGAGTTTTAGATGGGTCACCCAACAGTTAAATAGAGATGTCTAATTGGTTGATCCATATTAGGGTCAGCAGCTGGTTACAGAATAAAAGCTCACAGTGCCTCACTTGCACAGTTCTGAACCAAATTAAATTATTAATCTACTCTTTGCTTCAATGTTGCTTCACAGGGATCCCTAACCTGCCATACTGAATAAAGCAGAACTACTACTTTACATTTTCATTATGATGAATTATATTTTAAATTGCAAATACATTCCCATTTAGTTCACAGAGACTATCATATCTGATATCTCAAATCTATTCAGACAGTTAGTGTTTATGTTTATTTTGTTAATTCTAGGTATTAAATGGACCTGGAAAGTCAAAGGCATATAGTTACTTTAACCTAAGTATTGGAACAGTCAGAATATGACAGTCTGAAAAAAAAAAAAAAAGAAAGAAAGGAAAATGTTAATTTTCTTCAACTGATTTTTTTTTTAATTGATAACAATTTTGTGTGTTGCAATGAGCTATAAGTTAATTCACAATTAAACACAATTTTCTTTGTAGTAGCAATGAGGAAGCAGGTCTCTTGCCTTTCCTGTCTTCATATTTTTATTGCAATTTTCTCTTTCATTACTTAAATCTTGCATGCAAAATGTATTAGACTACACTTTTAGCAAATTGTTACTTATGAAGAGAGCCATATGTTCTCAAAAAAAAAAAAAATCTTGCATTTTTTTAACAATTACGTTTAATAACTCCCAAAAAGAAATAGCTGATGAATCAGTCTGCATTGTTCATTAGTTCATCTAGTTGTTCATCCAGTACAGTAACGAAGATTATAACTTGAATCATATTTTGTGAAATAGTGGCAGCAAATATCCTGTTAAATACTTTCTCATTAGTTTTTAAAGATACCTATTGCTAGTGCCCAGCTGATTAAGTGGCCTTGGCAGTAGATCCTGTTGCCTGTAAAAATATGCATACTGATGTGTCCTGTCTTTAGGAATACTGTTGCAGGTCTTGTTTTTAATTTCAATAGAAAGAGGTTTCAATCTTTAATGTCATATTAAATACAGTATATTACTTCCTGAGAAAGGGACCTGTGAAGGAGATAACACAAATGAATTGTTGATTAACTTGTACCTTGAAATTTGATCAGCTGTTCTAATGTTTCTTTACTGAGACTTAAACTGATGGCTGGTTCCAGTTATGCTATTATACAAGCAGAATTAGTCCTCTAGCGTCAATATGTGAGTTATGTAGCAGTGCAATGGTCACAACAGTAATAGAGTATTTCAGTCTACAACTAAACGAGGTTTTAGTAGCCATTTTTTATGCAATGTATCTCCAGACATAGGGAGTCCTTTGGTTATGAAATGGCTTTGCTGACAGTTTCAAATAAAATTGCAGTGGAGCTCATGGATGCCAAGTTTTAAACTTCCTTGATGTTGATGAGGTTTTTTTTTTTGTTTGTTTGTTTGTTTGTTTGTTTGTTTGTTTTTTAATGATGATCTAATCTTTTGTTCTTTTTGTTTCTTTTTCAAGTTAGTTAAGTCTAGAGGAGAATCATGACCACATGAAATAAATGTTAAGGACAGTGTCAGATGGAGTACGAAGAAAAGTGGAGAGAAATGTGAAGCATTCATGTACTTTCCTCAGTTCTTTCTATATTAGCAATATTAATTTAGAAGGAGAATTAAGATTTCTGTTAAAAGTGAGGTTGGTGTCAAAAATAAATTAGGGTATGAAAAAAGAATAGGCTAGAGAATAAAGCAGAAATATTACAGAATTTTGTTCTCATTTTGAATGTTATTTTCCATACTGGATACCCTTCTCATGATGGGTGTAGCAGACTGGAGAAAGCTCAGATAGAATGGTGCATGGTTAGGAAGTTTACATTGTACCTGAAAACAGTACAGACTTGAAATAGGTGTGCTGAGGACAGCTATATACTAACGTACAGAGGATGTACTTGGGGTTTTTGGTACAGAGGATAAACTTGGAGTGTTTGCTGTTACTAGAGGGAAATAGAAAGATGGTAAACTCATAGCTGATATAAAATGGATTTTTCCACAACACATAACTAGTGTAAAGGTAATTGCTACACATTTATTTTAGTAAACAAGATAGATCTGGCAAAAATAGAAAGCTTTTTACTTCAGAACCATGCATTTTATTGATAGGGATAAGCAAGGCACAAAACAGATAAGAAGTAGCCTTGTGCTATCTTCTAAGTAGTAATGATTGGCAGAAGTATTGTGTGGAAGTGGATGATGGTGCACTTGGTTTTATGTACCTGCCTTCTAGATTTTCCTTTTCAAACAGTTCCAATGAAAAGTATTTGCAAAATACTTTCTTGTGCCTTCTAAAGTATGTTCATGCAGAGAGTAGGCTTTGCACACTGTCAGTCTTCCCTAGTTGACTAGCTCAGTGCCCTCTCCTTACCCCTTACTTACTCCTTACCCCTTACTTATCCCTTACTTTTCTGCACTTCTCCAAAACTGTAAATCATGATTCCTTTAATTTCCATAAATTATTGTATATATTTCATACATATAATTTAGGTAATTTATCTTTCTAATCTCAAAACAATATTTTTTTATACCATCCATATTCTAAGCTATTTTAAATTAGTTTTAACTGTCATCAACAGTTGCATTGCCACAGCAGCACACAGATTAGGGTTGCTGTACCTTGTGGAGTTTCACCAGTAATTTTTTTTTTTTTTATATCTTGCTAAGGTCCAGTACAATATAGCTGTGTTTTTGTTGATACTTATGCTACCAATTGGAAACCTAGTTCTAAGATTATGTGTATCGTCATAACTCTTGTTTTCAGCATAAAACTACCCTAACTTTTGGATGAAGAAAAGGAGAGGTTTACTATTGTTTGCTAGCCTCTCCTTGATAAGGACAAGTTTAAAAGAAGAAGAAGAAGAAAAAAAGATCAATGCTAGATAGGTATACCAAATAATCTGTTATCTGTATCATATTTTAAAAGTAAAATTTAATATAGAAACAGTTGTGAATGTAATATTGCTAAATTCAATATAACTATTTTTTAATGTCATATGAGATATTGAGCAAAAAGCTTTGTTTGTATATATTTGAAATTTTTAATATAATTTTAAGTGCCTGCTTACTAAGAACGGCTACGTGGTGGCAATGGTGAAAAAATACAATGCTGTTCTCAAGTTACAAGTACCATAATATATAAAACCTAGAATACCCAATATGGATTAAAAGGATCCACAGAGCTATGTAATGTTTACTTGGACTGTTTTATTTTAATTTCAATGAAGTGTCAGGTTTTTAGGTATGGCATTTTAGATAGTTTTTTAATGAAAATGAGTAGAATGATCCAGTCAGAATCAGAGTTTCCAAAGAGTAGATTTGTCATAACTGGAGGTTATGAGAAACTAAATATATTTGTATTCTTTTACTTAAAAGTACTACAAAACATAGTCTTTCAGATCCGTGATGATCTATAATTAAATATTTTTTATCAACACTGAGAAATAATACCTACGTTTTTCCAAAAATGTAGATTTTGAAGAATTTCATCTGGAAATAATTCAAGCATGGTTCAGTATTTAGCATAGTTGTTTGAGCTGATCTTTGCATTTTGCCTTAAATTTAAAAATTTCTTTTTCTTCATATTTTCAAGGTTGTATTTAAATCTCATGCTTACCAACATCAAAGGTTCACATTCAGCATAAAAATCTACTCCATAGAGAAGAGAGATAAGAGGCATCTCAAACCACGGTCCATGTAAGGTGTAGGAGCAGATCAAATAAGATTACATTATGGCTAATCTAACCTAAGATAAAACATTTTGATTTAATCAAAATAATGCAAAGAAAGAAGTTTAATTTTTATTGTGTTCTTCACTTTGAAAGTCAAAAGTTTCAGTGAAAAAATAATTTTCCTCTGAAGGTCTTCAGCGAGTTAAGCAACATTTTCCATCAAGATAATTTTCAAAATGAAACTATGAAGTTCCATGTCAGCTCTACTCATTAATGATGGTTAATGTTATCAGTGTTTTTCATTTTGATCAACGAATGTAATTTTTAACTTGCTGTTCATTTCAATTATATTTTTCTAAGTAGCTCTTTCTGACATTTTGAGAGAAATTTGGAATGTATCCATGATTATAAGTGTAACAGTGTTATCAAAGTAGACAGATCTTGTACTACTGAATACCCGTAGGTGTGTTCTGAAAGCAAGTTACTCATAAAGATGCTGTTATCTGAGACACTTCATTCTCAAAAAGTTGGTGCTAATTAGAAAGGCTGGTATTTGTTTCCCCTCGTGGCCAAGAAAACAGCTCAAAATAAAACATTTAAAGTCAAAATAAAATATAAAAGCATGATTATAGGAATGTAGACCTTCCTATTGAGTTTGACTAAACTATGGTTCCAGAGACTTGTGATTCTGACTCAGTGCAACCTGCAGTATTAATAGGCATGTTGGCTCTTAATGAAAAGAACTCAAAAGTTCCAATGTGAAGCAGAGAATGTTTGTCTTCCTTATTTTTGAGTAGAATTTCTTCTTTATTGAAAGACAAATTTTGCTTCCTGACATTTCCCCAACACATGATTTGACTTGCCATAAATCTTTTTTTTTGGCGAGATTTTAAGAAATTAACTTTCATTTTGTTTCTCTCATTGTTACTACAGTCATGAATGTTAATTTCATAGGCAAAGTTTTCTTTTTATCTTTTATACCATGTGGACTGTGTGAGAAGGGATTCTTTAGACTTTTCTTGGGAATTACTTTCCATACCAGCTTTGAAGAGTGAAAGATTCGAATGAAAATGGATGTAAACCCTGAACATTGAGGGAATGTGTGCTCTTCACGGATAACTCAGAAAGGAACTTGTCTGCCTAAAGTTTTGGCAGAAGTGCAGTCACTGGTTTATCATAAAGCACTACTCAGATTTACCAATTCATGATAGATTTTTTCTTGAATCTATTAGTTATCTTGCTGATTTCTGCCTGCTCCCTCCCCCCCCCCCCCCCACGAAAATGCATAGAATGAATTTAAAAATAACATATCACATCAGTATAAGATACTTTTAAAATGAAAATTTTAAATTTTTAATGTCTTCTAGACTTGTGATTCCACAAATATTTTCAAACACAAGCTTGTTGATACTAACTCTGCTTGGCATAATACTTTAAACAAGACCATTCTACCATACTGAAACAAACAGATTAGTATCAAGAATTTTCAGTTTGGGAACTGGAAGCATTTTATTTTATTTTATTTTATTTTATTTTATTTTATTTTATTTTATTTTATTTTATTTTATTTTATTTTATTTTATTTTATTTTATTTTATTTTATTTTATTTTATTTTATTTTTTTAACATTAACACTACTCCTTTATTCATAATTAATTTAATGCCTTGGAGAGTCTAAAACTTAACTAAAAATTAAAGCTATGGAAAGATATAATTTGCCACTATTTAATTTTGATTAGTTAAAAAAAAAAAGTAATGATAGTTCCTGTTTAAGAAGTTTGAAAGTGTTCTCTAGCAGCATCCCAGCCCTATAGCTCTGCAGGTAGGTTTGGGAAAAGCTCAGTTTTCTACTTTTTTCCCTCTTTCAGGCTCAGAAAATTCCACAGAAACCTTACATGTATGATGGGTAACCCTTCTTTATTTTTATATAAACATACTCAAAATGTTAAAATGTAAATTTGCAGTATCTGGATGGAAAGTTTGGTGATCTCAAATGCTCCTTTATAATATATATGCGTGCTAGATTTTAGGTAGTTCATTGCAATTCTGTGGCTACTATCAAGTGTGCTATATATTTTCTCAGCCTGTATAAGAAGCCATCAAGCTAAATGTGCTTTATTACATGTTTATATGCCATTTGCTTCTTTAGTAAGTGTTTACCTCTTGCATAGTTTCATAAATGTCTTGAGACGTGGGCAGATAATAGCACTCTACACCTTTGGTCTCCTCATCCCCAGCCCAAATGCTAAAGCAGGCTATAAAGGAGATTACAGCAGCCTTGTCATCTGGGAGTTTCTGCCACTGTATGGACCCCTCAGTTTTGCCTTGCCTGCCTCTTACCAATAGCTCAGTCGTGATTTATACTTCTTCCTTAACTTTAGTTCAGCAAATTTTTCTGAACTGCAGAATAAAAGCAAAGAAGATGTAACCATTTCCTTCCTTCAAATGCACATCTAGATAACATTCCATGACAAGCAGGTTTCACTATGATTAGGTTTATAAAATAATAATAATAATAATAATAATAATAATAATAACCCTTTTACCAAAGTCAGGTATGACTTTCTTTGGGGGTAGGGGAGGAAAAAAAAAAAAAAAAAAGATTAGGTCTGAAAGATGTTTGCCGTAGGAATCCTTTTTAGGAAGTTATGAGTAACATGGATTAATGCAATTTCACCTTTCATCTTAAAAGAAAGCTAAGTCTTGCCCGGTGTTTCAATAGGTTGATAATGCCAAGGATTATTATTTTCTCATATGACAGAAGGTACCTGGAAGTCCAATGGACATTAAATAAAAAAATAGGTACATTTCAAGCATTCAGATAGAGACCTGTCTAGTAGTCATAGAATCGTACAATGGTTTGTGTTGGAGGGGACCTTAAAGCCCACCCAGTTCCAACCCCCCTGCCATGGGCAGGGACACCTCCCACCAGCCCAGCCCCATCCAGCCTGGTCTTGGGCACTGTCAGGAATGGGGCAGCCAGAGCTCCTCTGGATAATCTTTTCCAATGCCTCATCACGCTCTGAAGGAAGAATTTCTTCCTTATATCTAACCACTTTGTACCCTCTTTTAGGTTAAAAACACCACACCTTGCCCTATCCTTACACCCCCTGACACAGAGTCCCTCCCCAACTTTCCTGCAGCCCCCTTTAAGCACTAGCAGGCTGCTGTGAGATCTACCCAGAGCCTTCTCTTCAGGCTGAACAACCTCAAACTAGTCGTAATTAATAACAGTTTAAGCAAGCAAACAAATACACTGGCTCTTCAATCAAGCCAGAGAAACTCTTTCTAGAATGAGAATTATTCTTTGACATAACCAAAGTGGAGAAGCAGTGTTTCTTCTGCAATTTTCTTTCTATTGTAATGATTGATTTCTGACACTAGTTTTTAAAACCTTTGACATGAAGCAACCAATTTCTTCTGTTTAAATTATTTTGTATCTTTTATTATAATAATAGTTGCTCTCACCAATCACAGGAAAAATTATTCCTTAATTTGCTAGAGAACAGAATGATTTTGTCAAGAGTTAAGTCACAGGGAGGTTTATATTATGTTTCCTGGTTGGAACCGGTAAGGTTTTGCTGAAAAATTTCTGAGATCTCTCTACACTGTTTCACTTAGAACTGATCAAGAGAGATAAATCAGACATGGACCTGACAGTAATTTCACAAAAAAATTCACAGATCACAATGAGCATATCTCTGAAAGAAGAACAAGAAATATTAAAATATATATATTCTTTATCAATTCTGACAGTACAGTCTTAGAGTTATTAAAAGTCAAAGAACTGAGCAGATGTCTAGCAATGCTGAATTATACAGTCTGAATAACTTTTATAACTAGCAGATCCAGTGCAATCTTTTCTTGACTGTTAAATGTCTGTCAATAAATCCTGATGCTTAATACCAAGTGGTTAACAGAGCCAGCTGTATACTGCTCATACTTAATAGAAATAAAAAGACTGAAGATTAACATACCAGGTAAATTTATCCACATTACTGAAATTCTATGTATAGTTGGTTTTACTGTATTTTTAGTGAATATTCTGGAGATCAGCCCTCAGTCAAATATGTTGGAACAATGACTGCAAAATACCTTTGCTAAAATACCCTTCTGCCTTATTATTATTATTATTATTATTATTATTATTATTATTATTATTATTATTATTATTATTATTATTATTATTATTATTATTATTATTATTATTATTATTATTATAAACCAATTAGAGACTTAATAAGAGCAAGAACATAAACTGTTTCAGTAATCTTAAAATATTCCTGGCCGTACTTTTACTTCCATGTAATTATATTAATTGATATAGAAACGTGTGGGTATAATTTTTTGTGTTGTCAAAATGTTTAACAGACATTGCAAGTTTTGTCCAGGATTTCATAAATAACGTTCTTTCTTGATAGAATTTTTAGATACCAGCAAATGTTTGCACCTCTCTACCTGCATTTTAAAGTTCAGAACTTGACACTTAAAGATATATGACTAGGAGATGAGCTTACAAAATAAGTGTAAGTTATATCAAATATAGAAGCTTTTACTACACTAAATAATAGACAAATGTGGCTTACACTAAGCTCTTCATGTCTGCTGCCACGATTGCAAGGCTCCAGGCATGAGTGATGATTACCTAAAATAGAATAGAAGAGTCATTTCTGTTAGTATTACCGCAGGGAAAAAAAAAAAAAAAAAAAAAAAAAAAGGCCAAACAAGCCAGAAACCCCTGATAGGAATTCAAGATATGACTCAACTGGTGCCAAATATTGGTCCCAAACTGGGTGGCATTTTACTGACTTTTTTTTTTTTTTAAAGTTCAGACAAAATCACATGCATATATCAGAGCAATAGATGGACCTGGAGAGTTTTCCAAGCAAGATCTTGAAGTTTTAATCTAGAGAGGAAAACTAAAGGCTGGATTTAATAGAAGTTGGGTGTATTCCACAAACCAGCTGTTCAAATTACATGGTATCTTACCAACTGATCAGTATAATAGATTAAACTAACATGAGTAACGACATGTAGAAGCTATGAATTCAAGTAATTCTATTTTAATTTATAAAATAAAGCATTATTATGGTATATTTATATTAAACAATCCAGAGACAAGGCATTGGACCATAAAAGCATATGAGCAGTAAGTACGAAATTGCAGTGACTATTGCTGTTGATAGTGCATTAGTAGGCAAAGTAGGCAGATTAATTTACTTACGGTAAGCTAAGTGCATTCTTGGCTCGTAAAGGGAAATCATTTGCTCACTTAAGCCAGATATCTGACTTTTGACGGCAAATGTCACTGCCTGGATTTCCCTTTGACAGTTTGGCAACCCCACACCCCTGTTATAGTATCCACTTATTTGTCTTGTTTTCAGCCAGATTAATCCATTCTGTTTTGACAAGAAGACTGATGGGTAATTGATAACTGTGATAGACACAAACAGAAGAGTTGGATGCTGAATAATTCAGCACTTTTCAGTATCAATAAGAGAACAGGTTGAAGAATTTGTGTCTCTATTTACACTTAAACTAAACTAAGTCAGCCCAGACATTTATGCTGCCAGTCTATCAGAAAACCAAACAGTGTACATTCGGTTTCCACCCGACAAAATGTTTTATAAGCTTGTAACAATATGTGTGAAGCTGCCAGAATAATAAATAGGTACAGCAGCCCATGCATGCTAATGTTATGTTGTAAGCAGTTTTGTTGACAAGTGCTAATACTTCTTTCATACTATCATCAAAAGCAGCTAATACAACAGCCATTATTTGTTGGCTTTCCAAGCAAGACATGATGGATTGTGACCTTAATATGGGTTAGCCAAGTTTTGAAAGTTAAACAACTTGCAATAAATCATGGAATTATTACAATGCAGTTTAATTGGTTAAGGACTGTTTATTTCCTAAACAGGGTGAAAAATTTCTGTTTCGGCACTTTTAATTTGCAAAGTGCATTTTCATTATGAATGGCAGTTTAATATTCTGCTCTTTTGTCATGCAAAATATGCAACACACAGGCAATCTATTAATTGGACAAAAATGCATTGCAAGCGTAAATTATCCTTTATATCATCACTTGTGAGCTTTTACATCTATTAAATGCATTAAATGGAACATAGTTAAAGGTTTTACAACTTGGAGGTTAGTTCTGAATTCTAAGTTAAGCTTCAAGATAATTTTAATGACCTTTACTTCTAGCAAAGTAGAGTAATTAATTGGTTGTAAATATAAAGGACAATTTAAGCTATTATATTATTTTTTAAAAAAATAGGTACACTGATTCTATTGAATAAAAACTCATAGAATATGTAGCATTTTATATTATTGTATTTCTTTTGTAAAAATAGAGTTTTTTTCTGTCTCCTTTGTTGCCTTTCTCTAAACAAAAATGCCAAATATTACAAAATTAATTTATACAAAGTGACCCAGTCAGAAACAGAAATTGCAGTAGATTTCTAAACTTTGCAGCATTTGGAACTCTATTTTATACATTAATGCTCGTTTTGGTAATAATGGTCAAAATGTCTGCCAGAATAGCACACCTTTACAAACCTGAGAACCTTCTTCTAATATTGCTGCAACACTCTAGAATTACAAGTTATTTTAACAGTCTAATAATAAAGCTTTTTGGTGATTTAATATTGTTCAAATATGAAATTGAAAATATAGTGGAGACCACAATGCACCTCAGTGACACATGTTATTTCTATGAGAAAAGCTAAGGGGATAAATTGCCTGGCTAGACATTTTAACAGAAAAGTTAAAAAGTTAAAAATGTTCCTGGCATATGAATAGAGCAAAAAATGTAGAATATCTAGAATTAGTTATTATCTAAAAATATTTATTTATTTATTTTTGAACATGGTTCATGACATGGAAAAGCAAAATATTTTCAGTTACTGCACTCTACTGAATACAGCTTTCTTCAACAATTTATTGCTAGCCTAAAAGCTCGATTTTGAGAATACAATTATTAAGAATTTCTAGTTGTGCAGTAACTTTCTTTTAAAAGAAGCCAAATTATCTCAGAGTGTAGTCTTAACCTTTGATAAATGGTGGTGATTCTCTCCTCTTCCACACCCACCACTTGGAATCAGGATCGGGCTTGTGTGGGCAAATCAGCATAAAAGAAATGTGCAGATCATTGTAAGTGCTCGAGAATGAATGTTGCTAACGCAGAAAGATGTGCCTTCTGTTTGGCATATTACTTACTAAGGCAAGAATGAGTTAAATAACAGGTTTATGGAAAAAAATAAATAATATCAAGTGACAAACTATATGTAGAGAGTGTCAATAACAGGTAATGCGCTTCTAGTGACGATGGGCTGATAGGGCAATTCAGGTTGGAAGGGACCTTCTTGTGAGCTGTGAGGTATGAAGAGGTTGCTCATGACTTTCTGGTCTTGAAAACCCGTACAGATGGAGACTGCACAACCTCTCTGTTTCTAATGACCACAATATAGCATTACCTCTTGCTGTGAAAACTAAAGGGTATCTTGACACTCACTCCAGAATTTTGCTTTCAACCACACTGGTTATATATCATCTACCTTTGCAATAAAAGAAAATACAGTGCAGTAATCTGCAGTGCAGATTTCAAATACTGCATAAGGAATTCGTCCATAAATTTAAAACAGCAGCCAGTGAGAATATGGTATTCTGATATTTTATTTTATTTTATTTTATTTTATTTTATTTTATTTTATTTTATTTTATTTTATTTTATTTTATTTTATTTTATTTATTACTTTTTTTCCCCAGTTTTCATTGATTCCTACTGGTCTTTCAGAAGCCTGTAAAGTGTTAGGATCGTTACTGGACTCAAATACATGAGATCACCATTCATCCACCCATATGGAACTGATCTCATGTTATCGTTTGTTATGTCATGTATTTGTTTCACTTTAAATGCAGCATTTTAACTATATCAAAGAGAATTGTTTCTGTTCCACTTTGTTGTGCTAACAAAACTGATAATTGGAACCATCAGGTGAACACTTGCATTATTTACCATTTAATATTATGAGCAGATAGCTTGTACTGTAATGTTCCTTTCCTTAAAAATAGACTGTGATTTTTCCTGTCATATCACAGAATCACAGAATCACAGAATTTCTAGGTTGGAAGAGACCTCAAGATCATCGAGTCCAACCTCTGACCTAACACTAACAGTCCCCACTAAACCACATCCCTAAGCTCTACATCTAAACGTCTTTTGAAGACTTCCAGGGATGGTGACTCCACCACTTCCCCGGGTAGCCCGTTCCAATGTCTAACAACCCTTTCGGTAAAGAAGTTCTTCCTAACATCCAGCCTAAAACTCCCCTGGCGCAACTTAAACCCATTCCCCCTTGTCCTGTCAGCAGGCACGTGGGAGAACAGGCCAACCCCCACCTCGCTACAGCCTCCTTTAATGTACTTATACAGAGCAATAAGGTCACCCCTGAGCCTCCTCTTCTCCAGGCTGAACAAGCCCAGCTCCTTCAGCCGCTCCTCATAGGACTTGTTCTCCAGGCCCCTCACCAGCTTCGTCGCCCTTCTCTGGACCCGCTCAAGCACCTCGATGTCCTTCTTGCAGCGAGGGGCCCAAAACTGAACACAGTACTTGAGGTGCGGCCTCACCAGAGCCGAGTACAGGGGGACGATCACCTCCCTAGCCCTGCTGGTCACAGTGTTTCTGATACAAGCCAGGATGCCGTTGGCCTTCTTGGCCACCTGAGCACACTGCTGGCTCATATTCAGCCGACTGTCCACCATCACTCCCAGGTCCTTCTCTGCCTGGCAGCTCTCCAACCACTCATCTCCCAGCCTGTAGCTCTGCTTGGGGTTATTGCGCCCCAGGTGCAGGACCCGGCACTTGGCCTTGTTGAACTTCATGCAGTTGACCTCAGCCCATCGGTGCAGCCTATCCAGATCCTCCTGCAGAGCCTTCCTACCCTCGAGCAGATCGACACACGCACCTAACTTGGTGTCATCTGCAAACTTACTGAGGGTGCACTCAATGCCCTCGTCCAGATCATCGATGAAGATATTAAAGAGGACCGGCCCCAGCACCGAGCCCTGGGGAACGCCACTAGTGACTGGCCTCCAACTGGACTTGACTCCATTTACCACGACTCTTTGGGCCTGGCTACCCAGTTTCTAACCCAACAAAGCGTGCACCAGTCCAAGCCTAGGGCAGCCAGTTTCTTGAGGAGAATGTTGTGGGAGACGGTACTTAGCAAAATCTACAGCTGTTCAGGGAAGAGGTATCAATTTTTTTTTTTCTTCTTCTTCTCATTCTTTTAGTTTGCTCATGCCTTTTCCATATAACTACTAGCCAACATGAAAAACCCATTGATGGATGCAGTAGCCATGGATATTCCTGCGACAGTGCACAGTCAGATGGGTTTGGCTCTCTTTCTCCTTTGCCTTTACCGCTAATTGAGAGGGAGGGACAAGGTGGAGTGAATTTACTTGATGGGCCACAGCTTCTGGGATTGTTCAGCTATGCAAGAACAATAATTCAGAACTAGTGGAATTAGCATTGCCAATAGAAATGGAGTGAATGAAGACAGATTTGTTAAAGTGTATGAAGTTGTTTCACAAGAGCTGTGGTGTCAGAAACTCTGTGTGAGGCTTCCTTCTCATCTTTACTCGCTGGAAATTTACCTTCCCTGGTTGCTAACAGCTGATAGCTATGATTTGTCAGATTTAAATATAAATCATGTAAAGATTTTACATTATACATTGTGGAAAAAATGGATATGCTATCAAAGATTGTTGTGGCAAATACAAAATGGTGGTGGTTTGAGCAGGAAAGTAATTTTATGTTCAGCAAAATAATCTTTAAAAGGAGGTCCTAGAAAATGTTGAGTATATTTATGTTTATGAAATATATATATATATATTTACTATTTATATCTATTTGTGTAAAACTCCAGTATTTTAATCCCTCATGTTTTAAACACCAACTCTTTTTGAAACTTTGGTCTTCCTTGTAGTTAATAGTATCTGAGTAGAGAGTTTGACTTGTTGTATTCTGAAAGGGTCAAACCTATACCTGGTCTGTTCCAGTATCTTTGCTTGTTCTCGGGTCATAACCAAACCCTTTGCTTGTGAATTTTCTACTCCCCTGCCAAACTCATTCACCATTGGACAACACCTCACTCTCGGTTTCAGTATTCATATGCCTCTCCACAAGGTGTTGAATGACTACTCAAGCCTTAAAAAAAACATCTATTGATAGATATTTTCAGGTAGCTGAAAATTAACAATAGCAATTCTATCTGTGGCTATGAAAGACAGCATGAGAATTAATGATTCTCTGATGGCAAAGAAGGACTGGTTAAGAAGTTGTCTGGATTGTCTCCCTGACCACCACTGGCTGTTGAACCTGTACAGCAGGTCTTTTAACAGGTAGCAGCAGAGCAGAAAGTACCCTTGTGAGGTCTATTTACTAGGGATATTGCTAATCACATGCAATGATTTGTTGCAGGTCTGAACGTGTGATTTTACTGACATTTCTTTCACTAAGGAGACCACCGTTTTTTGGGGTCTGTTCCTCCCCAAATCTGTGCTTATGTGCAGTTTTGTGGGTGCAGCTCATGTCAGTGTTATCACAGACTTCTTCATGAAACTCCTGGGTTAATAATCTCCTTGTAAAACCAGAAAAAACAAACAGCCAAACAGAAAACCAAAGCCTAAATACCAAATGAACCACAGAAAAGTTACAGGACTTTATCAGTGTTAAAAGCCGAAACCACATTACTGAGAGACATTATAATACGGCACATTGTGTTAAATATTCACCTCATTAAAAGATGTAAGACCTCCTCCATAAGCTTCTCTTTCTTTGATTATAAGTTGGTTGGTTGGTTTTGGGTTGATTTTTGTGTTTGTGGTTTTCTTCTGGAAATTTTGTGGTGTCTTTATCAGCTTGGTGATTTTTTAGTTGCTGGCAGCTTTTGCGAGAGGGTAGAAAAGAACAAATGTGTAGACTTCCTCTCTTTTTTCTTACTTAGAAAAAACTAAGAAACTTATGTTCCTTATGGATTTTTGAGGGATTTTCTTTTTTCAGAATTGGGAGATGAATCTGATTTTAAGAAAAAGCTTTCTTATCTTGTGGCTATCTACCGAAGAAGCCAAAGGTTCCTATTCATTCAAGGACCTAAGCAAAATGGGAGACAGGAGCAGGGAAGCTGGAGAAACCAAACGGTATATCAAACAGAAAGACGAGATTGAAATATTTTTCAGAGGCAAAAAACTCCTGGATATACAGGCTACAAGATAAGAAGTTTTCAGTGCTGGAGAAAGATCAAGTAGAACAATCAGGAGTAAGAATTTTGGGTGTGCAAGTGGGAGTTAATGGCATAGGAGGCAATATTATGCAGAAATGCTACCTCAGTCTGTTACCGAGATGAATAGCATAGAGCCACCAGCTTTTGTATTTCTGGGGTTTGTTTATCAGCTGGTCAAGATCATTGCCTAGTGTCCAGCAGTACTGACTGTGGCCAGGCAGTGGTCCGCAGAGCTCGCTTTCCAGGAAGGATCCAATATAAGCTGACAACAATAGTTCAGGAATGTCTTGTCTCGGAGCTTTGTCCTTGGGGAAATCTGGCATTGCTTCTTTTCTTTGATTCATTGGTGACAGAGGCACTCTTGTTCATTTTCTTACCACAGTACGTGATTCTGATAAAGAACACAGAAAACAGTTTGGTGAATTCCAGAGCTTCTGAAGGGGCTCAGTAAGGCATTTTGGGGGGGGGGGGGGGGGGCAGATGTCGGGGACACAGATGTTACAAGAGGCTCACTAGGAGGCAGTGGTGTCTATAGTATAGTAATGGAAGAGTTGCAGATTCTGTGTAGATAAGAACGAGCCATAAAGCTAATGTGAACAAACTTCACAAAGTGATTTTTTTGCCTGTTCTTCAGTAGTTATCTCTAACAAAAGAAGCAAAACAACTTAGTTTAAAATATGCTGCATATATATGGCATCTTGTGGGAAAGTTATGTATAGTTACCAAGAATCTTTCACCGTAAAAAGCTAGAACAAGCTTTTAGGGGCTAGAGAAAAGATACAAAGCTCTGCAACTCACAGAAAGAAGTAGCAGATGATTAAATAAAGAAAGTTTATGAAATTGTGAAACAAGTCCTCTTTCTTGGGGACTACTATAAAGAACTACTCTACTAAGGTACTAAAGATATATTAGATTTTTCTGACAACTTAGGGTGAGATTTGAAGGCAGGCATAGGTACCTTTTTTTTTGTGTATATAATTATGGTAGCATATTTGTAAGAATATGGGGATTGCAAGCACTGGTTTATATCTGTGATTCGGAACTATGAGGAAAACGTTACACTATTACTACCATAGTAATTACTGAAGTAATTACCATGGTAATTACTTACTTTTTAATTACTTACTTTTTGTATCTTTTCATATTATTATTGTTATTATTATTATTGTTGTTGTTATTGTTGGGGGGAGGGGGCTAGGTTCTTGCATGAATCAAGAAATAAATTCTTAGGCCTTTTTAGCATAAAGGTGAAGTTTAAAACAGTTCTGTTGCAGTGTGGCTGGTCTCTCAAATTGAAATGAAATGTGTTCCTGCAATGAAAAAGAATAAAAAGTTCTGTTTGCTCCGACAGAAAGATATGGCAAATTCTGTTTTATAACATGTTCTTATATGTCTGAGTAATATTTTCGTATACTAGATAACTTAGGTACATAGAGCAACATAGAATAAAACCAGGCACAGGTTTATTTGAACTTTGTAACAAGAGACTGACTGTTTTTTATAATATATTACCTATCTTGAAAATGTGTAGGACTGCCTTATCACTGTGCTTTATTGCGCAGCCATAAATAAACTGAATGTTCAGGAGCTTTCTGACTAGATAATAATATAGGCTGTTTTTCTTACATATCTTTTGTTAATGCAGTACTTTGTTTTGTCGTATGTGCTTATGAGTGTGGAATTTTATGTGGTCACATTTAGGCTTGGTCAATGATACTATAACTATATACTCCACTTAACACTTTCAGAAAACCATGCTGTGGCTCCTTGAATTTTGTTGTCATGGAACTGTACTGACAAGTTACTAGCAGTGTTTTTTCTATAACATCATTTTTATAGAGAAAAAGTTTTAAAAAAAAAAAAAAAAGAAAGAAAAGAAAAAGAAATGAGTTTGACTTCCATTGAAGCCGTAGAGTTCTTGAAGTTAATCCATACAGTAATGGTGTTCCACATATTACTAAAATTTGGATCTTCGTGACTAATTTAATGTCCTTTGAGAGACATAGGTTAAATGAAATGTAAAACAAGCAGAAATACAATATCAAAAGTGCCTCAAAGCATGCTACTTCTGGATTATGGAACTGATGTGATAAAATATTCAATCTGTCAAAAAATCAGTTAGAAAGTTATTTTACTAAATGCAACAAGATACAGTTTTGTAGTTTATAACTTCTGCTTTATATATACATTTTTTAAACAGTTTTCAACAGATTTAGCCTTGGTCATGCAAATTATACTGTTTTGCCATGTAAAATCCAGAAATAACTTGCAGGAATGTAGCATGCAATTGGTTGTCAAAGCAAAGTTAGTTATGCTTAATTTCATCTCTTGATATGAGTGAGTCATAGAATCATAGAATCACAGATTGGTTTGGGTTGGAAGGGACCTTAAAGCCCACCCAGTGCCACCCCCTGCCATGGGCAGGGACACCTCCCCCCAGCCCAGGCTGCCCCCAGCCTCATCTCACCTGGCCTTGGGCACTGCCAGAGATGGGGCAGCCACAGCTTCTCTGGATGACCTGTACCAGCATCTCACAACCCACTGAAGGAAGAATTACTTCCTGGCATATAATCTAAATCTACCCTCTTTTAGTTTAAAACCATTCCCCTTTGTCCTATCATTTTTTACCTGAGTAAAGAGTCATTCTCCATCTTTTTTGTAAGTCTACTTTGAGTACTGAAATGCCACAAAGAGTTCTCCCCAGAGCCTTGTCTTCTCCAGGCTGAACATCCCAAGCTCACTCAGCCTTTCTCCATGGGAGAGGTGCTCCAGCCCCTTGATCAACTTCATGGCCCTCCTCTGGACTTGCTCTAACAACCCCACGTCCTTCTTGTGCTGAGTGCCCCAGACCTGGATGCAGCACTCCAAGTTGGGCTTCACAAGGGCAGAGCAGAGGGGGACAATCACCTCCCTCCACCTGCTGCCCACCCCTCTGTTGATGCAGCCCAGGACACAGTTGACCTTCTGGGCTGCAATCACGCACTGCTGGCTCATGTTGAGCTTTTTGTCCACCAGAACCTCCAAGTCCTTCTCTGCAGGGCTGCTCTCTATGAGTTCTTCTCCCAGTCTGGACTCCTGTACAGGACTGCCCTGAACCAGGTGCAACACCTTGCACTTGGATTTGTTGAGCCTCATTAGGTTCATGTGGGTCCACTTCTCCAGCCTGTCCAGGTCCCTTTGGATGGCATCTTTTCCTTCTGTTGTATCAATTGCACTGCTCAGCTTGGTATCATCTGCAAACTTGCTGAAGGTACACTTGATCCCACCATCTATGTCATTGATAAAGATATTAAACAGCACTGGTCCCAGGACTTACCCCTGAGGGACAGCACTTGTCACCAGCCTCCACCTGGACATGGAACCATTGCTCACCACTGGCTGGGTGCAGCCTTCAAGCCAATTGATTGTCCACATGGCAGAAATCAATCCCTTCCCTAACATAGAGGGCAACACCCCCTCCCATCCCTCCCTGCCTTTCTCTTCTGAAGAGCTTGTAGCCCCCTGTTCCAATGTTATAGCTGTGTGATTTGTCCCACCATGCATCTGTGACAGTAATCAGGTCATACATGTATTTTTCTGACTGCACCATGGTTTCTAACTCCTCCTGTTTGTGTGCATTAGTGTAGAGGCACTTCAGCAGGGCTATGGGTTGCATCACCTTTTTAGAGGTGGTCTCCCTATTTCCTTTGGGACAGTTCAATGGTATTTCCCCATTTCTTCCTGAAATATTGGTGTTTCCAGATTATTTTCTGTCACTCAGATGTAGAGTAACAGAACCCTGCTGAATCTAGGCTAAAGCCTTGCGATTAAGCCCAGCCAGCTTGCTGCCCAGAACACTCTTGCCCCACTGGTCAGGCACAGCCTGTCAGAAGTCAATATGCCCAGTCTCTCAAAAGTGTGTCTGAGTTTTCAGAACCCAAATCCCTCTAGCCACACAGCCATTTCACCTGATCTGTTTGTCTTCTTCTTCTTGGGTCCCAGTCTCCAGCTGGGAGGACAGAGAACACTACCTGTGTTCCTGATCCCTTCAGCATCTTTCCATGGGACATAAAGTCCTTTTTAATATTTTGTAGTCTCCTTCTTGAAGCCTCATTTGGCCCTACGTGGAAAAGTAGGAATGAGTGGTAGTCCTCTGGCTGTGCCAGGCTTGGTTGCTCCTTCATGATATCAGATGCAGGTCCCTGGTAGGCAACATACCTCTCTAGTGAAATTGTCTGGATGGCAAATGGGTGGTGAGACCCTTGCAAATTTAGAGATGACTGTGCACTGTAGCAGGGTTAAAAAGAAAAAATCAGCCAACCATTTAATTACTAAAATCTGCAGGACAGCTCCTGAAATTTTTGACTATTTTTAGTCAGAATTTTTCTGATGAACTCTGTCATGAAAAACAGGAGTTATATTGCACATCAGCTGAGAACTGGCTGCATTCATCAACTGGGCCAGCCAACTGAAGGAATTTTGTTCTGTTCACCAGTTCATTCTTGGAGGTGGTCAGTCAGAGAATCACAATGGAGAGATGAAATAACTGTTCTGATTTACCAGTCTCACTTCAAAATGCAGAGTGACATACAGCTTCATGTAAGGTGTGGCTGTATTACATCATTATGTTTATGCCTACCATGAATAAGCAAAGCTACAGTTAAGTAAGATTTGATCACACAGAGGGGACTGATGGTTTTTGCACTGTTTCTAAGGTCTCAGGATATTCCTTGCTGCTGTCAGAGCTTTCTTTTGCACAGAGAAACATTCTAGCCTGGTCACTAGGAGGAATTAAATACACTGATCCTATGCAGGACACTATATGCATGGAAATGTGCTGCTGTACATCAACAAATAATTTTGTCCATGTCTTTGATATTAAGAAAGTCCTTCCTGCTATAGAAAGATTTTAATGCTATTTTAAGAAAGTAAAGTAGACATTCTTTTATTGCAAAAATTTGCATTTGGGAATATTTTATTTGCATCTTACATTTTAGAAGTGCCATGGCAAGAAATGGGTTTGATTTTGAAGAAGAATCATTTTGAATAATTAACCATGAATTACTCTAATTAGAAGAAAATAATTATAGGTTGGACATAGCTGCTTCAAATGAGATGTATGGAGTTAGTGACTATTGGAAAAATAATGCCACCTGATAGAAGCTGAAATAAATCTAAAAAAGAACTTTTTCTTGGAATCAGGATTTAACTATGGTATTTTAAAATGTCTCCAATTTAAAACATGCAAATTTCTTCTAGACAGAATTATTAGTAGGGCTATATTGTTGAATTACAAAATCCTCATTGTAATAATTAAAGAAGGTAGTTTTACCCTTTAAAGAGACTTTCATCCTTTAAAAGAATTGTGATTAACTCTTGTCTTTATATCTGAGCTATTGCTCAGAACTGGGAATGCTATAGGTACTCTTGATTGATCTTTCTTCTTAAAACCAAGACAGTTTTACAATTAAGTGTTACACAGCACCATTATTTAAAATAGTTTGTATTACATATATAGAGACACTTGCAACAACAACATGGTTGTCTTAAATTTCAAGTTTAATGTATTCAGCATCCATCCAGCATTAAATTTCATCACCTAGAGAGGACTAATTTAACAGATTCATTTAAAATCATACTTTGGAAAACATACACAGACTGGATAGTCACATAGATTGCATGCTGTTCTTCAATATGATTATTGCACGCTTGTAAATAAACTCTTAATTCTTAAAATCTGAAGAGGAAGGATGACCATTTTAACACAATGAAAGATTTACCAATCTGTTTTTATGTAAGCAAGTTTCTCTAGACCACCATGCCAGCACCAATGCATCCTCTGTGACGAATTTTACTGCTGTATATTCATTGTAAGATATTTCTTATGTACACTGGCTACGATATTTGCCAGTTATGCATTGCTGAAGTCCAGGAACAGAAACAAACGTTTTCTTAAATATTTATCCTTATTATAACTATCATGTTACTTCTACAAATCATACTGATATTTTGATGCAAGTTTCCATCATTTATTTTCTTCATAATCATCAGTTTAATCATCCCTTTTCTTTCTTGCCATAAATAACATGCTTTAGAAAAAATTATTACTTGCTTGTATCCACAGACAGGTAAACGAAAATTGCAACAAGTGTAATAAAACACACAGGAACAGTAACCTTTGCCATTACAGAAGATAAGCTGATGGCCTCCTTCTACAGCTCAAAGCCCAAAAGTATGTCTTGATGGAGACTGATCATGGTTTTTTGGTGATAAAAAATGTGTCTAGGTCTTGAGAAAGTGGTGTTGAGCATCTTATAGAAGATCTCTAAGAATTTCTAAATTCAATAGTACTTTCTAAATGTACAGGCTGTTGAGTTTTGTTGTTGTTGTTGTTTGTTTGTTTGTTTGTTTTTTAAGATTTTATTGGTTTATATATATTCTATTCTACTTTAGCAACATCTTACCTGATTAGTACTTAGTCATGCTTCACCAGTTTTTTGCCCAGCTTGTTGTCATAAACAAGCATTTTTTATAATGTAGGTATTAATATATTGCCATTTCATATCAACATTTAATAGCTTTAATTCTTATTTGAAGCCAAAAAATCATGACTGACGTTAAGCAGCTCAAAGCTACCATGAAGATGTAAAGTAAAACTAAGGATGATTTGGAAGATTCAGACTCTTAATGAACAGTATAATCAGATCACTCGTGTAAGGTCTTCCACCTTTGCAGAGTGAATAAATGTGTCTGTTCTGTTCTACTTCTTTAGAAACGTAACTTTAAGAAAAAAGAAAAAAAAGAAAAAAGGAAAAAAAAAACTCCTTTCATAATCTAATTGCCAAAATGTGTTTATAAGGAAAAAAAAAAAAAAGACAGTGAAAAACGGGACATTTAATTATGATTTAAAATGATTGAAATTCCAGTGCACCTGTTTAATCAAAAGAAAATAATATATGCGCAGTAGTCTTTTTTTCTATTATGCTTCTGATGACAATAGCAGGGTATTGAGAAGTTATAATGGGAAAAGTAATATCTAACATTGTGTTTTGTTATGTCAAGAAATAGAATAACTATTGATATTGGATAATTTTTACAAAAGTCTGCTATATTAAGCTATAAGTCTCTACCTCAGCTTTATCTGTTTACCATCTAAGTTAAATGCTCACCCAAATATATAATTACATATATGGTATATCCCTGATACACCCCTTAACAAACATTTATTATCTTCAAATGTATACATCCATATAGATTATTCCAAAGATGTTACCAATGTACACGAGCAATTTCTGCCTACAACAGGAGAGAGCCTCAGTTATGTGATCCAGTACTTTTTCTTACATATAATGACACCTTCTTTCTGTGAACAGCATGGATCATGATGTCACTGCATCATGGCTGTACAGTGAATAGAGTTGCTGTGTGAACAACTTCTGCAATACCAGAGTTGAAATATGTGCATGAGCAGGCTGATACAGAGAGCGGAAGGATCCTAGCAGTTGAATGACTTACTGAATTGTTCTAGAACTACTGAATTGCCTCATAGACAGAATTTGTGCAGTATGCAGACCAAGTTACTTGGTCTGGAGAATCACAGAATCATAGAATGGCTTGGGTTAGAATTCTTGGCATCCCTGACCTCTCTTTTTTTTTTCCTACAATTCTGCAACAGACGACGTATCTGTACATATATCCTACATATATGCAAAATAATTACCTCCTGTGTTACAGGTTTATATATTGTTGTTCATTTTTTGTTTGTTTGCTTGTTGTTTTTTTTGTTTGTTTGTTTGCTTTTTTTTGTTTGTTTTGTTTTGTTTGTTTGTTTGTTTGTTTGTTTTTACATTTAAAGTAGTTATGGTCCCAAGCAGCAGCTGAGTATATTGAAATTTATATAAATAATTGATTTTCTTGTACTTGTCTTCTTATTGTTGGATCTTTAGCCTGCACATGATCAGCCCACTCCAAGGATAATTTTTTCTGGAGCTCACTTTTTCTGCTCAGGCAGCTCATGAGCCAAGTCATGGCCCTAACCTATTATACATTTAACATGTAGGTGTCTGTAGGCCAGGTGCAAATGTCTTATCAGACATCAGGTCCTTTCACACACTTAGCATCCATTCATTACTCTGTTTCTATGACATACAAGGTGGGAAGTGCTACAGCAGTGTGAGGATGGCAGTCTGATGGAGGTATGATTCATAAGGGTCTGCTGATGGGTAGTAGGCTGACACCACTGTTTTAATTAAAATGGTAGATATATCGTAACTGTATTGCAAAGATATAACTCTCACCCCAATTTCAATTTTTAGAAGAAATCTGTGAAATATCTCGGGTATTGGGCAAGTATATCATTTGTGTATCAATTTCCCCCTTAGAATTCCACGTGCTCAATTAGCACAACTTGATATTTCAACTGAGGTATTGAATATCCACCTATTACAGTTTAGGTGACTTGTTGCAAATAGATATCTAATTGTTTGAAGAACATCTCTCGTTTTGTCTAATGCACCTTTACTGAATGAAATTAAGTGCCTTTTCTACTAAGATGAACAGGAGAAGATGAACTTTTCTCTGTACTATAGTGGTCAGTCTTTTACAGAAACTGTTTCAAATGTAAAATAGCATCTTGCTCTGTAAAATAACATTTTGCAAATGTAAAATAACGTCTTGCTATTTATGTACTGCAGATTAGAACAGATAATTTGGTGGTGTTTCTACTGTGATCTAGAGGTATCCATCACAGAGAACATCCTAGCTGTGCTTTTGCCTGTATGTTTAAAACAGTTGTCTTCTGACCTACAGTGTCTGAATTTCACAAGCCAAATTGATACCATCTGTTTGATTCAGATTTCATTCCTTTTCTATGCCATAAGAAAAGTGAAGGGACTTTTAAAAGCTCCTGTGTTGTTACACTGTTCATTCGAAGAGGTCAACTACAACTTCTTGTTGTATTCAGAGGAAAAATTCTAAGTAAGCTGTCACTTTGACATTTTTGCAGTCATGTCTCTTCCTTTGATACTTATGTGTCTGAGAACATTACAGCTGTGAAAACAAATTTAAATAAACTCTTTTTACTATTCCATGTAGTTTATCTCTTCAGATTAAAGATTTGTGATCTAGCCAGGGTTGTTTTTCTCACTCATATTTTTGCACTTTAACATTACAAAACGTGAATGCTGAAGCCTTACTCCTGGTATTAAAATGAACAAATAAATGTTAGAACTGAACAAATCTTAACTGTCAAATACAAGCCTCTCTAGCATTCATGGCTAATGGTCTAATCATTGGTGCAAAACATTGAAATAATTTACTTTCCCTGCTTGTTTTTACTGGCCAGGATGCATAGGGAAGTAGTGTGCTCAGTCATAATCATGCTCCACAAAGGCTGGAAATGTTCCCTTTGCGCTTCCAATCATTAGGCGAGCCGAAGTGAAGACAAGCCCATTGACAAGTGAGAATGGCAATAATTTATTTTCTATTGATGGGTTGTGACAAATCATGTTTGCAGGAGCGGCTGCATACTGTGGGACTACATGAAGAAAGACTGCGATGGGCCTAGATGAAGATCTTCACAGCTCATTTAGTCCAAATGTAGCCACCTGGGTGGTGAATCGGTTCAACATACCAGCCCAGGCATTCCCGCACAAAATTAGATCACTTACAGGCAAACCGTATAGGGGTTCCTTTGAGACATTAATCAAGGGGGTTGAGCTGTCAAAACACGGATTTCAAAATTAAGAAACACAAGGAGGATTAAAATGCAGCAACATCAGAGATTTAAGTATATAATTTCTGTCGTGCAATTCCAGGTATGGAAAAGAGCTTGGAGAAGAATGGCGAACTTTTAACGGGTTAAGTGAAATATTAAGGGTGCTTTCAGGAGGGTAGATTTTTACAGAAGTTAATTAGTAAAAGCCGCATGAGGATTTATTTAAGCTTAGGAACACCCCCTTCAACATTCAGCTGACAGGTCAAATTAATTTATGTGCTTCCTACCAGTGCATAAAACAGTTCATATCTTATTTAAATTTACTTTTTTCCAAGGCCCACTGATGTGCTTAGCTTCTGACATCTCATGCTGTTTCAAAATACAGACAGATATTTTATTTTGCAAGATACGAAAAGCCTGCCCCATTTATATTATCAACTCTATTTATATTTTATTTCTAAAAAAAAAAAAAAAAGTTACTGAGACCTGATTCTTCCAAGGGTTTTGTATACTTTTTTTTTTTTTTTTAATGTGATTTTTGTTTCCTAAGAGATTCTGCTGTCTGTACTTGAAGTCAGATATCCTCTTATGTAGTGATCCTTGAATCCTCTGAATGGAAGCATCTTGACCTGACCAGCTAAGAACCACTTCAGATGTTGCAGGGGATTGCATTTTCTTCTCATATTGTCCATTACTCTGGATGGCTGAAAGTGGAGAGAAACAACCAGAGGGGCAAAGTTCTTTTTATCCTCAGAAAACCTGCAAAGTAGACATCTCTCCTGCCTGGCACATGCTGGACCAAAATTTCCCACAGTACTCCTTCATTTTACTCCTGCATTCCCTCACTGTTAACCTGGAGAAGTAGAGAACCTACATTTTGTGTGTGAGGGGCAAAAGGACAATAAAATGCTTCAGAAACCAGAAAATGAGGAAGAGCTGTTACCACAAATATGTTACTGCTCTATGTCACCCACCTGCTGAAGTCCATCAAAGTAGGTGTCCCTGTATGCAGGCATAGGCACTGAAAATTCAAGGTTAAAGCTGTGCTAAACACAGGGAAGATAATGTGTGCTTATATACATGTAAGTGTGGACTGAATGTATAAATGGCAGAATTAAGGTTTTCCTGCATCACACATAAAAAAATTGTTCCATTTCATCTAATAAGACAGTATTTTTTTATTAACTCAGAGTAAGCCTAAGACTCATATCTTGTAATATGGTTTAAGTGATCTCAGAATTTAATCAGCAAATACATACATGTATTTGCCTATCTAAATGTCTATTATTTGTATTTATTTCTCTTCTAAACATCTTAAACTATTCGTTATTTCAGAAAACTCAAAACAAAAGGGGTAGAACTAGAATTATGTCTTTTCAGTAATCTGGAAGTTTCTGTTTGTACATTGCATGAGGAGACATCAAAAGAATTAAAGTGTGATGCTGGTTTATTATTGTAACATGTACAATACAGAAGCAAATATGTAGCATCTAATGTGCCTGGTAATCTGTGAGAAGAGCTAATTTTTTCACTGCATCTTTTATGGCGTCACATTTTCTCTAAACGGACATTTCCTGTTCTCCGTTAATTGTATCACACTGTGCTCAGAAGCACACTGAAAATATGATGTTTAAAGTTTAAAACTATAACATTAGCTTTCAATATACAGACATACCACATCATAAAATACATTTTATTTTATACTATTTAATGTATTTTTTTCAGATTTACTATGTTTTTGTTTTAGATTTGTGCAGGTAATATAGTAGTAGGAAAAGAGTGTATGATTGCAACTTGAGCACTATACTTCCTACATGTTGCATTAATATTGGAAAAACTGTAATGAATTTTTCTAAATAATTCATTATACTAGGTACTTGAAATTTTTATTTTTTATTTGGTATTATTTTTTCCCTCTAAGGTAACATGACAGGATAACTGTCTTGCATAAAACCAAGATCATCACTCCTTTTCACTGCCTATCAACCAGTTTGTGCTTAACCAAGCATTTATTTATTAGTTCTTAATGGTAAGGTCTACAAGGTTACTACACCTGAGAGAAAAATCTGTAAGACAGGCTTTCTAATTAATCACTGGGAGGGTTCAAGAAGGTCTTGTTATTTCTGTGTACAGTAGAATTTATGTAGTCTATTACAAGTGTTGATTGTTAAAACTGCAGCTCATTTTCCTTTCCTTAGATCTGTAGCTCTTTTTGCACAAAACTGAACAATTCCTATCATTCTGCTTCATAAAGACACACATAAGAAGGTGCGTAGAGAAACACATCTGACTTGTTGCCTGTTTGCCTCTTGAGCATTCAGAAAAAAAAGACCCATAAAAAAGAAAAAGAGAAGGAAAATGAAGAACATCAAGGGTGACAATTTCAAGCATGGACAGACAGAAAGGGAAAAAATGACAAAGTAGACATCCTTTATGAAAACAACAGCCGTGTAGTTTGCAAACAGTGAAATAATGAAATCCTGCAAAATAACTCAAGATAGCAGTTACTGTTTATATTTGCTTGTTTTGTCTTAAATGTCAGAATCCATTGAACATGACTGCTTAATGAGATCTACTAGACTGTGTCCTTCTTTCCATTTTGAGTGGACAGAGCTCTTGCTGCTAGAATATGGGCACTCCAGAGTGAGCAAGGCTGGAGAGAACTCTTTTAACCTCTCACCAATATTCAACTATTCACATGCTGAGGTTCCTTAAAAAAAAAAAAAAAAAAAAAAAAAACACTATTTTGTTTGGAAATCAAGCAGGAAGGTTATGAAAATGAATCTCTTCATACCACCATTCCCATAGCTAAAGTACTGCCAAATGCTGGAGAAGCTCATCTGGCTCCATGAAGAACAGAGAAGGCAGAGCAGAGGAAACAGTTACTGTTATCCTAGCAAAGTAAAACTGTCCAGACTGATCTTTATGACTGCCCAAGAATCTGTGGCTGCCCCATCCCTGGCAGTGCCCAAGACCAGGCTGGATGGGGCTGGGGGCAGCCTGGGCTGGGGGGAGGTGACCCTGCCCATGGCAGGTCCTTTCCAACCTAGCCACTCCCTGATACTCTGATACTCTGATTGTGCTGTCTCTTTATTCTTTATTTCTAAGGAAACAACTTGTAGCCAACAGAATAAGTAAGAAAATGAAAACCATAAGAAAAATGGAGCTTAATGGTTATTTCTTTACTTAACTTTAATGAAAACCAGTGTGTACATTTTAGAAGTCTGTGAACTTTGGCTCAACGGAATCTTTTTGTACCTTGGTTTCCCCATCTGTTAAATAGAGATAAATCTCTATTGTGTGAATAGCTTAATATGTACAATATTCAGGCAAATGCATTTTTGTGCCAGTAGAAATTTCTATACAGAAAGCTGAAGAACTGTTGTTCATGTTCTTAGAAGGAAAAACCTTTCAGTACCTCCATTGGATCCCCTTCATTTGAGCTACAAAAATACATTATTTTTTTTCCTCATGTATTCATAGATCAGTGCAGCATTTCCCTTATCCACCTACAAATCTTTTTCCTTCTTTTGTGTTAGCACGTTACTCTTCTTTTGCCATCTAATCTATGTTTTCTTCCTATGCCTCTGGAACTCGCCCACTGGGCTACTATTTTTGAACTTCAATCTCTCGAAGAAGTTCTTCTTGCAAAAGGATGTTCTTGCATCTTCTGCAGGTGATGTTTCTACAGGGAGAAGCAGCAAGGAAGCTCGGACTTATTCATGCTTGAGGTTTCCTCTGTTTCATCAAATTGCAGCAGGAAGCATTTCTACTCCTTACAAGTTCCGTGATGGATTTCTAAACCCTTAGGGAAGGCCACCTCTTGAATCTCTGTGAAATATATAGAGAAATGGCCTCTCTTCAACTCAGGAGAATATCCCACATTGACTCGTTTGCTAGAACTGGATCCGCAATTTAAGAAAGTTTGATATCTAATCATTCTATGTAGTTCAAAGAATTTTGTAAGTAGATGCGTATAGGTGTACATATTAGTGAGGGTGCTCAGACAGTGGAGCATGTTGCCCAAAGATATTGCAGATTCCCCATCCACGCAAGTGTTCGAGACTTGACTGGATGCTGTCCTGAGCAACCTGACCTCGTTCCACTTGTTCTGAGTTTGGGAGGATGGACTAGAGATCCCTTCACACTTTGGTTACAATTCCGTGTTTCTTACATTATTACATAGTAGACAATTTTGCATTCAGGGATTTCCAGGCAGTAAGATAATACTTTTTTTTGAAGGTGTATTTTTCACTTTTGTATTAACAATAGATAAGCAAATCATTGTTCCTTGCCAAAGATACTTAATGTAACCAGCTCTATCTAAGGTATCGCAGGTTTGCAGGTTTGTATGAAAAAAGACGTGGCTAATTTATCATAATTTACAATTTAGTTATGCAGAAGACTACTTGTAAAATTTAGATCTCCTGTGATTTAAGATTAAGATGGAGAATTTTCATCTCCACAGGACAGTGATACAGATTTATTCTGAAATATACAATCTGAAATATAAAACATTTTCAATCTTCTTATATACTGTGAAATTAATACTGTTATATCCATTTGAGTCATAGTTTTCATCTTTGTCACTTTGCATTTGATGGATATAATCAGATTAAAAAACTTAGAAATATTCATTCTTAGAGGACTTGATTTTATATAGAAAATAGGTCAAGTATGGTCATATAAAGGATATTTTAATATATTTTAATGTTACCTCTTTTTCATAATCCTGAATTATTAGTTGAAAAGTACTTCACACTTAAAAGTTTTTGAAAGTCAGATGGAAATAATAGCCCAATTAGTATATCAGGTGTGCTTGTTTAGCAAATCATGTTAAGGCTTTAGAGTTGTTAAGAATGGCTAATTGTCATTCAGTTCATTGTTTTAATAAGGATAAAAAGACAATAATAGACATAAAAACATAAAATATGCTCCATCAGAATATCTAAGTTTGGAATAAGATGAATTATAGGGTGATATAAGTAATATTTTTAATGAGGAGGTATTCTATGTACTTGCACATTTGCAGGTAAGATCCATACTTTTGGCTACATTTGGGCACTTTATTTGTCAGAGTTCTGGCAGGCTGCATATTTGTGAGGTAGAAATGCTCCTTTATTTTTACTGACTGAGTAGACCAATGGGTTTAAGGACGGACAGCTTCATCCAGCCATCAGATCATTTTCTCACTTCTTTTTGGTAAGATGTACTCTCCTCTTTTAATGTTTGATTGTGTTTCATTTCCTCAGAGGTCCCTTTTTCTTTTAGCTGCATTGAACATCCCCCCCCCCCAAAAAAAAAATGCTCCAGAAGGTGAAGCTGACCCTTCCATCAACTTTCCATTCACATGAGTACTCCGTGGTTCACTCTCTCTCTCTCTATGTATATATTCTTACTTATATACATATGTATATTTTTACATATGGCCATTTTTATGTGCTATTGTCTTATTTAGTTACTCCTGGTTATGTTAAAAAATAACTTTATTCCTTTGTAGTTATTGACCTCCCATTTTTCTTTGAACATAGACACTTATAATAAAAACATAGCTTTTGTGGATTTAAAACTGTAATTTCAACTCTATTTTTTCCTTAATAAATATCAGTATCAACAAAACATAACTGAATATCTAGACCAACAGATTGTAGAGATATATTCAACCAACTACTAGTATGTAATCAAAGTGTACTTGATTTTTTGAGTTTTTGAAGTCACCAATATTATTTGCATGTTTAACAACCTTTAAAAGTAGTCAATTTTGAACATCAAAGTAATTTTGAAAAAGTCTCAGCTTAGGTTTCAATGCCATCTTTTTTTGCCCTGCTTTTGTTGGGATTGGTAGACAGAGAATAGCAATGAATATGTTAATTCTTTGAGAAGGAAGGATTGCATGTGGTCTGGAACAGTTTTAACCTACTAGTCCTAGCTGAAGGCTGGGGTCTTGCAAAAATCCACCTGTCTGGTCCTTAATGTAAGACAATAAAGTGCTTTAGCAGACAATTAGTCACTGACAGGATCAAAAGGTATGATACTATCCGTAAGGCTGAGAAAGAGCAACGCTATTGATAAAACTAAGAAGCAGTAAAGCCGTTCACAATCAAAAGTGGGAGTATGATGTAAATCCTCAAAGATGTGACCTGAAGGAAGAGGACCTGGAGAAGCCTCTGCCCGAGTACTGATGGTCTATCCCAGTGCCCTGTAATTGGCTGGCCAACAGGCTCCACCATTGGCAGCTGAAATCGTAGAGGCTAGAGTATGTGTGAGCAGATGCTTGTGCTTCAGACTGGTTTTGAGTAACAAGAACGCAGTTGCTCTTTGCCTTCTAATAGAGTCAATTTAATAATGTATAAGGTAATGTAAACTTTAAAACCTACTTGCATTAGTTGTTAAATTGGAAAGTTACACTTTCCAGAAAAAAAAAAAAAAGTGTACTATAATAATATTTGACATGTGAAATTTCATGAGGTTTGATTATTTTTGGACAAGTTTGGGCTAGAGATGGACACAGCACAGCAAACTTCAGTTTTAACTTAAAGGCAACTGCTGGGGCCCTGTCATTAAGTTTGAATTCTTACAAAAACTTCAATTAATTGGATTTTTTTCACCAGAACTTTTTGTTGGATTTAAAGTACCATGTAGATTCGTTATAGAAACTTCATTTAAATATGGATTTAATTAGAAATGTTTTATAATTTTAATGAGTCTTAAAAGTCTTTTGATGAGCAGTCAGTGTAATTATGGTATTTAAAATGATTGGATAAATGCATACTTTATAATTTACCTTCCTCGCAACTGTGTTTTCATGCTGGTTATTTTTAACGTGAAGAATTGTTTCATTTTGTGTCAGTTTATCCTCCTCTTCCTAACACAAAATGTTTTATCTCTGAAATAAAATTAAATATGCATGATACTAGTAGTATTGGATAATATTGTAATAGCACAGTTAAAAATCAATCTAAGAGATGAAAATTATTTTCATTTTGTTAAAGAAGTGACTAAATTGATAATTTGTTATCCAGAAGTAAATTACAGACTAGCTTTGTCCTATACGTGTTGTCTCTTTTGTGTTTGAGGAAATTACCTGCAAAATTACTGCAGAAGACATGTTGCACTAGGTATTGTACTATCAGCAATCTGCTTCACTAACACAATATAAAGAAAGAGAGAGACTCAGCAAATTTAGGAAAATTAGGAGGTTATAGAACTAACAGTTAAAAGGGGAAAAAAAAAAAAAAAAAGATGGAAAAGATGGGGAGGGATTTTTAATTAATTGTGTGCTTTATCACACAACCTAAATGAAGACCACTGTCTCAATCAGGTGCTGAGTCTTCCAATTCATTGTTCAGAAACATTAGCTCCAGCATGTCTAATACGCTGTTGTTACATAGTTGTTGTGTTGCAGGTTTTTTTTGTTTGTTTGTTGTTTTTTGATATGTGTTTAGATACGTTTTAATTAAGAAAACTGAGCTGAGATTTCAGTACAGAATAGATAAGCTAATATTAGAGTGCAGAGAAGCACTCTAAACTTATGTAAAGAAAGCAGAGAATGGGAATTTTACATATTGTTTCTCAGGACTGCAATACCTGTCTGCAAATCAGTCAAATCTCTTCTGCTAGAATGCTCCAGGAGGGCTGCATTTTGCTATGGCCCTCCTGAGATACAGATCTTTGTATTTATTTACTGAGTGAGTACTACAGGGAGAAAATACTCGAATATAATGTAACATGCATCAACAATTCTCACTCCCTGATTATTCCCTGATTTGGTCTCCTTTTTCTTGTAGATCTTTGTCTTGTGTGAGGTAGCCATGCCTGCTTAGAGCAAAGATTTAGAATTTAACTCAGAAAAGACTAAAAGAAGGGTAAATGTGTAATGATAAGTACTTGAAATAGTCGCCCACATCCAGCAAATTGGACTCTATGTTGATCTGCATGTGGGTTTCTGTGTTGCAGCATAAGCCAGGAGTTAATACAAACTCCTCCTTCGCAAAAGTTCATCTTCCATGATGCCGGTCTCTGCTGGTCTTCTAATATATTTTCTATGTGGATTTTAGGGTGTGTATCCTTAATCCTTATGGAGAAAATAAAAGTCAAGGTGGATAAGTGCCCTTTGTCCTTTGTATTTTTTTTTTTAAGGGAGAGGTCAGTCTTTTTGACAAAAGAGTATATTTGTCTGTGTTTTGCAGTACTGTAGTTGGGTTTTAAACATACTGCAGCTGAGAAGCAGTATAGGGATGTTAAAAGGTTAGCAGTAAGGTAAAAAAGTGTGTTGGCATTTATTCAACTGAGATGAGAATGAGTGTAAGATAACAATGAGCCAACAATGTAGTTTTGTGCTTGACCTATCAAAAGGTTCTTATGCTCATAAAAATTTTACGTAGGCTGTAAGCACTTCATCTCAGCCTCTGAAATGACTTAGTCATGATTTAAAATGTCTTAGTCATGATTTTAATGTGTTGTAAGTAGACAGATAAAGCATACATTTGCATGGTGCCACTTCTACCTTCAAAGCATGGTTTCAGCCATGTCTATGGCTGTTCCAGATTCTTCAGAAACATAAAAATTGCTGCTTGGCATGAAATAGAAATTGCAAGTGCCAGTTGCAGCAGACACTACATTTTTATGATCATAAGGCTCCTTGTAGTTTCTAAATCTATCATTCTTATTAAAAATACTGAATAATTAAAACTATTTCAATGTATTTTCAACAACTTATTCTTTCAATATTTTATCCTAGAATAAAGTTCACATGATGCTCCACAAATATGTAGTGAGAATGCTGTTTGCCTTGAGCAGAAATATGGAGAAAATTAGAATTTCAAAAAGGAGAGAAACATTGCACTGACTTTGGCTTCACGGTCTCATTTATTGTAATATCCATCATTTCTTTATTTCTTTGGCAGCTCTTTATGCAGGAATTGTTCTTTTTTTTTTCTGAAAGCACTGAACTTTGTGCTGATTTCTGACTTTTAGAAATAAAAACTGCATTATCAGGAGCTCAAATACAGTAATAAATTATTATATTTTTTAACTCTTCACTATCTCAAATCCATCCTAATCAGGGTAGATCAAATGCTATTGCTTAGCATCATGTTCTGTGAAATGTGTAAGCAGCTGCAGAGAAGTTAATAGGCTACAAAATCCTGCTTCAGATGCTGAAAATGGCATTAATTTAAAGGCATTTTGCCAGATACTGTAGGCTCCACCTGTATCTGTCTTTTGGAGATTTTCCAGACCTTCCTATATGGAAGCGTGTTATTTGGATCATATATAGATTTTATTGGCTTGATTTCAGTATACTTAGTCAATAAAGGAGAGGAAATGGTATTTATGTCAGAGATTTCAAACCTGTTCCCATCCCGCATCAAGATGAAATACAAACCTTTTGGAGTTCATCCTGCACACACACAAAGCCAGGCGCCTGGCAGTTGGGGATTTTCAGCGCATGGGAGACCCCTCCTCTGTCACTCTCTCATGTCTCCTGCAAGTGATTTGAATTAGAAAGATACAGACTGTCCCACGGTGTCAGTTCCTTTCTCTTCTGCTAAGGAATTAATAAAATCCTCATAGAATCACAGTGTTGCAACCCAACAGAGTGCTGCACATCTTTCCCTTGTTCTCTCCACATCCCTGACCAGGGAAGCAGGGTAGGGGTGTGAGCTCTGTTTGCCTTTCCCATGGGTTGCAATGGCCAAACCACTACACTCAGAACGCAGGAGAGATATTTTCTTGATTTCTAGATGTTAAATGTGTTTTCCCTTTAAATGATGGCACACATGTAAAAAATATCTACCAAATCTGTTTTCTGGGTTGGGAAAAATTGTAAACATACCTGTGCAATTCAGTTAAAATCTGCATGTCTAAAGCAAGACTTTGCATGGTAGTATTGCTTTCCTGCATATTCTTTTCTTCATCCATTTCCCCCTTGCTTTGTGACTTCCAGTGCTTTTTAGTTAGTCAATCAGATGTAAAACTGCCTTTCTGCTTTATCTGTCAAATAATATGTCCATTAGCTTATGTACCTTAGAAAACAATGACAGCCAGGAGAAAGTTTGGTGAGCCAAATATTCTTCTCACTAGCCTGATAGGAAATTAATTAAATGTTCACTGGAGCAAGTACAAAATTGAGTACAAAATCAATATTAGATACATTATGTTCAGATCAGCTAAGTTTCATCATACTATATTCATGTGTAATTGTGTGGGTTGTTTTTTTTTGTTTCTTGTTTTTTGTCTTTGTATCACAAGGTTTTGGGTACTCCAACTCTAACAGAGTAATGAGAAATAATGTAGTAGACCAATTCCTTTACTATTTATGCTAAGTACAGCAAAATCCTTCAATCACTGCTTGCATTAATAAAACCAACATTATAATTTAAATTATTGTACTGGATGAATTTGAAAACTAGAGCCTCATAATCTTTAAAACAATATTTGCACAGTAGCATTTGACTTTCCAAAGAATGGAGGAGCAGAAGAAAGCTACCATAAATATGAGGTCTATTAAGACATTTCAGTATGTAGTATTACAGTTTAAGCAACCCCCTATTTAGCTAGTATTCTAAAGATGTGTATTGAAATGTAGTAAATACTATTTACAATTAAAATATTTCCAGGTGCATGCATATTGAGTAAATCAATTAATCTACATGAGAGTTTAAAATATATTTAATACATAGCTTTATGAAATAACTTTCTATAGATACTTTCCTCAAGATGAGTTTCATGTTTGAGAGGTTGGCATGCTGCTCTGCAGAGTCACCAGTCTTTGTAATGGAGCAAAACCACGTGAAATTTGTCATTGTTTATTCATCTTTTCCCAGTTAACAACAGCCTGTATAGCTCAGTGGACCTGAGATAAGCAGAGAATAGAGAACACAGTTTTCCCTTTTCAGGAATACAATTAGGGAATTTCTTCTAGTTTTCTCTCTTGCTTGGGTTTCAAGATGTTGGTCTGCAAGATTTCCATAATTTTCAGTCCTCTTTTCCCTCACCTTTCTCTTAGCATTTGTGGCAGTGTTTTCCAGACACGATTTTCCCATTTCTGGATGTAAATATTAGTTACCCTGATAAAAGCAATATTATTTTGTATGACACATGGAGTGAACTGAAGAAAATATTTTCAGTTCCAAACATGAAAAAAAAAGTCTGTCTGTCTTTATTTCTTTCTCTCTTTATTTAGTATGAACCTTTCAGTAAAAGGGCTGCAATACTCCAATGAAAGAGGAGCCAAACTGCTAAGAATGAAGCGTACTGTGGACAGAGATCCTGTTTATCTAACTTTATTTCCTTGTCTGCATTTGTTTATTCACCTGTTTCCTAGTCTGTAATTGATTTGTTATGTTATGTATATTTATATCTGTGGATTATGTTATTCTTCTTTGAGGTGGTATCTCTGCATGTATTGGTTGTTGCTTTTTCAGTCTAGCCCTGGTAGTCCTCAGGGAGCATGAGAAAAGGTTGTACAAGCAGTTACTAAGTTTTGAAAATAAAATAAGAAGCAGCTGCTAGGCTTCCGGGCTTGTTGAATTCAATTTTTTCTGTATCTAACAATGGAAACCAGCCAATTTATTCTGGCCTTTCCATCTCCTATTTTGTTTTATTTTTGTCATATCTCAATCTCTAACATTAAAGAATTCATTCTGACTCAGTATTAGCCCTTAATGATCATGTCCTTTAGTGCAGTTTCCATACAGTTGCCTTCCAAAAAAAAAAAGAAAAAAAAAAATAAGTACTACAGACCTGGAAAATAAATTGTAGATTTTATTATATCAGACATCTATTTTCTATAGGAAAAGAAATACAGGCAATAGTCACATGCTGTCCTTTATTGGAGGACCATATTTGCCCTGCCAGTTTCAGACAGGGAAATGAAGTACTGATGTACACTGGAGATATTTGATTTGGGCGCATTTACTCCAGTATTTCAGCTATCACAAAAGGCTATTATAAAAGCTATAATCACTTTGATTTTTCTATGCAAGGACAGGTTTGCATGGATAAAATAATGCGAAGGAAACTTGCTTCCTTTCCTTGGGGTACAAGCTACTTCAGAGAAGTGATGCTATTCTTATGGGCCGATCCAAATCCTTGGGAGCAGAAGGGAACTTTTGTTCACTAGTAAGAGCATTTGACCAAGATCCATGCTAAAACAGCAGAACAGTGACTGCTGCTGTCTGATTGAGGGAATTGTCCCATACCTAATCTGTGAGCTGGGCAGAAGGACGGGACACCCAAAGAACCCCATCTACTGTGCCACCGCACCGGAGAAACTCTCTTCACTGACTACATGTTCCCAAGGGGTCCAGCCTAAAAAGATGGAGAGAACTACACATAAACAGATAGTCCTGGCAAATAATTTTTGGAAGGACTAAAAAAAAAAAAAAGAAAAGAAAATGTGCATTCTAGTGTATATTGAAACATGTATGGGTATCTTTTTACTACTAGTGAAAGATAACTATTTTACTTGTATAAGGTATTGGGATTACATTCCCTGTAACATGCCTTTGCTTGTGTACCATCTTGTGATATTCTTTATTGGATTTTTGTCAGCATTTTCCATAAGGCACTCTATACTTTTAAGATAGCATATAAATGTACTATATCCAAACATAACTCAAACTGCAAGCTGAAGATTTAGAATGTGTAAAAATGTGAAAATTAAGGCCCTCTGAATGATTTAAAGCCTGCCCTCCTAGCTGCAGGTATGGCCTTCTGAGCTTGGGCCAGTACCACACAAACATAACTATGCTCTTTCCAGCTCATTCAGTGCTGTCTCTGGCATTTATTTACAACGCTTTTTCATGCCATGTAGAAATATCGTATGATACCATCTTTAGTTACATGAACGCATACTAGTCAGCGCTAGATGCAGCTGCAGCATGCTTGAGGGGGGACAACTGTGCCATATGGGACAGCACTAATGACAGGGCTAATGTTTCCTTTGGTAAGGCTGCCTGCTAGGATTCCTATAGGTGTGAAGGAGATGTGGTGTTTGTGTGCCATCTGGGGTAGTTCCACACGGTATGGGGAAATACGATGAAATGAGGAGAAGCTGAGAGAGGTAGGACTACGCAGCCTGGAGAAGAGAAGGCTCAGGGGAGTCTTGCTCATGTGTGTGAGTGGATACATCTCCCCTGATGGGGGAAGCTGAGGTGAAGGTCTCTTCTCACTGGTTCCCAGTCAGAGGACCAAAGGCAACAGGCACTTACAGGAAATTGTGTAAGCATAAGAAAACCACTTTTTTTTCACTCAAAAGGTGGTCAAAGTCTAGACCACATTGCCCAGAGAAGTTGTGGAGTCTCTGTCCTTGGAGATGCTCTAACCCCTGTGAGACATGGCCCTGAGCAACCTGCTCCAGGTGACCCTGCTCTAGATGAGCACCAGGTACCAGAATGGGGCAGGCCTGCTCCTCATGGGAGACTGGGGTGTTCTGGCCAGGGGCCAGGCAGGAATGATTTTTCTTTGCTACAATTGTGAAAGGACATAACATTTGCTTAAATTTGAATAAAACCTTTTGGTACCAGTACAAGTCAGCTTCCTGGCTCCCCTAAGTGTTCTGCTTAGATTGCACATTTTTTCTGCAAGTTATGAAATGAATGGAATTATTTTAAAAAGGGAGGAAATTTATATTGTTTAATTCAATGTCTTAAGAAAAGTAGGGGATTATATTACTCCCATGATAATCCATGTTTTCAAAATATTCATCTTTTTATGCTATCTTAATAGCCCCTTATTAATAATGGCAGGAAGTTTTTTGTTGTCAAAATATGATTTTTATTTTTTTTAATTCCTATGCCACAAGCCTGTCAAATTATCAAATATAATTTCTCATCAGATATATCTTGTGTTTGTATTTATGGAACATACATATGCCACAGTAACCACACTTGAAATCTTAATCCTCTAAAGTATTTACATTGGATTTTTAACATTCATTATGGAAAGCCTCTGTAAATCGAAATAAAATGGGGAGGGGTGAAGAGAGGGAACAAAAAGTGCATGATTTGAAGAGCAGGATATTTTTAGTAGATCACAGAACCATAGAATCAAATAGGTTGGAAAAGACCTCTAACATCATCTAGTCCAGCCTTTAACCCAGTACTGCCAAGTCCACCACTAAAACAGGTCACAAAGCGCACTATGTACGCTTTGGTTCCCAAGCTCTACCTTGTAATTATATGCAGGTAAACCTTATATTTACTTAATGGAAATGTTGCCAGTGCTGTGATCATAACATACTTCCTTTGGTGGATTTGTGCCTCTTGATTTCCTTGAAAAATAATTACCAAGTTACAAAGATTATACAAAATGCAAAATCCTTTAAATATTCACATTCTAGCACTTAGCTTATCCATAGTGTTATTGATCCCATTCTTCCATAAAATCTGCCATTTTGAATGTCTGCATCATTAGTCTGCTATGCTTACACATCATTCTCACGTGAATATATGTATGTGCACGTGGTTGATATTTTGTGTGCATTTGCACAATCAAGGACACAAATGTTCTTACTTAATTCAAAAAGTCATATAAGCTACTCAATACATGCATTAGAGTTTCTTGGGATGGTATAAAGTAGAAATAAAAGAATAAGGAGAGGATACAACCTGTAGGCAATAAGCATATGTGATCATACCGCCATTATTTCTGTGAATGTCATTATAGGAATTTATCCTTTGTGGATAAATAACTTTGCTTAGGACTTGAAGAAGTTTCTTTCATTTTGTTTTTAACTTAGCAAAATGCAACAGCAAAAAATCAAAATGCTTATGTAAACATTTTATACATATTTGGTTACTGGAAAAGATGAAAATAGCAGTTCAGGTTAAAAAATATTTGAAAATTTGGGGAAATCAAAAATACATTCCAAATTCAGATATAATTTTGTATAAAAACCTACATCATGTACTTATAAAATGTTGAAACCAAATGTGTCCATGTTGGATTTAAATTTATATAGCTCTTAATTAAAATATTTGACAATGAACACGTCATCTAAAACCTGCCCTGTCTTTAAAAAGCTTTCAGCCAATTTTTCACCAGTTAGGACAAGTATAATTTATTATTAAACAAATGAGAGTGCCAAGCACCCTCCCTAACCTTGCCAACATGGGAATGTGCTCACATGCACTTCATCACTCAAAAGCATTATAGTTCTACAATCCTGCTGACCTATGTATATTTCTTTTATTCTTCATGCTATTACAGAATCTAATTCACTCCCAAATGCACTTAAATGCAGTAGCAAGTCCCTCTTTCAGAAGACACGTATTCCATGACTCAGAGCAAAGTTATGGAAAGCCAGCTGGCCAAGGTCCAGGACAAAACACGCATTATGGGAATTCAGGTGCCTTAGTCCAAGAGGAGTATTTGTGGACTGAAGCAGTGTGGAAGAAAACTATTAGAAATGTATGATTTCTCTTCTCCTTTTCTTATTTTAGGTATTATACATAACCATGCTTTCTACTGTGCTATGAATTTGAAAGAAAAAGGTTAAATTAAAAAAAGACATAAGAGAAAGCTGAATCCTGTTGCAATATGTTCCCTCTCTCTGCAACTCATGCTTGGTGTCTGTGAGGCTTGATTCACCATCTTTCAAAGATAAGAGACAGCAACCAACATTAACAGGAAGGTTGGCTAAACACTGCCTCTTCTTTCCAATTTCAGCAGGAAAACTGAAAAGCTGAAAATTTTTGCTGTGTGCCTTCTCCTGTCCTAGACAATATTCTTCGTAGCTGTGTTCTTGCCTTGAAAAATGATCTTTCATCATTTTATTCCAACACTTGTGAAGCTTCTATTTCAGAGAATCAGAGAAACATAGAATGGTTTGTACTGAAATTTTCAGGTTTGATTTAATTATGAATATGGTGAAGGACAGTTATTTTCACATACATTTTCATGAAAGCAGGGTAAGTTTCCTCTACAGGTGTATATTGTTTATTTCAGATTAAGAAAGACAGGAACTTATTTGCATTAGGTAGACACAGAGACCTTGTCCCAGTCAGTGTGATTTCAGTATGAATATCACTACTAAAATCTTCACATTCACAGCATTGTTGCTAAGGGTCTTGTTCAATAGTATAGTAGCTGTGTATGATGATGGCTGTCCTCCTCCCTGTATTTTTATTGTCCTTCAGGGACGTACATGTTTAATAGAAGTATTCAATTACTACACAAATAACTGAAGCAAAGCAGACGCCCTTTGAACTGTTAAAATTTAAGGAGTTTGTTATTACAGCCTTAAAAAATTTTCACCAAATGCAATCTGATTAAAATACAAATAGAAAAATACATGTAAAACATTGTCTGACATAGAAGCTGGAAGATTTCTCAGGACTTGAGATTAAGGACAAACATTGGGTTTATATGTCTTTCTAACATAGACATAAAATGCATTTCATGGGCTATGATTTCTCATGCTATAAGAGGTGTGTTTTCAGCTGAAATAGGAAGTGAAAGCCACAGAGATGTATCTTTGTCTAATACTTAAAAAGTGGAAAAAAAAGATACCAGCTGCTGAGATTCCTCATCTCACAATGCAATATAACAGGATAGACATTGATAAAACAATTGTTTCACTGCCTGCAGGACCATACTCCACAACTGCCTTTTACAAACTGAGGGAAGCAAAAATATAATTCATTAAAATGCTCCATGAGCAGAGATAATGTTTCTTTCTTCAAGAGTGGGATTTCTCTACCCTTTGCAGCTCATCATAGGGAGTGATGCTGACTTTATTGACATTATTCCAATGTATTTAAAGGTAAAAGGTTTTTTTGTTTGTTTGTTTGTTTGTTTGTTTTGTTGTTTTGTTTTTAGTTAAAACAAAAAGCATATAAATTTAAATGTATAGAGTTGTCATTCAAAAATATCAAGAACTATCCAAAACTATCAGACTCCCATCTCAGGTGCAAATGTATGGGTGTACTCCAGCACAGAGATAATGTTTTTTTCATCCAAAGGTGACTGAAATCTCACCAAAATTCATGAAGCTCGTGCATAGTTCTGAGAACAGGATGTGTGCTGGTGTTTTACAAGTAGCGTGGAGGTTGCAAAAGGCAAAAATGAAACACCAAAACACCTGCCTCTGCTTCATGCTTCCTTTGTTGCTTGCCTCTTTCTCTGTCGATGGCCAGCAAAAAAAAAAAAAAAATGGTCATCTTATTTTCATCAAGCAGCTAATAAAATTTTTCATAATTATATTCTACAACGAGCAAACATAGGGACAAATACGAGGACTTCTTTTGGAGAAAGTACAATTAATCATTTCACTTCCACTCAAGTTTAAAAGGGAAGTACTTGCTCATGAAAAATGTTCTTTAAACAAAGAGGGACACCGGGGCCAACAGAGCTGGGAGGGCTGCACAGCTGCAAGCGCATCGCATGATGAGAGAATGTGCCACAGCTGGCAGCCCATATGAGGGATAAGTCCCCTGCAGAAAAATCTGCACCTATGAAACAATGGGATGAATTTCATTTCAGTTTCACAAAATTGTATTGATTAGTTGTTTATGTACAAATTATGGCTTTCTTTTGCCTCGTTCAGTTTATAATGTTATTTATAAATAAATTCATTCAGACGGAAGTTTGAAAATTACAGCAAAACAGCTTACTGAAGAAAATGAAGATGAATATGTGGCAAATATTTTCGTGAACATTACATGAAACAACTCTTAAATCACATAAACATGAGAAGGAATGGGATTTAAGTTTAAGCATATCTTTTTATTCTTTTCCCACCCTTGACTTATTTTCTTGCACAGTACTTGGCAAAAGAGGCCTTTTCTGCTTTTACTGACTTTTAATCAAAATTCTTCTTGAAAATAATGTAACTGTAAAGCTTTCCAGTGGTAACTCAACAAAATATAGAGAAACTTAAGAGCTTGTGGTACTCTAAGCCTGAATATTTACCCACGTTATGATCCCTGAGGGGATCTCCTCAGTGTATATAAATATCTGAGGGGTGGGGGACAGAAGCCAACCTCTTCTCAGTGGTTTGTGGGGATAGGCCAAGGGGCAATGGCTGCAAGTTAGAGCACACGAAGTTCCACATTGACATGCGAAAGAACTTCTTCACGGTGAGGGTGACAGAGCATTGGAACAGGCTGCGCAGGGAGGTCGTGGAGTGTCCTTCTCTGGAGATATTCAAGGCCCGTCTGGACACCTACCTGGGCAGCCTGCTCTGAGGAACCTGCTTTGGCAGGGGGGTTGGACCCGATGATCTTTCGAGGTCCCTTCCAACCCCTACAACTCTGTGATTCTGTGACTCTGTGATGCTGTCTGAATGGCACTGTCTGTGTCTTCTTCAGATTGGATGTGAATTATTCCCTCTCCTTAGCTCAACATCAAATGTATTGCTATTTTTGATACATAGCAATTATTAAATATGGCTATTATTCTTCAGTACAAAATGCATATTTAAAGCTATCTAATGGACAGCTGTAGAGTTAATGTTTCGTCATTTACCAGCTTCCCTACAAGTGGACCTGAGATATCAGCTTTACCATAGGAGATAACAATGGTGCCAGTATGGCAAGCATGTATTTTAGTTCCAGTGGCTGTGCTTTCTATTTTTTTTCCCTTCCATTACATGAAGTATGTTGTAAGGTTTATCAAGTCCTTATTAAGAGCTGCAGTTATTAAGAAATGCAACAGATGTCAAAATACTACATAAGCACACAAGATAGCACTATAGAATGTTTATATTATGGTGACCCTTTTTGTAAACTCTTCACTTTTTATACATTGTTTTGTATAAGCTTTAAAAAGGATGTGGTTAGTCTTTTAAATAGTAGCAGTACGGTGATTTTTCAAGTTCAAAATACATCTGAATTTCATAGCATTCTTACATTTCATACCAACTTTGTTAATATTTACTCTTCCCTGTTATTTTTTTTGCATAATTTTCACTCAAATCTTTACACACTTGCTATAAATAATGAACTGCAATTAACACTTACTAACTAGTCAAAAAGTATCTATTAAAGTAAACTTCTCAATGAAAAGGAGATCTATCAATGAAAATGAAACTTCTTAATGAAACTTCTTTAAAAGTGGCAATCTTCAGCAGGTAAAATCTGTGCCACTTCTGGCTATCCCTGTAGAGATATGACTGTGTATGTTTTATTTCTGATTTAGAATGTTTCTTCTTTGCTATCAACTGCATATATTTCCCTTTGGTCTGTAACAGGCACCTAAGAATAGTATGTAGTCACTATTTTTTTATTTTTTCTAAGTGACTCCATGGGATTATAAGTACAATTCACAAAATATATGTACGTATATTTTACAATATGTAATTGTATCATTATGCTAAAATGTCATACATAGTTTTTAAAAGATCCCCGAAAAAAATATTTTTCTCTGCATCTTTGCAAAAAAATTTTATGATTCTTTAGCTTTTATAACTCAGTATAGTGGAGAGACAAACATATTATGGAACATATTCCTGTATGCCTGTTTATCTAAATGGATGTATTGATGTTAATTATGAGCAAGGATAGCATTTGCTATTTTATTGATACTTTACAAAGGAAAGCTGAGCTGGAATAGCTGAACATTCCTAGGGTACTGAATTCTCTTGCCCTCTGTTAGCTTAAGGATGCGCAAGCCAAGACTTCCTCTCTTGCCTCATTTATGAGGGGAAACAGAAGCCCTCCCAAGGCTAGGCATCCTTTTTGACCTCATGATCTAAGGTCTAGGGGACCAGCTTCAGTGATTCCTGTTATTTATCCATGCTGAAGTGTTTTGCTGCATTTGTCTGAAAAATATTCTGCTAGCTTCTCTTCCCTTGTTCAGCTTTATGGAATATGGAGGGGAACAGCATGCAGAAGAAAGGTTTTAACAATTCTCTTCAGGTGCATACAATATGTCACCAGCACTGTTTGGTGTTTCAGTTTATTTGCAAAAATATTTCAAATGTTTAATTCTGAGTACACTAGTGGTAATGGCCTGAAAACTTCCATTTCTACCCTAAGGTTTACAAAGGTGTTGCCATCTTATTCTAAACACATTTTTCTTTTAAATATGAAGAATATAATGAAAGTTTGTTTGACTACATATCTAGACACTGATTGATATTATGGTTATATGGACTGTAGCTGCATGTAAACAAAATGGTGATATGATAGATTGGCTCAAATAATTTCAGTACCCTTTCAGAATCCTGATTTAATGTTATCTTCCAGGATATGGCCACAGAAAAATAAAATGTACAACAGCTATATATTTGGAAATTTTCTCTAAGGGCTATATTACTAATAACTTGAAATAACAGAGACGTACAGGTTGACTGTTCAATTGATGAAGCTTGTATTTTGAAAGTAATTTGTGATGGTAATGTCATTCGCATTCACATTGCTTGAACTGGCTAACTGGATTTGTACCAATTGCTATTGCCAAAACAATTGTCACACATTTTAGATATGCTAGTAAAAACATGTTCCATTTTGGACCAATTTTAAAAGAGTACATGTTGACTCTTCCTGTGTTTAAACACAGACACCTGAATATTCATCCCATTCAGAATAGCAAAGAAATGCTGTGGCCCTCTTGTTTACAGTCCAGTAGACTTTTATAAACCAGCACTTTCCCCAGACTTTAAGCGTAAGATTGGAACAATTTCAAAATTCCATGAGAGACCAGGTGTGTGCCAAGCTCATTTCATAGATCTTTAATTCATGGATACTGTTAAGCAAATGCATAGAAGACATTCTTATCCTCATTGGACCTGCTTAAATGCTTTAAAAATAGACTACTTTTTGATAAAATGGTAATGTAATGTATTAGTAATAACTTTTTATAAAGTGAACACTAAAGAATGTCCAAACTGGATGACATTGAAGATTTTTACCAACACTATCGTTTAAGATTCAATGAAATGTGCTGACAACTATGAAGTCACTATCTTAAAAAGGAATCTGCTGATTTATTGTTAAGCTTCCATTAGCAAAGACTGCTAGATTTCTGTGTATTATTCCTCCAGCAATAACTGTTTTGAACGCATTTCATTTAGCATTTTCAGTTGTCTTCCTTCTAAGCAAACAACTCCTCCACCTAAAAATATGCAACAACTCATATTAATTAAAACAAGTCTATTTGACTGATAAAGTGGTGTTTCAGAATGACTCTGAGGGCCATAATTTCAAATTAAAGGTTGCACTTCTTTTGCCAAGGTTTAAAGAGATTCGTCAGTGCATTAGCAAAAGGAAAAAGGAAACCAGCCACCTGGTTTTATAGCATTCATCTGGGACACTTGCACACGTAACTGTGCTAAGGGCCCATATAGCCAGATGTTATACACTTACCTTAACCAGGGGATGAAGCAGACAGCCACAACAACAACAACAATTTACTGTTTTGTATGATTCAGTGGTGTTGGCTGATGCAGTGGAGGTGGTGAGGGGGGAACACAACAGCAATGAATTGGTAACAAATTTGGTATGAGCTTTCTTTTCTGAAAACTGGTTTAAAACACATAATAACGTTAATTAAAAGTTCTTTCTCTTTCAGGTGGGAGATGAAAGAAGGTGCAGATCTGGAAGATGAGGAGAAAGTTATGGTGGAACACTTAAAAAATGTTTATTTGACACAAAGCACTCCTACCTCAGAGGATAAAGATGAATAATTACCTTGACAGGTTTCGGGTAGCACCTTTTTCTGAATTCAACATGATTAACTTAATGGCTTAGTTATAACTGACAGGAGTAGAAATCTCAGGAATATATATCTTGAGTAGGAGTTTTAAACTAAAGAATGTTCCCCTGTTATTGTCTAGTCACCCCATCCAAGCAGCAGTTTTTTAACACATGCATAAGACAAGCAACAATATATGGAAATGTCAATGTCACAAAACAAGGAAGGTGTTTCTTGATACTGCGGAGGCATAAACCTGAATGACAAACCAAGAGCTGCTTTAAAATTACAAAACTCACAGTGGCATCTAAAAATAAGGCAACTTTGGACACATTCTAAGCAAACACCGGTGATGTGTTGGCATCTACCATTTGGTACCTGGCTGGTGTCGGAGCAGAGCTCAAGGACTTCTTCTTTCTCTTGGTGCTTGTGTTCTGCTTAGTGCTGGCACTAAACCACACAAAAGGGGTGGCAAAGGATGTGTTTGGGCCATGGGTCTGCAGTCCTTGGCGAATCGCTCTGGGATAGGTACAGCTGGCCATTATTCTCAAGAGAAAATGCACCACATTATTGCCCTCACAAAGTCTGGACTTAGCATCCAGTTGGTTATGGCTTCAAGGACTGATCATAGTGAAACCTGCTGGCATCATTCAAGGTTTTGAGATGGGTCTTATTATTTTTAAATATATATATGTTCTTAGGAAATGATCAAAGGGCTATCTTAACAGTGAACTGAGAATAGAAAGAATACAGAAACCAATATTTATTTTTGATAAATATAGTAAAATTCCATTTTCAAAGTAAGCCCTGTCTAATATACAGATTTACCAAATACTATTTGTTTGTTGTTGTTGTTGTTTCCAGTTAGAGATCTTGCTCACAGATTAAAAATACCTATTGAGTTAGGCAAGAACCTATTCTGACAATAATTTTTACACAGAGGTTGTGGTTTGTATTTCCATAGTTTTCTAAAAATAATCCATCATTATTCTATTTGTTTCTTGCACTAGAAATCCAAGGTAACTGTCTTCTCTGCCTGATTCTGTCAAGATCTTGGTAAGGCTGTAATCTGAGCTGCAGCTTTGCCTATTCCCAGTCCATCTTCTCACAGATGCTATTATGGACATAACTCAGACCACTTGAATAGGAAGGGAGATATATTTTTTTCCTAAGATTTCAGCAGCAGCTTGGGTAATCCTAAAAGTAATGCTGCCATAGGGTCTAATCTGAAATGCAGTTTTTCCTCCTCTTAATTGCTCTTTTTTTTATCATGCATATAAAATATTTGACCATTTAAAATGAAAATGGAGACTGCTGCTTCTTACAAATCTCCAAAGATCTTGTTACAACACTGCATCAACAAAAGGGATATGTGGTACTGGTACTTCACAAATGCTAAAAATACTAGTTAAAACATAAAACAGTCTTTTTCCTCTACCAGTGATATTGTCATTTTGGAACATAAAGAAGTGATGAAGTGTAAAAACAAATTTTCTTTTCTTTGTATTTCACCTTTGAAGATTAGTTGTGGTTTTAAGGCTTAAAAAATGGCTACAGGGATTGCCTATTACAGCAGGTGCAGTATTCTGACACAAGGCATACATGTACATGCTCCAAGCCATACTAATACTGTGTCTGTGCTTGTGGAAGTTGGAATTAGAATATGCTTTCCTGTTTTAGCAAAATCTATTGTACATAATTAAATTTTTGTATAGTCATGTAAAGCAAATTTCTGTCTATGTGGTGGAACTGACTGAAATACAGTTTGTGAAAAAGCTCTGCTTCTGGGAAACCCTTATTATGAATACGATAAACTTTGCAAGTGAAATAAGCTAACCCTCACTTGCTCTGAAATGGGTATGCCCATATGGGGGGTGGTTCCAAACTGGTTATGATGCTTTAAATTCACAACATGCCTGTTTCTGGAATAATCTGTAAACAGTCACGTTAAAAAAAATCATCTTTATGCCCCTTCCTCCCTTTTCTCCCAGCCAAATTAATTCAGCAGTAACCCAGTGGGTTAAGAAAGATGATTTTGTCTTTCTTAGCAGCATATTTATAATCTTTACCAGTGTGGAACTGAGAAACTAGAATAACTAGCCTGAATAAAAGCTGTACCTTTGCACAATACTTTATTTGGATGTTTTCCTTATCCAAACCTATATGTATGTAATACATGTCTTTTAGAGTCTGAATGCAGGATAACATGTGTTTGAAGTTGAACCTGTCCGTCGGTGAGAAATAGCAGGGCTTGGTTTGCAGTGTAGTGATCCTATTAACTGACCTTCAGGATATAAAAGAAATACCATCCTGGCACCGTCACTTATGCTGAACACATGCTTTTGTAACATTCACATTTGTTCAAAGAAATTACAGTAATAATAAGAGTCGTTCTACTAAGATTGCTAAACATACCATTAATTTATCAAGACTGCTTACTTTAAACTTAAACCCTTAATTGAAGAAAAATGAAAGACACTTGGAAGAGCTGATTATTTTTACATTGTAAAGTGTGTAAAATCAGGAGTGCTTGTATAACAGATTGCTACATTCTTTGGCACTTTTAAAATAAATAATCGTTCTATATTCTTAGACAAAGTTCTTCTGATTCAATAATTGACTTAAGATTGCTTTCATTCTGGAGAGCAATAGGTTCACAATGCCACAATGTTCTGCTTTTGTATTTTAAGTACTGTCTCTTTCTCAGTACTTGTTGACCCAAGAATGTCTCACACTTACATTTAGCCTTAATAAATTAAGGCAATGATGGCCAGATTTGCTGGCTGCAACACTATCCCTGTGTTGCATGACTAGTGCAGTCTGACCACATTAAATGCTCCTGAAAGAGAGTCAAAAATAAGGATAAAAGTCTGTTACATACAGCAGACCTTTCTGTATGGGCAAAAGCTGGCCTTGGTGGCTCAGCACGTAGCTTAAAAGGAAATTATTATACTTACACAAGTGAATTGGATCAGATAGCACTACCTAAGTACTTAAGGACTGACATTAGAGCTGGCACCTAATTCACATTTAATATTTTAGTATGCTAAGCTCTCTTTACTAAACTGTGGCTAAAATGAGAGATTTTGTGGCAAGGAATGCCTGTAATTATGTTTGTTCAATATCCAGTTCAGGGTGCTCCATGTCTTAGCATCTTGGCACTTTTCAAAGGCAGTCAATAAAAGTAGAAGCAGGGCAAAACCGAGATAGCATTAACAGTAAAGAAACTCCAGGAAGACAGGCGAGAAAGTGAGAATTTTGGAAAATGACAGACACTGAGACATACCCCTGCCTTTTAGTGACTGCTGTCCTGACAAACAGTCTCCCACAGATCACACTTTATTCTGGCAGAGGGCTTTTGTAAAGACCACAGGCAACAAAGCTGTTTTTTCTAGAAATATGCATGATGGTGAATGGATGTTCTCTAATTCGTCTTCACATCCTCACAGTAGTGCAAGATAGGCATGAGGCCTGGCTTCTTCTAATTAGTCTCCTCACACAGAAATATTCCATTTTCCTCTCAGATGGGAGGTCTTAGCAAAATAGTACTGAATCTTATCTACAGAAAGATACCAATTATATGCTGACATAGAACTATGTTATAGAACTCCTTAAAAATACATGCAATCATTCATAGTGAAAGACACAATTCAAACTTACAAGTCACTAATTGAAAGACTGAGCCTAATTGAAAGACTTATAGCCTTATGCTTGAAACAAGAGCATAACTTGATGTCAATGGGAAGACCTCTAAGCAAGGATATAGATCTCAAGTAGGTCTTGGCCAATAGGAAGCTGCTTCCCTGCAGTAACCATCTGTGTGGTAGGCAGTGGCATGAGTGGAAGCATCAGCTCTAAACCATTTAAATGTGAGGTCCAGGAATCGGGCAAGTACGAGCTTGGTTTTCCCTCTGTCAGTGGACCACAAGACTTGGGCAGTAGACTACACTGACTGGCGTTATAAGGCAGGTAGTATGTGAAATGCATATAAGGCCTGGAGCAGTTTGGGTGTCAAATTTGGCCTTGTAATACCCACCAGTAAAATGCTTCATATGAACCAGATGCTCCATCACTACCTTTCTCTGTAGCAAAAGCATCTGAGCAGAGTTTACATCAAGCGAAACAACTCCACAAAGCCAACAAAACGAACACAAAACAAAACAAAATAATCAAAAAAGCATGTAAACATGCAAACAAGTAAAAGTAAATCCAAATCCTCTTCTGTTTTTCCTGAAAAAGCGTTTCTGTAGCTACAGTCTCAAGAACTGTCAATTGCCAAGTATTAATGACATAAAGCGATCTTCTGAATTAAGATTGTATATAGACAACTATCCCTAGCTGAGAAGGAGGCATTTAAATCATGGCTAGCGCAAATTTGGTAACTACCAGTTTGGGCCCTTTAGATCCATGGAAACTTCAGCTGCTAATAGATTGCAACCACCTCTGAGAATCATAAAATGATCTAGGTTGGAGAAGGCTTTCAATATCATCAAGCCTGATCATCCACCTGGCCTACCAAGTTCCACCACCAAAACCACATCCCTTAGTGCCATATCCACACATCTCTTAAATACCTGCAGGGACGGGGACTTCACCACTTCCCTGGGCAACCTGTTCCAGAGCTTGACCATATGAAGAAATTCATCCTCCTACCCAACCCAAGCACAACCTGCCACAACTTGACACCCTGAGAAAAGAGACCTCTTTAAAACTTTCCCAATAAATAAATACATTAATTAAAATGGCTGTAGAGCAAGCTTTTACTCGTATAAAACACCTGATGTATGGTTACCAATGCACCAAAGCATGTTCTTTAGATAACTGTTAATGACATGGTCATACATACTTTGTCCCTCAATGAATTCGTTAGAGGACAGATACATAGTTACACAAGCAACTGTGGGGAGTTTTTAATCACATAATATCCAAGTGCTTTACCTTTTGTCCCATAATCTCTTATTCCTATGTAAAAAGTTCTATTTACATGATACTTGGCCTCCATGAGGACATAACACTTCATGTGCTATCTTGGCTCTGATTTGTTTTCCACCTCAATGACCTTCAAGCATCCTTGAAAAACTTACTGCTTAACCTTTGATATAATTTAGAGCATAGGTGCAGTTCAAACTGTTTTACCTGGGCAAATAACTCATTTTCTAAATTAACTGTCACAGAGACTTAAAGCAGAGTAAGTCCTATCTGAGTAATTATTTGAGGTTTGGGGCTGTCTGAACCCTCCTCCTGCTCATAATGGTCCACATGCATTTCATAATATCTATGCTTTTTGATTGTTCTGAACTACCTGCATTACCTGGGATAATGGGAGCTATTTATATACTTTATTTTTTGATTTTTGTTTGTTTGTTTTAAGTAAAACTAATGTGTTCTGACCTAGGTTTTGTGTCCTTGAAGTCCTCTGAACTTTATGTTTGGAAATCCATAACTCACCTGTTTTCCTGTCAAACACCTATTTACAAGCCAATGTAGCTTATGCCTTCTCAAACCGGATGTGATATACTGTCTTAGGGAATGAACAATTTAATAAATGTAAAATTCAAACCGACCACCTGCAATATTATCATACAAGAAATGTAGTAATCGTCTATGCTTGGAGTGTCACCTCTCTGTATATTTCTGATATAGCACCATTATGAAAGTGTTTATTTATGTTCTGTACACTTTGTTCATATCCTTGATTCTACATAATAAACATGACTTAAATGGGTTTTATTATGTAGATTAAGATTATTCTTTCCCTCTAGAAAATGGAATGAAGATTTGGGAGGTAAGAGATTGAAACAGCAGGTGGTGTACGGACAAGCAAAGAGATTGCTTTCTACAGTAAGCCAGATGTGGCTTTGGGAATGAAATAATCTTGGCAGAAACCCCACATGCAGGTATGTATTAACTTCAGGAAATTGATGTCTCAACATGTGCTATGAAGTGTTTCTTCAGAGGCAAACAGATCAGGTCACTTCAATAGCAACAAATTTCCAGTTTCTAGCTCCCCAATTACGACCACGGCCCCCAGATTTCATAACTGTCCATCTACTTTTTCAATGGACAGGTTGATGTAGGTAGCTGGATTAATGCAACATAAATGTATTGCATGATTCATCTGCCCCCCTCTTCTCTCCAGACAGACAATTAACCAGAACGAAGCAGACCGTTTATTTCCAACACCTATCCAGGCACCTGGTCAACAGTGTTGAGCAAGATTGTACTTGCACCAGCATTTGCTATCAGATCACAGTACTTCTAAAGCCATGAATCAAAGAAAGTTTTAATTTTTCATGTTTTGAAAAGTATCCCTGCTATGGTTCTTGAATTTCTGTACCAAAAGCAGCCAGTTCTCTAGCAACCCTTTGTCTTCCCATCCCATCCCATCCCATCTCATCCCATCTCCAGTTTTGGCCAAGATGTTAGTTTTATGGTATCTCCTGATGTTTCCAGATGAGACTATGACCACTCCTCACTCAGCACTGTACCAAATGCATAAAAATCTGTACAGTGTGTACAGATGAGATACCAAAAGTAATTCTCCATGCACAGCAGTGAAACACTGGTTAAAGCTTCTGCATTTTACCACTAACATTCCTTGATATTTGGGCTGACCTCCAATCTTACAAGCATGAAGGTGAGATGTATTGTTTTGCAAGAGTTTTTTGTTTGTTTCTTTGTTTTGTTTTTGTTTAAAGAGCAGGAGAGGAAGGAGAAGGGATTGTTTGTTTATGCTGTTTACACTGCTATTTTAATTCTATTACCCTTGTTGCTGGTTTGGTTTCCATATTCGTGAGTTCAGTCTTTAAAAAGTGTCTATCATGGCAATATGCACTATAGGAACTAATTCAATCTAGGTATCTCTACTGAAATGGTCTATTATTAACATGATTTCTTAGTTCAGCTTTGTCAGATCTCTCTCTGATATCCACTGTATTCCTTCTTTGAAGTGGGAACAACAGAAAAAATCTGGTATCGTGCTGTGCATTTTTAGGGATCTCATTTTTCCAACTTGAGTGCTGAAAGGTGCACTTAAACTACATAACAAAAAAGGTACATGTATTTGCTTTTCCACTTTATATGTACACAAATTGTTTAGATGACAGTTGTACTTTTTTTTTTTTTTTTTTTAAAGTTATATAATACCCTGGAGCAGTCATCTGCTCTAACATGCATTATTTATTTAAAAATCATGTGTGTTGCTGAGGGATTGATAGTTTGGAGCAGAAAAAATATAGGCATACTAAGCACCTACTTGCAAAAATAAATCATGAGATCATGTATTAAGGTCTAATATTTCAAAATTCAAAGCACAATTAAATTGTTTGCACATATAGCAGTAGTGAAATAACTTTGCAAAGTTTACATCATAAGCCCATATATCTACAGAGTAAACAGCAGAACACAGGCCATAAAGTTCTGTCAATAGAGTTGCTTTCAATCTCTGTTTCATTCCACCAAAACTTTTCATATCAGTCTGGCATTTTTTTGAACAACTATATACAGGACCAAGGAACTAGGAGTGGGAACTTGAAATATAGATCATATATATTTAATCTTTACAACAAATGCAAAAGCAATAAGTGAAAAACAAAGACATAACAGACTGTAAAAACTCTCGAGAACATATAATGAAGAATGAGAGTGAATGTCATGACAGATTTATGTATGTTTGAGTTTCAGCAAAACTGCTGAAGACAAATTTGAGAGTATTTGTGTATCATATTTCTGGCACAATAGCAGGAACCAAAATAAATTATCCAGGAATAAGACATAAGAAACAGATTCAGGGTATAAACAACAAGCAGAATAAGAATTTTGAATTAAAGAAAGAGAACTTTCAGGCCAAAAGGAAGAGATGTTTTTCAGCACTCAAGAACAATGTTGGTTTTTCACGAGTTTTCAGTATTTCACAGTAATTTTTTTTTTTTTAAGTTTCTAATTTAATTCTTGTGAAAAGTGTTTCTCAAAAGATAACACATCATATTTCTCAGGAAAATTAACATATATTTATTTTTCATGAAATGCATTCTCTGTATTTATGTGCTGTGCAGAGTACACAAAAAGCCTATTCCATCAGTGTCAGGCCACAGGAATGAAGGAGCAGAAACTACAGAGGGAATTCTAAAGAGAGATTTTCTTTTCTTCCACTGTCTTTTCTCTTGGGCTTAGTTTCAGGAGGAATTATTGTGTCCCAGAAGACACAGGCTAACTCTCCCAGAACCATACATACTAGAGCTTCCTATTCTTACATACAACTGCTAGATTACAAAGCCAGGCCTCATTTATTTATTTATTTTAATCTCTGGAAATGGCAGCTGTCTTTGGTTTAAAAAATACTCATTTTTCCTATTACAAAAAAAAAAAAAAAAAAAAAAAAGTGTGTTTTCCAGATATGTACTCTGACAAGAGCTGGAAGGACGTTGCTCAGTAGTGATTCCTCTTGTGCACATAAATTCCTCTCCCTCAAACAGTATGTTGTGATTTTAACAGTGTGTGCAACAATAGGTGATCAGTAGGACAGAGCAGAGGTATACTGTGATCCTCCTCTACCTTAACACCCTTCACATCCTTGTGTCCCAGCAAATGATTCCTAAACTGGATCGCATTCTTCAATTTCAGGATTCAGTACAAAGCTCAAGTGGTACAAACAAGCCACTTTCCGTTTATTATAAATGTAAATCAGACCAATGTAAAATAAAAGTCATCAGTCTTAACATACTTGGGTGCCCCTGTTGCTAACCAGGCTTGTGCAGTTTATAGTGCTCTTAACCTACAATTATCTCACAGAGGACTAAAGATGTTAATACTTTACATTATCAGATGCTGAAAGAAGAAATGTAGGTATGTCTGAGGAAACAGCTATGGTATTCTACCAGCACTGAACCACAGGAGCATTTAACAACTGCTTATGAAAGTTGCATTGCAGGATAGCTATTAAAGTCAGACATCCTACTTGCTACAATCATCTATCAGCTGCTTCTAAAATCCTGCCCACCTTCTGTGTGTCATCTGGAGGAGATAAAGTTTTAATTGTGAGCGGGTGGTATAAAAAAAATAGAAAAAAAGACAAGGCGCCTTCTGTCATTCCAAATTTCTTGTCCTATCTTGCTTTATGTTTCAGTGTCTTCGTGCCAGTTGGAGTTTTGCAGCCTGCTTTTAAGAAGGCAAAAAATATAAATAAAATCAATAGAAACACATAAAAATCTAGGACGACAAAGAACATACCATAAAGAATGTATTTCAGAGAAAAAAAAAAAAAAAAAAAAACGCATTTTGCTGGTTTATCCCTTTTATGCTTTGACTTGTTTCATCTAAGTTTCAAATAATTCCTAGTTTCCTTGGTATCTATTATGAAATTCCCTCTTTGTCTGTTTAGTATGCATTTATATTTATCATCTTAAGAGCTTTTTCCCTGTTTCTACTAGCCTACAGTACTGAACAATAGAAACTCGTGTTTGGGGGTTCAAAGTGGTTTCATTCATAATATTTTCATTCAGCTTTTCCGTTCAATTTTTTGAGTTGATGAGACTTGACATTTTTTTTTTTCAGCCATTTGAAATAAGCCTTGTTAAAGCAGTATTTATGTTACTGTAATAAGAACTGTCTTCAGACCACGATCACTTGTCATAGACACTACAAATATTTGGTTCCCCTGGTGTGCTCCTCTTTAGATATGATGATGAAGTCTTAAAATAACTTCTCCCATGTTCATTGCAATTCTTTTGAGTTACATTTTTGCCTCAAAATTAAAGAAAAAAAAAAAAAAAAGGTATTTTCCTACTGACAGCACTGAAAATTTCATGCTCTGTCATGCAGACTGCAGCCCTCAGTGAGAACAGCTATTCCCATCTCTGCTGAAGACAGGCACTAGCAGAGACACTCACTGAGGTCGGTGCCTCCTTCACCAATCGTCTGGCCTGCTTGTCTCACTGTCCCAGGGCATCCCAGGCCCCTTGCTTCCAAGTCATTATTACTTTAGTGGCTTTTCTCCAGTTCTTGTTCCCAAGTTTGATTTTTTTCCCCTCTGTGCTGTTTTCAGTGCAGTGTCATTGCTAATTTCATATGACAAGCAATTTGACATGACAATTTTTTCCTCTTTGAAACTCCCTCACTTTCTTTCAAATTAAATTTCCTAATTGTTTCATGGGTAAGGAATAAAGCCTGTGTCCTATATTTTATTATTTTAGAGGGGAAAAACAAAGGCATGAAAACTGTAAGGACTCCTTTACAGATCAAATCCAGGTGAACATATATGATGGATGTCTAGCTCATACCAGAAAAAAAAAAAAAAAAAGAGAGAGAGAGAGAGAGAGAGAGAGAAATGCCTCTCTGCTGCAGATTGTGACCATCTGCTATTAGATGGCTTAGCCATAACGACAAATATAGAGAAATCAGGTCTCAAGAGGTCTTCAGGAAATCTTAATCTTAATAAAGAGACCCCTTTTCTCCTCATTTACCGTAACTAATGAGTTTATAGCAAAAGTGTACTGTTCTTTCAGTGACTGATTTTGCAGTTTATACTGTTAAATTTCCTCCCATTTCTCTCATTGTAGCCAAGAAGATCATTACTCATAATACCTTTCAACTTAGTGTCATCTGCAAATTGCATGGGTGCATAACAAATTCTGATCTCTATCTTATTAATGAGTATATTGCACATATTATGTCCAAAAACTTATCATGGTCCCTAAGGAGTGCTCCTACTCATTTATCTCCTACCTGATAACTGCCTTTCAGCTTAGGCTTCTCTTGTCTCCTTGTCAGCCATTACAATTCTGGTTATTCTGACTTATCATCACCCCCACCTTCAGTAATGTTCCCCATAGGGAATTGTATCAGGGGCTTGATGGGATTCATCCCAGGCTGCTGAAAGCGCTGGCTGATGTCATCACGAGGCCTCTCTTAATTTTTTTCAATGGTCTTGGGAATATGGAGAGGTCCCAGATGACTGGAAGCTGGCAAGTGTTGCCCCAGTTTTCCAGAAGGGCAAGAAAGAAGACCCTGGGAATAACAGACCTGTCAGTCTCAATTGGTAAAGTTATGGAGAAGTCTGTTCTGGGAGTTACTGAAAAATCTGAAAGACAATGCAGTCATTGGTCATAGCCAACACTGGTTCATGAGGGAAAACTTCTGCCTAAGTAACTTAACTTCCTTTTATGACTAGGTCACCCATCTAGTTGACCAAGGGAAGACAGTAGATGTCATCTGACAGTAGATGCAATCTTTTTGGATTTTAGCAAAGCTTTCAATACTGTTTCTCACAGTATTCTTCTGGACAAACAACACATAGCTAGACAAATACATAGTATGGTGCGTGAACAATTGGCAGATGGGTCAGGATCACAGGATTATAGTAAATGGAATTACATCAGGCTAGCAGCCAGTCACTAGTGGGGTTCCACAGGGCTCCAATTTCTGGACCAGTTCTTTTCAGTGTTTTTATAAAAGATGAAGGACTTGATGAAAGGCTCAAATGCATGCCAAATATGCTTTTGGATGATACTAAATTAGCATGAGCTGTTGAATCCCCAAAGAGTAAAGAGGCCTTGCAGAAAGATCTTGACAAATGAGAGGGCTGAGCAATCACCAACCACTTGAAACTTAAACAAGGTGCTGTATTCAGCACCTGAATCATGGCAACCCTGAATACGTGTACAGCCTGGGTACAAGTGGATGGAGAGCAGCTTCCTGGAAAGGGATCTGGGGATTCTGGTTGATGGTAAGTTAAACATTGAGTCAGCAGTGTGCCTTGGCAGCCAAATGGGCCAACCGCATCTTGAGGCACGTCAATCACAGTACTGCTGGCTCATTGATGGAAGTGATGTGCTGCTCTGCTACGTGCTGGTGTGGCCTCATCTCGAGTACTGGGTGCAGCTTTGGTTGCGACAATATATGAAGGACATCAGTCTATTAGAGAGTGTCCAAAAGAGGACTATGAAGATAGTGAAGGGTCTAGAGGGCAAGATGTGAGGAGCGGCTGAGGTCCCTGGGTTCGTTTAGGCCAGAGCAGAGCAGGCTGAGGGGAGGCCTCATGGCGGCCTGCAGCTCCCTCACGAGGGGAGCGGAGGGGCAGGCGCTGAGCTCTGCTCTCTGGGGACAGCGACAGGACCCAAGGGGACAGCATGGAGCTGGGACAGGGGAGGGTCAGGCTGGGGGTTAGGGAAAGGATCTGCACCCAGAGGTGGTCGGGCACTGGGACAGGCTGCCCAGGGCTGTGGTCATGGCACTGAGCCTGATGGAGTTTGAGATGCATTTGTACAATATTCTCAGACATAGGCTATGAATTTTGGGTGGTGGTGTGTGGAGCCAGGAGTTGAACTTGCCGACCTTTGCGGCTCCCTTCCAACTTGTGATATTCCATTATTTTGAGCCTACATTACGGTGCCTTCTGCATGGAGATGAGAATGATTTCTCTTATTGACAACAGTGCTGGGAGCAACCTGCATGACCAATGTGCCTTCTCCCGCACAGACCTGGCCCAGTCCTAGCTCACAGGGCTTTCGACCAGACCTGGCAGGCTTTTTGAGCAGAGCAAGGGCGAGCACTCCAGCGCTGCTCACAGCACCCACCAACATTTTGGGACATTTTGGGGCAAATCTTGGGGCTAAACCTGTGAGGAGGCAGCCGTGGGCTTTTATTTTCCACCTGCCCCCGACCGCTTTGCTGCTTTCACTTCATTTTTATTTTCATTTTTATTTTCATTTTTATTTTCATTCCTCACTTTATTAACCCGAACTCCCCCCCCCACCCCCCCATCACCAACACCAGCGCTGCCGCCCCCCCTTCCGGCTTCCCCCCCCCCCCCCTCGCTCCACCACTCCCGCGCGGCGACGTCACGGCGGCGGACCCCGGAAGCGGAGCGGAGCGGAACGAGGCGGGGAGGGGGAGGGGGAGGAGGAGGTGAGGGGGGGGGGGAGGCGCAGGCCCCGCCCCGCGTGTCCGGGCCCAGGTACGTGCGGGACGGCGCCGTGCGGGGCGGGGGGGGGGGGAGGCGCGGTCCCGACCCGGTCACGGCTCCGGTCCCGGTCCCGGCGCCGCCCCGCACGGCCCAGGGAGGCCGCGCCGCCGAGATGGGGGCCATGGGGGCGGCTGGGGGGGTGCGGGTGTCCGTCTGTCCGTCCCGTGTCCGTGTCGGTCTGTCCGGCCGCGCTGCCCCGGTCCCGGTGCGGGAAGGGGGGGGCGGCAGGGCCCCAACCCTCAGTCCTGCCGTTTCCTGGCTGCGTTCTTGTTTTGATTTTATTTTATTTTATTTTATTTTATTTTATTTTATTTTATTTTATTTTATTTCATTTTATTTCATTTTATTTCATTTTATTTCATTTTCTGCTGCGTTCTGTTTGCTCATTTCATGCATTTGCTCTTTTACTTACCTTATTATTCTCACCCTTTAATTATTTGTCCGCTTATTTTATTTTAATATTCACTTTATCTGCTCGTTTCATTTTATTTACGTTTTTACTTTCATTTTATTTACGTTTTTATTTTCATTTACGTTTTTATTTTCATTTCATTTACTCCTTATTTCATTCACTTTCTTTACCCATTCTTCTTAATTATTTTATTTGCTCGTTTACTTCATTTGCCAACTCCACCTTAATTATTTTTTATTTCCTTTTACTATTTACATTATTCCCCCCCAGCACACACCATCGCCACGGGTCCTCACCTTACTTATTTTACCGCTTCACCCATTTATTGCTTTTTTATTTTATCACTTTACCCGCTGGGTTGCACCCCCAGACGTGGTGTGAGCGCGGAGCTCCCTGTGCCAGGCAGGGGTCGGAGCTCCTGGCCGGGTGGCAGTTCCTCATGGTACAGCAGCTTCACAAACCACAGGGCACATCTGAGTCGCCCAGGTCTAGGTAAATGCAGTAGGTACTAGGTAAATGAGTGCTGGGTTTTCGCTTGGCAGGTAGGCCACTCGCAGCTTGTTCTCCTGAACCACCAGTTGTTGCTCATCAGCCCTTCCTTTCAGCCCAGCCTGGTGGAGAAGCTTTGGCTTTCCCTCCAGTTCCCACAAAGTGCTGCCTGCCTTCGGGACGGTTCTGCTTTATCTCTGTTGTGGCTCAGGCCCAGCTGTGCAATCTCACGTTAGCCTGCCTAGCAAATCTTCAAAAAAAAAAAAAAGTAAAATGATGGTATTTCTGCTTGGTGGTTTTTCACTTGCAGGGAGCAGGTAGGAGGCCTTGGGGACAGCTGCTGGCAAAAGCAGTGCTGGGAAAGCAGCAGCAGCTGCAAGGATGGCTGCCTGTCCTTGGGGGCACCTGGAACGTGGCTTGGTGGCACGGCAGAGGGTACAATGGTGACGTTGTCTGCCCTCAAAGAAGCACAGGTAGCAAAAAGGCGTGCAAGCGTGCATCTGTCTACTTGGTCGGCAGGTCAGCTTCACAGATTTGCACTGAGTGGAACTCTTGGAAGTACAAGTTAATGGCTGTTTTGTATGGATGTTGTTCAGTATTTTAGGCGTTGCAGTTAGAGTGTGCATCCCATATATATGCTCATTTTATTGTTGAGTGGAAGACTCTGGGGTGAGGACTCTGAGAAGTTAATATTTAGCTAATCACAGTGTCCCATCCACTCTTCTTGTAATGGGACTGAATTGTGGCGGACAGTGAAAAGACATGGCATTCAATTTTGTGCGATCCTTGACCTTTCTGCTCAGCTCACCGTCAGATAATTATTAGTGCCAGTTCTCGTCGTGGTTCTTGTTTTATGGCTGACTGCTCCTAGGAATTAGGCTGAGACCTCCAAGTCATTTCACTCCTGCTGTGCTCACACCAGAGGGTGCCCAGGGTGCGGTTTCGCAGCCCGTTCAGGGCAGGTTATGTCCCCTCTGCTGCTGGAAAGGGCAGCACTCCTTTCTGCCTGGTCCCTCGTGGTGGTCTAAGGGATCGTGAGCCAGGTCAGGAAATGCACGCAGCTAATGCACAGCTCCAGAAGTACAATGTTCCCTGCCCAGTCACATCAGCCAGCTCGCGAGCACAGGTGAACGCCTTCAGAAGATGAAGGGTGTGGAAAAGGAGACACCGGGATGTGGAGGAGGCACAGACTGCCTCCCCTGAGGGTAAAGTCTTATATCAGGTGGGCTTCAGCTGATGGTGAACCTGCAGCCCGAGCTACCTTGTACTTGAGCTGACAGTGGATGATTCCACCATTACCACTTTCCCGACCAGCCTGCTCTGGCGAGTTAATTGTGGCTTCCCAATGCCTGGCAGAAACTGGAGGGGAGCAGTCTATGTCCAGCCTGTTGTGTAGACATCGGAGTGTTGCAAGTACTGATCTTCAATACTTACACAAAAAAGGTATTGTTTTGAAAGCTGTGGTATTAGCTGAATCAATATGTTTAGTACTGGAGTAAATTTACAAAACTGTACTGTAAGCAAATAGGTTTGTTTTATCAGGCTGGTAAAGGGAAAAAAAAAAATCTTTATCACATGCCTAGAGGGAGACATGCTGCTTCAAATCAAAGTTGCCTGTGCATGCTGTCAGTCAGACTGCAGTGAGCAATTCTGGTGCTGACGGCAAGCAGGTCAGTACCTGAAGCACCAGTGATACCGAGTGTTAAAGTGTTTCTGTTTCATGATGCTAGTGTGTTCAAGGTTAGACTTGTCACATTACACTGTTCAGTTTTTTGCAGGTTTTTTTTTTTGTCATTATCAAAAGTTCATAAGGAGCTTTGCCTGTTTACTGCCAATTTCAGGTCAAGGTTTGAGCTAAAAGGTTTTTAGAGAGGGGCAAACTGAAAAAAAGTTTTGGACTGTTTTGAAAAAGTTCTTGATTACTGTACCTATCCCTAGGCATCTCCGAGACTTAGATAAGAAATAAGAAATTTAATAGGAAGATAGCTTTGGAAATTGTGAGCTATTTCCCAAGGCAGCTCGTCTCTATTTGTCTGAATTACAAGATTCATAAAGTTGCCATTTTCCATTTGCAATTAAATCTTTAAAGATATTTGTTTTGATTTCTCCGGACGTTTCAGCTGCTGTGTGCATACGTATCTGGTCTGGTGGCCTTCACTGTGTCAGCTTTACGCAGCACACGTGGTGAGGGCTGCGGGTGGGACGCAGGAAACACAGGTTCTGCTTTTCTCCATCATCCCTTAGCTGGAGTGTGTTGTGCTGGGAGAAGGTGCTCGTTGTGGACCTCGCTGTTTTGCCTCTGCTGCATGCTGGAGTTATCAGTTGTGTTGTACGGAGCAGCTGTTGTGTAACCTCTGTGCTTGAAGGAAAACTGTCCTGTTGTTTTTTTGTTCGTTTTTTTTTTTTTCTTCTAGTAATAACTACTTCTCTGAGAAGACAGACAAGTTGATTCTGATTGATCACGTCAGTACACCAAGCTGACTGTTATGTCAGAGACCAAGTCCAACAGATAATGCAGTGGTTGTGGTTTCTTTTAAAGTCCTGCATGGCTGGCTTCATAAAGCCTTGAAAACCACTATTGAGTGAATGCCGTATTTATGCATTATCATCTATTCCGTGCAAATCTAAATCTCCTTGTTTAACTGAGTTACTGGGAATTGTGTATATATATCAGGGCAACTTCCAACCTGTAACACTGCATCAGTGTAGCTGTCCACGTCCAAGCCAGTGAGGAATACTTCAGAGTAAGCAGAATTATCAAAATCAGCAAATACTACAAACACATTTTATACATAGTAGTCAATGAGTCAAAAGTTAATGTAGGCTTCTTGATACTTTACTTCAAATGTTTGCATTTTGGAACACCAGAGTGTGAAATTTACAAGGAAATTTACAACTTTGCTTGTCAAAGTGATGGAGCCTCTCTTTTGCTTTGCCTGCATGTGTTCCTTTCCTGTCCGTGTTGGCAAATCAGGCTGGTAAAAGTTCTCAGGCAGCAGCTGTGTGCTCCTGCCTTGTTCTGTCCTGTCGCCTCAGTTGTACCAGGTAATGAACCAACTCTGGGAATTGGTAAATTAAAATATACTGCTAAAAATAAATACACTGCAGTGCACAGGCTCACCATGCATTGCTGCCAGCAGTTTTGTCAGCACAGGTGAGCGGGTAGCACAGGTAGGGGCTGGGACCACTTGAGTCGTTTTGCAAAACTGTGTTTGGGAATATGTGTCCTTTGATTCCAAGACCTAGGGGCAGGAACTGTCTTTGTTCTGTATTTGTTCTCTGTGACACGGTGGAGTACTTGTCTGGATGAAGCTGAGCAGTGCTTTCCCTTGGGTTGGATTTAACATCTCCCAGCATAAGAAATTGTCCTCAATTTCTAGAAACTTCAAGCACGTTCTGATAGTGGCAGCACGAGACCTCCAGGTTAGCTCATTTGGCCTCATGTCCACTGTGATAATGAAACTTTTTTTCCAGCAAGATGCAGTAGATGCCTAACGACCATGCTAAGTGAGGTTTCGTGTCTGTAGTGAACCCCGGCCAGTGTCCTCACTTGTACTTTATTTCTTAAGACGTAATTTTCAGTTGTCAGTGACTCAGAAGCAGACAGTGACGTTTTTGGCATGCAGTGCCATATGATCTCCATTTCTGCTCTTACTAAATAGGTTATATGTCGTGGTTCCTAGCATTACATTCGTGTGAATCATCCCACCAGCTTTGCAAATATCAGATAGGTTGAATGTAAGTTCCTGAAGGAGCACTTTAAGTTCTCGTTCACTATTTTCCCAACATCATTCTGTGGGCAATTTTTTTTTTTTTTGACTTTTCATACTTTGTTCTGGTAGTCAAAAAAAGGACAATAAATCCCTAAAGACCAGCTAACTGTGAGAGGACCGCACCAAAATAACAAGAAGTTTGAGCCTGTGTGGGGTAGTTGGGGAAGGGAGATGGAATTATTTTGAGATGGGAAATCCATTTCCTTAATGACACCAACCCATACCTGCATTTTCCTGGTGTGAGAGAGAAAATGCTGGTGCGTTTCTACCAGAGAGAAACTGGAGTTGTCAAAGATAGTAGTGCATTCCTGTGAGAAGCTCAGATTTTGCCATCTGTGTGTGTGGAGGGTCCTTAGGAGCTTTAATCACTCCCATGCCTGTTCTGTAATGGCAGCGTGAAGGGAGCCGGTGATGAGTGGGCAAGAGGAGGTCTGGAAGGGGTTGTGGAATTGGCCATCCTCTTGTTTAAGTTCTTGCACTGGAAGGGCAAACAAGGACAGTTCAGGAAGGAAGGGAGAGGAGCGCTGCTAGGAGCGTGCAGGGTGAATCGAGGCCAAGTGGGACTCAGAGACTGTGCGAGAAATGGGAGGGAGTGATTGAGAGGCACTTAAATACGGGGGAGGAAGAACTTAGGTTAGGAGAAACATTAAGGTCATGCTTGCAGCTCAAGAGAGGAAGGTCAAACAAAAAAAAATGAATTGCTGCTTTCTAAATGAACACCTTCGTTCCAGGCACAGACAAAGGGAGAAGTGCAGTGGAAAAAAACAAATGTGATTATGCCTTCACTTTGCTAATGACTTGGATGATGATGGCATAGAGAGTAACTTTATTAATTTTACAGAAAGTACCAGGCTGGGAGAGGATTCAAGTTCCGTGAAAAGTAACTTTAGAATTTCAAATGGCTTAGAAAAAAAGCAGAGAAACAACATGAAAGAAATGATGTGGTTTGAAAGGACAAATGCAAAGGACTGTGCTTAGGCTAGATAGTTCCCTACATAAACATAAAATAGCAGTAATTACAGAAAAAATAATTCCAGATTTCTAGGTGAATCATAGCCTGAATGTGAGTCAGTAACATTGTGCTGTTGCAAGGAGGGTAATCATTTTTCTGGGATATATAGTCAGAAGGGATGTTTAAAACTGCTATGTGGTAATTTCATTCTGCACGTTGCTTGGGCATGGTCAGTTTGGGCCCTCCCGTTTCAGAAGCACTTTGGGCCACAGGAGGTTATTCCAGGGGAAAGCAGCAATAATTTTTCAGGCTAGAGGGACTGAGAAAGACACAACAGGTGTAGGAGGGGTTGCTAGAAAGAGGAAGGACATAAACTTCTGAACTGCCTATAGGCCTAGAAGTAAAGGTCTGTGACAAAAGCCGTGTGAGTTTGGAAGAATCCTCACCTGCAAAGGGTAGTTTGGCATCAGAGTAGATTTCTGTTTAAAGCCAAAATCCTGCTGCTATGTCAAACACAGCAGTTTAATGGCAATCACTAAGGCTGGGGATGTGGTTTCTCTGTAGGTGCTGGGAATTGCGTGCTGACACCCAGCATGCAAGGCGAGGGGATCTTAAACTTCCTTGGCAGAGGTCCCCTTGCCTCCCAGTCATCAGCCTTCAGGCACAGCAGGGGGAGCAGAGCAAAAGGCAGGAGGTCTGGCAGGTTCTGTGTTTGTCTGTCGAGGCTCAGGATGAGGTTCAGGCATGAGCTTAACCAGCAACACGAATGTAACTTCAGGAAAGCTCTGGGGTATTTGTCATGTGTATTTTTAAAAGGAATTTAGGTAAGGCCATGCTGGACGTCTGATTAGGTGTAGATGATGCTGACTTTGAGAAGTAGGAGAGAATGAGATGTTGTCTTTCCTATTTTGACTTTTTGCACGTTGTTTTTTGTGTAATATTGGAGTTTAGTGCATGGGAGCTTAACCAACTGTGGGTAAACAACCTTAATTTTGATATTTCCCAATACCTGTGGAGTTGTCAGTGTCTTTGAGTAGTGGAGGTGTACACACGTATAATATGCTATCAGATGTGGAAAGATAACATGGACCTTTTTTAAGGCTCTGTGCATCTACAAGGTGATTTTAACCAGCTGGAAGGTGTTTTAATGCACTTAGGAGAATGATTGCCAACAGAATGAGTAATATCCAGCATTGTCAGCTTTCACAGATTTGTCATGGCTGTGGCCCTGGTGGTTTTGACAGTTTCTTGATGATAAATTTTGTCTGTTTCACAGAAATTGAAGAATCGGAATCAGAAATAAATGCTTAGGAACACAAAAGTGGAACCCCTGAGACCAAAAGCTCTGATTCTTGCTCATGCACAGACTGCTTGTAATGATTTTCTCTTCCCTTTTTAAAGGCTGTTCATTGCCATTGTGGGAGGTAACTAACACATGTATGTGTAAACACATACACACACATACTTTTTGCACAAACTTTTGCACTTTTTCATTTACTGTGCACTTAGGTACCCAGACAGACCCCTTCTTCCTCACCCTATGCCCCAACTCATCTCTTCTCCAGGCTGAACAGTCCCAGCTCTTGCTGCCTCTTCCCAGGTGTCAGATGCTCCATGCTCCTCCTCACCTCTGTCACCTGTCACCGGACCCACTGCAGGACGGCCGTGCCTGTCTCGTGCTGGGCAGCCCAGAGCTGGACGCAGCACTCCAGGTGCATCTCAGCAGAGCTGAGCAGAGCAGGACCACCTCCCCTGTCTGCTGGCAGTGCCTTCCCTGAAGCAGCCCAGGGCGATGCTGCCAGGATCTCATTAAGTTATTTGTTTCTTCAGGCCTCATGTCAAGCTTGAGCAACATCAGATGTAAAGGCTAGAATTTCTTCCCTGCACCCTTCTAAATTGTGGAATTTCCCCTTTCCAACTTAGAAGAGCCTGAAGCAATACTAGCTATATTTCTGAAGCTTCAGAGACAGCTACCCAAAAGCTCTACCTGTTGGAGTGAAGACATTTGCTTCCAAAGACCCTTGCAAGATTGAGAAATATTTAAAAGTTGGGCCATTTTTGGTGTAGGCTTATTTAAGCAGCTGCTTTCCACTTCGTTTGAAGTTTATAAGGAATTCTTGTGGTAGTGAAATATCTGGCTAGTTAAGATGTATTTTACTAGGAATATAAAAATAATATTTGTCTCCTTGTTGTGGTGTAACCCAGCAGGCAGCTTGGCACCATGCAGCTGTTGGCTTGCCCCTCACCTCCCAGTGTGACGGGGGAGAGAATTATGAGGGGGAAAAAAGGTAAAAATCATGGGTTGAGATAAAGACAGCCTAATAGGACAGAAAAGGACTGGAAATAATAATGATGATAATAGCTACAGAATGTACAAAGCAAGTGATGCACAGTGCAATGCCATCATCTGACCGATGCCCAGCCAGACCCTGAGCAGCAGCAGCCCCCCGGCCAGCCCCCACATATAATTGTCCTGCATGATGCCCCATGGTATGGGACATCTCTATGACAGCTGGAGGCAGCTGTCCTGGCTCTGTCCCCCACCAGCTCCTCGCTGGCAGGGCAGTGTGAGAAGCTGGGAAGTCCTTGGCTTAGTGCAAGCACTGCTCTGCAACAGCTACAGGTCGGTGTGTTATCAGTGTTGTTCTCATCCTGAATCCAAAACGCTGCACCATACCAGCTGTCACGAGGAAAATCAACGCTGTCCTAGGTAAAACCACGACCCTGCTGTATTGAGATTGGTTTTACAGCACTGGAGTTATAATTTCAAATCAGTTTGGAAGAGGAGTTTGTAAGTTTTTTACGTGCTTTTAAAGTTCTGATCTGTCCTCTGTCCCTTCCCCACTTTTTTGATATTTATCAGGTATTTTGTGTTACCTTCCAGGTTTGTTCCAAGTAAACTTAATTTAGATAAAGAAGACGTGTCTTCTGTCTAGCATTGCTGATCTCGTACTAACTAACTCATTTTTATTGGAAAATTACTTTTCGTCTGCTTTCCTCGGCTTTCCTTTTGGATCCTTTTTCATATTTGGAGTAAAATTTTGTTACAAAGCGTGTAAAGTCTGAAAATTTAGTTGTCTCTAAGATTTTTTCTCTTTCTTTTTTCCCCCTTTCCCCAACACAAGGAATTTAGACAAGGTTTTTGCCTCTAGATTGATTATCTTGTATGTCCACATGGCTGCAACTGGATTGTTTTTTCTGCTTTCACTTAAGGATAGATTAAAAAAATAAAAGATTAGAGGTATGATGGTTACATTATTATTTTATTCTTGCAACCTGTTTGTTGTGCTGTGAGTTTTCCTTACAGATATGAATAGCCCTGTGCTTACACCACTAACCTGGCCTCAATGCTCTGTTTAGTTTTTACTTCATTTTTAAACGAAATCTTGCTTACATAAAAATACTTTCAAAGGTAATACTATTCTAATATCCAGCAGATTTTGTTGCAATTCGTGAGTTGTGAGAAAGTGTTTGTATTGTCTGTAATGTGATTGTTCCAGAAGTCTCTTATTTTGTTGCACTGGATAAGGCTGGTGCTGTTCAGTGTTTTTCCATTTGTCACACCATATAAGGTATTTCTGTCTCTTGCATTAATTTCCATGTAGTCTTGGGAAGCAATGTGGTCAGCTGCTATTGAGGTGAATGTAAAAATAAGTATATTAACACACAGGCTTGAGTACATGGTTTGTTTTTTTATTCTTTTTTATTTTTTGTTTAGGTTTAGGTATTCTCACTCTGATTTTAAGGTGACATAAAGGTAGAATAATGCAATGGATTGATCACCCTTGTCCTGTAATTACTGTATTTTATCAATAAGCTCTGTTGTAGCTGTTACGTTTTTCAGCTACCATGGTATTCAAATCAATAAGTTGTATTTGACAGCGGTATTCCTTCTGAAAATGCATCTAATCGCAGTCAGTTAAGCATTGAAGAGTCCTCTACTTCCTGTGACACTTCGTTTTCTTGGTTAGTTACTGTAATTTGTGAAAGCGATTATTTATTAAGTTGACCCAAAGAATGATGAAGGAGGTGTTAAAGGAAGTCCTTTGTCCATTGTTACTCATTTTAAATAATACTTGGTATGATAAAGAAATCCCAGAAGATGATAAAAGTGCTGATGGTATGTCAGTACTTGAGAGAAGAGGGTGGGTCAATACAGATAATAATAGACCATGCTGTCACAACGTGGGTAAAATAACGGAATACTAATGGAAAATTGTATTAATAAATAATTAACTGACAGAGTGAACTCTTTGTTGACTCAGATTATGAGTTTGCTTGATTGCAGTTACTGTTCCAGTATTATAGATTTAATGTTATGTAAACTGACTACTTTAAAATAAATCTACTTCAAGACTCTGCTTAGTGTAAATAAAATAGGTAGTTCATGAGGTACTTAATCCCTTCCTGAAAAAGTAACAGTCTTCAGTAAATACGGCATAGGAATATTTAGGAATTCGCTAAGTATTCTTGGGAGATAACATTAAATCACCACTAGCAAAATGCTTCCAACCCAAGACAGGTTAAATGTTAAATAGAAAAGAATTTTTTTGGCATTATCCCAGTTATTTGGTAAATTAGGTCTGCAGTCTGAAGCAAAAAAAAAAAAAAGGCAAGTCAGATTGTGAGACAAAGAAATCAGGAGAAACAAGAAGCCACCACCCTAGCAGTGTTCGTGCTACGGAGTTTGGCTTGAAACGCTGGAGCTGGAAAGAAATTACTTTGAGTTAGAATAAAAGTTTCATAGAAGACTCCTAAACTTGCAGCTCGTCAAGTAAGGGGAAAATTAAGAGAGGGAAACCTTAACAGACAGAGACATAGGGACTAGTGACTGAACCCAGAGTAATTGAGACTGGAAACAAAATCTGAAAGATGTGACTAACCTTTGAAACTATTTCTGGAAGCTGTGGGGTCTTCAGCACTGAATAAATTAAAATTGAGACTGAATGCCTTTCTGAAGGCATGCTGTAGTTAAATACAAGTGGTTGGTCTGAGGGTTTGATAGCTGTAGGAGGGCAAGGCCCGTGGTTACCAGGATGCAATCCTGGCCTGAAGCTCTGGGCCTTCCAAGCAAGAACTGTGACTTTCTAGTGATGGTTTTTGTCAAAATGTGTCACATCCCTGGTCCTGCTCATCTGTTGCTTCTGTCTGCACACCTTTGAGTGTGGTAGACCTTGGCTGAGTTCTGCTAAATCTTTCTGCAGCCACAAATGCTCAGGCAGGCCTCCTATGGAGGGCTTTGACTGGTGGGAGATGTTGTTTTTTCACAAAATACACAAATACTTTTACGAGGCTGGTTTGGAGAAGTTGGTGAAGTTTCTTTTAGCTCCTGTGTGGGATGGTTACTGTTAAGTCAAGAATTGCCTAAGAGATAAACCCGTGAAGGTGTGCACTGAGAAAGGTGTGAACCGCAAATAGCTGTGCGGGCTGGCCGGGATGTAGCCCTGCCGAAAAGGAGCTGGAGGTCCTGTTGGGCAGCAGTCTGAAGAGGCAAACTTTTTCATAAGGATGCAGGGTGAGTTGGGAAATTTCATCGGAGTTTAAGGAAAAGAAAATGTGCTAAAAACTGTGAGCATTGAAATAAGTTCCTAGGAGGAGTGGTGGAGTCTCCCTGACTGGAAATACTGAAGGCTGGTCATGGCAGCACCCCGGGTTACCTACTGGATAGGCCCAGCTTGCAGCAGAAGGCTGGACCAGATGACCTCCAGACATCTTTTCCAGCCTAGACTGCTCTGCAATGCCGTGGCAGCAGTCTCTGCTCTGGGCAGATAAAGCAGGGTTGGGGGTAAGGCAGTAGCAGAGCTCTCTAGAGTTGTCTGATTCTAATTACTGAATTGAGCAATTAGTGGAACCTTTTTGTGAATGTTTCTGAAATTCACACAAAATAAATGTTTACTTTTTTTTTTTTAATATATATCTTGGTCCTTTTTATTATTTTGGAATAAAATGGAAGAGAAAATTTATTGATGTATAAACAAGCATCAGAGTGGTAGTCACAATTTTGAGTTGGAGGTCTCAAATTATGAGCTAAAAGAGTAATGAATTTATTTTACTCACATTGTTTTTATACACTATAATGTAGTGCTGCTTTGCAGAACCAGATTTGTGGACTGCATGTGTTTTGCAAGGCTATCTGAGTTGCTTGTCAGATAGTTGAAGCAGTACTGCTGGGTTTGGTTGGGCAGATAACGTGCTGCCTCTAAAGCAGAGGGGCAGACCAAAGAAATTCGAGATGCTGTAATCGTAAAGCTGAGAGAAATGATAAAATTGAGAAAGGTGTCTCGTAATGGGGGATGCTGTGGGCAGAGCTGTAGGGCAGATCTATTGAGGCAGACACTACTGCAAAAAAGGTATGTATGCTATGGGAATTTGGGGTATTGACGTTTGATTTCGATGATAAACTGATGTCTTCAGTAGCCCCACACGCTCATTTCAGTTGTGTGTGATCTGATACTGAATAGCTTCCATCTCTGTTAGGTATTTCTGTGTCATCAGAGCACCTGCGTTATATGCAGAGGAGTCAGACTGGGTGGTGATATTCATTCTTTTCATGTACACGTTCTGGTAGGAGTTGGAGGAAAGAAGTATTTCACAGAAAGGAAGGTGCACCTCTCACCTTTCCTTAGCCTCTTTTTGTGCACCTCCTCAGCATGGAGTCTTGAGTAGGATTAAAAATACTTTGCTGTGTGCTAGGATCTGGACTACAGTCAGTTCTGTATTCATTGCATTTTCAGCCTCTCAGCCTGTCATCTTTTCAGGAGTCTTCAATTAATGGCAGGCAGCACTTCTGAAAGTCAAGATATTACTTAAGAGCAAAGGGAGTGAGGAGAAAAAAAAAAAAGTGGTTTTAAAGTACTAGACACATATGCGTATGTCTAGGCAGCTTTTCATGGTAGCCAAAACAGAAATCATTTCCCATTAATTTTCCAGTCTCTCTCTCTTCATCTGTGGCTATCTTGCAAATTACTTTGGTGTCTCTATTAAGAGAGTCTTTGAGTTTTCCTGTGTTTGGAGGCCTTTTCCTCTCCCAGCTGACCCATGGGATTGCTTGAGAGAAGCTGACATACGAAAAAAAGATTAAAAATTCTGACTTTGTCCTGTAACTACTTAATATGTACAGAGATGAGGCTATTGAAAGTCAGTGTTCTCCACCCCATCTTTCAAGCCAGAATCCTGTTAAAACCAACAGTCTAGTGCAATCATCTTAAAAATTCATCCAAACGTGTTTTTTTTTAATAAACTATCACAGGGCAATTATGAAGTAATATTGTGCCAATATTACTTATCCTTGCAATGTACACTGTGAGAAAATAAGATTCTGTAATTAAAGACCATTTCACACACAAATGTTTGCCAGATTAGTGTTTCTTCGATGTTTCTTTTTGTCCTCGTCACTTGATAAATAGCCCTGTGCAACAGTGGAGCAACATAATATGAATCTTTTACCGAATATAACCTTATTACATATAATGTAGGCTTTTTTTCAGGTTTTAATTGAAAGATATTAATTTTTCATAAACTTTTGTTTCCTTGAATCTTCCCTGTCATCTGCTGTGTATGGAGGATTCTTAGTGGCATTTTTGAGGAAGATGATGGTGAAAGGTGCAGTGAAATTAATGCCCTACTCATTGTGGGTGCTGAGCTTGGAAATCCTGCAGAAGTTTCTACTGAGTTCTTAAAATGGGAATCCAGCAGACCGGAATACTGAGTATTGGAGCAAATTACTCAGGCTGAATGCCCTGAAAATGGGAAAAGTGCAAACCAGGTTACCTGAGAACGTTTTGTTTCATAGGAATCAAGTAAATCTCATAAGAACACCTGCAAATTCATCCTCTGAGCAGGGTTCTCCTCTGCAACATTCTCCTGCCTTCACGGCAGGATTTTTTTTTCTGTCCCCAGAGTTACTTGCCTGAATGACTGGGTGCTACCCATCTGCCTCACCACAGGAGGCAGGGTTCTCCATGCACTTAATGTATTGATACTACACATTTTTGAGAGACTATTGCATTAACCATGTTGCTGCTGCAGAAGAGTTCCTGGATGGTCATCATTTTGAATCATCTCATTTGGTTGGTAAGGCCATCGGGTACACCTCTCAGAGGCCGTGCTGAGGTTGTGCTGCCTGCTTTTGTATTCTTACAGCACGTTTGTTATTTGATCATGTCTACAGGGCATATATTTATGAAGGTCATTTCCGGCATTTCAAGTCTGTTAAGCTACAACAATTAAAATTTCAGTATGTGGGATTGTGTTGACTCTGCCCTGTGTAAACAACTGAGTTGCTGATGAGGTGGGGGCACTAATGAATACAGCACACAGTCCTCTGCTCTTCGAGCTTAAGGGGTAAATAACATTAGAAGGTAGCTGCTGTGCAAATAAATCAACTGTTCTTGCAGGCTGTGGTCTTGTACTTTATCAGCAAGTTCCACCACCGTTCGGTACAGTGCAAAGATGTACTGAGATTTGGGGATTTTGGGACCCTTGCCAGTTTCTGTGTACTCCAGGGGTAAAAGATCCTGCTATCCCAGTGTTTGTTACACAGCTCCTGTGCGCCTTCCCTCTGTCTTTTTGCAGCTATATGGAGCATGCTCTAGGCAAATAGGTACGTTTTTCTGGAAATTCTGATAAGTCTTAATAAGTCTGTAATAAATGTGTGCAAAAAGCAGTTTTTACTTCAGCAGATCAGGGCAAGCTCAAAGGGGAACAGGAAGAGGCACGTGCTACATGATAAGCTGATCCTCTGGCAAAGTTTCTGATCTCTGCAGCATGGAGATGTTAGAGCTGCTCATTAACAGCAGAACTGCGTGGAAGACCCTACCTGTGAACCTTCTTTGTGTACTAGATATAGACATTTTAGCTGAACTTACTCAAAACAGACTGAAAATAGTTGTCTTTCAGAGCTGAAGGTTGGCAAGCCTAAGTGTAAGCAAATAAGATCTTTAATAATCAAGGAAAGTGAAGCATAACCTTACCTGAAGCAGTTACTGATGTTATCTGTAGTGTCCTAAAAGTAGGAATAGATAAAATATAGTTAGACAAAACCAAACCAAACAAAAAAATCAACCACCCAAATTAACAACAACAACAAAATGTTACGTTTCTTGTGCTTTATGTGAGCCAATGCAGGAAATGGTCTAACAGCCAAAACTGTCTCCCAGTCATGTATCTGAAGACTAGCTCTAGGTCATCAGGCACATTGCACAAGCCTCATGCACGCTTGTCCCTAGCGTGCTCAGTATGTCAGTTTACAAAGAAGTAGACTGTAATTCAACTGTATTTTAATTAAGCATTGTAACCACAGCATTCTGATGACTCGTGTATGGATTATATCCAGATAAAAGTGATGGGAGTTGTTTACTTGAAAATACCTGTGTATTTTCTTCTACATTGCATTTGTGGTATGTTAGCATTACATCTTTTTACGGCCTTTGTTTGGATTTTTTGTACCAAATAACGTTGACTTAATTTCAGTTGTTGCTAATGTATATAGCAAAATCATATACTAATGTTTTTTTGCCACATTTCTAGTTGGATTTGCATAATGAGGAATAATTAAAGCCTGTAAAAATCTGTGTATGTGTGCACTTGTTTCAGAGTCAGAATATACAATAGGGTGTCTACTTTAATTTAAAGACTAACACTATCAAGCCCTATCAAGGTCCAGATCAGCTCCGTAGTCCAAACTTCCAGTACCACTTTACAAACAAGAACATGAAATCTGTATGCCTACTATCTTAAGTGTGCAGGTGTCTGTGTTTTTTTTGGTTTTAAATTTTTTATGATTTGTTTGTGAATCCATCAGTCCAACTGTTTTCAAAAGGGTCTGGTGAAAATGGAGCATTGTGAAGCAGTGATATTTCTGATGACAAAATTACTGGGCACTGAGGTTGAAGCAATGCAGAATACACATAATATATTTAGTGATAGAATATTTAAAGTTTGCATGGGAAACCAAGATACATACAAATTAATGTAATTTTCCTTACAAATAAACTTATTTAAGTATTCCTTGGGTGAAATGGTAATATTTTTTTTTAAGATGTGTGCTTGGCATAGTTACTGGAACAAACAACCAAAGAAGAAATGTTGTATAAAGAATCTTTGAGTAATTGCAAAGAAGAACATTAAAAATGATCTGTGTTTATTATGGGGAAACTGATGAAGGACATTTGTGAATTATGTGGAGTGCTAAATGTATGCAGTTCAAGATGACTGTGGCTTAAAACTGATTCCTAGAGTAAACTGCAATTCCTGCTTTTGCCTGTAAGCAAGTATTCAGGGAGATTTGCGTGTGCAGACATTCCCAGTGTTTGTTTCTGGACCATCAGACTCCATGCAATATCTGTTTGTAAAAGAAAGGAACTCCAACCCTTTCACCTAATTTCTTCTGTTTCTCATTTATCAAATATCAGCGAGGGTTTTAGCAGAGTGCTGTATTCACACAAACAATACATAAAATACTGTGTGCCTGTTTCATCCTCATTCTAATATCAAGTCCTCCCTCCAGTGGCTGCTGTAACAGTTTTTTACATTGTCAAAAAGAACTGGAAATTCTGTCTCAGAGCTAAATTCAGATTTAATTATTTATTTATATTCGATGCTGCTAGCTTTGTGAATGAACCTCTGAGTTACCAATTCTTTCCTCAGTGGCTAGGTTTGGGTCAGTTAAAGGAACCCGGGTACACGTTCTAGGGGCAAAAATGCCAGAAACTGTTGGTCATTGCATTGATTTATCTGATTTGGAAAAGGGGATTATTTTATCAAACAGTAAATCTGTTCAGATAAATTTTGTATTTTTCACCTTGGGTAATAGGAAATCTTCGAGCACCTGTATGTCATTTGTAGCTGCATTAACTTAACTATATTCGATAGTGAATTTTCAGATTTTTTGTAGGGAAGATGGCCTGATCTGTCTAACAAGAACAATTTTGATCTGGCCTATCAGAAATCACTATGATTGTCACTCTCTATTACTTTTAATAATTTTAACTTAAGTGGGTTTGTTTGCTTTCTAAGGTAATTAGGTAGAATGCACATGTTTTTATGCTAGAAACATACAAACTGATGATGGGCAAGATTTTCTAGTGGTGGTCTGTCAGTGAACTATATGGAAGCATCCAGGAAAAATCTTTCATAAAATCCATATGTGAATCAGCATTTGAGTCATTTTAATATTTTCATTGAGTATGCTTTATGCCAGTAAAAAGATTTTTTTTCTTATTTATGTTGATTAATTCTTTCATTGAGGCTAATGTGATTAAAGTGTTAGCGAAAAATAAGTCCATCTTATGTGAATCGTGCTGAGTTGCATCATTATTTTAAAAAGTGTGTGGTCTGAGTAAAGGTTCCACGGTGGAGTTGTGCTTAAGAGACTTTTGACAGTGTGCTGTCATTTTGCAGCACCTTAGTCTGAACCACCTTCTACAAAGGAAGGTGTCGAAGTCAACCCTAGCCCAAACTTGTAGAATGTAGAAGACAGTTAACTATCTTGAACCACAACACAAAAAATAATAATGATAAAAATAATATATATAAAAAAATCTCTCCTTAGTTAGTAACTATCATCCCCTTACATTTTATTTTTTTTATCTTAATCTATAGGAAAATGTTTCATGTATTAGGTTTTCTTTGAAGAAATAGACAATAATCCCCCCATCTTTGTCATACTTTATTAATTTTTTTTTCCTGCTGTACTTTCACTGAACTACCATTACTTAAGACAAACAATTTTGAGGTTCTTTCTTACAGTTGTTACTTTTAGGGAACCGGTAGTACAGGAGATAAATCCTGCGGCTCTTTGTTTGAAAGTTGCAAGTTGCTACCGAGATGCAGTTCATGCAGGCTCATCCATGATAAAGTATAAAACAAATTGGTAATGACTGACAGATGAAACAAAGAACTAAAAGGATAAAGTGGAAGAGAACTCAATGCATAGAAGTCTTTTAATTGAAAAGGAAGAAGCAGTGATTGTGGTATGGTAGTTTGCTCCCTTGGTGTCAGATTAAAGATGAAAGAGACTGCAGACTTGAATGTCTGGGTTGCCTTCTGTGCAACAGGAAAAAATTTACACATGTATTTTGCATATAAATTCTCACCTTGAACATATTAAGGTTTGTTCCATACCTGGACAATTACGCTATAAATTTTCGATATAGATAATGTATTGTAGAGATCACAGTGGTTTAAAAATACATACTCCGTGTAGTTTTACTAAAACTGAAGACTGTGTAGTGCGGTGTGAACAATTCGATTTACTTAATTGAAAAAGAAAAATCTGTAGAGATTGTGAATGTTCTGTTGCTTCTTTGTGGTTTTGCTTGTGTTTTCTACTGTGGACTTTCAAAAGTGTGTGGTATTTATTAGATAAATGTTCCTTCAGGATTAAGAAGTTAATGTTCATTCTTGTGAATCTCTGACCAAGTATGATAGAGGAATTTTTGTCACACTATGTTGTGAAACTTGTTAATCCAAGACAGCATGATAAGACTTTGTCCAGTATAAGTTTTGAAGAAGAGAAGGTCAATTTTAATTCCACATTATAGAGTAAGATTTTATAATATTCAGGGAAGTTTTACTTTCAAAACAAATTCTGTTGTATTATATGCAGTTCTGTTTATATATATGTGGTAGCAAATCAGATCTCTTGAAGCAGAAGTCAGTAAATTTGTTAATTGCTAACTTGTTGATTTTCAGATTGTCCTTTGATGACAAATGCACATTTACTTTACTATTTTAATTCTGCTGACAGTTTGGGTAAGGATGGCTCAGCTCCAGCAAGGAGGCCCGGATGAAAAAGAGAAGACTACTGCGTTAAAGGGTATGAATTGTTCTGCCTTCTTTTTACATATATAGACTCTTCAGAAACAGCTCTTAATATTGAGGAAAGGAAAACACATCTGTCTAACTAAGGATTGGATTCTGGGAGCTGCAATACTGGATAAGACTACGAGTCTATCTATGTAGTGCTTTTTGTCTAATGGGGTCCATTATCGATAGTTTCATAAGATGATTCAAAAAATAATGATCTGTGGTAAAGAGTAACAGAGTAAGAAATCCATTAATTTTAAAATTTTCATAAGTATCCTTTGAAGAAGTTGACCGGTGCTTTTGTGTTCTTATTTTCTGAGGGGTATACTTTAATTTTTATGCTACTTATGTTTCAGCATTTTGTATCCATATTATAGCTTTAAAAAATCTCTTTAGCTGTAGGATGTTAGCAGTGAAAACATTTTCAAGACATTGATTTCCGTATTGATTTCATAGAGTTTTCTTTGAATTGTATGTTTAGAAAAATAATCGTGCCTAAGTGACTCAGTGGAGTAAATATCTTTAGGGAAAAAAAATGCAATAAATGACATTTTTTAGAGAATGTTTTTCAGATTTAGAAGTACACAGAGTTGATTAGAGTTGCAAGTAAGCTAACCGAACACTGGATTTAAAGTGCTTGCATCAGACACTCTCTAAATTGTCTTTCAGAAGAAAAAAAAAGAATAGAAAGAACCTTGCAACTCCAATGTAAAAATTGTATTTTTACAAATTTATTATTAGAAATATATCTTTTATCATACAGAGATGGTAGATGGTGCTTCTCCAGTTAAAATTGTATATTTCGGAAAGGTTTGGTAAAAACTTATGTGATGGTGTTTGTTTTTTTTTAAATCTTGTATTAATTCTGTCAAATTAATTTATGTTGAGGAAATTATACTTCCTGTTTGGAAAAGTAAACCTTCCATTGTACAGTTGGCATTAATTTGTTTCTTATAAAGGGCTAGAACCCAAGAAGTATTCCGCATAATTAAAACTTTGTGGGAGACTGTGATTTTCTTCACATGATCTGGTGAACTCCTGTTAAGCTCATGAAAGACCCCTGAAAATCACTCGAGTTTGGGCTCTCTTGAATCAAATTTGAGCTCTCTTGAATCAGTCTGTAATTGAGTTTGAGAGTCAAAGATCTTTTGCAAGAATGGTGGATCAGATATCAAAAGAACTTCAAATTTTTCTGAGAACACTTTAGCTAGTTTTTACTTGAAAAATTGCACAGCAAGAAAGTGGCTGGTGAGGTGGTTGGAGCACGGGCTGATTGCGGTCTTACAGAGTGACTCTGATTGAAGATATAAATCACGAGACTCTTTAAATTCTGAAGATAAAGCTTCATGTACTCCATATAGTACTGCCCTTGCTACTCACGAGATGGGTATTGTTATTATATAGTAACTGACACTTCTGTGTAAACACATTTCCACATAGGTCACAGTTAGAAGACATGAAAATTTTGGTGCAATTAAATTCTAGAGGAGTTGTGATGGCAGTCTCTTCACTGAGGAAATATAAAGTGTTAACGACCGTTTTTACTACCTTTATATTATGAAAATACAGAGTGAGAAATGGCATACTTTTTGTGTCCTGCTGCCAAAAACTTCTTTGACAAAATTCTTTTCTTCTTTGTCATTCTGTTATTTGGTTGAGAACCAAAGCAACTTGCCCATAATTTTCAAAGGACAATACACAAGACCAAGCATGATTTGTTTATGTATATAGCTTGTCATGGATTATTAAGCAGATTTGACGAAAAAGAGAGCTATGGCCAAAAGAACCAAATTTAGAAATCTTCTAGTTGACATCCAGTTGTCAAATAGCTGCTTTGATAATCAGAGAGGTGCTCAGGTACCACAACATCAGTTGGAGAGAGATGGAGTTTCAGTGTCTGTACAAGACTGCCTGATGTCACTTAGGAAAACATAAGCTGGAGATGGACACAGGCAGATCACCTGAAGACAGTTGCCTGTTTGTTATTTTGTAATCCAAGAATGTTGAAGCTGATTTTCAGTACATTTAAACACTGTAGACATTTCAGAGGATAAATGTAGTAATATAAAGCTTAGATAACATTGTCATTGTCCACAAGACTAATCAAAAAATTATAGAATATCCTGAGCTGGAAGGGACCCACAAGGATCATCAAGTCCACTGATGATACAAAGCCTATTTAAATAATTATTTTAAATAATTAAAGGATGAAAGTGTAGTTAATGTCAAACTAAGCAAGTGTAAAAAAAGAAAAAAAACTGTTGCATTTCCTTTGAGATACAAATTTGGATGATAAAGATAATAAACTAACGGACTTAAGGGATTTCATTGGTAATACTTGATTTGAAATTACACCTTATTTATAAAACAATAGTACAATGTTAATGTAGAACTTCTAAACTGAGTATTTGTGTGGTCTTTAAATTCATCTGTGAGTGATGCCCTGCTCAATCATCTTGTGAGATGTTGTTAACCATCATATTTTGATAACCAGCAAGTATGTTAAAAGGATAGCATTAGGTTGTGTGGGTGATGAGCAATGAGGAGATGATATTTTTGTATTGAGTAATTGTTTAGTAATTAGAAGTAAGTAACCTATATGCTTGCCTCTGGTTAAATGTAATTCCTTAAATTTAGGATTGAAATATGCAGGCTGTATATAGTTTACTGTGCTTTCATTAATGAATACAGGCTGTACCAAGATACTCCATCGTAGAAAACAGTCTGAAAAGTATGTGCATATTATGGCTTGCTATGAAATGGATAGTAGTTTTCTCTGCCTTGAGAATTATTAAAAACTGGTGGTTAAGATGCAGTGGTGGAGTTCAGATAGCTCAGTCTGTTTGGGCATCAAAGGGAGGGTTAAGGAGTGTTATGATCACAGCTGGTAAATGGCTGTGAGACAACATGCATTTGATAATATGAGCTCCTCAGGCAGGCAAACAAGAATGTATCAATGACTTGATATTGAAGCTAGATAAATTCATGTTAAAAACATGATGTGTGCTAGAAACCAGAGACAAATTTCTAACATTAGTGGTAATGAATCATTGAAACAAATCACTATGTCTTTGACAGTGTCTGTTTCTGGCCAGTTTTTGATCAACATTAGAGATAAATAGGCAAATAAATAAATATGCTGAAGATAAGGCACAGCTATTGAATCTAGAGCAAGATTTCCAGTAATGAAGTCCTATGTTTAGTATTATGTAGGTTGTCCTTCTGCCTTTAAGATCTAAAAATCTGAACAAACACATTTTGTCAGTGATTATGGCGAAATAAAAAAGACATAGCATGCATTATGTAATTTTTTTTCTCTTTTTAGATTTATTGTCTAGAATAGACTTGGATGAACTGATGAAAAAAGATGAGCCACCACTTGAATTTCCTGATACTCTGGAAGGATTTGAGTACATATTTAATGAAAGTAAGTTGTATATGCTTTGTAAATGATATACATAGAACTATGTTGAAGGGTTATCAGAAGTTTAATTATACCTTCTAAATCCCTATTAGAATTTCATACTTTTCTTTTAAGAATAAATATTTAAGCCTTACTGTAACAGCTTTGTAAATCTAGCTAAGTAATAATTTTTTGATTTCATAAAACTGTCAAAAAAATCCCTCGTTTAATACAACACTGTAGGTTTGGGATTGTACTGTGTGCATTTCATGGCTTCCAGTTTTCTGTTGTGGAAGTGCCGATAGAAAAATTCTGAAAGTAATTTCTGGAGCATTGGCATTAAAAAGTAAAATTAAAGTGTGGTCACTCATTCAAAAAACATTTTATTTACTGATGGATTTTTATTGATACAAAAGGCATAGTAATTTATTTAGATAATTTTTACCAGCTCTTTCATTAATACCAGTTGGAAAACACCTCTGTAGTATTTATATTGATGAAAGGATGAGCAGTGTGATAGGCTGGCTCTTCAGGTGTAGGTCAAGGCTCTGCATTACAGCTAAATGTGTAATGACTACAAGTCAGGCCAGCTAGCTGAATCTGTATGTTTAATGAATAGCAGTATTTATAATTTCCAGTGCATACATTCAAAAATCCAGCTGAGAAATAAGCCTCTGAGCTAAAGTAATACCAGACTCCAGGAAAGGGCTCTTTCAAGATTGTTTGAAACCTGTAGGACAAATGGGGACGTTTACAATTCTACTTCTTTGCAGTGCCTGTTCTGTGAACAGAGGAACTTTAGTTTCTAAATCTGCCTTTCTTACATCTTCCACTTTTAAAGAAAAAAAAAAAAGAGCTTTCCTTTAAATGATAGTCATTTATGCAACACTTAGCTTTTTAATACCCTGATGGCTTTCACAGGAAGGTACTTAGAGACTAAAAGTGTCATGAAAGTGATGCTCTTTCTTTGATGGGAGGGGTTCAGCTCTGTCACTTTTCAGCTCCTTATTTTTAGATCTGCACAGTGTCTACTGTCTTCCTTACTGACTTCAGAGTTAATGGTTCATATGTGGTTGGTAAAAAGAGCTGAAATTTTGGGGAATGATGTTTTAGAATGATGTTACTGAATATTCCATCACTAACTTCACAGGCTGAGTGATTTCCAGAGAATGTAGCAAACCTATTACATACATCGCTGGTCAGTATGCTGCCAGAGGTCTTTATTTTGCTTTGTATATTTAATTCACATTTTTGCTCCTATATTCTTAAGTCATAATCACACTTCTTTTTATGGTGGAAAAATAAGGAGAATTTTTATGAAGTTCAAAGATTTAAAGAATTACGAGAAGATATAAGAGCACCAGAAAGAAAACAAACAAAAAAAAACACACAGGTATTTGCTCCAACTTATTAAGGAGACTACACCTTAATGATCTTAATGTACGCTGAAAAGTATACTTGAAAAGCAAACAGCTGAAAATGAGCAGCTGAGCAAAGAATTAATGAAAATATAAAAAAGATATTTGTGCCTGAGAAAAGAGTGTCAGGGAGCATGGAAAATGCACTGGACATCAGGTAGGATTGGTCTGGAAAAAAAAAAAAAAAAAAAACCAAGCGGATTTATATGCAGAAACAGTAGAGATATCAGCTGTTAAATGTCTACTTTAAAATATCAAGAATCAAAATTTAGGGGTTCTGAAAAAGTATGAACTGATTTAGCAATTTTTTGCATTTCAGAAGGAAATATTTTGTTTTTAAATCGTACTTCCATCATGAAGGCCTTTCAGCTTTCTAGCTGAAAATGATTTGTCTGATTTACTGCAGTTTTATGATTCTCTGAGATAACTTGTGTTTTTAATAATAAACTGAAATATTACTGGTCAGATAACTTTTTTTTTTCCCTGCAGTTTGCTTCCTGTTTAGTTGCCATTTATTCTCGATATTTTAACCCATCCTAGTCTTCATCTGTGGTTGGATTTGCTACTAACCTTTTGCTATAAACAAGGAAAGTTACACGGGAACCTCAGAGTCGGTAGTGGTTTTGCTCTGATTATGCATTTTGCTTTATTCTGCTCTTATAATCTCGGTGTTTTCCAGACTAATAGCTCTTACTTGATTGCACTGCGTTAGGATGTTCGGAGTTGAGATATTTACCTGAAACATAGACGTGTTTGGTGGTTATGTTTTTTTGTTTTGTAATGTTTTTTAAAATTACCCAGGAATGTTTTACAGAATATGCTAATCTTGAAAATAAATGTTTCCTTTCCTTCCAGCCCCCATTCTAATTTGTACTCAGATTTCTTTGGAAACGCAGTTGGTTTTGAAGTAGGGGATTTGTAGGTACAATCTGATCACCTCATTGACATAGCAGAGAAGTATTTGATCTGTAAATGTTTACATTTCACCGTTAATCCATAGCAGTTGAGACAAATGTTTCTTGCAAAGCAGTTTGGTGTTTGATACCCGCGCGTAATTTTAGTGTCATCACTTGTTGTTAGCTCTATCTAGCAGTACATACCATTCGAGGAGATTGCATTTTGTTATTATGCTACAATTATTCTCATTCAAAAGTATTGTAACCGAAAAAGGAGAGGGAATTCATAATATCCCAATTTTTTAGATGTCAGACTTCTTTCACAGTTTTCAGCAACGCAGTGTACCTTATTTCTAATGAGGAAATACTCTAAAATGTAGTGATTTTGTTTCCTTTGCAGAAGGACAATTAAGACATGCAAAAACTGGGGAACCATTTGTTTTTAATTATCGTGAAGATTTGCATAGATGGAACCAAAAGCGCTATGAGGCTCTTGGAGAGGTATGTAAATTGTGTGGATGCATGCATGCATATTTGTATTGTTGTGCTATTTTTTAAATTATATTTCTTTATAGAATGATATATTTAATTATAATTATTTTAATCAATATTTAGGCTGCAGTTTAAAATAGAACATAAATGTGATTAATCAAAACAGAAGTCATTATATAGTGCAGTTATTTCTTTAACTTTCTTCTCATGGAGGTGAAGAATCTCACCCTCAAAGAAATGGGAGCAAAGCAGGGGCATTTTACTTTCTAGCTAAAGATGAGTATGTTGGCTGGTCATCTCACATTTCTAGGAGATAGAAGCCCCTCTATTAAGAAGAGATATCAAGCTTGATTAATTAACTGGATATTTGGTGATTAACTAAATGCTACTGGTATTTTACTGGGCTTTCTGTAGAGGTGCTGTGGGTGTAGTAGGTGCAGAAGCGACCAAGTATATATGTACAGTTCCTTTTCTGTCTGAAAATGACTGTAATTTCATTGCCATTCTTTTTGTAATATTTTAGGAGTTGGAGCACTGATTTGAGATTGAAGGCAGCTGATCTCAGTCAATGCAAAATAGTGTTCTTAGGACTTCATTGCAGTGTCATAACCTCTATGCCCAAGAGGAAAAACAGTCTCAGCATGCTGACCTGTTAAGGAGGCAATGCTGCTCACATCACTGTGGCTTTTGGAGGCCCATGAAAGGGGATCCACAGTTTTGTGCACAAAATAGGGTCTTTTTCTGAAAAAAATAGATAATGTTGCCCTGTGGTTTCTGTTTCAAAACATTATGGCTTGTCATTCAAGAACTGCCTTTGCCTCATAGCTTGTCTGCTTTCATCAGTGTTATTATTTTAGTAAGAATTAAACTCATTTATTCCCTGTTTACTCTCTGTTACATTTGGACATGTATTAGATGTTTTGTCTTTTAAACTTCCTTGTATACTAAGGAGTAAAAAAAAAAAAAAGTAAATATCTGAAATGGCAGCCACTTCTGCACTGTTGCAAAGTAAATAGTATAATACACCTTAATTAAGTTTCCTGGATGGATGAGTAAGGATCTACTTAAATTTATGTAGTTTCTCATGCTGCCAAGAGAGTATGCATTAAAACTGAAGAAATAATTAATGGCCTCTTCTAGTTGTGCCAGGACAGTCTCCCAGAACTTAATGGAGGCACTGAGCATGCTGGCTGAAAAAAGTAGTGTATGGCAGAAGTCTCTGATTAAGTAAAATGAATAAATAGCATGCCATTCTCTCCTTAACCGTTGTAGCGGGGTGAAGTATGGTCCAAAAATTCCTATCAGTGTCATTGTGGACACTGCCAAGGCTGAGTAAAGTGGAAATAAGTTCAGTGGAGAGGGGTACATCCAAAGAGGAAGGAAAGATGAGTGATTTGAGTGTGTACAGGGTAATGCCACAAAGCTTTGAAGTGCCTGTTTTTACACATATAAACCCCCATTTAATTGCACGTACTCTTCTCTGTTCTGTTACAAAGGATTTATTTCCTTTGAGAATATATTTTCAAATAAGCCACGTTCTTAGGTAAATCATAATGAGTTTTCAGTGGTGCAGATTTTATTTTTTTTGTTCAGGTAGTGTGAAAAGCTACTACAGTCCAGACTGCCGTGTCTGTGAACAGATCGGTAATTTGGATTAGTGTCTGTCTCCCACTTGCTTGCTGCGGCTCCCTTGATGGAGGTAGCCTTTCTGTTTGGGTTGAAAAGACATTGCTGACCCTGCCAGGCCTCTTCCAAGTGGTGATCTGGTGCTCTCTGACGCAGCCCCTCCATTTCCTGGAGTCTGTGCTGCATATGCTGGAGCTGTCCAGCTGTTGATCATTGCTATGTCCTGACAGAGCTTTATTTATGTGTATAGAAGAACCTTGCTTTTTACTTTCTTCTCCTCTGCCTCGTTCCTTGGAGGCCTGCGACATGGGAGGAGATGATGAGGGCTACGTCTGCGGCTTCTCACAACCTTTCACCTCAACTTTTATGGTTTCCTAAACTAGGGAATGTGCTACTACCGACTCTGTTGTGTTGTCCGAGTTACTTGATGTACACTTCTTCCAACAGGAGACAGATTGGCTTCTATTCCACATATAGACATTTGTGTGTGCCTGTATTGTTCAAGTACTGCTATTTTGCAAATAAACGAATCAAACAAGATGCATCTATAAACGTATATTAATACGTGGTCTAATTAATGTGGTCTAATGTGCTGCCACACCTTTTCTTAGGCATTTGGAAACATCATCAGATTGCTGCTTCTGAATAGTGAGTGCCACAGTTTCAACCCATGATAACATAAATGGCTTTTAGTGATTTTTGGTCAGCCAGGAGGTGGGGTACATTCACAGACCGGGTGCCATACACCTGTGATCTGTCTCATGCACTTTCATTTACATTAGTTACAGTTGTTCTGTGTGTTCAGGTTTGAATGGTCTGTGAAAACACACAATGTTTATATTGGTGGGTAAAAGATAAGAAAGATTTGAGGTCAGTATTCTGACAGGGGGTGAATTGTTCCAAGTTGTTTGTTTGGTTTGTGGTTTTAGGGGAATAAAAAATCAACTGTATTTTGGTCTGTTGTCTCTGCTGTGTGCTTGATACTACACAGTTCTTCCAACAAGCTGCAAATGTACAAACACTTTTGCTTTTGGCACACTGAGTGTTTCTGCAGTTAATCTGAGAACACGGCATGCTGACGGACAAGACCCATGGCTGGGCAGCAGTCTGTCATTCATTCCCACAGCTAGAACTTTCTCCTGTGCCACAGATTGGTGGGTATGTAGATGTTGAATAGTACTGAACAAGAATTTTACCCTCTGATGAGCAGTTTTGTGGTCTAGGCAAGATGTGTTCAGCAAACTGGTACCTTAAGAAGCAGCAGTTCATATAATTCATAAGGTGATACAGCAAAATGTGACCTTAGGGCTTTGCTTTGAAACGTCATCCTCTGGCTTTGGGAGTTCTCTCTTATGTATTTCTGGCTCAACATTTATGTAGCTGAACATACAGTGAGATGATAAAGTAGGTAGACTTCAGACAAAGCATTTTGTATATTCATTTTTCATATTTGTTGAAAGTACACTCATATTTCATAAATTCATTGGGCATAAATTTCATATTTATTTTTCATGTTATTCATATTAATAAACAATGTGGCCACTGTTTCTATACTTAGTTCAGTCATTGTATGCTGGCTTTCTGATTTTTAAGGGGATTTACGTACTCTGCTCAAGGCAGTTTTTTTATTGTACGTATACATTGTGGGCTGCTTTTATTGCATTCTACTCATTTAAGGAGTGGATATAGTTCCTGGCCTCATGTTGCAGCATCATTCTCTCTCTCTTGGAGCATTAATAAATTTCCATTTGGTAATCTATGATTTCTTGCTGTTAAAAGTCATGAATACACTATCTGTGATGTACTGCCATTACTCTGGCTGTATGGAAATTGATTCTTCACAAATTACAATGGTTCGTCAACGTCTCCACTTCTTACGTCTCTTTATTCTTCATTCATTGATCTGTTATTTCAGGCACACAATTTGTTCTGCAGCCTCTTGATATGTGCTTCTAAAAGACAATTTAGTGAGCTGTTCATAATTTTCTGATTCTGGTTCAGTCACTGCTATTGCAGCATTGAATTTTGTGGAGAGGCCTCTCCATTTGCTTTTTAAAAATTAAAATGGCAACAGAAGTGCACAGAACATGGTGCTGCAGCTGCTTCTAACTGCCGATTAATCCATGTGGCAAGTTTGAAGTAGGATTGAGAACAGTTTTGTGACAACAGTTCAGTTGTTCAGACATACTGCTTCAGTTCAAGGTTGAAATATATATATATATATTTTTTTATTTGCTCAGTCCTGGAGATTTGGATTCTGGATGAGACTCCAGATTAGACCTGCATGAAGCAAGACTCCTCGCATGTTAACTAGATCTGTTTGTTTGTACTGTACTTGCAATTGATATTAGGGCTACGGAAGTCACCAGTTGTCAGACCCTGCTTGAGCATGACATCAAAATTAGCCGGAATTATAAAAGAAATACTACTAAAATCTATTGTTGGGGCGTCACCTAGCATTTTGCCAATCATACAGATTGTGTTGATAACGAGATTTCACTTCAGAAGTATTATGTGGACGTTCTCCTTTCCCCTTGCAGTTGCAAGGATCCCAAGCGCTAAGAGGCTATGTATCTGTCTGTATGTCTGCTAGGTGACTGTAATTTGGAGGTGGCTTAAAGACTATGTAACATATGCAGATGTTTTTGCGAGTGTCATCACTAATGAAGAGAGTTTTGACTGTAGTGACAGCTTGTACCCATGTCTTTCAGTAAGTCAAAAAGAATTTGTAATTATGTAGATTATGATATAGACCACGATTTGATGCCTCTGCTGTGGTCCTATTCAAGGACTAGTATATGCCATAATTGCTGGCTGCCTGACCTGCCAAGGCATATAAGCAGATAGCAGATGAACTGCGGTTATTTTTTCACATTTATCACACCGCAGCACAGGAAAATACCTTATGTTTACATGCAGCTGGTATGGAAAGCAAAAGAATAGGACACCTAAGTCAGAAATTCCCTGTGTGTGTCATGTATGATAACTTACAGTTAATTTTACGTTTGTCAGGGAAATGCTGCCCCACCAGATAGGCTGCTTTAAAGTACGTGCATAATTTTAGGTCCAGCTAATCATAAAGTAGGTTAACCATCAAGGTTAATATTTGTGTGGGGAAAAAATAAGTAAAATTTTGACGATGACAACCCATAATTATGATCGCTAAGAAGTAAAATGTGATTTATTACTTTTTTTTAATACAGATCTCTGTTAAGTTAAAGAACAGCTTGGTCTCAACATAATTTAAAAACCAAGCTTTCACCTGCTACTAATTTCCTCCTTGGTTGCAAAGAGCATTATTTGTTTGGATGACTGAGAGAAAGAAGCTATTTACATAGCACAAATGAAAGCATAGAGCAGCAGAAGAGGACATGTAAGTTAATGAAGAAGGAAGCATTAAGTAGTCTGCATTTGAAAGGGTAGCTTCTTACATGAATAACCCAAAATCTGATGATAGGCTGCACGTGCACCTGATAGTACTTAAGGTCCAATCTTGCAGCCGAAGCTCATGTGAATAAACTCAATAGGTCTGATCTTGTGAATAAGGGCTGCAGGATCAAGTTCCAAATAAAATTTGCAGATGATTAGTAGAAATCCTTACACTCTAGTTTCAGTTTCTTTGCACAGATAGTTTATCACTAAACATCCCAGCTTTTCTGTGACTAGTGAGACTTTAATATTATGTGCTGCATACCATGGATTAAGCAAAAGTATGTTTGTGTACTTTAACTTACTATTACGTATTTCCTGTTAGTTTAGTCAGTGCTAGGAGGAATTTGTCTTTCTGAGAGGATAAAATAAATTAAGTGATGTAATATATAAGCTGTTTCCTGTGCATTTGCTTTCTCGGGGTGCTTGCTATACTAGAGTTGTTGAAGTGGTTGCTATGTTCAAAAAGATTTGATGCCAAATACTTAACAGGTGTCTGTTGAGCGTGTGTGAACTCAGTTTTTTCAGTTGTATGCATTACAAGTAAGGGTAAACTTTTACAGGGAAAGGAAAAACCCTCACTGAGGAGCTAACTTCAGATCCTGTTTCAAAAGCAGAGTGAAAGCATCTAATTGAAATTAAGTATTTTTCCCTGACCTTACTTATGAAAATGGTAAAACCACATTTTGGATGGTTTCCTTTGCAAGCAATTTGACAGTGTTGTTTCTGTGCATGCCATGTCCTGTCTGCTAATGAATATCGCAGAAGATTTTTACTTTAGCAAAATTTTACGGTAAAGTAAATGTCACAAAAATGTTTAGAATTGTTCAATTCGGGCAAAAATACCAGAGCAGAAGAGAGAGACTGGGCAAATTCTTTAAAGTAAGTTATAGTGTCATCTCATTTCTTAGTAGGCATGGAGGAATCCACATAGAATAGATACCTTTTGAATGAACCGGGTAGAGAAAGAGTTTAGATGACAACTTTTACATTTTGTACATCAGGGTCAATTATAAATGCAGTTCCTTAGTAATCCATGCCTTGTTGGTTTCAGGCTTCTTCATTACTACCTTGGTAACTTTAAATTTGTGACAGACAAGTGTGAAACTAGAACATGATACAGAAAAATTTAAACAAACTGAATAACACTAAAAGCACCTAAAAATGGGACAGGATATTGAATTTCTCCGTAACAGTAGTTCCTAAGCCATAAGTAATTATACATTTCAGTAAAGTTCCAGTCCTCTCACTCATTTCCAAACCAGTGCCTTTGATAACAGAAAGAAAATGCTAGTACAGGCAGTACACACACACAAAAATCTTTTATATGTAGTATCTTTATAATTTTAGAAAGATTTCATTTTTTTACAATCTGTTTATCTTCAGCATTGCTTTTTGGTGAGTGAAGTAGATGGACAGACAGTTTAGCAAGCACTGAAGACTGCTTGATGGTACCTAAGGAAATTTAAATTTAAATATGAATCTTCGAATCTTTGTTGCATGCAATATATTCATTTGCATATGCTAAATCTGCTTTCAATATCTGCTGTTTGTGAAGACTTTTTACTGGAATGATTATGTCAGATGTGCTTCAGTGAACTCTTCTAGTTTGTAGGCAGCAATTGGCAGTAGGTTGGTTCATCACAGTAACATGACAGTACTCGAAAGGTTCAGCGATAGTTTCATAATTATTGTTAGCATGATTCTTGAAAGAAATGATGAGCATCTCATAAACCCAGATGGGAATTTGTTACATTGTTGATAAATGTGTTGATAAATGTGTTTTACATTTTTAAATTGATAAACAGTGAAAAGCAGAGAAGATACAATAAGGCAGATGGTTGTTTATAAAGCACTTGCAAGTTGCTGCAATTCAAAGAATGGTACTAATTGTTAAAAAGAAGACAAAAATTGGAGTAGGGGGAGTGTTTCAATGAGTTAATCATGAGCTTTTTAAAAATAAAACCTTCAGCAGCTTTAGTTCAATTAGAACCATTCTTGCCATCCTGGTCTTATATGCAAAAGTTTAGACTGCCAGTCCTTAACAAACTTTTGTACCAACCATTTTCCTGTAGCTAAAAGTGAAAATACAAATAATCCACCTTTTTTTTTTCTAAATGCATCCATTCTGTTCTTTCTGTTTTCTTGAAAATATCTATTGCACAGCAAAATTAAATTGAATTATCATTTGTCTCATTAATCATTCCTGCTTCAAAACAGGAACAGAGCAGTGAATGCCAGAGTCAGCAGAGAATTCATAGCAAGAAAGCACTACTGGCTTATTTTTTTTTGTTAAAGGAATGTTGAAAAAAATCATTTTTTGGCAACTTGGGGGAGACTAGAAAAGCATGTTTCAGTGGTCCTAGTAGACTTGGATGAAATTGGTTGATTCATTCTTGTGCATGTTCAGTTCTTGGTTTCCACCAGTAGTATTAAAAGTTTCTACCAAAGACAAAGTATTTTCATACTGTTTCACAAGGAGATTCTTGAAAACCAGAGATATGGAGATTACTGCCTTCATCAAGAAGCTCTTTTGAAATATGTTTATTGGTTAAAGAACTCTCTAAGAGTTAGTTTTCTTTCACAGGATTTTCAGCGTCTCCAGGAGAGGATTTAACACTTTTCTCTGTCTTTAACAATAGACCTATATCTTTAAGTTTTCTGGCAATATTTTGATTAAAATTCAGCAGAATAGTGGTATTTTTTAATAAAGCTGTATCAGCTGTGTCAGTCCTTAATAGGAATAATTTGAAAGGAAAAAAATTCAATTATAAATCAATAGAGCGTTGTATTTCTGTATATGCAAACAACCTAAAATTACTTTAAGATGCTCCAGCTGCTCAATTCATTAACTCAATCACAACTGAATTTTGGTATCTATTATCTTCTGTTGATCTCTGCAGCAGAAATATTCAGTTAAAGTGCCTGAAGCTGTTAGATGCAGTTTGTACTTATTAGGAAAGATCAGTACAATAGGTTGGTTACTTAGGATTTTGAGAGATTTAGTATCTAGTCATGTCTTAACTCATTCACAGTCCTGTCTGAAACAATTTGAGAAAGTTTCATGTTCCTACACGAATAGTGTTAATATTTTTTACATTCAGGGGTAACATTTGCCTCTTGAGCTTTTTGAGGAGTTGCACCTTTTAAACTTTACCAGATCCTTCAGTTTGCCTCTTACAAACCCCATTGTGAGGTTTGCTTCTTGTTTTGTTTTCTTTTGTTTTTCTGTTGTGAGCATGGTCTTTTCAGACACAGGATGAGTTTATTCAGATAAATGTAGTATGTGAAATTTCTTTTGTTCCTTTTTCTTTTTCTTTTTTTTTTTAACTTTATTGCATTAAATTTCCTTTGCTTCCATATTTTTGATGGTTAGACTTGATGATCTTGGAGGTGTTTTCCAACCTAGGTGACTCTATGACTCTATTCTGTGTGATGCTTCCATTCTATGTTTAGCTTAGCACAATAACTAGAAGCGCTGCTGTGGCATACTGAAGTAGCAGTTCTCTGCTGGAGAAAAGGTATTGGGAGGAAGAGATCTACTACTGAACTTGGACAGAAGCTCAGTTTGTAGTACATCTTCTAAATGATGTTTTTTCCTTACTTCCTCTTTTTCCTGATCTCGTGAAGGAGTGCTATGTTAGTAATAAAATAGGAATGATCTTTGAGTGGAAAAAAAGATATTCTTTTCTCAATTGATTGAATTAATTGTGGAGAGATGCATTTGTTTTTGCCTCCTTTCCAGCAGTGTAAATTATATAGATATTTTGGTAAATATACATTCTTTCACTGTAGATCTGACATACTGTAAGACAGGATGGAGAAAATATGTAAAAACCAAGCAGTCTTTTTATAAAGAATAATAGTTTAGAACTCAGGGTGGTTAAAATTCTGAAATAAATTTTTATACATTGTTCTAAATTTCTAGATTCAGGAATTCAGCTTCTGTTCCCAGTATATATGCCTTTGAGTGATTGGTTGGTTTTTTTTTTTTAGATAAAGCCTGTCATGTATCCATCCCATTCTTAATGCATGTAAGATCCTTCATAAAAGTCTAAATGTATAACATACATTTGTTAGTGTTTTTGTTAAGATACATAACCTGAACTTATGTTTAGACGTGTTTCGTGTTCCTTCTTTAGGCATGTAGTGTCATCACATGCTGGTAAGAATTTTGGTGCAGCAGACCTTAGTGCTCAAGTAAGAGGGGAAAAGATTAAATGCAATGAAAGGGGGGCTGTCTAAAGTAAATTGCAGTTCTGTGAGACACCATTTTGGATATAGCATGTACCTTTTGATTCCGAGAAGTTGATTAGGAAAAATTTTTTTAAAAACAAACTTCAAAAAAAAAAACAGGATAAAAATTTTATTTTCATACAACATCATTACAGTAGGCATGAAGGAAGTGTTGTATTAGTTGGTTGTGTCATCTGAAGGTAATGGTATAACTGACAGAAGGAAATTAATCAGTTTATGAAGATAGTATGAAGGAAGAAAGTTCAAGCAAAATAAAAAAATTAAGACAGGTAATCAAGAAATTTTTAAAATAAAGTACTTGGAAAGTGCTAAGTATTCTTACTGCGGAATACTGCTAATATACTTATATAGAAAAATGCTAGATATTTTTATTAGGGCTTTGGTAGTTGCTCAGCTTCCTCTGTGATGGTAAATGTATCAAGATTGTTTGTTTTTTTTTACAGTTCATGCCAACTTTTCTAAAAAATGTTTTAATTTTTTATCATTTTTTTGCTGCAAACCAACTTTTTCTCCTGCCTTACTTGATATTGTGGAAATGCACATCGAATCTCTTAAGTGAACATTCCTGTTATTGCTGAGTGAGGGAGGTTTATAACTCCAAGTTTTAAAACAAATGTTGTACTGTGTGCTAGTTAAAAATGTATATGAAAGTGCAGGCAGCAATGGAGGTGGGGAATAGTGCTAAAATAGCTGTCAGCATAAATAGAAATGATGAAATGCTAGGATAGGAATTGTTTTTGTGGAAACAGAATGAAGTGTCAAAGATGTCAGGACAGAATGCTGATAGCTGCACAAATTTTTTGTGTTGGGTTGTTTTAGGGTTTTTTTTGTTTGTTTGTTTTTTCAGCTTAAAACTTCATAGATCTTTCATGGAGTCACAGAGGGAGGCATTTGTTTTTGTTTTTTCCTGAAAGGGCATGGTTTTCACAGGAGTCAAACTTCACTGGAAAACAGTATACCCCTCATACCCAATGCTTGAGAGATGCACTCTGAACTCCTTTAATGTCTGTACGTACCATATACATGTGTATGTACGTATACATAGGCCGATACTCCTGTGAGAGCAACAGCCATCAAAGCATTCATAGGAAGTGTATGGTCAGAATATAATTTAAGGAAGTGGCAACAACATAACAGAACACAGGAGTCCTTTTCCGTGTTTCCATTCCAGATATCCTTGGGGGCAAAAGCCCGCAAGAATTTACCTTGTGGTTTAACCCGTTAATATGAAACGGGACAATGTCTTTTTACTGGTAACTCCTTTATGAGTCTTAAGAGAGAGAGATTTCTTAAGGATGAGGAAACCTACTAGGTTCGTCTTCGGAGCGGAGGTGTGCTGTGTCTCCAGTCAGATAAAAATTATGCGTTCTAGAATTGAGGACAATTAGTTTTAAGACTTTTATGTCTTTTTTTTTTTTTTTTTTTTCTTCTGAAAACCAGTAGTTTACATCCTTACAGATAATATTCCAAAAGGAATTACACCAGCAAACAGAGAGCTCAGCGTCTCTAACTTGTGGGGAGACCATTCAGTTGTGAAGGTGGTACTGATACTTCGGGAAAATGTACTGCTGGGTACTGGTCGTTGTCTTAGAATGACAGAATAGTTTTGGTTCCACCCGTGGTCAGCTCCCCAGGACTAAACGAGAGTAATTTGAAACTTAATTCAGGTCGATCAATTAGAAAAAAAAAAATTGCAGCCTGATTTTAATCAGGAAAACCCTAACCTCTTCATATTCTGGTGGTGGAGTTCCCTGATGGAAAGCTCCAAACTGGAACGGTTCAGCCTTAGAGATGTGAAAGCCTGGGAGAATTCCATCAATATCTATAAATAACTGAAGGGAAGATACAAAGAAGGTGAAGTCACGCTCTTTTCAGTGCAACAGGACACGGGGCAGTGGGTGCAGACTGAAACACAGAAGGTTCCCCCCGAATAGCAGGCAGCGCTTCTGTGCTGGGCGGGTGATGGACACTGGCACAGGCTTCCCAGAGAGGTGGTGGAGTCTTCTTGGAGATCTTCAGAAGCCTCCTGGACATGTGCCTTGGTATCTAGCTGAAGGTGGCCCTGCTTGACTGGGGGAACATTGGACCAGAAGACCTCTAGAGGGCCCTGCTAGCCTCAGCCACTCTAGGATTCTGTGGAAGGATGAAGTTTGCTTCTGTAAGGTGTGAGAAAAACTGCTAGGCTTACACAGCTGTGAAGCAGACTTGAAGGGAGAAAATGTGCTCATGTCCATATTTTGTAAGGCAGTCAGATGTAATGATTCACTGAGATTTTGTTGAGTGCAATGTCAAAACCAATGGCAACTTTGAAAGGAGCACCACAAAACACAACTGTTGAACATGTTGTTCAGTAAGGGTAGTGCATGTCAGACTGTCACCATCAGAATATGACATAACTCAAAGGAAAAAAAAGCGGTTGCCATTATAGACACTGTGGTTCTGTCAAGCGCTGATGTTAGGATTCTAATAGCAAAGAAAACAGCTTGTTTGGTAGCATGAGGTTGTACCCATAGCTCAGCCAGGAGCAGAGCTCTAGTTTATCCTGTTTCAGGATAAAAGCCTCTTCGTACTTAATTATTCTTGGAATGTCAGAGACCATTGGAAGCTGCGAGGCACCATGTAAGGATTGATGATGGAGTGAGAAGTCTAATAAGTTCTTGCTGATGTCAACATAATTCATGGTGATGCCTAATATTCAAAAAATATTTCCAAATTTTTGTGGGTTTATGTAGATAAAATTTAAATCAGTTTCAGAGCAAATGCATTGAAATCAGCTTGTGGAAATGATCAAGGTATTGAGTTGCAAGTGTAAGGATTCATGGGTTTGATCAGTTCTACATCAGTAAGCTAAAACTGGAAAGTAATAAAATACATGATTCATATTTCCTTCTGGAACAAGTTTTTCTTTATATAGATATGGTATGATTGGATAATTCCAAGGTAAATCTGAAAGGTGATGTTTGTTGATCACTCTGTAACAAAAAATTGTTCTCAGTTCCAGGTCTATCCAAAAATTTAAAAATATCTAATCTTCTACTGTCGTTTAGAAAGATAAGATCTTTGGTGAATTGCTTGTATCCTTTTTTACCAGAAACCAAGGATATTGTCAAATAGATCAGAAATCAGAATTCACTTTGCTGCAGTATTAAATGACCTACTATTAATTTTTGACGTACAAATAGCCTGTAACCCCAGAGATAATACAAGTAATGTGAACAGAAATGAGGTAAATTATAAGGTGAGTGCAAGTGGGAAGTGAAGGTTGATGCACATTTTTAGTATCTTTTCATGAAGAATTTTTTGAACACGCTATATCCAGTAACAGAATGGGTTCTAACTAATATTGTACTAATGAAATCTGGGGCAGATTTCTCACAATCAGGAATGCATGCATTCTTTATCCTTCATTACAACTCATAATTTTAGGAATTTTGTGTTGGCAAAATAAGGCACATCAGCCAACATCACAAATAGGAGGAGAAGCCACAATATTCATTTCCCATCAGCCTGGCCAAAAACACAGCACTTGGCTGACTATCAAAAGGAGCAGCAGTAATTGTTTCCAGTATCAGTGGAAGCATTTTGCTATTAAAAAAAAAAAAAAAAAGGAACAACAACAACAAAGCTTCCATTTCATTAATCCAAAAAAAGGCTTGGTCTCTGCCATCAGTTAGGGGACAAAAATGGGATTCTCATGGTAAGCTGTAGGTTGTTGTCTGTGGGTGCCTTGCTGCTGCTGCTCGTGTACTGCTGCTGCAGCTGCCACTGCCTCTGCAGTAGCTGTTTGCCCTCTGCAGGCTCCGATCCCCCTGAGTACAGCTGCACACTGCAAGAGCAACTTCCAGGCTTGCATCGCAAGTGGAGTAGGATTGGCTTTGGTTTATATAGTGGGTAGTGCCCAGGAGCTCAACCAGACTCGGGTCACTGGCAAAATGATAGTCCCAGGCTTACAACTTACTCTTCTAGTTTGCAGAAGAGAGGGGCAGAAAAGTGTGGAGCACAAGATTATAAGCAAGTTGCAGATGGCAGTGCAGTGACCTGTACAAGTGCAGTGACTTGTCTCCTTGCTTCCTGCCAGACCCTGCAGTGACTTGCTGGTCTCCAACACTAAGCACAGGCTGCGTGCTGGTGAGCTGCTCATGCATCCTCTGTCTGGATTAGGCCACGAGCAGAACAGCGGGAGCACCCATCGTCACTCTGCCTGTCCATTTTTTTCCTGGGGACAGAAAGATGGTGTTTGTCGAGGTTATTGACTGGCAGTGGTGATGAAGATGCTCAGACAGTGTGTGATCACAGGTCTTCGAGTTGTATAAAGTAATTAATATGTTTTCGTATTTGGTGGAGTACATTGTCAGTGCAGATTCTCTGCTCTGTTCTCAAGATAGAGATAATTGTACCAAATTCACTTGCCATTAAATAAGTTACTTTTAGGCAAAAATCTGTCTGAATCCTAAGCTTCCTTCCCTCTCACCTTTTCATTTCACACTCTTGACTTTTGCTTGTGTTCACTCTACTTTATCTCGTATACAATAAGCTTAAAGAAACTTTCACACGTTTATTTTCTAATACCCTTTCACTGAACACAGAACTGTTCAGGCTGGTGACTCTGGTATAAGAAAGTAAACACAAACATGCTGTTTACTGTAAATGGTGCCCATTTTCTTTGTGTCTATGTAAAAAAAATTGTCTACTTATTTCTATATAATACTACAAAAAAATACAAAAAGTGGGTGTTAGGGGAAATTTGCTTTTCATACAATATTTCTGGTGTCATCGTTCAATAGGAATTGTCTTTGCTTCTGTATTAGGTATATGTGACGAGGTTATGGTAGCAGAGGGGCTGCAGGGGTGGCCTCTGTGAGCAGAGCCCAGCAGCTGCCCCATGGCAGAGCGGAGCCAGCTCCAGCAGCTCCAAAAGGGACCTGCTGCTCCCTAAAGCGTGAGTGACACTGGTTGGGCTCTGGGAGAGCAGAGTTAAGGGAAAATAAATCCTCCTGTGCTACAGCAGCTGGGAGAGTGAGAAGTGAGCACCAGCCCTGCAGCCCCCAGGTGAGTGCAGCAGGAGGGCAGGAGGTGCTGAAGGCAGGCAGCAGCAGTTCCCCTGCGGGCTGTGCAGGGAGAGGCCCCTGGTGGAGCAGGCTGTCCCCCTGCAGCCCATGGGTCCCCCATGGAGCAGATCTCCACGCTGCAGCCCCCCCATGGGTGGAGGAGCCCCCGGTGGAGCAGGTGGATGTGGCCTGGAGGAGGATGGGGCATCTACAGCTTCTCTGGGCATCCTGTTTCTGTGCCCCACCACCATCACAGTAAAGACTGTTTTCTTTATATCTAATCTATATCTCCCTATACATAACATATATCCCTATATTATATTGAATCTAAATCTCCTATCAATCTTCTTGTCCTGTTAGACTCCCTTATGCTGTGTCAGTTTTGTCTGTGGTGGTAGCTGGTGAGCAATCTCCCTGTCCTGTTCTCAAACCATGGGCATTTTTTTCATATTTTCTTCCCCTGTCATTTTCAGGAGGGGGAGTGAAAGCAACCTGGTGGTGTTGGGCTACCCATTGTTAGCTATAACACCTCAGCTTCCTACCTGATCAGTTTAGTGGCCAGCATATTGAGGGAGGTGATTGTTCCCCTCTGCTCTGCCCTTGTAAGGCCTCACCTGGAGTGCTGCATCCAGGTCTGGGGCACCCAGCATAAGATGCATGTGGGGCTGTTAGAATGGATCCAGAGGAGGGTCACAAAGATGATCGGAGGTCTGGATGACGTTTAAGGTCCCTTCCAACCTGAGCCATTCTGTGATTGTATGAAGTTTGTAACTCAGCTGTTGAATATTACTGGGATGAACCGCTTACCTGCTCAAGCATGTGTGTGTTCTTTCCTGCATCCCTCCCCTCCAAAAGAGCTAAAGATCTCATCTCGCAAGCTTTTACTGAGAAGTTGACAAACACCAGTATGAATGTGGGCTGATCCTGATCGCAAAATTGCTCTCCCCCTCCCAGAGGAAGGGAGTGTGCAGAAGGAGCTGCTGGTCCCTTGTAACCAATGGCAGGATGCATGGGAATGGCACCAGGGGAGGCTCAGGCTGGACATCAGGAAACATTTCTTTACCGAAACATTTCTTTACCATGAAGGTGGACAAACACTGGAATAGGCTTCCTAGTGAGGTGGTTGGTGCCCCGTGCTTGTCAGTGTTCAAGAGGAATGTGGACAGTACCCTCAGTAATGTGCTTTAACATTCACTTAGCCCTGAAGTGTTCAGGCAGTTGGACTTGATGGTCTTTGAAGGTGACTTCCAATGTAACTCTTCTATTCCATACACTTTTATGTGTAATTGGACTGTCTTTTGGTCGTTGGACTGAGAAATATATGATTTTTTTCCCAAATGAAGTATAATTCATTAAAGCAGGTAAAATTCATTAAAATAAATTGTGCTGTACAGAGCTCCAATATTAGCTGTTTTTCCTCTTGTCCCAGTATTTGTGCCCATGTAGTTTAATGAGAAGTAGTATACTGATGTGCTGTCTTTGAAAGTGGACTGAAAATGGGCATTCTGCATGACTGACTACGTGAGTTCTTCAGTCATAATTCAACAGGGAGAAAGGATCTACTCTGCTTTTTGGACATCACCAAGGTTAATATGAGCAGTTGCCAATATCCTCAATACTTCGTGCTATAATAAATAGTAGTGTGGGCTATGAAGTTTGTTTTACAAACCTTCTTTATCAACAATATTGCATCTTTATAGGATTGTTTTAAAAATAAAGTAGAAAAAGCACTTAAATTATCCTCTCCAAGTTTGATTTAATAGAGACATCTTGAGTGATAATTTATTTAATTATAACATTAAATGGTTTCCTTTTTTTATATAAGAGTGAAAGCACAGGGTTTTTACTTGTCACATATGAAGCAATCTTCCTTATATCTTGGTTGAAAGTTCTGCTGGCACTTGCAGTACCTGGAGTGTTTTGTAGTTTCCTCCCTCTTTGAGTTTCCCTGCCAGCAGAACACAAGACTAGGTTAGACAGGCTCAATCATATGGAATTGAAAACGAAAACCTTTTCTTGAGGAGTAGTGAGGAAAAAGAATAGAAAAAGGTTCATCAATGTCCAAGGTGTTTTCTTAACCTTCAGCTTGATATCCCAGAAGAGACAGTGCCTTCAGGGCAGGTTTTTATCTCCTTAAGGGGAAGTTTCTTTCAGAGTACTAGGTATCCTAACCGTATCCTAGAAATGCAGAAAGAAAGGTAGCCATTTCTCTTAGAAGTTAGATACTGGCTTTTGTCAGTTACTCAAAGCAAGTGAGAATCACGGGTTCCATTCATGAGAATGCAATGAGTTAATGACCCCTTTGCAATCTATTTGGTTTACTTGACCTAGTAAAAAGAGGTGCAAGTATTTAATAGTGAAACTATAAACATTTTTGTTGTTTATGTTCCTAAGGGTATCAACCACAATTTGTTCTAAGAAAAGAAAAACAGACATGCTGCTAACGGTCAGATCCATGTCCCTTTTCACCCAAATTTATGTAAATCCAATTTATTTTGACCCACTACTGTTCTGGAGCACAGTGGCAAAATGGTTAAGACATCTTGCTATGGAAAGAAGGTGTTAATTTGAGCTCTGCTCTGGATTTACATAAAATTAAGCCTTCAGTCCATCTGTGAATATTTATCTGGTCATTTCTGCTGAGGAATCAAAAGTGGTGAAATGAGATGCTTGACACATCACTGACTTTTTTGTCTGTGACTACAAAAGCTGGTATGCTTTAACTATGTTAATCTGATACATCAGTTGGGTTTGGCATGGATTTTTAACATTTCAAAACTCCATAGAACCACCTCTTCACCTAATCTACATTTTTGTTTCATTAGTAGTTGGAATAATCAAAACTACTACTGCTCTCTCTTCCTGTTCCCTTGCATAACTCATCTCTACTGTGAAAATTAGACGTAATAATCCAAAACTTTAGTTCTTGAATTGGAATATTAAAATGTGTTTATAAGCCTCCTTTGCATTAGTTCTACTATTACTTATGTGTTTGTTTAGTTTCCTTCTTCGTTTTGCAACCTTTTCATCCCTTTGTGTTTTATCTCAGTTTGTATATAGATGCGATGCTTTCTGCTGATGTTTAACTGCTTCTAGTGCAAGGTGCTTGAATGAAGCCTCTGCTTTATACTGACACATATAGATGTATATATATGTATATTGAAAAAAAAATCAGAATTTTCATAAGATGGGCTATTTAATCAGGCAGTTTATGAAGCCAAATAATTTTTAAGTGAATGCTGAAACTAGAGTTGGTTTTCTTTTCTTTCTTTTTTTTTTTTTTAAGAAAAGGTAAAGAAAAAAAAACAAACAAAAAATAAACCAACAGGTGTCAGCAAAGACCATGTAACAAAACGTTAGGTCAAATCACATCAACAGTATATGCTGCATTCATGACAAATCCCTGTTGTTTTTCATTTAATTCTCTCAAAAGATCTTGAGATCTTATTTGTGATCAGTCAACTTAAAATCTAGAATATCACACCCATGTACTGAGATTGAATTGAATTGCTTTCAGCAGAAAACATAAGAAATCCCTTAGACGTAATGTCAATTCCATCTTAATGAATTGTTCTCCCACACTATAATCCAAGTGAGCTCTTTTGTGGATTTGTAAAATGCCATTGATTTTTACTTATTTATTTTTTAGCTTGCAGTGAGCAGAGCCTGTAGAAAGTTCATTCAGCTTTTAGGATTTTTTGTTCTGGCATAGTGATGTTTGGGTGTTGTGTTTGTTTGTTTGTTTGTTTTGTTTGTCCTAGTTCTTAGGTAAGTCTGTATCCAAGAACAGTATGTAAAAAAGTTCCTTTGCATCTCTCATTGTTACTTATTGGCAGGTTTGTCACTCCAGGGTCAAAATAAAGCTCATTCAACCAAGGCAATGGCAGCCACAGTAGCAAGCCTCGGGTCAGTCCCACCACTTGAGATTTGCTGCAGGGCAGTCAGTTGGAATTCATTTTGCATTTTTTCACTGAGCATTGCCACTGTTACCCTGCAAAAAGGAAAAAAGTTGTAGGTTGAGTACTGTATGTTATAAGGATTGTTTCCTTCTCTTGCTCATTTTCTCTTTTTGTCCTTAAAATGCTTATTATGATTTAGAAGACAAATAGTACAAACTAAGAAAAAAACATTATATGTGTACTGGTAATGGATCACGTAGTCATGGTATTGCTTCTCGTAGTTTATACTTGGTTATTCTTAAGATCAGTGATAAAAACCCCCAACTGCATACACAGCCTTGGAGCTTTTAGGCCCCCCAGTATTAGTAGTAATTTTCTAATCTCAGAGGTTGAATTTAAATTATTTAAAAATAGTATTCTTTCTATATCTGTGAAAGACCTTTTTTTTATTTATTTATTTTATTTATTTTCTAAGTTAGATTCAAGAAGGCTGTAAGTCAGTGCTGAATGGGTGGTTGGAAACATTTAAGAGGGCTTGGGAGCTGACAGCAATTCTTCTGCTGTAGTGTGCAATGTCAAGTCAAACATACTACTTTAGGAAAAAAAAAAGAACAAAAAGGCAAATGACGTTGATTTTGGTCTATATGTAGAATTGTCAGGCAAACTGGTAATGTTGAACATTTTAAGTGCAATCCTGTCACAGGGTGAAAATTGACAAATGATTGAACCTAAAGGTTGAATTCTGTGCATTCTCTGAAGGAAAAGAATGCATTTTTCTTTATTTCAACTTAGAGCATAGAAAATTGTATCCAAACAAGTTATTGTAGAAGTAGAGATGGTCACATTTCAGTGCTTTTGAGGAAATCCTTTTCAGTTGTAATTTTTTTCCCTTTTTTCTATGCTTTTCTTTACCACACATTCATTTAAGAGATTAAACTGAAGTTAAAGTATAGTTAACTCACAAGGTTAATAGAAGAATAATAAGTACAGCAGGAATGTGTTTAACCTTGCTTACAACAGGCCTTATGATAAAAGTGGAGGTCAGGCAAGAAGGAAAATGCCACAGCATCCATGTTTTATGAGCTACAATCTACTTAAAATTAAGTTTAGCATCTACATGATTCTGACAAATTCAGACAGTAATAAAAAACTTCAGGTAAAATTGTCTTACTCTGCATTTTTTTATATCTTGAGAACTTTCTTGAAAAATGAATGAGAACAAGTGGTCTGATGAGGTGTTTAAGGAGTGTTGTTTCATGAACGGGCGTGTTTGGAGGCAGAAGACTTCTGTCCACTGAGCAAGTGTATCGTTGCCAGTGTATCTCAGTCTGGATGTGAAGTAGAGTAACTGTAAGAGAGTGGCTATGTCTCATTTAGCCCTTGAGGCAATGAAAAGTGGTGATGAACAGCAGTCGTGGAGTTGGGGTGCTATTTGTTTTTGGAGCCGTTGTGAACGAGGAACATGAAGTGGGAATTTGAGACCCATCCAGCTGGATCTTGTCCACAAGAGTAATATATTTAATCAATAATTTGATCCGTTTCCTTTTTTTTTTTTTCCCCCCCTGAAATCTACTTAGAAGTGTGTAGGAGCAGGCAGAGGTGTGGGCAACTTGTTTTAACAGCTTGGACTCCCCTATCTTTTCGTCAAGGTTTTGTGACCTGCCCTCTGTCGTGTGGCTGGCCATAATTCGTGTTTTCCTTTGTCGTGCCATGCGTGCTTTGTTCCTTGTCATGTGCTAACCACACGCCAACCATCGGGCACGGTTGCTGGTGTTTTGGTCACGAGGGGAGCACATATGGGAGCAGGGAGGGACATGTGGTGTCTGGTTGTCTTCAAAGAGTCTTTGTGGTGTGTGCTACCCAAAGGGCTCCTCACATCTGTCGTGAATCCCTGAGCGTGGTAATGGTTTCCAGTCAGGACCAGTAGGCGCTGATTTAGAAGCAGAATGCCACACATCACACAGGCCTAGATGACATTTCCTTAACACGTTTTTAGCAGAGAACTCAATTCTGGGAAAGTAGTTTATTTTATTCTCGTTCCTTTTTCTCCTCTGCAGTGGGTTTGCTGTCCTGTTTGCACACATAATATAGTGGTGGACAGTGACCTGTGTCTGGTTTTGAAAGGGCAACCACTCAGGGAAAACGAGAATTCAGAGAACCTGAGTTATGAAGCACAGCAGGGAGGGGGCCTGACTGGCAAGGCTCAGTGCACTTCATTGCATCCCAGCATGGTTTTTGATGTGGTATGTGCTCAAACAGCTCCTCTGGATGAGAATGCAGGTGTTACAAAACAAGTCAGTGAGTTGTGACCTGTTATCTGTATACCTGGCTCTCTCTCTTATGAGAAAGTTCACCGCTGGGTCAGCTCCACTTCTGCCTTTCCTTGTGCATGTCAAGCTGGTTCTTAAAATTTTTGATATTGGCTACAATGCTTCTTTCCATTTCTTACTCAATTCAAATTTGAGGTATATTATTTTAAGCTGAGTTGCCATCTTGCTCTGTAGGCAGGGTTTTGGTTGCCCTCTTTTCCAGACCTCTGCTATTTAAAGATGTTCAATACATATCACATCTGACTCTGCTCTGAAGAGTCTCTCTTGTATTTGTCTACACTTATTAGTGTTTAGGCTTCAGTACTTCAGTATCTTTGTAACTAGTCTCAATGGCTCTTATTCTTTAATTTCTAGTTTCACACTGTTGTATGCAAGTATTGATCTTTTGCTCACTTGGCTTCAGCATGGTTACAAAGATTTTACAAATTATGCTGCTAACATATTTTTTCACTGCTTCTTAGCAATTGAAAACAGTCCTCTACATGAACAATACAATCTTAGAAGAACAGAAGCCATATGAAGCCAGGGCCTTCCCAATCAATGTCTACTACAATTACACATACCAGAGCTACGTTTCCATCTGCAGTTTTGGTTTTGCTCTGTAGACTGCATGGAACATTGTTGTCCTTGCTGCCATTGTTAAAGCTGTTTAGCAATGCAAGAGTAATACTCTGTCTAAAAATGAGATAAGGTGTTTCTTCTCTTTCTGTGGTGTTCTCTCTTTGTCTCTATCTTCTTTGCTATCTGTCCAGGCCATCAATTGAATTGCTCTGTAATTAAATTGAGTTCTGTTGTGTATCCATGTAAGAGAACTGGATTAAATTTATCTTTGTTGGGTTATCTCCTATCTGTATTTCTTATTTCTGTCAACTCCTAGCTGTCGGCATTTAATTTTACATCACTGATGTCTTTTGATACCATTGGTTGAGTCCTCTTAGGAATACAGTAAATTGCACTGATCACAACGTAGACCTATCCTGAAATAATGCATCAGACTTTTGAACTTCACAGATGTCATATTTGTGGCCATAAGTACTTTGATAAAGTACTTCTGGAGATATTTACACTGTTCAGATCCTATTTTTAGTGCACCTGAGAGGGGGGTAGTTTGCTGTTCTTACTGATTGGGATGTGTTGCACTCGGTTGTCTGTGGTCCCTTCTCTCAGCAGCCCAGCTTTGTTCTAGGAACTCTTCTGGTCCATCAACCATAATAAAAGCTGTAACACTGCTGATGGCTGAAAATCCTTGGGCTTACAGAAAGTGGGATGTTGGCTCCTCAGCTCACTGAAATGAAATTGAAGTACAAGCCATTTAGCTTCCTCCCTGAGGAACACTTTGTACTCGAAGCAAAGTCTTTCTTGGTTCTCAGTTTTAATACGTTTTTGGGCAGTGAGAGTGCTAGGCTAACCATTTTTTTGTGGTGGGGAAGGATTTTTCCCATGCTATCAGAATAGGGGATGAGAGGCATAGATTTGCCTTGTTTCCTTGTTTTTTGTGTTTATTTTTTGCCCAGTTCTCACTGCAGGCTATGAGAAGGCTGGGATCCCAGTGTTTGTACAAGAAATATGAAGAACGAGAGCAACCATTTTTCCTCCTTTCTTCTTGATGCCATTGATTTCACACACTCTGGGCAGCCCTCACTCTTGCTTCTTTTTCCTGTTCCATCTTAGACACTTGCTGCTGCCCGCTCACCAGCAGCCTTGTCACCTGTAATTGCAGTGCAGAATACTGCTTGCACTGTTGGCACACCTCACGAGCTGGAATAGCTTTATAAAAAACAAAAATATTCAGGTTGATCTGAGTAAAATGCTTAGGGCTCTCTAGCAAGTGTTACAGTTTGCCATGAGAATGGCTTGTACTGGATAAGTGACAATACCTCCAGTCCCAAGCAACTGTATGACAGATAATTGGTCCAGAAGAATTCATAGAGTCTAGTCATATTCACTTTCTCACTCAAGAAACCAGGATTCTGCAACAATTTTCGGATCTTAAAGATTCTACCAGTATACATAAACTGATAATATTAAGATGTACTGGCTATTTAAATGGTCTAGATTGGTTGTAGTAAGACTTGATTTTTACTAAATAAATAATATAGCGCACTTCCCTTCCCTCCTTGGTATAAAAAAAGGAAAAAAAAAAAAAAAAAGTGTTTTCTTTTTTTTTTTTTTTTTTTAAGAATTACAGAGCAACCATAAAATCACAAGATGATGATGTTTTCAGATGTGGGAAATTCAGGGAGTTGGTGCTACTTCAGGAAATCTTGTGTCACCTTCCATCCTTTCAAGCTGACAGTGCACCAGCCATTGCTGAGATATCCCTGAACCTGTCCATCTCCCGCTGACAAAAAAAAAAACCTCTTGTGGTCTTAGATACACTGGGATACAGCAGTTTTTCTTCAAGTCTGTCTCAGCCTTGGAGACCATCCAGCTGTTGAGTTGCCTGAATCTCACTATTTGCATTAGAAACTCCATCCTACTGTAGCTTTCCTCATGTTTTTTGGTTGTTTTTTTCTTTTTTTTTTTTTTTCCATTAAAAACATTCATTGGGTTAGGTCTTTGCCTTACAGGAGAGTACTTTCCTGATTTCACCGTTCCCTTTTTAAGGCTGTTATCACTATTTGTTATACTAGAGTAGTGCATAAAGAACCAGTTAGGATCAGAGCCCCATTGAGTCTGGCCCTGGAAAAAATCAGTAAAGGTTTGCTTCTGCCCTGAAGTCATCACAGTCTAAATAGATAAGAGAGAATAGATACGTAACACATAGCTGAAAAAAAAAAAAGAGTAGTTTTTTGCAAGTGGTGTCTAAATATATTTTCTTTGTAGCAATTTTTTTCTCTTCCAGGTTTTCTAGTATTTTTGATGGTTAGGAGATGCCTGGGCTTAGAGTGAAAAACAAAATTTCTACGTTTGAGGCCATATTATCATTACACTCTTTTTAATGTCTGTACAACATCAGCTATCTGAGACTGCAGGAACTTAACTGCTTTACTTGTTGGCATTACACTGAAGTTGATTTCGGTGAACCATAAAAAGTTTGGCCCTGAAGGTAAAATTACACTGTATGCATGTTCCTAACATACTGCTCTGGGGATAAACATGTCTTAAATCAACTCATCGCTCACAGCTAAATTCCTTCTCCAAATGCAGTTTCCCTGTAGATAGTAATGTTCAGTAAGACTGATTTTCTTTAAAACCATAAAGTTTTTTGAACATAATTCTATCAATGAACATATTTGAGCAAAGAATTCACAGAATCCTAATAAAGATTTATTTTATTTTTTTTGTGTAGTGGGGGGTAGGGAGGGCGGGGGATGGGTACAACTTTTTTAGTTAGCTTCCATCAGTACCTGTAATTCGTTCAAGTATGTTCCAAACGTTTGCATATTGTGCTTGCTCACATGTACATAATGAAAACTTTTGGACTTCATTGAAACTTTATTTGGTAATTCTGCATTAGGAAAATTAAAATTGAAGTTTATGATACCCTGGCTCCTACTTGCTCAGTTCATAGTGTGTTGTTAAGATGCCATCACTTGAGAGCTTTGTTACAGCACTGTTTCTGTTGTGGCTTAATATGCTGCGGGTTCAGATGGCAGTAATTGTGGCCTTGAGCGGTTGGACTAAAGAATACCAGCTGGGTTTGTACCCAGATATTCTTAGATTAATATTTCGTGACTTAGATCTTGTCCTGTCTGGAATTTAAACATAGTTCCCCAAGCTTTAAAGGGAAGGCAAGCACCATTTGAGGCTCTTAATGAGCATTTTTTTTTTCCTCTTTAATTTGACTTTTTTTTTTTTTTTCAAACTTCTGTAGCCAGTGAAATCCAGGCAGTTACTTCCGAACCATTTTTACAGCCCCATATGGACAAAGCACTTTAGTTTGTTTCTCAGCTTAATTCCCAAATTAATAATAGTTAGAAAGTTCTTCCATCTGCATCTCCATTTTCTTACAATATATAAGGAAGAAAAAATTTCCCTAGGTATTAGGCAAACCTTTGAAGTGTGAACAACTTGGTTACGTTTGAGACAGCAACTCTTTGGTTGCGAGTAAGTTGATTTTTTTTTTTTTGGTTGCTCTTTGAAATAATTCCTTTTGTTTCAGGTCTAAAATTTCAATTTTATTTCTACATACAGACAAGAGACTTAAACTCCCCCATACTGGGGAATCAGTTGGGCTTTTTTTCTATTTAGAACACCTTTGACCCATCCCTCCCCAGTTCAGTGAATAGAAATGGCAAGGCAACTTGTGCTGAGGGTGACTAAAGATCTGCTCTCCATGTAGCTCATGAAGTGAACCTGCAGGGGAGAGGGTTTCAGGAGTCCTGCTTATGGAAAAAATGCTTTTAAAGTATTTCTTTGCAAAAGAGAGCCTTTCTTGTACCCCTGAGTATATATTAATTGGTTATAATCCTTAGTTTTGAGGCACATAATTATTCACACAGCAGCAGGTGATGGATTCACAGGTACAGTTACAGTTTCTTTGTACTGACAAGCAGCCTTTGCTGAGAGCCAGAGAGGACCATTTTGTATAAATCCCTAAGTTCTGCACTTAGTTGTACAGCAAAGAATTCAGATACGTGGCAAAACATACGCAAGTGCTTAGAAGTTTCACTAGCTAGCCTTTAAGTTGTCTGCCTGGATATGTCATTACTGTAGGTGGTTTAACTTCTGTTTGCTTTTCTTTTTCTTGTGGTCTGTTATTTTTTTCTTACAGATTATTACTAAATATGTTTATGGACTACTGGAAAAGGAATGCCATTTGAAAAAAGTAACTCTCCCGGTAAGTATAAATATTTTTTGAAGATGCTGTTTGCTTGGATCTGTGAAAAGCAGAGACTTCAATCCAGAGTTCAAATAAAGACAAGATGTGCCCGGCCTCTGCATGGTGTCGTCTCAGGACGCTGACTTCACGTGCAGCATGTGTGTGCATTCAGAGAGACGGATCTGCCTGACTTCTCATGTGCTTGATTTCTCTAGCTGAGCCTTCCTTGCCTTGACAGACTCCAGAATGTGCTAATTTTGGTAGAAGAACCACAAAATTTTTGGAAAACATTTGTGAATGCTTTGAGACCTCTACAGATGGGTTCCCAGAGCTAAAGACAGGTGTCTCTACATACAGAGTAATAAACTCAAAGCAGAGTCTCAGTAAACTGATCCATGTCTACTTTATAATTTCTTTAAACGCACAATTTCAGGAGCTTATAACATGTATGTGCTATGAAGTGTAGATGTTGTTTGGTGAAAACACTTGATCAGCCCTTAGAAGTGATGAAGCAGTCCCCAGACAGCACGTGAGAGTGTTGCTGTCTATAAGTGTATGCAAGAACATGATGTTGTTTGGGTATTTTTATATTCTGTGGGGAGACAGTAGTGCGACTGTGCTGTGTAGGTTTTCCATCACTATTCTAAAGGATTCATGTGGTATTTGAGAAGCTTTTCCACTAGAGCTGTTCTCAGCCAGCCCCTCCTATTCAGCAGAGAAAAAGCCATTTCAGGTATGGAAGCAAATTTCCTTTTACTTTCGTAGTTCTATAACATTTTGCGATTCCCTTTTCCATTCCCTAAGCATTGTTCAGGGAATGTTTTGATAACCTGTCCCAGCTGCTGAGAGTTTCCTGGCCAGGCTTTGCCACGTCTTCATCATCAGGGCAGAAGTGTCTGGGAGCTCCACAGGACTGTGCAGGGGATCAGCAGCTGCTAAGCCCAGTATTGCTGCACCCCTGTCCTGAGACCACCTGAGAAAGCTTCCTTTGCTTCAGATTTCTCTGCATGAACAGGAGAGGATTGGGCTCATTGTGACAGCCTGCCTGATGCAGTGCTTGGCATGGGCTCTCTAACTTCTCTACACAACTAGTTTTCTCCACTGGGGAAGTTTTGGTCCAGGAATGCTTCTGTATTCCAGAGTGGTAATGCGTCACAAGACTTTCTCAAGCAATGTCACACTCTGAAACCAGGAAGCTGTCATTTTTAAACTTTGATGTGCCCAAATTTTGAGGCTATGGAACTTTCTATGTAATAAGACGTTGCAATACCTATATGCACAGTTAAGCTTCAAAAAAGTAGCACCATGCTGCCTTCATCTTCGTCACATCTGTGGGTTCTCTTCTGCCCTACTCTGAGATTTGTGTATCTAGCTTGGGAGAATAGCTCCTTGTATAGCTCTTGTTGAAATGATTTGTATTTACTCTTAATTACAAATTGTATAGTAATCACTGATCTACTGATGGAGTTTGTTAGTAGTACACTTAAACCAATCACCAACATATTCCAGTTTTTGCAAAGTGTCATGAGTACGCTGCATTTTGGAGTGAAGGAAGAATTCACAATGCACCCATTTAATTCTGAGCAGTGTGGAAAATTTGGCACAAGGTATGAGTCCCATTCTTCAATAATGGCTCTTATTCATAGGAAGCCATTACCAGAATCAAAACTAGGTTGTGAAGAAAACTACAAAAATGAGGCAGAAGGTGAAAAATGAGAGCTGTCTAAAGGCTATGGTTAAGTCACCCAACAAGCTCCAAAGAAGAGCATGAGGAAATGTATTTTAAATTAATAATGGAGGCTAATAGAAATAGTAAGATGGTTTTAAGCCCCATGCAAGTGAGGAAAAAAGGGGTGTAACTGCTGGTTAGCTATGTTAGATACAAAATTAAAGTAAGATCACCCAAAAAATAAATTAGAATAGCTTGTTAAAATTGTAAAAGTTATTAATAAAACAGCTGATGAGACCGATAGATGAGCTGCAAGCAAAAGGAATGCTCAGTTCCAAATCTCAGCTGAGGAATGCTCAGAGAACAATTAAAGTGATCATTTCCAGTGGTAACTATCCAGAGGTTTCCACACCACACTCATTTATTTATTTATTTATTTGAAACCTGGTATCGTTCTGAGGAACTGTCTCAAATTGGCATGTCAGTAGAGATCTTAGAATGAATGGATTTATTGTACAGTAGTCAGCTTCCTGGATGAGATGTTTTTTAAGCCCAAGGTTCTTTAAGAAGCACAACAAACTAGTGTATAACTTACTGATCAGATCAGCAACTTTCAAAAGAGGCACAGAAAAAAAAGTAAGTGTGATATGATGATTTTTGAAGCGTTCCAGGAGAGATTCCTAGAGCTGTGTATCAGGAAGAAATAATATACTGGGGCAAAAGTCAGTACAGCCTGCATTTTAAAAGATTGGCTAGAGTGCACTGACAGCCTGAAAATCACAAGATCTTGTCAATGAAAGAATACCTGGATTTCCAGTAATCTGCCAACAAGCTTGCAGAGTGCTTCTAAAGAAGACACTGCATTGGCGTAAGAGGGAGTCCCCTTATGAGTTAATAATAGGCTAAAAGGTGAAGAAAGAAAAAAAAAAGGAAAAAAAAAAAAAGGTATTCATACTTCACAGATGAAAAGTTTTGACTGATACAGTGTTGTTAAGGGCTGCACTGATAACATATTTGTAAATAAAAGGAAAGAGGAATTGATAGAATGTAAGTAACTTTTCTGATTTTTTTTTCTAAAATAATAAAGAATACTGATATCTAAAGCTGATTGTGATGAGTTTGAGCATTATTTCATGATGCTGAATGATTGGATGATAAAATGGCATGAGATTCAATTCTGGTAAATGTGAAATTATGGGGAAAAGAATTCACTCTGTAAACACAATGGTGGCCTCTAAATGAGCTATTACTACTCAGGAAAGATCTTGGAGTGATTGTGAATAGCTCTCTGAGAACATCAGTTAATGCTCAATGGCAGTCAAAAACCCTCAAAGCAAATAGGATGTTAGGAATTATGAAGTGTTAAGAACAAAACAGAAAAACATCATCATTCCACTCATTATGTGGGCCCCCATCTTGAACACTGCGTGGAGTCTGGACACCATATCAAAAAGGATATGTAGAATTAAAAAAAAAAAATACAGAGGAGGGTTGCAAGGATGATCACAGGAATGAAATCCTTTTCAGACAAAGAAAGATTAGACAGAAAGATTCTTCAGCTTGGAAAATAGATGACTGAGGAAGGAATATGACAAATCTATAAAATCATGAAAGGTGTAGAGAAGATGAATAGGGAATGGTTTTTCACTTTTTTTTTTTCATAATAGAGGAGCTAAGGGGCATCAAGTTTAAATTATCAGGCAGGAGATCTCTGCTGAAAGAGAGGAACTACCTTTTTTCATAAAGGTCCCAATTATATTGTGGAACTCATTGCCACAGCATACTATTAAGGAGAAAGGTACAAATGCATTCAAAAAAACCATTTGATGGTATTAAGGTGTGACAGGTACATTGAACTATGATACTTGCTTGTCCAGGAACAAACTGGATCAGGAAGCTCCAAAGTCACTGGTTGCCAAAAAGAGGGAAGAATCATTCCGTAAATACTCTTTTCTCATACTTATTCCCCTAAGTGATCTGCCAGAAAAAGCATTCTGGGACCCTTATCCTGATCAGTGTGGCCACTCTGTTGTAAACACCTTACACAAATATTTCAGAGGTAAATTTGAAATAATTCTTCCCAAACTTTGTCACAAGGCAATCAGAAAGTCAGTGTACTGGCCTTTGTTTTTCTGCCAGCTCATTGTAAAGTTGATGGTGTGATGATGTTTGAATACAAGAAATGTCTTTCAGGACTGTGTTAAGTGGAGTGCATTTTTTTCCAATACGATTTTAGTAGTGCACTGAAATGCTGTGCTCCAGAGGTTCACTATGACAGCATTCATGTTCGCTCATCTTACTTAATTTCCTCCACATCATGGACAAAGTCCAACTCTGCTGTCTTTATTTTACTTTCTCAGGTGACATTTTCAGTTTTGGACTCAATTATTTCCTTTCAGATACAAAAATATGAACAGTTTGGGAATCTGGAAAGTTTGCTTGTTGCTTTATTACTTTAGCATCTATGCCAAATATAAATCCAAACCTTTTTTCCTCCAGAGAGGCTTAGATGTTATTGCTAGTGTAAAATATTGTAGTTCTTTTAATGTTCAAAATCTACGACTGGACTTGAAAATTTAAATGAAGAAACTCATATTCAGGGAGAAGCAGTGCAATTATTTCTTTTAAATTTCTCATTTTGTGCTCCATTGAAGGTTATATTATTAGTACAAAGAAGACTGCAGGTTTTTTATCCAGATGAAGCCTTTGTATTTCTCTGGTTTTAATGGCATAATCAGTGATTGATCTTTGCTGTTCTTTAGCTGTTGAGGACAAATAAAGGGTGCTTCTGAATTAAATGCATCTTTAACAGCTTCTGGGAAGGCCTGAGATGGAAGTTTAAATAATCACCAACATGTTTTATTGACGATGGTACTGAAAGGTCTCACTTTGCAGAATCTTCTAACTTGTCAACGCTTTGCTCTTTCACTTCAATAGATAAAACTTCATTCAGTAGTTCTCTTGATCTACTAGAAAGCCAAGAACTATTTTTCTGTGAGAAACAATGGTCTCTTATCTCCACGGCTTATCCCTTTTGGTTATTTTGTTACCCAAATCAGGTCAATACTTGTGTTTTTGAAATTTCACCAGTTTCAGGTGCGTTAATTTAGATGTAGGTGTGTTAATTTAGTTGTAGTTTAATTTAGTTGTAGTTACTGGTGATTTTTTTTTTTCACGAATTGCTAATTAGCAGCTTGTAGTATTGATCAATAGTTTTCACTTTAAAAAAAAAAAAAAAAAAAAGAAAAAAGAAGGATATTCAGTTTTGTGAAGACTATAACATAAGTGAGTTAGTGATCTTTATGCAGAACAACTTAACAGAAAACTTCTTTGTCTTGCAACATGAATGACTAGTTTTCTCCCTACACCTGCTGATCATAATTCCTACAGTCTTTCTGACTCTTTTCAGTTTCTGTTCTGTTTGTTTGCCCTGTTCTTGCCTCCAGTCTCAAGGTACGCCTGTTTCACCTCTTTGTAGGCCCTCAGTATATGTCTTTTATGGTGTTTCTTAATATGTGTAAGAAAGATATTAGTGGTTTTTTCCCTTTAAAATTTTGAACTGAAGCAATCTCAAACTTTAAACTACAAGTGGGCAGAATTAAGGACCCCTAGAGCCTAGATGAGTCTTAAGCTGCTGATGGCTGAGATCTGAAAATTGAGTCATAATGACTTAAAGTCTTAGCATGGAGGTTGGAATAAGACTGGATTTCCAGTGTATTTTGTTGTTACCCTAAGTATTAATAGCAACTTTGCAAATTACCAACTAGTCTGCAGTTGAAATATTTTATACACTGGTACTACTACATCATGTGATAGCTCATCAGAGATGGAACTCATGGAAAAATTACTTCGCTGTTTGAAACTATAAGAACTTCATTATCTCTGTAGAGTGCATAACTCATCAGAGAATTCCTCATAACTTTAGACATTCATAAAACTTAGCATATAGTTGTGCATTGGAAAAATAAATCTGAGAAAAGGAAAATTAAACTTTAACAGTAATTTTAAGCAGTAAATTATCGGCAGAATATAGATTAGTTTGACATTCTTAGCTACAAATTATTGGAAGGTCGTTATTGGAAGTGAATAATAAAGTTGAATTAAATTGTTAAATTAAACAAATTGAAGCTCCACATTTTACTGAATTTATTCAATTTGTCTTTCAACAAAGGGTCATGAGTAGCTCCAGAAGTGCAAGTGGCTAATAAAAATAAATTATTTTACATGGACTCAGTGTGTCTAGCACTAAGTGATATTCTACGTTGATTTGTCAATAAAGTAGTGTTGTGCACAAGAGTGACCTTTATGTGCATTCTTTAGTGAAAGAGTGATTTAATGAATTACTATTTTTTGAAGAGAAATTAGCTTGAAGAAAAGAAAGTTTCCAAATGTAATGAAGTTGAGGAAGGGAACAAAGGGTTAGTTTTTAGTAGCTTGGTAGATATTTTTTTTTAACTTGTAGATCAGCATAACTGCGAAAATGTGAACTAGTTATGTTGTGTCTTCTACTACATATTACAGGTGCTGGTATTTCCTCAATAATGAACAAAAAATTGGTTTATAAATACTAAAACATACAGTTTAGTTATATGTTAGTCTGAAGTACAAATTCACAATGGTTTGTCTTAATTATAATGTTGTAAGCATTCAGTTTATGTGCCAAAAGACAATTAACTCATATCATTACCTCATTACTATTTGAAATTTAGCATTGTCTAAGTATTTGCATCTTCTACTTTAATAAATCAGCACTGATACTTCAGAAGTGGCAATGTGATCTGACTCTATCCCCAGTGTAGGATACAGTTATATTCATATATGATAAATTCTTTTCAAGAGATTTTTTTTGTGATTTTTTGCTTTTTGCCACATTTTACATTTTCACACAAAGTGTGACAGAAGATAAGTACATTTCCTGTTGTAGACAGTGGAAGTTGGGATACCTGAGATGTTATATCATTTTGGAGCAGGGCATAAGATCTTCAGTCCTGCGGCAGATGCTGAATGTTCATCCAGTTAGGAACTCCTTTTGTTCAAGTAAACTCATTAGCTTCATTAAAAAAAAAAAGAAAAAAAAAAAAAAAAAAAAAAAAAAACAATGCCTAATTTTAGGCATTTTAGGGCCTGTTTTATAGAACCTCCTTTTTTTTTTTTTTTTTTTTCTTATTTTTTTTGTATATAGCAAAAAGTGTACCTTTATTCTATAGAGCTATAGAGTGAGGACAAAACTTGGAATTAGATCATGGTTTACGCAATATCAAATCTGCTTGTTGATCTGTTCTTAGCGTAGAGTAACTAAGCACTGACCCTGGTGCAGGACTTTTAGTGAAGCCAATATTTAAATCCAAATTGGATTTCTATATTTTATTTGGCCTATCCTGTTAAATTTATAATAGGCAAATTTACCATGCTGCTTCATACATGGCTTATTGGGTATTTATGTTGAGGTGGCTGAGATGGAACTCTACGAGGTTTTTCGTATTATATCAGACTTTCATTGTTGCTTCAGGCATAACAGCAATGACAAATTACTTGTTTTTTGTTGTTGAGTTCTATTTTTATTTTTATTTTTTTTCCCCAGAGGTTGTTCTTTTATGAATTCTCTCTTTCACTAGTAAATTTCTCTAAATAAGCTTTAGCATACTTTTTAACACCCACCTTTCCCCTTCCCTCCTCCTTTTGTTTGGATACAGTAAGTTTAAGTCTCTCTTGGATAACTGTTCTAAAGCATCGTATGTTTTTATGGTTCAAAGTTAAATAGCATAAATATTAGCTTCTGCTTTATTTTTCTTTAGTGCTGGGCACACATTAGTCCTTATATATATAGTCCTTTATATATATAAAAAACATATATATGTACACACAAGTCATTTGTTAAAGGGTGAAAGTTTTGATACCAGTCCTGGGGGCTGACTTTATAACTACAGATGTTCTTTTAAAATTTTTTATTGGTGCATAAAAGTCTGTATTGCTGTAATTGCAGGTTGATGCAACCGAGAGCGAACCAAAGAGCTTTATTTTTATGAGTGAAGATGCCTTAACAAATCCTGACAAACTGTTGGTCCTAATTCATGGTAGCGGTGTTGTCAGAGCAGGTCAGTGGGCTAGGAGACTTATAATTAATGAAGATCTGGACAGTGGCACACAGATACCATACATAAAGAGAGCCGTTGAGGTAAGTGAAAGTGTATGTACATGTATGTACAGTTGTGTCTGTATATGTATGTGTACTCATATATAAAGAGCTATGAATCTAGGATGTTTTAATTTATTAATCAGTATTCTCCATTTCTCTGTGTGATCATTTTATTTGTGATGCAAATACTTGCTTGTTGGTTGGGTTTGTTTTTTTTTTTTTTCAGAACTTTTGTCTAATAGAAGCAAGTTTCTCTCTTACAGTAAAACAAAAAATTTGTTTTATGTCATATTGTGATGGCACTGCCGTGTAGTTTAATATGGCAGCTAACGTGACAAGAGCCCTTAACAGGCGATGAGATGCAATAGAAGGCACTACAGAAATTTGTTATGATTTGAAGTGTTTTCTTTTACATTTCATTAAATTTGTACGTATTCTCACTCAACGTCTGTTGTAATCTTATGATAACATGAGCTTTCATGATAACAGCAGGCTTTTTTGCTAGGCTTGTACTGAATTTATTAGAGGCACAGTCTTTTTCAGTTTTGCACTGAATACTGATTCATTCTGATTCACCTATCAATACTTGACAGTTAAAAACATTTACATTTTATGGACACTATTCTGTTGTGTTTGCATGTATGTGAGAGACACTGCACAATTTGTGTAATGTTTTTAACATGGAACTTTGTAGATATAATGCAACCCTGACATCATGCTACCTAAATGAAACTTCCTACAGTAAACATTTGAAAAGCCTATTTAAAATTTACTATTTCAATTATGTTTACTAAGTTATTCTTAGTAGCAGTGTTGTCACTGTGATTGTTGCACATTTTACTACATAAAGTTGAATTTTTTGCACTTGAATTTAAAATATTCAGTAAGACTCAGAGACAGATCCAAAAATACTTCATGGTTCTAGAGGATGATACAGGTGTATATGGTGAGTCAAGTGTAGGAGGTTAATTTCTGGAGTGAGTTCCAGAACTTTTCCCAAGAAAGTTGGACAGGTACAGTTCCTTAAATTTTCCTCATGGTGCTTACAATCCTTCATTTTTGTTCTTTCCTAAACATGGTGCTGTCTTGGCTAATAGGAGATGTTGAGTACTTAAGACTGGGATAGTATCCCTAAATCACCAATTTTGAAGAGAGTATTTCTAGGAGAGGAGAATTACAGGCTCTTTTTCCCATTTATTTTTTTTTTAAATCCAGTGCCTGTGCCAGTGGAACACAGAGCAGAGCTCTTCCATCAAATGTATAACCTTAAAAACAGATTTTTTATTTCTGCATTTTGAGTGCTTCTTTCAAATACGCATGAAAATAACCAAACAGTTTGATGACAAACTATTTTAAACAGTGTAGTCATTTGATCCTGTCAGGATATCGGACTTCATGCTCTTACCTTTAGACTTTCTTCTTTCTTAACAAGCATTTATTTATTTATTTGTAGTCTTTAGTTAAATAATTCCAGATACTGTAAAATCTGTATTTTTGTCCCTTGTAAAATTCTGGCACGTATGCTAAATGTGTAAAACACTTACTATCTGCAATTATTTTTTTCATGTAAAATCATATCATGAATGAACCATACATAAATGAATCATATCATAAATCGTATCATAAATGAATCATATCAAGTTATTTATATCAAATTATATTGTTTTAGATATGTTCATATTATTGTTATAATATAACATTATATATGTCCAATTCTCACTGCGGTGAGTATTATATATCTGGTATATACAAAGCAATATTTTATGGAAATCAAACCACAGTGAAGATACTTGGAACCTTTATGTTTTGACTAAAGTTAAAAAAAAAAAAAAGAGAGAGGAGACGGGTAGTTACATGCCGATATCATGTGTACTTCATGTACAGATCATATAGGTTACATTTTTAAGTGCAGAAGATTATGATAGAATGAGTATAAGGTCTCCAATTTTTAGTTAATAATAACAACATCTATTTCTGGGTTTTCTGGAGTTCAGTGCTCTAGCTGATTTAGGCAGTTCTGTCTCATATGAAACGAAATAACTGGCCTAGATATGGCTTGAATGAAAGCTGTGATAACTCCTCATGCAGTGTCGCCACTTTGGAGGAAGGAATTGTTTTCCCTGATCTTTCAGTGTTTCTTCTAAGAAACACTCGTCTTTGAATGAAACCAGTAAGTCTTGTCAAAGCATTAGATTACAGTGCTGATGACAGGAAAACATGGATTTTATTTTATTATTATTATTTTAATAATAAACTGTGAATTTGAAGTGGATAATAGTATCTAGGATTTGAAAATTCCCCTGGTCTGTTGTGAATGTGAAGAATGTTCATATAGCTTAAAACATTTGCTGTCAACTAGGTTTTCACTTCTAAAAAATAATTGAAAAAATAACTTGCAAATGTAATACTTCAACTTTTGTGCAGATACTAGTCCAGAAATACATTCAATTTACAGACATTTGCAACACCTCTACTTTCCCTAAAATAAAACAAAAACAAAACAAAACAAAGGAGAATAGGCCAAAACTATATCTTTTTCTCTGATGGTTTTCTCTCTATACAGTCCACAAGCAATTTCAGTTCATTTCTTGGAAAAAATGAAAATGGACATACAAAAGCTGAAGGTGTCAGTAGACAATGGATGTAGCACTCCTAACCAGGAAGTAGGTGAAGAAAAAAAATCAGAAGAAAGCATGTATTTCTGGCACAGCACTTTCAAGAAGAAGAAGAAGAAAAAAAAAAAAAAAAAAAAAAAGCTCATGTCTTAAAGTGTGTGTGAAATCAGGGAGCAGTGGAAAGGCTTGAAGTTTATCAGATTTCTAGTGGCTTGGGGCTGATACACATTGGTAAGAAAAGATCCAAGGAGAAATAGGAGAAATATCCTGGTGGGATTTCCAGTAGCTAGAAACCTTTTTTTTTTTTTTTTTAATCTGGGTGATTCCTGTAGGTAGTACTTCTTCCATCTTTCATATCAGATTGTATTGTGTAGACTCAGTTCTGTCTGCAGTAGGTGTTGGGAGTAGTCTACAAGGTTTTATGTAAGGGATGTAAGATTTATGTGTTAGATTAGAAATTCAACTTTGATAGCGTAAAAGGCTTTCTCAAAAACACAAAAGAAAAAGAACAAACAAGCAACAGGATACAGAACAGATTGTAGAAAAAGGAGGAGGGAGAAAAGTGTACAGAATGTGAGAGACATGTAAATGCATTAAAACAGGGTACAATCAGATATATTTTAGAAAAAAACAAGTACAGAAAACACAAATGTGATAATATAAAGCAGTAAAACAGTAAGAAATGATTAATAACAATTCTAACATACATATTGTAAGATGATAATTTCCTGTAAACATAGTGCTAAATAAAAATGGTATAATTTTGTTGTTTTGTTAAAATAGAACCTCTCTACTGAAACTTTCTGCAATGGGAAGTACAATTTTTTGATAAAAGCAGTCATCTGACATGCAAGAGAAGTTCAAGTCTTTCCTCTGGGAATCAGAGTCTATTCCACTTTAAATATATTAACATACTGAAGCTATTCAACATTTTATAAATAAATATTTTGTAAATTAGAGGAATAATTTTAATATCTCTTCTGAATTTTTAGTAAATGTGTAATCCACTGTCTTGTAGAGACAGTCTTTTCTCAGTCACTTATTTTGATATATATACAGTGACTACAGCAGTGCCAAATGGAGATAATGAGAAACAGAGCCAAATTACTTAATTCCGTGATGAGGGTATTTACTTGGGGTCTCAAATATTAAGAATTTTGTTTAGGTTGTTCAGAGGCTCCCATACCCTGTGAGGTCCTC